>NC_060139.1:751373129-752030629 GCF_021461385.2 Schistocerca piceifrons
GCACAAAGGCCCCAACTGTGAATCGGTAGAGACACAAGTCGCAGTTGCAGACAGAACTTAGTGCCCAGTAAAAAAAAAGGAAGGAAGATATGCAAGTGCAGTGCACTAACCACAGCACTGACTTGCTCAGTTTAATGCCGGGAGATAGTGGCCATTTGAATGAGTTGTTGTTGTATGAATGTGTGTGAGTTTTCTACTTCTGAAGGAGGACATTGTCCGAAAGCTGAATATTTCTAGCATTCTCTTTCATTTTGCCTGTCTGTGACTGAACACCACCTACTGTTATTCTGTCTTGGGTTTCCATTACTGGTGTAATTAACCAGATGAAGACAAAAAGAATATGTTGATGTTTCAAAAAAACAACGAGCAAAAATATTGGTCAAAAACAAAATCATAAAACAGCAGAAGCTAATCAGTGGGATGAGACTAAACTTTCCCAATGCAGAAAAACATAAATATTTGGTAAGCAACTGATTGACTACTTCACGTTAAAGATAAATCTTGAGGAGTTTACAACTAAAAAACTTCTTATGAGTCTTCCTAAAAAACAAACTCTACAAAAACATTGCTTTTTTCCAGATATCCAAAAACTGATTGCATTTATTTTCATTCATGAGACATCACAAGGCTTGCTCAAACAATGATTATTTTAAAATATGTATATCCCCCCCCCCCCCCCCCCCCCCCCCCGCAACAACATTTAACAATTTCTATCCATGTTAGACGAATACACTGATGACATGTAGGTAAAACTGTCTTACCTAGATACTGCAAGTGCACTCTGATTTGGTGCATTCGACCTGTGTGTGGCTTACAAGAAATCACACTTGTCTTTCCATTGAAACCTAGCTTCTGAAATGTTGTGGTACAATGTTTTCCCTTCGGTGAAACTTTACAAACTCCTATTTTGTAACTTACTACCTCTATCGGTTCTTCACATTCAATGATTTCACTGGAAAGAGAAAAATGATATAAGTATTTCTGTACAAGAAAATATAAAATTAAGTGGATATAATATTTACTACTTAGAGACCTGATCTTTTACTCCTATGAAATGTTTCATACATTTGGACTACACCATTAAAAATGACATAAATCTCCAGGTGGTGACATAAATCATAACTTTTAGAGTTTGAGGTTCCTTCACCCTTCATTATGTATTCCTTAACCATGTGGCTTTGGTAGCTTTCCTATTTAATTGCTGTTTAGTATTATTTTCTCCAATCATTCCCTTTCTTTCAAAAGAAAAGGTTCTGAAAGTTACATGATGCCCGTGTCACTCTAGCCACCTGGCAAGAAGAAACATTTTTTCTAACTATATGAGATTGTAGATTGACTTACACATTTTTGTTTTATTTCCACTTTAATGAATGAAACATTTCATTTACTCAAGAAATGGCATGCTAGGGACAGTCAGCTATTCTGACAGTGAGCTGGGTATATGAAAAATTTAGAGCCACAGTGTTCAGTTTCATGTGAAAATGGACGTCCACTCACGACTCAAAAAATGGTTCAAATGGCTCTGAGCACTATGGGACTCAACTGCTGTGGTTATCAGTCCCCTAGAACTTAGAACTACTTAAACCTAACTAACCTAGGGACATCACACACCATCCATGCCCGAGGCAGGATTCGAACCTGCAACCGTAGCAGTCGCACGGTTCCGGACTGCGCGCCTAGAACCGCGAGACCACCGTGGCCGGCACTCATGACTCATTTGCTACCAAAACTAGTGTATATGTTAAGACTAAAGCAAGGGTAAACTATCTTCATCTTTGTAATGTTACAGCCTAAGAAGCTCCTGTATTTATCATTTAAGAAAATTATGGTCTGTTAGCCTACATCCCACAGTTACTTATGTTATCCTTGTACAAACATTTGTTTTCCAATTGCACCCAAAGATGCATGAAATAGAGGAATTATAAAAAATAGTCATACATACCAGTCACATTAAACAAGACATAAAACTAAGGAATCATAAAATATTTACTATCATGTCTTAGTCTCAGCCAATAATATCTGCACAAAGACAAACATCATGACATGTTCTCCAACTACCTGTTTTCTAAATTTGTAAAACATGCCTTAACATCTCTTTGAAAACATATGTAAGATATTTCTGCAGCAGCTGTGATGCCTATAAAAATAAACTTGTTGCTAATGACACTCACCATTCATGGATCACTTTGGAATTGAACATGAGATACCACAAATGAAAGACCAATGGCGTGCAGACAGGAATCCGAGGGGATTTGCAGCGGAAAGATATTGGTGGAGATATCAATGCTATTGTATTTGTTTGACACAAATATTACCAACACTAGTAACAACAGGTATTTGATAATACAAGAAGCAGTCTTGGACATTCTGCCAATAAGTCCATGATTTACACACCACCAATGTCAATCACCCATTTAAAGAGTGAAAACAACACGTCACAAACAGAACACAAGATAATGTCATGCCAACTACATTACATTGAAAATATGGTTTGTGTACTCTTGATTATTTTTATAGCAAAAATCAAAACATCAAACTAGCATTATACTGTAAATATATAGTTACTAGAATTAATTTTCACCTTTTAGTGAAGTGTGCACTCATTTGAATTTTAATGGCAAATTAAAATTGTATGCTGGACTGGGACTCGCACTTAAGACTTTTATCAATCACGACCAAGTATTCCATCAACTGCGCTATCTCAGCATGACTTACAAACCACCCTTACCGCTTTAGTCCTCCTTTTTAAACTTCACTGAATTTATCTCGTGTGCCTTGTAGGTCATAAATCCCTGATCAAAAGGATAAAAATACAGTGGCTTTTGTACAATAAATCATTCCCACGTACAATTTGTTGTAAGTATTCCAATAATTCATCTGATAATTTGATAAAGCAAATTTTGTAAAATGTGGGGATGAAAGTAATTTGAATTTTGGATTTTCTGTATCCTAATGGATATGTTACTAGAATTTTGGACAATTTAATTACCTTTTTGGAATTTGTGGCCCTTCCCTATAAGATTCCTATTACATTAACATATTACATCCCCCAAAACAGCCTACAAAACCACACTGTATTCAATAACAATGATGATGAAACTTTTGTCAACAAAAATTCTGAATACTGCACTAATAACTGATTTTACTGGGTAAACTACTGCTAATTTTACCAAAATTGTATTGATTTTAGAAGTTATTAATATTCAAGCTCCATCAATTTCAGCTGATTAGTTTATACTGGAACAGTTTATGTCTTGCAAAATAATGTTTATATGTACAAAACACCATTTCTAATACAAGATTTCCTCAAACCTGCTTTTTTGAACTTAGATACTATTATGCTGATAACCTCCAATGACACTTATAAATTGCATATATTTTATTTTGTAATAAGTCAACACAATAAGCCACTGATACTAGATTTACATAGTATGAGTCTAACAAATGACAATAAATTGCAAAAATTACACAACTAAAGACAAAATTATGTCCTTCTTACCTTGGAAAATCACCTTCCACTCTACAAATGTATTCTTTCTGAACTTGACGGTTACGGATTTGATGCTCCATTGAACGAGCTTTCTTTGGCGTACGCCCAAAGAGTAAAAGACCAGATGTCAGGCGATCTAGTCGGTGTATAGTGCGTAAATTCTTCAGGTTATACTCTTTCGCAAGTATAAACACAACTGTATTATGACGATATCTCCCACATGGGTGAACCTGGTAAATAAGAGTATTACACACATTCAATGACTGTGTATGAATTCAGGAAGCATCTGAACAAATTAATGTCTCATTTTCAATCTAATTAATTTTGTGAATGGGTACGAAAATTGTCAAGAGTGAAGCAAGAAAACAGTAATATTCAAAGCTTTTTTCAAAGACAAATACGAATTAATGCTAAAAATGTCTGAAAGAAGACAACCATTTGCCACACTGAGGAAACTTTGGGGAATGGGTAAGCAAGGGGGAGAATCTCGGAATGAGTAGTCAAGGGGGGAAAATCTCTCTGCTCCCCCACTCATCAAGTCTCAATGCTGGTGTGTGTGTGTGTGTGTGTGTGTGTGTGTGTGTGTGTGTGTGTGTGTGGGCGCGCGCGCGCGCATGCGCTCGTGCATTCATACGCATGCACATGTGCTTTGAAGAAGAATTTAATGGTGATACCTGAGGTGCAGTACGTGCTACTTTCTTTATATCCTTTTCCCCATTAAACACTTCATCTATTTGCTGATTAGTTGTCTTTTCATATCATCTTTATCTTTGATATACGCACTTCCTTTATTAAGTAAAACGGCAACACTAGTATCATTATAAATTTCTTCACATACATAGAACACACTCTTGGCACACACAAGAAAATAAGATTACAAGTGCTGTGTGTGTGTGTGTGTGAGAGAGAGAGAGAGAGAGAGAGAGAGAGAGGAGAGAGAGAGAGATATTCTAAATGATAATTATGTAAAGGATCCATCTTAGAAGGCAGCTCTTTAGAGTAGAATGAAAATTCTTGCAATTACTGTTATAATTAATACATTGTATAGGTTAATGTAAAATTTTTGGCAAAACAGAAATGTTTAGCAGTAGCAATACAGTATAATAAACTAGTTAAATATTTCCAGTTGCACATTTTTTTCACGTTTTTCAGATAGACCACAAAAACTATCTGATCCTTGAGATGAGAGCTATTTCTCCAGCACTATTTTATTTAACATAATTCTCCACCAGGATTATCATTTTGCTTTTGGGACAATATGACCTGAGATGTTGTTGATGGCCACAAAATGCTACAGAAATATTCTTCTATTTTTCAATTCTTCAAGCATATCCTATCACACATAAACAATGTTCACTCAATCAGCACAAATGCTTAAGAAGCATGCTAAATTCATTACTCTTGAGTCAGAGTAAGTATGTTAGTAGGACATAAGATATGTCTGATTGTTTTCTCAATACAGAAATATCTCTGGGGTGGGCACTTATGTGGATGAGAAAAATCCTTTTCTCGCCATATATGTTGCTTTTCAAGTCACATTAGTTTGGTACAGTGTAAGACTTGTCTGTCAGCACCCTACAGATTTTAAATATCATTACATCATTAGTACAGACAAATGCTGTTCAAAAGTAATGTTGACTTTGTATGCGTTTAACAGGTATCTTAACCATGTGTTTTCAATATCTGGAATGATCTTTGTTTAAAGCTCTGAACTGCAAAATTCAAAACTTTGAATTGCAAAATTCACAGGAATTTAATTTGTTTGAGACAATTATCACAGTTCAGATGTTTTGATATTTTTACCATAGGAAAAGAAGAGGCAACCCATACTGCTTTTTAGGCTTTGTATTGCACTTGAGCATATTGTCAAGTCTTCATTCTAACAATCTGTGCAGCCACATCATTTTGAAATGGCTTCATAGTAAGCCAACACTTTCAAAATGCACCAATAAACATCAAATTTGCTGCTATGTCATTCAACAAATTACTGTTTCATATGACACCCTTGTCAATTATATTTTCTCAGTTTTTCTTTGTTCATTTTTCTCTTGCTTACTGGCAAGCACACAATAACATTCAACATTTTAACATATCCACTATATCACAGGAAATAACCACATGAAAAAATTAAGAGAGTTGGATAAATGTACAACAAAGTCAATCAACTTATGTTTCCATTTTACTGTTGAGGTGTAGCCAGGTGGAATGGCTCCACTTCCTATAATTCTGTTGTACACATAATGAACATATCAAATTTTCACAAAACTGCCAAATCCTTATTTGTGCACTATTTCACAAAACTTCATTACCCATCAAGTAGTTTTCACACTACTGATGATAATGATATATTTAATTTATGTGGACACATTTTATTTAAGGAAATATTTAAAATTTTAAAGTCATTTCAAAATTTGATCCTGATAGTAACTGTTTGTTTCAAGATTGACATAGCTTATTTGAAAGCTAACAATCTCCTCTTCCAAACACCTATTTTATGTTGTCCAAAAACTTAATATTTCAAAAATTATTCATATTCAAAATTTTTGTATTTCAGAATATTCAAGACTTAAAATGTAATCCTTTTCAAATTCCAGTCTTACAGCTTAGTAGTATCATGTTTTCTATTTCCAAAAATGTATAGCTTTCCTAAAATGATATGTTAATTAATGAAATATTCAAATTCTAAACATTCACTACCCAGAAAATTTGTGGTGGGCTTTGAAAATTCCAGTACACATTAAAAATTCCATTTCATAAAACAGTACTTGCCATTTTGTCATTTTTTTATAATACTTCACTACCAACTGTATCTTTCCAGTGTTTACTTTTTCTGTATTTTTTGTTAATATCTAAACTGTAACATCTTTGTATTTTAAAATTTTGTAATTTCTCTACTATTCATGTCTTTACATAGGCATTGCCCATAAAGTCACTAATGAAATTGTGAGAGACCAATCTGGGTAGCTTACCCATCTGTGTTGTTAAACTGATATTAATGCAGTACGAGCAAGCTATTATTTATTGACAATAAATGCAAATGAACAGAGAAGTCAACTCAACAGTGTTCTTGTGAATTATTTTTATTAACTTTCCAAATCATCTGATAGTCATGAGAAGAAGGCTAGTGAAGACGGCAATCTACAGGACTTAAGAGGTGTACAAAACAGGTCAGTAATGTTCCGCTGTAGGGACATTCTCATAGAGAAATAAAGTTTGCCTAAACTTCTTACAATATAGCTGTGTCTTGGAAAACTTACCTCAGACCAGTAAAAGTCAATCTGATAGTAGCTGAGTCACTCTCATGGAGGAGTTGAGTGGCATCTTATACACTAACATTTTGTGTGTGTGTGTGTGTGTGTGTGTGTGTGTGTTGATCAAACATTGTGAAATAAAATCTACCAAAGTCTTGAAATGATTAAATATTTTTAAATGTGTTTTTCTTGTCTTAATTTTAATTTTATTTTATTTATTTAGCAGGTTCTGTGGGGCCAAAGCTTTGAAATGATTAAATGTGATTAAACATGTTTAAATGTGTTTTCTTGCTTTTAATGTAATTTGATTTTATGTATTTGCCAGATTTTGTGGGACTATGTCTTTCATAAGAACACTAGTGTCAACTGAAAAGAGAAAAGTTTTTGAATCATCTGTCACATGTAGTGGCAGCACACTGATATACATCAAGAAAAGTAATGAATCTACAACAGAAACCTGTGGCACCTGCCACTTCACACGGCTCCAGACAGATTCAGATATCTTCCCTGGTTGTTAACACTAGAGGAAAATCTTACAATTCTTTTTTTCAGATATGAGATGAAACACTGTTGAGATTTTCCTTAATAACATAACAATGCAAATTATGAAAAAGTATTGCATGATCCATGCAACTGAATGTTGTTGTTACATTAAAGAAAATACCTACTGTCCTCAGTTTATCATTTAGTTCTGATAGTGCATCACACATAAAGGAATACAGAGCATTTTCTTTGGGTACACTTTTACTGAAGCCAAACTATGAGTGTAACAGCAAACTGTGGGTACTGAGATGTGCCATTCTTCTCTTATACAGTACTTCCTCAAAAACTTTTGACAACACTGGTAGCAAAGAAACTGGCTGGTGATTATCTGCTTTATCTCTTTTTCCATTTTTATAAAGTGGTTTCCCTGATAAGTCTTTCAGTCTGTTAGGAAATACACTACCTGACAAAAAATGTGAAGCACTCAAAAGACATGGTCAGGTGTCAATGTAACTTCGAACATGTACCTACCTTTGATAAGTATGATTGTCATTGCAATTCTTTGAGACAGACAGAACAAACATCAGATTGCATTATTGTTGTTCCAGTGTAATGCTGTTACCAAGCCTCGTAATGCTGTTACCAGGCCTCGTAGAGTACCAAGGGTCATTAACAGCATCAGATTTTGAATGATCACTGTGAAGGACACACAGATGCCGCATACTCATGTCAGGCAGGAATACTCCCGTCAAGGTTCCAGTCAGCCACATCTGACCACCAGAAGGGAGCATTGCTATTGTGCACCGACATATTCTAGCCCCTTCACATGTGCGCCTGTCATCTGAGACTGAATAATGGATTTCCTACAACATTCTCAGCATCATCCTGTACCAATGGCAGGAGACCAGCAGCAGCTGGAATATGGAATTA
This sequence comes from Schistocerca piceifrons, assembly GCF_021461385.2. NCBI lineage: Eukaryota > Metazoa > Arthropoda > Insecta > Orthoptera > Acrididae > Schistocerca > Schistocerca piceifrons. The sequence goes on from NC_060139.1 coordinate 751,381,284, forward strand.
TCATCCCAAATATAAGCTGCCATTAACACTACAACTCAAATGGCTGAATTTGGAGTGTTGTTGTGACTGCTGATGGATGGCATCACACTGTGTTCAGTGATGAATCATGGTCTGCAGTATCCCAGATGACCACAGTCAGCAGGTATAAGGGAACCAGGTGACAGGTTCCATTCTTTCAATGTTTTGGAGAGGTAAAGTGCCGTTACTAATTGCGACACAGTGTGTAGAGCCATCAGGAATGACTTGAGGTCAGGGAATTCTGGCAGAGCAATGATATGTCATGGGTATCCTGTATCCTCAGATGTTACCTCTCATGTGACGTATCATAAAGCCTTTTTTTTTAACATTATAGTGCTTATCCAAACATGGCCTGTGTCTCTATGAAATGTCTGCACGATGTTGAGGTATTCTGCAGATCGGACCTGACAGAACATGAGTGGGATCAGCTCATATCTAAAGTCTGCCTCCGTGCCAGTATCCAGGATATCAAGGACCAGGTACAACAGTTGTGGGCCAGTTTGCCTCTGGGAAGGATACAATGGCTACGTGACACACCTCCCAACCGTATCAGTACATGTGTTCAGGACACAGTGGGTATAACGTCATACTGATAAGGGGGCCCATATTGGCCCATACTGCCAAGTTCTTTGCAAATTTGACTCAGTTTTGTAATCACTGAAATAACATCACATACCCTCTCAACCTACGAAGTTTCATTTCATTTTCTTGTCCCCTTCCACATTCTACATTTTTTCTCTCAGAAAGTGTAGATCACACCTGAAAGACACATTGCATAGTTTGTCTGATGGCAGAAATATGGTGCACTGAACCTCCATAATACTGCATGTCAAACACCACACACACACACACACACACACACACACACACACACACGCAGAGACAGAGACAAAGAGAGAATTATTGTTACTTTTGATGAGAGGCTATTCTTAACCCTTGCATGTACATACTTCTCCCTATCAAAACATTCTTCTGTAAAGTGTTTTGAGTACATTTTGAAATATTCTTGTCCGCAGCTCGTGGTCGTGCGGTAGCGTTCTTGCTTCCCACGCCCGGGTTCCCGGGTTCGATTCCCGGCGGGGTCAGGGATTTTCTCTGCCTCGTGATGACTGGGTGTTGTGTGATGTGCTTAGGTTAGTTAGGTTTAAGTAGTTCTAAGTTCTAGGGGACTGATGACCATAGATGTTAAGTCCCATAGTGCTCAGAGCCATTTGAACCATTTTTTGAAATATTCTTAGGCATGATCATCCATACTAGTGATATAGCTCCCTATCGTAATTACTTTATAATAAACATAGTAGTTATAAAACCTCAATAAGATACAAGAAATGACTCAGAATGTCATACACAGATCTTATCTGCAGATCTGTTCAGTGGGTATACAGTCAATGAATTCACTGTTCAGTTATTTATTAAGAACTGACCATTTCTAGCAGAATAGAGCAATTTAATTCCACTTCTTTATCAATAGTCTTAAAAACAACAATGTTGAGTTCAAATATTTCTGTTACCCTGTAGAAATGGTGTATCAGTATCAATCACAAATCTCGAATTTAAAAACATCAACATCTGAGCAGACCTTGGACTTTCATTAAAAAAATTTAAACATGTTATTTTTGTGCGCTTCCAGTCTTTGACATTCTGTGTCTTGGTGTACTCAAGTCCACTTTAACTCTAGTGTCCAAGTGGTGTACATTCTCTCTGGTGTTGAACTCACTAGAGTCGCTTTTGACATAAAGTAATGATGTACAGATATATAAATTTACAACAGTCAGTATTTTGAGCTTGACAAAGAGAGAGTGGCAGTGTCCCTTAGGCTTCATTTCGCTCATAATCCTGACGACTCTCTTTTTTTTTTTTTTTTTTTTTGCCTTCCGGAATTTCACTGACATAACAGGAATGTCTCAATACTAGCACACTGGAGGAGATGTATGACAGGAAAAGGCATCTTCAGATACTCGTTAAGAACTGTATCACTCAGTTCCTATATGGGAAGCACGGTCAAGCTATTTTCCTGGAGACATAGCTGATATTTTCCTCCCAGTTCAATTTGGAATCTATGTGAAAGCCTAGCAGTTTTACTGATTTAGGAGTGAATGTAACAAATAATCAATGAATAGTGGAAGCATTGAGTAGCCCACAGGCACAAAAAAAAGAATGACAACTTCACTAGTTTCCAGATGAAACATTTTTATTTTTGAGTGAGAACATAAGCACACTCACCCACAAAAACACACACACACACACACACACACACACACACACACATACTCTTTTACAGCTACAGTGTGCCAGCAGATTACACAATGCTTGGAGTGCTGTTGAAAGGTATACTGGGATGAGGGGTTGTATTGGGAGCAGTGAGTGGAACAGGCAAGGTGTGGGTGGGAGCGTAGCTGACAGGTTAGGTGTTGCCCTTGCAGTACGTCCTTAATTCTTGCAATTCTCCTTGACTCAGTCTCCACTAACCCCCTGTACCCATACCCTCTTCCCAACAGTCTCCCCTTTCTCTGTTCTGTTGCTGCCTCTCAAACCACTCCCCCCATCACCATCATCATGCGCTATGCGATTTCTTCAGCTTCAGTGTCCATGTGTCACATTCCTATCCTGTGCACTTGCTACCTCTCCCTCCCACATTCCCACCTCACACACCTGCTGCCTTCTTCTGAGTCATCAACCATCCTTTCTCAACCCTCCCTCCCACTCTCCATCTCCATTCTTCCCTTGACATGACAACCCCCCCTCCCCCCATTCCACTGTTTAACAGCAGTACTGGCTTTGTGTATATGCACTCTACCTTGAGAAAGGATTCATCTGAAAGCTAATGAAGTTTTCATACTTCTCTGTGTGCTATTGATGACTCAATGCTTCACTATTCAGTGAGCTGTTACCTTCACTCCTATATTATTTACATTATACCTGAACTTCCATACAAGTTTCATTGATTTACCTTTAAAACATTTAGTTAATCCCAGAATTAGTTTGTATTTTTCATCGCATCTCTGCCCATTGTCATGTAAATGATGGCCATATAAGACAAAAATTACTCCTAAGATATTACACTTTCTTTACTATTTGTGTCAACATTTTTTAATACAGAAAGACTATACTATAATGAGACCTTTAAGGTGCTTTCCTACCAAAAAAATAGCTGTTACTCCTTTAACAAAATTCTCTTCGCATCTCATTGTTAAAATTCAGTCTTTGTGTGTGAGAAGTAAACAAACAGCACTATTACAGAAGTCATATGACCATCCCTGTTTGACTCTGACTACATGTGCAGTAGGTTATGATCACCTCTACCCTACAATTATTTAGGCAAACCTTCCTTACAAAGCTCTTATCTTCAGAAATAGTGAATTTGGTACTGTTACGTGGATTTCTACAGTATTATCCATTAGGAATTTTGTTCAAAGTGAACATCCCAACTGACCCAAACCCCCCCCCCCCCCCTTATACAAGGGTTCAAACTTTAATAGTGGCAACTATTTATTTACAGCTCGTAAAAAATGTTTCAAAGTTTTACTGACCTTCAAAGTAGTCACCAGCATTGTGTATAACCCATTGCCAGCGATGTGGAAGTTGTAGGATAGTCTTAGCAGTGCCAGTTGTGTTGGCAGTTCGAGCAGCACGGTCTATTGCCCAACAAATTTGTAGCAGTTCTGAAGAGAATGCCGTGAAGTGTTTCCTTCAGTTTAAAAATTGAGTTGAACTTACGAGGGCTTAAGTCAGGGGAGTGCAGTAGGTGGTATAGCACTTAGCAGCCCCATCAGTCAAACAAATCAGTAAAGTTTGCACTGTACGTGCTTGAGCATTGTCCTGCATTATGATGGTCAGGTCCTGCAGAAAGTGTCATCACTTCTGTCTCTATGCTGTTCATTTTTGGAACACAACCTATGACCAGCTTAGAGACAGAAGTGATGACACTTTCTGCAGGACCTGACCATCATTTTGCAGGACAATGCTGAACTGAAGGAAACACTTCACAGCATTTGCTTCAGAAATTCAGAACTGCTACAAATTCGTTGTGCAATAGACCACACCGTTCGAACCATCAACACAACTGGCACTGCTAAGAGTATCCTATGATTCCACATCGATGGCAATGGATTATACACAATGCTAATGACTACTTTGAAGGTCCGTAAAACTTTGACACACATATCTATTTTGTACGAACTGTAAATAAATAGTTGCCACTGTTAAAGTTCCAACCCTCACATCTTCATACAATGCATATGAAAGATATCTTACTACACCCTTATTAAATCTCAATTTTGCTTTAGGCACAGATTTCTGATCATCTTCTGCCCCTCGTTATTAATACAAATGTCATCATGTATGACAATGGATTTATCACATGAAATAATACGTCACTCTGACAGTGTGGCATATAAAACCAAATGGGAAATTCTGTGAGATACTTAAATGTCATTCGTACCAATGTTGTATTTTGATGAGTCCATAAATATTTCAGTTATTTGACATGTAAGCCACTTCAGATAAATACAAACACACAAAAATTTGGCCACAATTCACTGAAAACATTTATTTTATTTCAGAAATGTTTAATGTCACGTGCTAGTAATGGTCCGTAAGTCATGTTCCCCCTATAATTAATTCATAAAACTAAGCCACCTCATTCAAAAGTATTAAAATTGTTTGTCTTTATTCAGTACAATGCTGCTCAGTGTTAAAATACTTTGGGAAACTACAATAATTTGGTTCCTTAAAATACCAATATTTTTGCAGAAAATAAATTGTTGTGGTTAAGAGAGATCATGGATCGTCACTGCTTCTGTCTTTCTTTTTTTGTTAAGGGATAGTAACACATATAACAGAAGGTCACTGGAGACAGAATGTTATGAAATAAATATCTCAACAAGTATTAGAGAAGTCCTGATACATTTAGCCTGCAGGCAAAATCAAAATCTAAGAATATACCACTATAACCTTTCTTCTAAAACTGAATCATCCATTCAGTTTATCATGTTTCAATTGCAATTAAGAATACACATCAAGGATTTTGCAGCTTCAGAGCCCTAAAAACAAACTTCAAATAATATAAGAGAGTCATACAATATTCTATTTTACAGAAAATATATTCAATTTACCTACACAAATGTTACTGCAGTTCAAAATGTTTACTAATGGTGTAAAGATTTAATGGCTTCAGCATCACAGATGGAATTAAGTAGCAATGTACATTTAAAAAACAAACTGACATTTCATGATGGACACGTCCAGAACCAACCAGAAATTCAACAAACGCCGTATTACTTGGATGTACAGGATGTCAGAATGTTACTAGTGACCAGATCCCAGTTTAGTAAACTAGATTAGAGATGACAATCTACAGGATGTAAACTCAAATATAATAAAATGTAGTAGATGTATCCTGTATTCTGTGATTGTTGCTCAATTGAAGAGAGGTAGAATGCACAGAGTTTTAGTTCAGGTTATCACACTGATGAAGTGACTGCCAGCAGCACCTAAAAATAGTACATTGTCGGGTAGTATTTACATTGACAGGTGTTCGCTTTTCAACTAGTCATGGGTGAACAAACTGCATGATCACCTTACTCCCCAGGTTATCACACTGATGAAGTGACTGCCAGCAGCACCTAAAAATAGTACATTGTCGGGTAGTATTTACATTGACAGGTGTTCGCTTTTCAACTAGTCATGGGTGAACAAACTGCATGATCACCTTACTCCCCAGATTTTCCTACTTCTTGGTTTCATCTTAAAAGGTTCCATCAAAAATTAGCTACAGATTAGCCTACTCCAAAAAAGGTCTGATTAATATCACAGTTGTAGAACTGACATACAATCTACTGGCTAAAATTTGAGGTGGTGAAGTGAACTTGCATGTTGCAAGTAGTACTTACACGCATGCTAGATGACCATCAAAGGGGAAGAATGCAGTGACACACACACACACACACACACACACACACACACACACTACTTTCCTTAGAGTAAATTATCAGCATGACTGCCAACAATGAAATAGTTTAAAACATGTTCTCTGAAGAAAGACTTTTAAATAAGTACCCTCTTATATTTTGGAAAACAAAGCTATAGTGTTTTGCGGTTACAATATACAAGATGGCGAAAAAAAAAAAAGTTCCTGACAATAACATATGAAAAGAAACACAATGAATAAAAGTCAGGGATGAGTGCAAGAGTTTGTTTACACAAAGAAGGTATGTGGCAGTAGCAATCAAAGAGCTGGCAACACAAATGGCCAAGACAATCACACAGCAGTGGTGGTAACAGAGTTGATAACTGCAATGATTATTGTTCTGTTTCCAGGTAGGAAAAAAAAGGGATCACATTAAAAAATGTACTAAAGAAAGGAAAATGTGGAAGCCTCTGCACAGAGTATATTTCATGCTGAGTCACCAGATGAGCCTTATTTTTTATAATTAATCACCTTCATAAAATCCACATAATTTGTGTATCTTTCAATGCAAAAATTGGACTGGTTTATAGGTAAAAAAATTTATATGTGAATACACATTTTTCACTTGACATTTTCTACTCACTCATTTTTTCTCAGGCTTCTATAGTTGATCATATTTGCAGCTAATAATAAGACAGTTACAAATCACCTAACCTAAATGCAATGTCATGTTTTAACTATTTTACATACTCTGCACTAAGAGACATCTGTTCAGTGTAACTGAATATAACTATGAAATGGAATTTAACCAAAATTGTATAACCAGAAAAAATTATTTCAAAATATTACATGAATTCATCATTTTTTTAGAGGAGAGCTTTCGTACTGTAAAAACTTGTTTTTGTGTGTTCGAAGTTTTGGCCATTCTTCCTCTCAATTGTAATTGAAACCAGAGAAAAGACATGAGCATTATTTTGCAAAAGAAAACAAAAACCTATTCAACAAAGGGAAGTTTTGATGCTTTAAATAGTGGTCACACCAAATGTAGCATCTAGTTTTCACAATTCCTTGTTGTAAGAGGACTGGCGTTTGTGGATTGTATACAATGGAGAGAGAGTAACCTGCTATGCCTAACTGACTGATAATTTTACTGGCTCCAATATACTGGATACTTGCACAAAACTTATGCTACCTGTTCCTCGAACATCCAGTGTGTAACAGGACTGAGATACTGGCTCTTGTCCGTCAATAATGCAGCTCTCAGCAAAACTTCTGTGGAAGCAATTGGCTATTTCTTCACTAAATAGTCATTTATGAAGACTGAAACTACAGTGGCCAAACCGCTTATGCACAGATCACTAACCCATCATTACTTTTGTAGGTGACACTATACTTACAAAATATTATTTTCCAGTAAGTCTGTTCACAATTATAGTTACATTTATGGCTTAGACTGATGTACGCATACTTTTAAATTATTTTCTTTTTCCTATTCCTGCAATTCTTATGACACACAAACACGCACACGTGCAAGTGCATGAGCCTGCTCGTGCACACGCGCGCCCACACACACACACACATACACACATACACACACACACACACACACACACACACACACACCAGCACAGTTACATTGTGCTGGACGAACACACAAGGACGGGTTTGCAATCTGGCATGTGGACTGGGGTGAGGGGTTGTGTCAGGTGGGGTGGATAGAGGGAGAAAGAGACAGGAAGCAGGAGGAGAATATGCAGAAGGGTTTCTGGCAGCTCTGAGAGAAGTGGCAGGTGTGGGGGCAGCAATTCAGGAGGGAGAGGCAACAGTTGCACAGGCCTGAAATGCGACGCACAGGCACCATAGCAGCTGAGTTTGAGGTGTGTCACACCTGCTGCCTCTCCCTCATGCATTCCTAGCCCATACATATTTTGCCTTCCTCTGAGCAGTCAGCTAGCTCTCTCCAAGCATGCCTCCCACTTCCCATCTTTCTTCCACTACCGATCACACCTGACACAAACCCTCACCCCAGTCCACCTGCCTTACTGCAATCTCAACACTGTGTGGTGTGCCTGTTCAGCTGGCAGAATGATACTGCACAGGCAGCTGTGTGTGTGTGTGTGTGTGTGTGTGTGTGTGTGTGTGTGTGTGTGTGTGTGTGTGTGTGCGCGCGCGCGCACGCAGTAGGCTTAGAGGCTGGAGGGAGGGGGGAAGAGGATGGAGGGGCGTGTGTGCTCTTCCCTGTCAACAACTCAATGCTTCCACTGTTCCATATAAGGGGTTTCCTTTACTCCTAAATTATTTACATTCTACCAGACCTTTCCTTACCATATTTCATTCTGTTCCACCGAAATTCATGTTTCATGTTAGTGTAAACAGTATGGCCTAGAATATCATCCATTACATATGACTATGGAAAACTATGTACAGCCTACACTGAAAGTGACTGATTTTTCGACATTCTTGAAAGTAATATAACAATCCACAGGAGAGGATTTCTCAAAAATCATTTTATACATATTTACAGCCAATTCAAATTACAAGCTCAGTAAAATATAAAAATAAAATCAGAATAATGCAGTAAGAAAGAAATTACATGAAAATCAAACCATGTATCATACCTGTCAAATGGAAATGAACTAGAAAAGGGTATAGCTATAAGATATAACTTTAAACCACAAAATAAGGCAAAGTGACTTAAACTGAATTAAAAAACAAAAGTGGAATGAATTCTAGTAGAAGATAAAGAACTATAGAACATCTTGTGGTCTTAAGAATAGCCACTTTAAAATAACATTTAAAATTTGAACGCTCTGTGTACATGGCATTTGTAATGATATTTAGGAAATGCATGAAAAAATTCAAATGAACTGTTGGAACACACAATTTACAAGGACAGATCACAAAACTTAGCCATAGTGCAACAGATGATAACAAATCTACACGAAGGATACAAAACTCAGAGAAACAATCTTTAACATCAACTGTAATGAATCAACAGATACCATGGATCAAGTATGTGCAATCATAATTCAAAAATTCTTAATTAATTAATATGGTCTGCAGTGCAAGAGTCAATACTTTTTGTCTAGCACTTAATAATGATTTAGATACTTTAAGCCAACAACAAAACCAACCACTCATACAGCTTCAGCAGCAGAACATCACCTTTTCAGGAGCAGAACATCACCCTCCTCTACAAAGTAACTTAAAATTTCTGCTGTCATTTTCCTACATCTTGTCACTTATTTATATTATATTGCTTCTAACACCACTGTTATCTTTTATGATTTGTAATTTCTCTTGCTGTTCTTTCACATGGCCATGTCTTCACCAACATTTACATTTATTATGAAAATTAACATTACAGTGTAACAGCATCAGAGCGAAACACATGGGCTACATAATGGACAGAGATAGTTGTCTTGTCAATCGATCTATTTTCAAATGGTGAGATATGCCACCTTATGCAACAGACTGTTTGATTGTTTTATTCCCCTCAAAAAATTTTCAGCATTTTCTGTGCCACCTTCAGTGCAGTTTTTTTCTCTCCCCAGTTTTACAAGATGCTACTATGCTGTATTTATGCTATCAGCTTTACATTTACTACAAATTTTATAGTCTGTTAAGCATTTGAATCTCTAGCCTCTCATTTACCATTATTTTATAAATGTTAAGACAATTATTTTCTTTGTTAATGGGAGTTCTGTTGGTTTCACATGCACCATACAAAGTTCCACTGACAAAGAAAATAAGTGTCTAGAACATCGAAAATATGTGATCATAAGCCACATGCATCTTTTTCTTTATTCCTTCTTTCTGCCCATACTTAGCCCCTGTCAACTGCCATACATTTTTATTTATGTACATTTGTTTTCCTCTTTTACTCACTTCCTTCACCCTGGATTTTTTAAGTATTTTTCTGTTCCCTCATTTGGTCTGTCTATTCCTCTTTACACTTTCTTTTTTGTTGTACTGTTCATCACTAACATTAAACTACTACACTCTACCTAATCCTTTCCTGCAGTGCCTTTCTCGATCAATGTCCTACATGACTTCTCTGTCTAATCCTCATATGGTAGTCGCTTCCTTCAATTTATTCCTGTTTCCTCGTCTGACGAAAGTGCCCCAAGTTGTGAAAATTTTATATATGTATGAGACAGTACACTATCTTCTGGTAAGAAAATATGTCTTCCATCAATGTTTCATTGTAGAACCAAAATAGGCAAATATATTATATCCCAGTTCATCTGTAAGCAACAACTGAATGAACTGACTAACGTTTTAGGTGACCACATTTCTGAGTGATCATCAGGCCTATGATCATCATTGCATCTGGCTACCACTAACAAATCACATGCCAAACCCCTGTGATCGTCAGTGTGATATAGAATGCTGACACAGGCAGCAACATCTCTCACTCCTATGTGCCACTGTTGTGCAAGTGCTGGACTGCTGTTCATCATATCCTAGCAGTGTTTGGGCTTGCTCTGGCTTTGGACTTGTATTTCAACATCTCTCTCTCTCTCTCTCTCTCTCTCTCTCTCTCTCTCTCTCTCTGTGTGTGTGTGTGTGTGTGTGTGTGTGTGTGTGTGTGTTTTTTTTTTTTTTTTTTTTTCATACACAGTATTTCTGTCAGCTGATGATGACTAGATTCTGGAATGTCTCTTTACATTTACAATAACTAAATTTGCATGTTAAATTTAACAACTCAGCTGACAGGTGCACTTCAGGAGAGGAAAAAAATGATAATTGTTGACTTCATTATCTCCATACCATTACAAGCGATATAATCAAATAATCATTAGATAACACTTTATTCAGTTCATCAATTATCTTTCCTTCCAATTTCTACTTTCATTTCTAATCTTTTGCTACAAGGGAAAGGGAGAGGGGTGTAAGTTTGTATGTTCTATTAAAAAGTGTAAAAATGATTCAAGCTTTCATCTAGAGAGCTTGAGAGAGTCAGAAGATAACTTACATCCACATGGCCGAAACAAGACCAGATTTGAGATCCTCCTACCTCTCATCCTACATCACACCAAGAAGAACTTTCATTTGAAAAGATTTAAGTACACCATTTCAAGTTACCGACAGACACATTTAAAGACACTTACATAAAGCTTTTGGCCACAGCCTTCATCAGTAAAAGAGAGACACACACTATCCACACACACAAGCAAGCACACTTCATGAACACATGACCACAAACTCCATCATCTCAAGCCAGAATGCAGCTACCACGCAGGCAGCAATCTGAAGGGGGCGGGGAGGGGAAGGGATAGTACTGTATGGGTGGGTAAAACAATTAAAGTTGTCTGGTGGAGTGCGCAGGGACTAGGTTGCCAACAGGCGCAAAGTGAGGTGATTATGGGGCAGGGGGGTGGGGAAAAAAAGAAGCAAAAAAGGAGTGGAGTAGGAAAGAAGGACGGATGCATTGGCAAGGGGTTGCAAATAAACAGGATGGGAGATGATAATGGGGAGGAGATTATAGGACAGAGGGTGTAGGAAATTGTTGGGTAGAGGGTGTGAGGACAATATGTTACCGTAGGCTGAGGACGGTATAATAACACAAGCAGAGAATGTGTTGTAATGATAACAACTCCCATCTTTGCAGTTCAGGAAAGCTGGTGGTGGAGGGAAGGATCCAGATGGCTTGAGCAGTGAAGTAGCCAATGTGTTATGTTCAGCTGCATGTTGTACCACACAGTGATCTACTTTGTTCTTGGCCACAGTTTGGCGGTGGCTGTTCGTCCTGGTGACCAGTTAGGCTGGTGCCAATACAAAAAGCTGTGAAATGATTGCCTCAGTGTCAGTTTCAGAGATGTGATGTATGGAGTAGGGACTGTGACATTCCCCTTTCTCTTTACATCATTCCTGCCTCAGTAAACCCTGGCTCCATCTTTCTGCATCAGTTACGAATAGTATGACTTTCCAAGACTAGAAACCAGTCCCCTATCCTGTTTCTCAAATGCTGCTTAAACCTTGGTGTCCCTCGAAACAGCCTAACTGTAACGATTACTTTCTCTCAATCCCACCACTCCTTTCACAATAACCTAAAATTTTCAGATTCCAGCAATCCCTCGCCATCACAAACCTGGTACTACAAAAACACATGCCCATGGCACAGTCATCCCAGAACCAATTCTGCTCCCTCCAAAGCAGTCCCTACTCCATACATCACATCACTGAGACTGGATCCCTTGTCTCTAGCACCTGTAGGAGCATTCCAGATACCATCTCCATAATTTATCCAACGTGCTGACATCCTACTGCCACTTCAGGGCACTACATCCCAACCCCTATCGTACCCACATTGTTGCCCCTCGTCAGTCCTCATAGCAGCTAAACCCTGCCTTACTGACCTTTTCAACTTGCCACATCCCCCAAAACTCCCTACCAACTCTCCACCAAATCCAGAGCCAAAATATCCCTTTAACACAATTGTTAATCTTTCCACCAAAATTCTCAGCTTCACAGAAGTTTCAGTCCGGTCCAGAGGCCTCACCTTTAGCCCTACAACCAAAGTTAACCATGCTGAACTTGTCAGAGACCTACTCTCCTACTTCCGGTCCCTGCAATGGAAGCACTTCTTTGCCACCAATCTCTCCAACCAAAACCACCCTAATTCCAACACTGAAACTTGCCTCTTCCAGTTCATACCACCATCCAATTGTGATCCTCCCCCTCCCACTTAACCTCCCACTGATCACTCTCCAGGAATTCCTTACCTCCAGCTTAGCCTCACCATCATTCCCCATGTCCCTTATCCACAACACCAACCATTCAGTGAAAAAAAAAAAGAGCAGCCAAAGCCTTAGGCTCTTCCCAAAACATCTCCCCTGAAGCCATTTCCCTCCTCACACCTAGATCCCTACTCAACAATGTTGACGCCACCTCCCTAAACACTAACATCCCTCATGCCCATGGTCTTACTGATATTGAACACTACCTTTCCCAACGTTCTTCAGGCTCCAAACCAACTACCTCATTCCTCATACATCTTACTAACTTTATCCTAACCGATAGCTACTTCTCATTTGGAGGGGAGGTACAGTATATAAACAAATCAGTGGCACAGCCATGAGCACACGCGTGGCACTCTCCTACACCAACCTTTTTTGGGCTATCCAGAAGAGACCTTCCGAGCCTCGCAAAACAACAAACCCCTAGTCTGATTCATGTTCATTGATGATATCTTCCTGATCTGAATTCAGGGCCAAGACACCCTATCTTCATTACTTCACAACCTCAACACCTAGTCTCCCATCTGCTTAAGGTGATCCTCCTCAACCAAATGTGCCACCTTTCTAGATATTGACCTCCTCCTCTCTGATGGCTCCATCCACACCTCTGTCCACATTAAATACACCAACCACTAACATTGCCTGCGTATCGACAGTTGTCATCCCTTTCACACCAAAAAATCCCTCCCATTCAGCCTGGCCACCAGAGATGGTGTATCTGCATTGACAAAAACTCCGTTGTTCAGTATGCTGAGGGTCTGATCAAGGTCTTTAAAGACAGGCACTATCCCCAAGACCTGGTCCACAAACAGATCTCCTATGCCATTTCGCTTCACACCCGTAATCCTCCCACTATCCCCAAGAACCAGTCACTAAAGAGTGTCCCCTTCATCACCCGGTACCACCCAGAACTGCAACAACTGAGCCACATCCTTTATCAAGGCTTTGATTACCAATCATCATGCCCTGAAATGGGGGACATTGTACCCAAGATACTTCTCACCCCTCCTAAAGTGGTGTTCTGTCGCCCACCCAGCCTCCACAACATGCTAGTCTGTACCTTTGCCACTCCTAGCCCCAATACCTTGCCACAAGGATCAGATCCCTGTGGAAGACCCAGGTGCAAAAAGTTGCCCAATCCATCCACCCAGCACTTCCTATTCCAGTCCTGTCACAGATTTATCTCACCCCATCAGGGGCTGGGCCACCTGCGAAAACTGCCAAGTCATTTACCAACTCTGCTGCAATCATTGCACAGCTTTTTATATTGGTATGACTACCAACCAGCTGTCCACCAGGATGAACAGCCACTGCCAAACTGTGGCCAAGAGCAAAGTGGATTACCATGTGGCACAACATGCAGCTGAACATAACACATTAGCTACTTTACTGCCCAAGCCATCTGGATCCTTCCCTCCACCACCAGCTTTCCTGAACTGCAAAGATGGGAGTTGTTACCCTTACAATACATTCTCTGCTCCTGTAATTACACCAGCCTCAACCTACAGTAACATACTGTCCCCACATCTTCCAACCAACAATTTCCTCCCCCTCTGTCTTATAATCTCCTCCCCATTATCATCTCCCATCCTGTTTATTTGCAGCCCCCTGCCAATGCATCCATCAGTCTTTCCTACTCCACTCCTTTTTGCTCCTTTTTTCCCCACCTCCCTGTCCCACAATCTCCTCACACTGCGCCCGTTGGCAGTCTAGTCCCTACACACTCCACAAGACAGCGTTCATGTCTCTCCCCGAGTATACATTACTATCACTATCCCTTCCCCTTCCCCCCCCCCCCTCCAGATGGCTACTTGCACCCCACTTGATAGCTGCATTCTGACCCGAGATGCTGGAGTTGGCAGTCGGGTGTGTGTGAATGGTGTATATCTCTCTTTTATTGATGAAGGCTATGGCCAAAAGCTTTATGTAAGTACCTTATAATTGTGCCTGTCTGCAACTGGTCATGACTTCTTTGTGGTGTGTAGCAATATGTCTTTTCTTACATTGTTGATATTTCTACTTGTAATTCCCATATTTGATAAGTACAACATCTGGTTTTGAGTGTTTAGATATCGGCACAGTTTTGGTTATTGTGTTGCATTTATTTTAACTTTCTTCTTTTCTGTGTTAATAAAGTGAGCAAAGAAGAATTAATGAACTCACAGGGTAAGCAAGTAACGGAAATTGTGCGTCGAATATTTAGATGTACATAAAGAAATAGAAAAGTGTGTGTGATATGAATGTTTACTCACTGTAACTAAATATATATACAAATCATGCTACTTTCCAGGACAAGCAATAAATTGCAGACTACAGAACAGAATAATGATTTTTTACAATGAAATAACAATGACAACTGGAAGAACAGAAACGCAAAGCTTAGATGTCAGACAAGTAACCAGTTATGAAAGTAGTGCTTATAACAACTCCAAAAACCAGAGCTCATTCAAAGATATGAATGTACAGCTGTATTTGGCTACTGTAGTGCATATGGTGAGCTAAGACAAGTGAGTGATAACCATGCAAAATCACTGAAACAATTGTTAGCTCTGCTACTGCATAATTTTTGGGCAATACAGAAAATGGTATTTAATTTTCTGAAAACTGCACTATTTTCAAATTTTTGCAATGGTACTCTTTTATGCAAGAGATAAGTTAAAATGATATTTTCTTCCTAGTAATCATTAGGTTAAAGGAAAGATCTAAGAAACACTAATTTATTTGTGCCCTTCATAGTCACAGGATATTCTGGATGCATATTTTCCACAAATTTTTTAGTGAGATCAAACCATAAACACACGGAAGGGTCATGATGCCCTTCATTTTTAACTAAACATTTCTCCTTGTGAGCATGTGCACAAAAGTTCCTCATTATTGTGTATACTACAAAAAATTCTATTCATAAGGTATTTATCAAGGAAATTTTTTCTGCCTGTAATAACATATTCTTGCTTCTGTCCTTTTATGAAGTGAGATGGCTGTCTTCACTTTCACTTCTTATAGTTATTCCATACATGCAAGATTCAGAACACCATTGATTATTAAATTAAGTTGCTTTTTTTCTTCTATTCAACCGTAGATTGAAATTATTTGGTTATATTTAAGCACACATACAGGAAAGATATTTAATTTATAAAAAGATGTTCAATTTTTATTTTATGTCAGTTGTTTTTCAGCAGTGACTGTTAACTTAATGCTTGCAACAATTGTGTGAAGGTAGCTAAACAGTGTGGGTATAATAATGACATTTACTACGACAAATCAGACATTTATTAAACAGAACTTAGATTTTTTTACTGTAAAATTAACTTTAAAGCCAAAATTGATTACGAGGATGGTTAAATATATTCTTCAAATATGAATATGAATGCTACCACAGAGTGAATTATGCGTAGAACACAGGATCAGATGAGGATCACTTCTATTCACATTTCTGTAGGTGTCTACTAATAGACCACTTTATTACTCCTATCCCCCATTTTAAACAATTTAAGAACAGCTTTAAAAAAATAACAGTCTGTGTTAATGGTAAATATTATTGCCCCAGTGTCATGCTTCACAGTAGTATAGTTTCACCATCATTCAACAGACCAGTGATAAATTAAATAAGCAATGCTTGTTTGTTATGCTTCTTTAGCTGATTCATTTAATTTTTCCTTAATGGGAGCTTCAGTTATACTGTCATATTATGTCCAATCACATTAATGTGGCCAGCTGTCAAACGTCTGAATAATCACCTTCCACACTGGAAGATGCGCAGGAAGATTGGCAATTAGGTTCTAGGAGGTACTGACAGGGATGTGCAGCCATACTGACTCCAGTGCCATGGGCAGTTGCGTTAGGTTTCTTGGCTGAGGATCTGTGTTGCAAACAGCCTGATCGAAGTGGTCCCACAGATTCTCGACTGGGAATTAAATATGAGTAGTACAGTAAAATCATCCTGGTGCTCTTTGGGCAATGCACACACACTGCAAGCTGCGTGACTGACATGTTGCTTTGTCCTACTGGTAGATGCCAGTGTGTCGAGGAAAAACAAATTGCACGTAGAGGTAGACGTGGTCCCCAAGGATAGATGCATACTTGTGTGGAGCCATTGTGTCTTCCAGAATAACAAGATCACCCACGGAATGCCATGAAAACATTCCACACACCATAATGCTCCTTCCTGGTTGCAGGTTGTTTGTTTTCAGACATTTCATGTGATACATGCCAAAGGCCATCTGTCCAATGGAGCATAAAATGTGATTCATCTGGAAAGGCCACCTACCACCACTCAGATGATGTTTGGTTGCGGTATCGGTGTCACCGATGAACAGCAGTCAGCACGGGTGTACGAACCGTGCATCTGCTGCGGAGGCCCATACGCTCATTGGGGAGACACAGTTGGTGGCCCCTTTGTTCATCTGGACAGTTAGTTGCTCAACAGTTACACAACTATTCGCCCACACACATCTCTGCAGCCATTGTTCACTCTTGTCATCTATGTTTCATGGTACACCACAGTTGCCTCGGCGTTAGTTTTGAGAAGGCCTTCTTGCCGTGCACAGTATACTTTAACCATGGTGCCACACAAACAGTTCCCAATCTTAGCCGTTTTGGAAATGCTTCTACCCTTGGACTGAAAGTCAATAATCATGTTCATTTAGATTTCAGCTAAATCACTCCATTTTCATATTACTACAACTACTGCACTGTTTTCCACATCCCCCAATACTCTTTACCCTCCATTGCTAGTGCTTCCACCTGCCATCTGTAAGTGGGTATTGCATGTTCACATCTAACATAAGCAGTCATCACATTAATGTGACTGCACCAAGTAGAATTGAAATAATAGAGATAGTACCAATTTAAATGACTATTTCACCATAACCCATGCCAACCATGTCTTCCAGATGAAATAATAACAATAATAATACTGTTACTACTACTACTACTACTACTACTAATAGTAATAATAATAATAAAACATCCCTACTGAACAACCAAGAAATGTAAAATGATAAACTGCATTGCACCAAAACTGGAAGTATCATAATTGTGAGTTTAAAACTGTTTCACCATTTTCACCTTAGCAAACAAAATTCTTTTCTGAATGTCTTTTTTTTATTTTTCCCTTTCTTAGTTTTATTGATCTAATTGAGTATTATCCATTTTTTAGTATCAAAATACAGGAAGTTATCTCTCAATGATCTGCTCACAATGTAATTTACTAACAAATTACACTGGACTGCGCTGGAATACATAATTGGACAGTATGAATCAACTGTGCATATGAATTTTGTAGTTTAGAAAGTGTGCTCACAAATATACAAAAAAATAGAAATTAAGGAAGAGAACAACCATTCTACTACCAGCACTATTATCTCATGATTATCAGTTAGCACATTCTTAGAAGCATCTATTAAATTTTTTCCTCTATTCTTAAATTAGATGTCTAAATAATACTGGTGCTTTTTAAATTTAATGACAACTGAATCTGATCAATGGTGTGTTGTAGCGTATTCCCACAAGTTTTATCATTTAATTCACAAAGAGATCACATTATTTTTTTCTCGAGTTGAAAAATATGGCTACCTGCACAAATAAAAGAATTATGTACAGGGTGTAACAAAAATGTAGGAACAAACTGCAGGACACACTCCTCACACGTAGACAAAGAAATTATGTTACATGAACGTGAGTCTGGAAACACTTTTTTTTTTCCATGTTACAACTCATTTTCTCCAACTCATTAATTATGGGAAACACACTAGGACAGAACATTCGAATCATGGCAAACATGCACTCTTGGTGAGATCTGGTTATGTTGTGCACTACGAGTGTTTTTGTTTTGCATGTCCACATTGCCATGTGATGTATGTCATTGCTCGTTTACAGGTAACATCAACTGTACTAGCGATCAGTCCTATCATTGCAAGCACAGGGTTACTATGTACAGCTAATCACAGGCTTGGTTTGCTCAATGGCAGTGTATACAAATCCAGAGATGGCAGATGCCATTCTGATGTATGGATTAGCTGACGGCAACGGTGCTTATGTTCAATGTTGGAAGCCATTGATCATTGTCTTAGGGAACATGGAGCATTTAAGCATGATATGTTGATGACCCTAGTGTCAGTACAAAACATGTAGCTGCAACACTGGATGTTGTCCACATGACAGGCTGGTGAGTGTTACAGGAGGACCAGCTGTATCCATACAATTTAATGTATGCAGGCACTATCAGCAGCTGATTTTCCTCCATGGGTACTCTTCTGCAAATGGTTTATTCAACAAAGCGTCAATCCTAATTTTGCTGCAACAGTGCTGTTCACAGATGAGTTACCATTTCAATGAGATCTGATTGTCAATTTTCACAATCGGCGTGTATGAGCAGATGTCTATCCTCAAGCAACTGTTGAAGCAAGTCATCAACAAAGATTCTGCTTCAATGTTTGGGCAGGCATTGTTGGTAACTGTTTGGTTGGGCCTCACTTTCTTGCACCCAGCCTCAGCCGACAAAATTAGCATAATTTCGCAGAGAATGTTCAATCTGATCTGTTAGTAGTTGCATCTTTAGCTGTATGACAAAACATGTACTTCATGCTTAATGGAGCACCTCCTCATTTTAGAGTTAATGTCCGTCTGTTTTTAAATCACAGATTTGGTGACAGGTGGATAGGTAGAGATGAAACAGTTGGCTGGCCTCCATGCTCTATGGACCAAAACCAACATGATTTTTATTTGTGGGGGCATTTGAAAGCTCTTGCATATGGAAACCTACTACAAGATGTTCAGAGTCTCTGTGGCCATATTATGAAAGGCTGCAAAACCATACACAATACTCCAGGAATACATCAGCACATCTGAGATTCACTACGACAGTGGGTTGATGCATGTATCAATGCCCTTGGAGGGCATTTTGAACATCTCCTGTGAGAAAGAGTTGCATTTCTTATGCTGGTGTGTGTGTGTTTCCCATGATTAATAAGATGGAGAAAATGAGCTATAATGTGGAAACAAAGCATTTCCAGACCCATGCCTGTATAACATAATTTCTTTGTCGATATGTGAGGAATGTGTCCAGCAATTTGTGCTGCTCATTTTTGTTACATGCTGTATATTCTAGCCAGAATGCCAAGCTCAAGCAAGTGAAAGTGAACTACTGATCTTGTGGGGATTTATGGCTTCTCAGTAGGTGCTAAGTGAGAGCCAAGGAAATGAAAGGAAGGCATGACACATATGCCATTAAAGGGCAAAACATGACAGAAAATGTAATCTTTCAAGTAAAATAGTGTGACACTATTACAATCACAGAAAACATACTTAAGAAATTAACATAGTAAGGGTAATCACTGTACAGCATAGACTGTAGTGTCTGTGTGAGGAGGAAGTGGGAGCACAGCACACTGATACTCACCGGTAGAGAACACGGCTTATCCAGCACCACAATGTCCTCATCTACATGAATTAGCTTGATGGGTTTTGCTAGGACTGGGGTCTCATGTCTGCAATACAATCACATGAGGACTCTGCTCAGTCCCCGCCACCATGCTGGCATCTCATACCACAGAAAACATTCCCTACACTCTTATGGACATGCTCAGAACCATCGGCGCTCTCATGCAATTCACATTTGTTACAACAATGAAATGCTTTAAATGGCTACATTGCAAGCAATGACTGAAAACAAGTCACTTTGTTATTACAGTTTGCCAATGGCACTCACAAAAGGCAGAAAAGCAATCTGTGAGAACAGCAAAATATACTCTTTAAAAATAGGCATTTATAAATCTTTGATGGAGGCTAGTGCTTCTATTCTGCATGTGAGATGCACGATGTACACTGACAGTCAGTGCAAAGCCATGTTAACAAAAATTCAGCATTAAGGTGAATAAATCCTAACGAACACAACATAATAGAAAAAACCACAAGAGAAACAGAAAACTTATGGAATTAAAGAGGTAAAGGCTTGTGTTGTTTCAAATCACAAATACAATAATGTATTTTAAATAATAGACAGCTATAGACGATACATGTGTGAATGTAGATTTCCCCAGTGTATATTACTGACGGAAAGCTCTTAGGTTTCTAAGTGGGTGGCAGTGTGGAGACACTGTGACATTTCAGTTAGTGTCATACTGATCGTCATCTAAAAATGTCAGAATCTCAACAATGCTATCCAACTGAAAACCCGAGAGCTTTTCACCTATGCATGAAGCAGCTTCTAATAAAGCCTTTCCCTGTATATTTCAGTCTTCAAGTGAAAATCAAACACTTTTTCTTCCTAGTGTATTTCGAAGTGTGGCCTACTAAACTTCAAAAATCAATAGCATCTTCTCTCACAGTGTAAGACACAGCACTACAGGATGGAGAATAAACACAAAACAGAATGCTACTAAATGTTTCTCATTTCCTATTATGTTGTTTTCAAATTGATAATATTTAATTATAGTAAATATCTTAGTAAGAATATGAACAACAAGAAGTAGTGAAGAATCACTTCACTTTTATGACTGTGCGGCAATTAATTAATTAATTGATTTTTAGGGCGACAGAAATAAACAGAAAGCCCCAAAAGTTGCAGTCTCTCTTAATTTCTGGTGGAGATACAGAGTAAAACTTATTCAGAAGAATGTCACAGAACAAAATATACATCTTTATAGAACAGCTTGTGGTTACACACACACACACACACACACACACACACACACACACACACACACAGAGAGAGAGAGAGAGAGAGAGAGAGAGAGAGAGAGAGAGAGAGAGAGAGAGGGAGGGAGATTTGTGTGGCATGTCAATATCAGAGGTTCCACAACGAATTCAGAGGTGGAATTAATGATTGTTAATTCTGCCCACTCATCTGCAACAGTTAGAGAAACATTTCCTCACAAGAGACGGACTAGCAATTTTTGCCAGAAACATGACAGTTATCAAAGCAGTGATTGGATGTGGCTGGCCTGCACCAAAAAAGTTGAGCTGATTTTATCTGCCAGAAAAGATGAATAATGTTTCATAGGGTGCAAAAGGTAATTCTTCTAATTGATTAACCAGTAAAGGACAAACCACTAAATTCCTTTCAACAACCTAGTTTTTTAAATGAATGAGAACAGTACTAGATTGCAAAAGAAAAGATATCATCTTTCATCAGTAAAATGCACCTGCCTGTGAAGCTGGTTTGGTAACAGAAAAACTAAATGATCTGGAATACTGATAGATTATCTACTCTATTAGCTAATTTGGTGGTCTATAACTTCCACCTATTCCATGTCTAAAGAACCTATTGATTGGAAAATGTTAAAGAGTTCAATGTATATGCTATAATAGCCATACATAAACACTTTATGGCTCATCTAGAATAACACTCCAGGAATGGAATCTGCTCATTTGTAAAATTTGGGATGAAGTGGAATGACTTGAAAAGGATTACCTCAGCAAAAAGTTGCAGTGTTACCTAAAAATGGAGTCTTACTTTTCACATTGTTCCCTTATTATTTTGTGATATAGCACAAACTACATTCTAAACTTTTGTTTCATTTTCTGAATTTCAGGAATGGAGGAGTTCATATTGATTTATCTCATTACATTTTTCTGGAAATACCTGAGGTGTGAAACATGTTATGAACACTATTTAGCTTCAGATGGTTGTATGTTTTTGGAAAACATACAGTAAAATATCTGAACTTTTCTGTGAATACAACTAGGTCATCAAACATTCTTAGCAGTCCTGTTGCATGCCACCTTGCTTACGAAGATCGAAGCTTACTGCTCCTTGCTTGCCTGACTGCACCCTATCATTTATGGCTTTAAATGTAGGAAGAAATACTTTACATCAAATAGCTTTAGGTCTTTTCAAGTTTGCAGCCTAATTGACAATTTAGTTTTGTACATCCAATTATAAAATCTACAAATTTATTATTCTCTAGTTTTAAAAATAAATATACAATGAATTCAACAAAATCCAATAGTACAATGTAGTTAGTTAACTGATTTCACTTATTTGTGCATCACTGAAAAGTTATTGTTACTCTTGCCTCAAATAGTTACAATAACTAAATGTTCAGTGCACTGATTGCAAATTGTGTTTCCAAATAATTCTTCTACTTAGCATGACAATATATGGTAACACATGAAATGAACTCCCAACTAGATACTGATCTGTACTAAGTAAACACTGATGAATATAAGCTATAGATTTCGCTGGTAACTCAAAATTACTGAAAATTTTAAGCTGTGGGATTAAAATATACCTAAACAATATCACCAAATTTTTAAAATCTTTGTAATCGATACAGATTTTTCAAGAGATTATAAATTGTTTGGTGAGGACTTCTTACAATTCCTCCACGGGAAATTAGAATTAAAGATGTCTTTAGCAGTTATATATATATATATATATATATAATGTGTGTGTGTGTGTGTGTGTGTGTGTTATAAAATAAGATACAGCCTTGTTGGCAGCTGCAAACACAAGCTTACATATTAGAAGAAGAAAGAGCAGTATGCAACAACCAGTTCTAGTCTCTCAAGAATCATTAATTGTGGCTAACAGTTAAAGTAGACACACAATGGTTTCTTATTGGTGGCACCTAATTTTTGAGCTTAAAAAACAAGATGTTAAAGGAAGTAAACTCTGGCAATTAATGAGACCATAATAGTGTAAATTCTGAGTGCTTGAAAATGTTCATAATGACACAGAAAGTAGACACTGCCATAAAAGGAGACAATATACTGTGAAAGACTCTAATAGTAGTACACTGCCATAAAAGGAGACAATATACTGCGAAAGACTCTAATAGTAGTAACAAAATACGTTGTTGGAAAAAAGCTCCTCTCCTTCACATTTATTTATTTTGAATTCTGGTACTGCTTAACTTTTTGCACCCTATAGAATAAAGGTCCTCTCTTTCACAATCTATTTCTTTTAAACTGTGGAACTCCATAACACACAGCATCCTCTCGACTGTGTTTCTCAACCTTTTCCATGTTTTCAATTTTTTGTTTCTCTTACTGAACTAAACAGCTACTGATTCAAAATAATTCAGAGTAATTTTCAGCTTTTTCAAACTAATAATTTAATTCACACACTAATGTCTTAGAAATATAAATTATACCTGTATCTGAATTATTTATACGTGTTTTATTCCATTTTTTATTGCTCATTTACATTTATTAAGTTAATTTTAATAACTAATGGAATACTACATATCAACGAAAATAGTTTTATCATCATGTAATGAGGAATAGGTTTGGCACCCTTGCTTTGGTGACATTAGATACACTCTATTCCTATTTATGGTACACACTGGAAGCATGCAATATCAAATGTTTCAGTATGTCTCAACTGCCTTTTGCAATACTAAGATAGCTTATATAAATACCAAAGCTTGGAGTAAAGCAAAAAGGCAAAAAAATCTCAAGCCTTTTGCTGCCAAAGATCAAGACTACAAAAATAGCACATTTAACAGCAATATTCAAATATTAATGTAATGTTACGGCATACAAACAAAAATATCGCATTACAGACTATTTAAGTCTGAACGTCTGATTTTGAGCATGTCCATATCTGCATATTTCTTAAAAAAACCACAGACAAGTATATGACCAAACATTCCATAGTCACTTTGTTTCTGTGTTATCTCACTCTGCTGATGTTCTTTACCAGCATTTAAAGCGTGGGAAGTGAGGTGACTTTTCCAGCAATATGAGGATAGTGAGAATCTACACATCTGAACCACTTCAGGATATCAGTATGCCAGTTCACTTAGCACTAAATGTCAGCACATGACAAATTAATCACACAATATTATTGATACTTAGTTAAGGATCATAACTCAATGTTTTGATTTATTCTTTTTGCAGACTA
This sequence comes from Schistocerca piceifrons, assembly GCF_021461385.2. NCBI lineage: Eukaryota > Metazoa > Arthropoda > Insecta > Orthoptera > Acrididae > Schistocerca > Schistocerca piceifrons. The sequence goes on from NC_060139.1 coordinate 751,405,801, forward strand.
TAAAATGAATGAATAAACATAAGATTTCAGTCAGTAAATTTTAAAAATATTACACAATTTGCATACAGAAACTATAAAGCGATTTATGGATAACAGTTGTCAGTTCTGTGAACCATCCTTATATGTGTGTCCGTTCTGACATACAAATAGTTCTGCGTGATTCAAATGATCCAGCAAAGGAGTCAGGAGGATAAACATACACTAAAAAGAAAGTCTGAGAGGCAGTCTTGTTGCCACTTACAGGGATTGAGGCAGGTTTGTTAACAACCACTACATCCTCATCCATGTGAACTATGGTGATAGGGTCGGAGGTAACAGGGACTTCATGCCTGAAACAAATCAATGGTGCAGTACAGTGCATACACACACAAACTCACACGGACAAACACTGAAAACCACAGACAAGGTGCCGCAAACCAAACTAGGTGTTCTTAGGATTTTTGAGAAATTCTCTGTTATCTGTATAGAATATCAATCTCTATTTGTAATGACAATGATGAATATACAATGTAAAATATGTTTTATTTCATTTTTGTTTACCTTCTTGATTTTCTTGTAAAAATAAAATTAAAAAAAACCAGAAGCAGAGGAATGTTTGCTTTGACACAACTATTTGAAAAAGTAACTTACTAAATCGATTAAATTACAAACATTTAGTTTATGTAAATTTTAACTCACATTTATGCATAAAAATGGTTAGTTCACAGAATTCGCAATAACAGAATTAGTAACAAAGCCACAAGTCAGTTTTCTAACTAAAAATTACGGTGTTATAATTTAAATAAATGATATTGTGAAAAGCTGAATGCAGCTATGGGCAGACTAAAATCAGTAGTATCATGCAGTTCTACTCACATATTCTCACAATTATGAGGTGTTCAGGTAACTAACTATTCACACACTCTTTGTCTTTCTATTATCCTATAGTGCACTCATGTACAATGACAAATGATGTTTTAGTCATCACTGGTGAACAATATAGAAATATCACATTTTAAGATACATTACCACAGATTCTTCAGTCAGTGAAAGTGATCCACTAAATCCTTAAATTGGTCATATAAGAAAAGAGAAACTAGACAGAAACTAAATGAATCTGTGCATATGCAAAGTAGTTTGATTTAGTTAAGATGAATCCATGAAATTCATGACTACTCCACAGATATGGTCATTTGGAAATGCTTTTTGGGTTAAAAGCAATTCTGAATCAAATACTGTCATGTATAGTGTCTAAAATAGTTCACCAATACACTTTTATTGAGACTGAAACACTAATAACATAGGAGCATGCTGCAGTGTTTCATACCTTTAACACAGATACAAACTCTTTTTTTAAAACAAATATATGGAATGGTTAAATCTGAAAGATTTACATCTACCACTTTGCAGAATTTACTATTATTTCTTTTGCCACCTTAACATAGTTCTATAGGCACACTTGCTTGAATAATACAAAGAAAATAATGAGATTTAAAGTAAAAACTAATATATAGGATGGCACAATACTTTCTTATCATGATAATGTGTTCTCTACTGTCAACTACACTTTTCAAAGTACTTTTACTTTTACACATTTCACATTTCAGTCATTTATGGTCAGATAAGGACAGTGTACTAACAGAAGAATTCGTGACTCATAAATACATGGATGTGTTCCGGAAGAAAATTGGTTGGCAAAGGAGTGAAAGTTTGGCTGGTTGTGTGTGTGAATGTGTGTACTTTTACTAGAAAAAGAGCAAGCACTTGAAAGCTAGAGTGATCAGTTATTTCTGTTGTGTGTTTCAATGCTCCATGAATCAGTTGGCTATAGATGAGTGGTTGTCTTTCCATTTTTTATTATTGTTCCTAGGAATTTACATTATTATTGTTCTGATTCTTTGGTATTTCAAGAAAGAAAGACTGAAGTAAAGAATAGTAACACCTATTTATACAAGTGATATCTAATTATAGACCAGCCTCCCTCCTTCCTATGTTCTCAAAAATTTTTGAGAAGGCAGTTTAAAACATAACATTGAGAATATAATTTCTGAGAATAACCTTGTAACAGTTCAGTCTGACTTGTGTAAAAGCTTCTCTTCTGAAAAAGCGATATATAATCTGACAAATTTAGTTGAGGTATCATTATGCCGCTTATATAGGGAACGCGTGACCTTGGTTACGTAACGCGCTGATAACGGACTTAGACTCTGCGCGCACCAGCGGGAGAGCAATATAGCGTTCGCGTGCTCTGGTCGTACTATGAGCGCGCGTCTGCTGGTGCGTAGGCCTAGTGCCGAGCCAAGCGGGTTGCGTAACCACCCGGCTAGGCGCCCAGCGGGCAGTGCGGTACTATGCTTTGTTAATTTTTTCAAATTGTTGCATCCTTGAGCCCCCGGTTACCAGATGTTCATCTAGCAGCTCTCGGCTGACGCCCCCAGTTACAGGAGTCAAGGATAACACTTTATTAATAATTATAATACAAAGTAATATCACTAGTTACAGTCCATTCTCAGCAAGTACACCAAGTCCTTTGATCCATACATGTATTTTCTCATCATTAGAAACTTTTCTACAAGAGCGAGTATACAGGGGAAAAGGCATATTACTATAAACAAAACTAGGTCTACTTTGCGTCTTCGGGTCAATTCCACACTGCCAGGTCTTGTTGGCATTTTCTGTGTTTTTGGTAAGAAAAAAATCTAGTAGAAAAACTAAAATGTTATGTGGTTAAAGGCATTTTCTTTAAATGGATGGCACCATACCTTAGCAAAAGGAAACAACATGCCCCTTTAGCAAATGATACAACATGAATAAGACTAAATTTGTACTCAAGAAATGTTAAATATTATATCCACAAGGATCAGAACTTGGTCCATTCCATTCTTGAGCTGTGCAGAAGTAAATGATTTACCTGAAGCATTGGAGGACTCATCAAAAACTGAGAAGTTTGCTGATGAAAAAATTGTACTAGCCAAGGACCGAAATATACCCATATCAGACACACACATTCCTGAGGAAAGAACTAATAGTGCCAAAAGCTAGAATAACTTCTTGTACTTTTTTGTGTCCACATTTAGAATTTCACTTCTTGAAGGTAATACTGGCCAATCATTTTTGTTCTTGTCATTTTATAGTTTTTTAAAGGAAATTTTCCTTTTGATACAAGTAACTACATCTCTGGTACTATTCTTCTTATTTTGTCTGTGTTGTCTGTAATTGTTGCCTATCACCTTTTTTCATTAACTGGCAATCTTTTTTGGCTCTTCGGTCATCTTTTTTGTGCAATTATCAATCATTTTTCTTTGGATGGTGATCCTCTTTCTTTGTTTGAGTGTACTGCAACTTTGTTTGGAGACCTTTTTCCTATGCGCAATGATCCTTTGTCTTGCAATCTTTTACTTTTGAATGTTTAATGGCCCACTTTTATTGTTTGGTTTCCTCTTGTTTTTTGGGTGACAAATTTTATTTGTTGAATGATTTTTTCCTTGTCTGGCTACTGTTTTTCTGCATTCAGCATCTTTTAGCTTTTCAGTGATCTTCGCAGTGTATTTCATGACTCTCTCTTGTTTAATGTTTCCCGAATATTCTTTGAGTGGACAATTTTGCCTATGTAGAGAAACTCTTTACCTGTGTTTCTGTTTCATATAACTACTTTGACCAGTCTAAGGAAGGAAGATAAGGTTTTAAACTCACATCAAAGGGAAGCTCATTAGAGATAGAACAGACTGAGGAATGGCAAGGAAGGAAATGAGTTATGCCCTTTTTGAAGTAGTCACCCTGGCATCTACTTTGAGCAATTGAGGGAAACCACAAGAAAACCATTATTCTCCCAATGCAAATCTGGCATACTAACCACTGCAACTGCTCACTTGGTATCACCAGTCTAAATCATTTCTCCTTTTTTTCACTTTTATAGTCTCCCTGTTGCTGTTGAAGGAACTCACAGTTCCAAAAACTAGTATGAGGTTTCTTTTATAATTTTAATGTGTGTATCAACTGTGCTGAAATTTTACATTCTGTAAAGAGATTCTATAGTTTTCTCAAACAAATTTTCCTTTTCATACAGTTCTGAACAAATGAAAGCTGCCTTACAAGTAACAGAAATAGAGATCAATGAGGATACACTGAATGAGATTCCATGTTCAAAGGTCCTACGCAAACCGGTAGACAATAAACAGGTTTTATGAGAACACGGGTCTGATCAGTTAACCAAACAGTTCAGATTTGCCTGCTTTGCACTTAGAAATCTTCTCATTATTTCAATCCGCTAACAGGAAAGCTGGTATACTTCATGTAACTTCACTCAACATTCTCCCATGTCATAATTTTCTCGAGGAATGTAGCTAAGGTGAATATTGTGTAAAGGTGATGAGTGAACATCTTGAAGAAACCTATTCAGCAATCAAGATTTTCTTACACTTATGTACCGATACTTGTACTCTCTAGTTCCGTAATGGTTTTTGTGGTTAATGTCACGAGAGAAATTAGGATTAACTCTGCAATCCACAAACAGAATATTAGAAGTAAAAATAATTTTCATACAGACTATGTTTCCCTCTCTAGGGTTCAGAATGGAGTTTTGTACTTTGGTGCACAACTCTATAACAGGTTATTGGTAGATATCTGGGTAACTGAACCTTCCTCCCGAAATATACATAAACGAAAAAGAATACATCATTATTCACTCCTTCTACAATTTACGTGACTCAGGAACAAAAATTCTAATATTTGTATTACAGCATATAGAAGTTGTTAGTGCCAGTATCCAGACAGGTAATGTGGTCTGTGTAATTCTACACAAATGCTTTGTTTGAAGTATTAGATAAAAAGCAGCAACTTAGTACTATAAGAGGAAGAGCAATTACTTTTTTCAAAGTAGTTTGTTTTCTCCTAATAAACATAAGTATATTTCAAGTGATCTAAAAGTAATTCTCATATATTATAACGAAGTCATTAGAAATGGAATACATGTTCCAATTGGAGAAGGAAAGGGTAAGAATTCGGCTGCGTCTCTTCAAAGTAACTATTTAAGAATTCACAGAAGTCACCTTAAATAATTCAGGAGGAGTTGCAGGAAACTTATATATGGATAGCCGAGTGACCACTGGTCAAAATTGATTGTTAGTAAACTTTTACAGAAGTAAACTGCAGTGGCTGTATCCATCTGTAAATGTATAATCTTTTTCATTCCATATCCTTGATGGCTCTCCTTCATTACAGGATTTACAGAACACAATGTGTGATGGAGAGTGAGTGAATGAAAGAATAAAAGAATGAATGGAAGAAAGCATGAAATTAAGATTCTTTCTCTCTTTTTTTCTTTTTTTTTACTGAACAAGTGATTTTATAAAGATAACACTCCTTAAGTGATAGTTCTGACTTTCTTTCTCTGAGATCCTCGCACTGTGATTGCTGATTGGAGTTATGTAGTGTCTAAAGCAAATAGAAAAATATATTTTGCTTGTTACTGTGCACCAGCAACATTTCAGTCACAAAAAGGAAGTAAGAAAGATTAGAGGTTAATGCCTCACTGGTGGCAAGATCACCAGAGGTGGAGTCTGTAACAGAATGCATGTAAAACAGAATCTGAAGAGCCCTTTCGGAAAGGACCCACTGAGAGCATTTGTCTTTAGTGATACAGGGGAATCGAGTAAAACCTAAATCTGGGTAGCCAGATGTTAACCCTGCTACTCCTTAATTTAAGTGTAGTGAGCCACCTCATTTGGTATGTATTACTGTCACATTACTGTGTTTGTAAAAGATGATACATTTTCCTGTTGCTTCTGGTTGTTCTTATTGTTGTTGTTGTCTTCAGTCTGATGACTGGGTTGATGCAGCTCTGCAACCGACTTTATGCTGCAGAAGTCTCATATCTGCAAATATTCACTGCAAGCTAAATTCAATTAGATCTGCTATCTGTATTTAACCCTTGGTCTCACTCTACAATTTTTACCATTTTTTCATCCCTCAGAATATGTCCTATCAATTGATCCCATCTTTTAGCCAAGCAATGCCATAAATTTATTCTTTCTCCCCATTTGATTTAGTACCCCCTCATTAGTAACTTGATCTACCCATTTAAATCTTCAGTATTCCTTTGTAGTAGCACATTTCAAAAGCTTCTATTCTCTTTTTGCCTCAAATGTTCATTGTTCTTGTTTCACTTCCATACATGTTTATGAGCCATGCAAAAACCTGCAGAAAAGATTTTCTACCATCGAATTTGTATTATACATTAACAAATTCCTCTTTTTTCAGAAATTTCATTCATGCAATAGCCATTCTGTGTTTTATACCCTCTCTACTTCGTCCGAAATCAGTTATTTTACTGCCCAAATAGAAAAACCCTCTCCTGTTTTTGGTGACTCATTTTCTAATTTATTTCTCTCAGCATCACTTGATCTAATTTCACTATTTTCATTATCCTTGTTACATTACTGCTGATGTTCATCTTATAACCTCTTTTCATGATACTATTCAGTCCATTCAAACTATTCCATATGCTCTTTCTGACTGAATTATCATGTCATCAGCTAACAGTAAAGCTTTTATTTCTTCTTCTAGAACTCTTCATTTGTCCTCTAAATTTCTCCTCAGCTTTCTTTACTGCTTGATCAATGTCCAGAATGATTAATGCTGGGGATAGCCTACAGCCCTATTTCACTTCCTTCTCAAGCACTGCTTCCCTTCTATGTGGCTCCCCCCCGTCGAAGGTTAAAGTCCTCCCTCAGACATGGGTGTGTGTGTGTTGCCCTTAGTGTAATTTAGTTTAAGTTAGATTAAGTAGTATGTAAGCCTAGGGACTGATGACCTAAGCAGTTTGGTCCCACAGGAACTTACCACAAATTTTCAATTTCCTTCCATGTATTTTGACTCATATAATGGCAGTTTAGTTTCTGCACAAGTTGTAATAAATTCCTCTTACAGTTCTGTATTTCCTGAATTATCTTCATTTACTTCCTCTCCCCTTTCTGTAACACACTGCTCAAAAGAATTACGGGAATGTGACTCTGGGGATCTGCCATAGTCCACTGAGCAATAATTGACAGTTAAGTATGTTACCAAATATCTTTCACAACAAAACATCATTACGTCCTCGATCTTTTACATAAAAAGAACTGAAATGTCTGACAGGAGTCAAAATCAAAGTGGAACAATCATTCATCCCATCAGCCTGGTTGCTTTTCTTACACTTTGAGAGCTTAAATACCATGTATGCCCTCCACAAGCATTTATCGCAGCCTGACATCTACACGGCATACTCTGTACAAGTCTGCGGCTGCACTGTGGATATCGATCTTCACAAGGGGTTTTCATGCATTGGCAACCTTGTCCAACCTGTCTTGTGCACTGGCCTGTCTCCTTGTAGTGTGTCCACAACATATGGACAACTCATGGAGAGGCATTGGCATCTGCAGCAACACAGCTGAAAGTCCATCCTTTCAATGTGCACTGCATTGCATGTGCCTGGTCGAATACAACGCCCAGAAACGACAACTGCCATCTGTGCACCTCACTAGAAAAGACTGGCACCCCGGTACTCACTTCCTTCCGAGGAGTCACCTGACACTGTAATGCATAACATAGCCCATACAGTGATGAGCCAAAATATTGTGAGTACATGTCTAATAGCGTGTTCGGCCATCTTTGGAACAGAATAAATCACCAGTTCCGCATATCAGGGATCAGACAGTTTGTTGGTAGGTTTGTGGAGGTATGTGCCATTAAATGGCTGTGCACAGGTCATGTAATTCACGTAAATAATGGGCTGCTGATTTGTGTATGCGGTTATGGTGCCCAATAGTGACCCACACGTCTTCCATAGGATTTACATCAGGTGAACTTGGTCGCTGAGACATCAATGTGATTTCACTAAAATGCTCCTCAAACCACTGTAGCATCATTCTGGCTCCGAGACATGGACAATTATACTGCTGGAAGATGGCATCACTGTCAGTGAAAAACATCAAGCATGAAGATGGTTCAGAGCCAAGCTGAAGCATGCCTCCAGTTACTACCACAGGTCCCATGCAAGGCAAGAGAATGTCTCCCATAGCATAATACTGGCCTTATCAGCCTGCATCCGTGGCACACTACACGTTTCAAGCCGCCATTTGCCTCAGTGATGGCATTTGTGGAAATAACCAGTGACCTAATTTAGCAAAAATGTTATTCACCTGAAGGGATGACATGAATTCACTGATCAACGGTAGAATCCTGGTGGTCTCGTGTCCACTGCAATTGTAATTGACAATATCGTTTGCTCAACAAGTGAACACATAGGGATGGTCTGCTGCGGAGTTCCACGTTCAGCAATGGATGATGAAACACTTGTGCGAGCACCGGCACTGTGCTCTTTTGGCAGAGATGCCACAGATCGACACCTACTCTGCTTTACAGAGAAGACCAGCCTAAAAACTCCAAGTTCTGTGAGGAGACATGGATGTCCAATCATTCAGTGTCTAGTGGTGCTGTCCTTCTAGCTCTTTCCATAGATGCTCACAATAGAAGCACATGAACATTTTAGTAGCTTTGCCATTTTCAAGATACTCATTCATAGGCTCTGCGTGATAATAATCTGGCCTTTGTCAAAGTCACTTATCCCAATGGATTTCCCATTTGCAGCCCACGTCTTAACTAGGATGATCCCCCATCTGTGTCTGCTCCACTTATATACCTTCGTTACCATGTCACATGCCCACAATGCCATCAGGCAGCATCCAACATCAGGGTGGGCAGTGATTGTAATGTTTTGGCTTATCAGTGCAGATTGCAAATGATTTCAAGTGTTGCCTACATTGAAAGTGAAGATCTCAAGCCATGGAACAATACCACAGGTATCACCTATATCCAAACAGATTTAACATACTGGACACTGATACACATATTCCTCTAATATGGACTTTTGAGCAGTGTATTACTTTCAAGTTCATTTCTCCTGTACAGCCCTTGCATCTATATTCCTGATTTTAATGTTGTTAAATGCACTCTAAGAAAGAAAAAAGGCACCATCAAGGTATTATCTGAATATGACATAAATTGGTGGATTTGATGTGCATGCACAGCCAAATAAACAGTCAGAATTTCAGAAAAATTGGATGATTTATTCAAGAGAAAGAGCTTCATAAACTGAACACATCAATAACATAATGGTCCACCTCTGGCCCTTATGCAAGTATTTATTCAGCTTGGCATTAATTGAGAGAGTTGTTGGATGTCCTTTACAGGGATATTGTGCCAAGTTCTGTCAAATTGGCATGTTAGATCATCAAAATCCCGAGCTGGTTGGAGGGGCCTGTCCATAATGCTCCAAATGTTCTCAATTGGGGAGAGATCCTAAGACCATGCTGGCCAAGGCAGAGTTTGGCAAGCATGAAGACAAGTAGAAACTCTCGCCATGTGTGGGCGAGCATTATCTTGCCTAAATGTAAGCCCAGGACGGCTTACCATGAAGGGCAACAAAAGAACATAGAGTATAGTCAATTTACTGCTTTGCTGTAAGGGCTCTGTGGATTACAACCAAAGGGGTTCTGCTATGAAAAGAAATGGCACCCCAAACCTTCACTCCAGGGTGTCAGGCCATATTGCAGGCGTCAGTCAGGCTAGGGTCCAACTGCTGTTCATGGTGGCTCAAGGCACATTGTTGCTGGTCATCAGCACTCAGTTCAAAGCAGAACTCATCACTGAAGACAATTCTACTCTAGTCAATGACATTACAGGCTGAAGACATTTCTGGAGACACCCCAGATAGTGATGGGATACCATCCTGATTGTCACTCTTCGTACAGTCCGACAAGCTGGAGTGATGGACTGAGGTGACATTTATTTTCATACTAGGACCCTTGTAGTATCCTTTCAGTACAGTAGTATAATGATGATATTGTATGCCCACTATCGTTGCCCTAAATGGGAAGCCTTCCTGGGATGATATTTTGACAAGATTATGCCTGCCCACACACAGTGAGAGTTTCTACTGCTTGTCTGCAGTCTTGCCACACACCACCTTTGCCAGCAAGGTCACTGGATCTCTTCTCAATTGAGAACATTTTGAGCATTACGGGTAAGGCCCTTGAACCATCTTGGTATTTTAACAATATAACATGCAAAGGGGACAGAATTTTGCATGTTATCCCTCAGGACACCCAACAACTATCAATCAATGCCAACTGAATAATTGCTTACATAAGGGCCAGAGGTGCCCAACACATTATTGGTTTGCTCAATTTGTGAAGCTCTTTCTCTTGAACAAATCATCCAATTTTTCTGAAATTGTAATCACTTGTTTGTCTGTGCATGTACAACAAATCTATTGATTTCCATTCAATTCTGATAATGGTGCATCTTCCTTTTTTTTCTTTCTTTCTAAAGTTTAGATTTAAACTTTTGTCAATATAAACTATTTTAACAAGCCAGTATGAACCTGTTTATCTCATATCACTGATCACAATATTTATCTCTTATTGTAATAACCCGTAGCCTCACTATTGCTCTGATGTTGAAAAGACATCTACTTAGCAATGTTACTGTTTACGTGAAATGTTACCATTAGAGTATATTTCATTAGAAAAATTCCATTACTGGAAACAATAACTGTGTAAGGTAAAATCTAGTCATCCATATAGATTGCTGCAACAGCATTTCCAGTATTTCAAGAGTTTAATCAGTCACTGTTGACTCATCTTCTACCATAACCTATATTAAAATAAGTTGCACAATACAGATTTTGTTTGCACTACAGATATAAAGGTGTATTTCCTTCATCTCTCTTCATACAAAACACTGCTTCCTTACTCTGGCATTTGTTTCTGACATAAACTGCATGGAAAATATTTACACACTCATGAAATTAGAAATTATGTGCCAATTTCAGTTGTGAATGATTACAAAAATGATCATAACTGTCATAAAAGGTGGTTGCAATTTGTCATTGTTATTATAAATCAAGTACACAATCTGTTAATATCTAGCTACTCATCAACTCTGATGAGTCCCTAGGTGCCATTTTTTTTTTTTCTAATGGAAAAATTTCTCCTTTTTAACTGTGGCAAAAGAAAGAATAATAAATAATATAAACATCAGATTATTAAAGAAATGTACTCACATCAAGTTGCTAATTATGTTACTGTTAATAAAACACTTTCATTGGTCACCAATATAAAATAAAATGATCCTCTGCTGCAAGAGGTACACCATTAGATTGGATCAATTTAATGTGAACAGAATATCCCATGCAATTACTGTTAAAGGGAAAAATTATGGAGAAAATAGGACATCTCATTTTGCTTAAATTGAGGAAATGCCAGGAAAGTAAGCTGGGAAGTATGAAAACACATCTACTGTCACAAAGTGGCTATGGCAGCACTGAAAAACTTGGTAAAGCACTTACTTCTGGCTAAAACACAAAACAGCATTCTCTTTCAGGACTTCCCATTATTCAGTGCAATTTACATTTATTTCAACAGATGTAACGGTCACAACGCACATACAAGTGCAAGAAGCTCTAGTGATCCCAACTGCTATCACAATCTGCAAAGACTACTAATGGTAATGAAAAGTAGTTCAAAAGGAGGAAAAAATGGTAACATCACATGGATGTGAAGATGGAAACAAAACTGAAATTCATTACAGCAGATGAGAAACTTATTTCTTCCCTAAAAATATTCATACACGACATGTCAGGAGCAGTTCGAATGTAAGCCAAATAAAAATGGGTACTACCATTTGGGATCAAAGTATATTGTGCTAGGAAGAGAGAGGTTCAGTTAATGCTTAAGACTAGCTCTAATCAAGTCAAAAACATTAAATAAAGTCAAAAGTGTATTTATTTAACATAAGTGTAGTAAGAAAATTGTGTAAATGTTAAATAAATCTATTCAGAGGACTAGATATTCTTACACTTACATGCCAACAAAAATACTCCCTAATGGTATTTATAGTTAACAGTAAATGTTCACTTAGGATGAACTCTTCAAATGCAAACATAGAAAAGAAAGAAAGACAATATCTCAAAAAATTCAAAAGAATATTTGGACTCACGAATATGGAGATATATTTCAACTTCGTCAGGGTAAAGACAGCTGACAGTCTCCATAAAGTTACGTAATTGCACTGTTCAAAGTATTAGATAAAAATAGAATTTGAGTATTGTAAGGTGACGGGCAGTGAGCTTGCAGTGGCTGCTTCTGGTTAATATATAGCTTAACTCATTCCTTATCCTTCAAGGTTCTCCTAGAAGACGGAATTTGCAGAACATGATGAATAAGTGACAGAGATTTAATCACTTATTACTGATAGCACATCATCAGTACAATGGTAGTTTAGGTCAGCACCAAATGAGCAAAACCTTATTCTCATCTTAGTGGTAGCTGATTACTGGAATAAGTTAGGAGGTACTGATACAATTGGTAATGAAAACTGACTTCATGCCCAGAGACAAATGTTTATGGCATATTAGGCTATGACAGATAAAGATTCAAACAAAATTAAAATAATACTTTGTTTAGAAGATTTTGTATAAGTTATATGAGGGCAAACTGTAACACATAAAAGCACATATGGGTGCAAAACTATTGTTATAAAATTATATGATACAACAAATATAGGCATTTAATCTGGCAGATGTGCAACTCCACTAAGAAATTACTGACAAAATCTGTTTTCCTTCTTAAAAATTCACTATCATATGACTAATAGTGTACACTCTGAACTCATTTATGAGTATGTTTTCAATCTCGATTTATTCAGTAATACAACGAAACAAAAACTGAAAATCTACTGTTGTTTTATAGGAGACATTTTACTGTCACTATTTCTCCTCATCCTACAAATGCCATGGTAGCAAACAGAGATATACTATTATACAATTGCGCAATCAGCAAGATATTACAACCACTGAAACTGGCAGACATATTATTACAATCTTTATCAATAATAGAACCGATCTCTCTCCTAGTAGCCATTTACTGACAGTCACTGGAACAGCACGGCATCATATGTCAGAGGAGGAGTGTACATATAGCTGTAGGAATGGCCAACCTACTGAAGAAGTACCGAACATATTTTTTGAGAATACTTAAAGCCTTTCTACATACTGAACAACTGTTACTCTTACTTAGGAATTAAATTGGGTTCTGTAAACAGCAACTTATTGTAACTTGTCTCACTCTACTTTTTTTCCCAAGCTCCTTCATAATTCATCTGTGAAGCACACCATGTGCAATATTCATCTCTTACACTTTCCTGCTTACTATTGCTCTATGTGAAACCCATACAAGGACCCAGGGAGAGGGGGTTCTGTGGGTTTGTGACAGTGCTTCTCTCCATCCTTCACAAGCTGTTCAATAAATGCGTTTGTATTTTTTTACATACATCAATTTCCAAGTTTTTCAGCCAATTCTCTTAGAATAAAGTAGCACAAAAACTAAGGTTCCAAAAGCCCGCCTGGTTGACCGTGTGGTCTAATGCACTGCTTACTGGGCGGGAAAGCGTGTCGGTCCCCGACCCTGGGTTTGGTACCGGGCAGTGGTGGGGTGAGTGGACTGCCGTAGCCTGTTGTGGGGTCGTGTACCACTGCGGCTACAGTGGGGACGAAGCCTCTCTGTCATTTCTAGGGCCTCTGTTCAATACAAAACAAGGTTCTGAAAATGTTATGGAATTTTAGAAAGTTACAAGTTTGGTTTACAATGTGATACTGAGGGATAGCCTATGTGGATAGGCTTGATAAGCTGCAGAAAGCATTCCGGTCATATTATGGCATTCACTCACAGGATGACCTCACCTGCTGCCAACAACAAATCTGACACAGTTAATGAATCCACAACAGAAGCAGCAAAACCACTGAAAGGTGAGTAAGGCACGACAGAAAGGTAAAGACCCACACTATAAAAACATAACAGAATGACTCTCATTTCCTGAACATAGGGATGAATTAAAAAAACAACAACAACAAACAGTATTCCCTTCATTTCCACTCTCACATAGTGATAGTTTTCAGCATTGTGTTCACAGTCATAGTGCTAAGTGAAATACTAATAATGGTCAGAGCACACTTTAATCCATGATGTTATTCAGTCTGTACACTGAGCACACAATAAAGGAAACCAAAGAAAAATTTGGAGAATTTAATTTTCGGGAGAAAAAATAAAAACTTGGGGACTTACTGATGATATTGTAATTCTGTAAGAGACAGCAGAGGACCTGAAAGAGCAGTTGAACAGAATGGATAGTGTCTTGAAACAAGGAGATAAGAGAAACATTAACAAAAGCAAAACACGGACAAAGGAATCTAGTCGAATAAAACCAGGTAATGCTGAGGGCATAAGATTAGGAAATTAGACACTTAAAGTAGTAGATTAACTTTGTTACTTGGGCAGCAAAATAACTGATGATGGCTGAAGTATAGAGGGCAGAAAATGTAAAATGGCAGTGCCAAGAAAAGTGTTTTTGAAGAAGAGAAATTTGTTAACAATGAGTATAGGAAGTGTTAGGAAGTCAACTTTGAAGGTATTTGTCTTGAGTGTAGCCTAGCATGGAACTGAAATGTGATAAACAGTTCAGACAAGAAGGGAATAGAAGTTTTAGAAATGTGGCACTACAGAAGAATGCTGAAGATTAGATGGGTAGATTCTGCAGCTAATGAGGAAGTACTGCACAGAACTGGGTATAAAAGAAATATGTGGCACAGCCTCACTAAAAGAAGGTCTCAGTTGATAGGATGCATTCTGAGACATCAAGGGATCATCAATTTAGTACCGGAGGAAAATGGAGAGTGGCGAGGGAGAAGGAACTGGAGGCCACAAGACAAATACAGTAGCCGGTTCAAACGGATGTAGGTTGGTATAGTTATTCAGAGATGAAGATGCTTTCAGAGGACAGAGAAGCATGGAGAGGAACATCAAACCAGTATTCAGACTGAAGACCATTTAAACAACAACAACACAAACAGAGTTGTCAAAGGTGTGAGCACTGTTGCTATTACAGTTCTCAAAGTGGTATACAGATTGACAACTTTGTTTAAATGTTCAGGAATGTAAAATTGTACACTTCAGAAAAGTAGTATCCTATGAGTACTAAATCAATCAGCCACAGTTTTAATCTGTGAACATGTACATATATCTGAGAGTAACAAATTGTTGATATATGAAATGGAATGATTACACATGCTCAACTATGAGTAAGGCAGGTGGCAGACTTCAAAGCATTGGAAGGATAGTGTAAATGCCCTGTAAGTTGACAAAAAAAGAGTGCTTACAAGTCACTTTTGCATCCCATCTTAGAATATTGTTCAAGTGTGTAGGATCTACACCAATTTGGACTAACAGGGGACAATAAATGTATATAAAGAAAGGCAGCATGAATATGGTCATAGGTTTGTTTGATTCATGGGAAATGTTGAAAACTTGAATTCGCAGATGCTTGAAGAGAGGTGCCAACTATCCCACGAAAGACTACTTACAACGCTTCAAGAACCAGTATTAAGTGAAGAATCTAGAGATTTTCTTCATCCCCCCCCCTCCCCCTCCATGTACAGTTCCCACAGAAACCATGAAGACAAGGTTAGATTAACTACACTGTGCACAAAGGCATTCAAGCAGTTATTCTTCCTGTGCTCCAATGTGATTTTAATGGGAGAAACCCCCAACACGTAGTACTAAGCAATATTTTTTAAGATCAACATTAGCATTCTTAATCATTAAAAACTATGCCCCTCAAAACTGAATGCTGGACTTGCACCTGCTGGAACCTTTATCAACAAGATTAAAACGAAGGCCTGACACATAATGTATGTTAACCACAATAACAGATCGTAGCAATTTTTCATGAAAATCAGGTAGGATAATAGTTATCATTTTACAACAGTTATTCCACTGAATAAAAGACAGAAAAGCATGGCAAGGAATAAATAAGAGGAAATACAATGTAGAAGATTGTGTTGTCAAGACTGGAATGATGTGCTAGTGTTATAGGGCATATTTACCAGCTCACAAGTAAAACAGTCAGGGAAAGGCAGGAGGCATTCAAGTGACAAGTCGAGTACCACTTGTATTTGAACTCACTCCAGTCCTCTCTTTTGCCACCCACTTTACCTTCATCACATGATTTATATGAGACTTCATGTTTTCAAATTGTCAGTTCGATTTCTTGAATTTTATTGTATAGGAACAAAGTTGTAAAACCAACTGACTTTGCACACTGTTACTTATAGTGAAACGACAATACTCACACAAAATAACTTTTGGAGGAATCACGCAAACTGTCTGAAACGTATTTATTTAGAGAGCTTCCAGTAACATGGCATCTGAAAATGATTGGTCAGGTGGCAGTGGGATTAATGACTTACCACGTATTTCCTTTTAAATAATTATACTGGTCAGTTTGAATGTCTCTTCACTTCTCTGTTATCCTTCTTGTTAAATATTTGTATTTATTTGAAGGAAAAGAAGGAAAATTACATTGTCAAAGGGCAGTGAATAACAGTAGTAATTAAGAAGTTTCACAAATGAATAATGGGAACATAAATGCTGTTTTGTGTTAAACCATGCATTTTTTTGCTTACGATGATAAAATAATATCAATTATATTTGTAAATACACACAATGTAAACAGTAAGAACAGAAAACTGTTTTACATAAAACTAAAGTTAAAAAGCAAATAATATCCTGCAAGCTTGTACAAAATTAAATTTTCTATACTATGCTTAAGCAAACAAAAGTGAGAGGCAGCTCTAGACACTTGAAAGTATGTAATTTAATGCAGAACCCTGACACAAAATTCATATTTACAATGAGTTATAATTTGTTAGATACTACAAAGAACTTATGATGGGCATTTCAAAAGTAAAGGCCAACTAGTTATATTGTTTCTACTAAACACACATAAACATTGTGTTTCTGTGCACAAACCATTTAGCCCCATTCTCTTTTAATGTCATGAAAGAAGATTTCTCAAACCACCTACACAAAATTATATTGCCTTGACTTTACATATGTTCCACCAACATTTCACCAACTGAGTTTTCTTAAGGTTGAGTTGCAAGTAAATTACAGACTAACACAACAAAAAATAGTAGTCACTTAGTATGGTGATAGATTCACAACATGGATGATGAAAAATTTTTGGCACTATAAATTAGAAATTCTCTTGGTCATGTGAGAAACAGTCTGTGAATGCACAATTACATTTGTTTTTGAGACCACTATAAACAAAGTTCATGTCACTCAACCTGGTCTCACACAAATCAGAATTATTTGCAACTGATACTTCTTGACATTCTATTGGTATACCATAAAAATTTTCTTTCACTTCCATTCAAGAGCATAGCAAGGTTGCCAGCCACTATGATTCTCATATCTTAAACATGATATTTTTTAAACTAGTGAAAATATCACCCAACATATTTTTCACTTACTACAATAAGTAAATATTTTTCATGAAAACTGATAACAAATTTTGGAAATATTATTTTTCACTTCCAATAATAGATCTAATTCGTTACTAGAATTTTGACAACTGACATAACTGTTTATTCCTTAACACTTCATTACTCAATCAAGAAGTTACTTACCCTACAGACAAGTTGAATCTAATGGCACGCATACACTGTTAAGTTACCAATTATTATTTATATTCAGTTGGCCTTTACTTTTCTAATGCACTTCATAGGTTACTTCTCCAGTTATATTATGCATGGATAAAAATGTAAGTCTTTTCTTCTGCTTAGAACTGCAAGCAGATATTGTTTAGTTTATGTATTTTTTTTCAATTTTTGCAGCCTTCTGAGCCATGTACAGGACATTAATAGAACCATTCTAAAATCTGTTCATATAAAAGTGTGCATCTTTGAGTGGTTTTTGTTAGCTGGGATTAGAAATTAAGATAACATAGTTAAGATTATTATAAATAAATAAGCTGCAAGTACGATAGGGACTGTGCTACCTTACAACTATCTGTCACACAATGGCCTTTTCAACAAATGAAGTAATTGTTTTATATATACTGAGATGATAAAAGTCAAGGGATAGTGATATTCACTTATATAGATGGCAGTAGCACCACGTACACAAGGTATAAAAGGGCAGTGCACTGGCTGAGCTACCATTTGTACTCAGGTGATTCATGTAAAAAGATGTTCGATGTGATTATGGTCATATGAAAGGAATTAACAGACTTTGACTGTGGAACAGTACTTGGGAGCTGTAAAAACCATTTTTGAAATTGTTAGGGAATTCAATATCCCGAGATGCACAGTGTCAAGATTTTGCTGAGTATACCAAGTTTCAGGTGTTACCTTTCAACACAGACAATACAGTGGCTGATGGTCTTCACTTAATGACCAAGAGCAGCAGTGTTTGCGTAGGGTGATCAGTGCTAACAAACAAGCATCTCTGCGTGAAATAACAGCAGAAATCAATGTGAGATGTATGACAAATGTATCCTTTATGGCAGTGCAATGAAATTTGGCATTAATGGACTGTTGCAACAGACAACCAATACAAGTGTCTTTCCTAACAGCACAGCATCACCTGCAACACCTCTTGGGGCTCGTGACAATATTAGTTGGACCCTAAATAAATGGAAAACTCACCTGGTCAGATGAGTCCCAATTTCAGTTGGTAAGAGCTGAAGGCAGTGTTTAAGTATGGCACAGACCCCATGAAGCCATAAGATCATGTGAGCCAGTGGTACCTCCAGAATGGTGTGGGTTGCATTTAGATAGAGTGGATTGGGTCCTCTGGTCTGTTTGGCTACTTGGAGATCATTTGCAACCATCCATGAACTTCATGTTCCAAAACAACAATGTAATTTTTATGAATAACAACGTGCAACGTCACTGGGCCACAATTCTTCATGATTCATCTGAAGAATGTTCTGGAAAATTCAAGTGAATGATTTGGCCACCCAGATCACCCAACTTGAATGCCACTGAACATTTATGAGACATAACTGAAAGGTTAGTTTATGCATAAAACCCTGGACTGGCAACACTTCCACAATTATGGACGGCTGTAGCAGCAGCATGGCTCAGTATTTCTGCAGGGGACTTCCAGTGACTTGTGGTGACCATACCACATCGAGCTGCTGCACTGCACCAGGTAAAAAAGTTGGTCTGATACGATACTATGAGGTATACCATAAGTTTTGTCACCTCTGTATAGATTGCAAGAATAAGGAATTATACAGTAAGACATTAAAGTCAAATGGCAGAATCCAGTGGAGATTAGCAGATGACTGTGTAGTTAACCTCTTCAAATAAAATTATATGAATTGTGGGTGTCACAGCAGTATCTCTTCTTGTTAGTCCAAAACTGAAGGACACTACCTTAAAGTGGAATCAGGAGCACAATCACTGTTTACATAACTTAAGGTTCTTTAGAAGAGAATGTTGGATCACAAGTATTTGCTAATACCTGAGATTATGCATGAAGAATTCTGGTCTCCAAAGAGTTGAAACACTTATCAGCCACTTATGTACAGAACAGAGCAAATACTTTTTGTAAATGATCTTGCAACCTAAAGTAGTAAAACAATCATTGCATGACTGAAGACATATCCCTGAAATTATCTATGCTTGATGTAAAAGTGCATGTATTAGCAAATATGCTGCTACATGGTGTATCTCTCCATATATTACAGACAGTTATAGTTAAACTTTACAAATCATTATGGCACTTAAAAGTTGGGAAAATTCAGAGTTTTGATTGAACAGGGCAAGACAGGTGCAGCTGCAATGGAAGACCTATTTAGAATGACAGACTTGCAGTATTTATCCATTTTTGCTGTAAGAAATCCATGTCACTCTATAAATATGTAAAAGGTGATGTCACAACACCACACAGAAATCAGGTGTCATCAGCTAGTAGTCTGATCACCCTGCTCTAACTTGGATGTCATCAGTATGATTGTTTGTATATGCATACAAACATTTGTTAGTCATAATGTTACTAGCACTGTATTTTAGGAACATGCATTAATATATACAGTTGCTGTGCCCACACTGGGATCTATTTAATTATCTCTTCTATTAGACAGAGGACATGTGAAATCGTGTAAAGCACTCTACTTTTATTTAATTACTGAATTACAACTGAAGATAGGTGCGTGAAACTTTGGACCAGTGGTACTTATTTTTCTTCATAAATGTTACTACAACCCACTGTAAGTGAACTATGTGCAGTAAACAAAACTGCAAACAAACACTGTTTTTTTATTTGAAAAACTATCCAGTCCAACCAACTCAACATATCAGCATTCACAGTACTGCAACACCCAAGTCTCAGTCTCTCTACAAGATCCAATGTACACAAATAGTTCACGAATATTTTTCACAAAAGTGTTAGAACTAAGGTTTTACATGCATGAAAATGCCAAATATGTATATAAAATATCTTTTTCATAAATTTTGTAACTAAACATGATACTGTCTGGAGTATTATGCACCCTTGTATTGTGTACGCTACTGTACATCCTTGTGTTATTTACACTATACATTTTCTGACAAAATTCATGTATATTGTCTCCAGATGAATAAACTACTACTACTACTACTACTACTACTACAGTCAATGTTATCATGTGACATCCCAATTAGCCGCAAGAGCTGCTGCACAACCATCTTGCAGTATTTGGTTAGCAACCTGATATAAACAAAATTTTGCAATTTCTAGCATGGAAGGAAGTCACAGAAAACCTAAATCTGGATGGCAGGATGCAGTTTTGAACTGTTGTCCCCACAAATGCGAGTCCAGAGTGCTAACCACTGCGCCACCTCACTCAGTACAAATTGTTAGCAGTTGGATTTGAAATGCTGGCCGATGTGGCCGAGCGGTTCTAGGTGCTACATTCTGGAACCACCATGGTCGCAGGTTCGAATCCTACCTCGGGCATGGATGTGTGTGATGTCCTTAGGTTAGTTAGGTTTAAGTAGTTCTAAGTTCGAGGGGACTGATGAAGTTAAGTCCCACAGCGCTCAGAGCCATTTGAACCATTTTTTGGATTTGAAATGAACTTCATCTGGAACCTGGTATCATAAACTTATTTTTGAACTTTCCCTGGTGTGCTAATCAAAAGACAGGTTATGCTTTGACCACAGTATAGTGCTGTTAACAATCACTGCGCTGTGGAAGGCCTTCATGTTGTTCAAGTTATAGAGTCAAACCAATGTATTGTTTATTAGAAATCTAGTACACTAACTTTGGTCAAAATCTACAACCTAAAGTCCCAGCAGAGCACACATTAATATGTATCAGAGCCATTAGTCTTAGAATAGTTCTGTAGTGTCATGAACACATTCCATGCAACAGAAGGCAACATGTTACTCAAATTTTTAGTTCTCTCTAACCAAACATTTAACATAAACATTTGTACCCTTTGAGAAAGTGATACATAGTTACATATTAACAAGAATGACACTACAAAGAATGACTAATATATCAAAATATACACATATCTACAAGTTTAATGTAACACTGACTTCATTGTGAATCCACACAAAGTAACAGTACAACATCGCTTGATCTGAAATTATGTTTTTTGCTACAGAGACAAAGTGTAATGCCAGTCACATATTTTAAACAACAATGAATTTATATCATTTTATTTAAATGAATGAAGATACCTGTGGACAACATTGGCCAGGAGATCATTGTGTTTCAGCCTGTAGTCTACATCCACTTTCTCATAGTTCACTGTCAATGTGCCGGCACGTATGCAACGTTCCTGTAACAGGTTCGTTCAATGTATAGCTGCTTAATAAACATAAGAAAATTACAAATGTAAGAAAATTATGAACTATAAGCACAGTCATCACAGAAGTGATGAAATTACCAGCACTTCAAATGCATGAAGTCTCAGCTGCAAAATGCACAAAGGTCAAACAGATTAAAATCATTCACAAAATGAAAACAAAAATTTGATAAATGTGTTACAATTTGTCTTGCTTTAGTCTGCCAGCTAATTGAAATTAATGTACACACAAAGAGGGAGTACAAGCAGAATTAATGAGACAAAGGCAATAAATTGCAATACAGACTCCATCACAGGGTCTCTTTGGATGCTTTGTTATATATTCCTCTCTGATGTCATAGTTTTTAAACCAGTTCTCACTATGTCAGCATCATATATTGAGAAGTACTGGGGAGGAAGGATATAAATTGAATTCTCAGTTACTTTATTGCATGTTTATAATGCTCATGAGGTATTGTTTACAACTACACTACCTGAAAAAAGAAGTGAAACATGACAGCTAAGGAGGAAACAAAATGAACCCTCAGAAGTTGAGAGGATATTTGCAGTTATTTCAGAGAGATTACAATATCGAGTCAAGTTTACACAGAAGTTGGCAGTATGTACCCATATATCAGTATGATGTTGCAGTTCATCTTAACTGGATGTGTGTGCTAATTTCACTGGGAAGGGCATAATAAAGCTGTTGTATCCTCTACAGAGTCAAGTTGGCCCACAACTGTTGTAACTGGTCTTTGATAACCTGGATATTGGCACTGGGATGGAGTCAATATCTGAGCTAGTCCCACGCATGTTCTATCATGAGGTGTAACGTATCACTTCATTAACGTGATGTGTCACCCAACATCTTCCTAGGTCTGTGTTATTCCATTATGCGGTGTCCCAACTTGGAGAAGTGGGGCATGCCACCAAACAAACAGTATCCCATGACAATGCTGCTGATGTCATCATGTCATCGAAAACAAGAGAGGAAGACTTATCTGACAAATATTTTGACATTCTGTTGTTGTATATCATCAATCATGGACCTTGCCGTTGGTGGGGAGGCTTGCGTGCCTCAGCGATACAGATAGCCGTACCATAGGTCCAACCACAACGGAGGGGTATCTGTTGAGAGGCCAGACAAACGCGTGGTTCCTGAAGAGGGGCAGCAGCCTTTTCAGTAGTTGCAGGGGCAACAGTCTGGATGATTGACTGATCTGGCCTTGTAACACTAACCAAAACGGACATGCTGTGCTGGTACTGCGAACGGTTGAAAGCAAGGGGAAACTATAGCCGTAATTTTTCCCGAGGGCATGCAGCTTTACTGTATGGTTAATGATGATGGCGTCCTCTTGGGTAAAATATTCCGGAGGTAAAATAGTCCCCCATTCGGATCTCCGGGCGGGGACTACTCAAGAGGACATCGTTATCAGGAGAAAGAAAACTGGCGTTCTACGGATTGGAGCGTGGATTGTCAGATCCCTTAATCAGGCAGGTAGGTTAGAAAATTTAAAAAGGGAAATGGATAGGTTGAAGTTAGATATAGTGGGAATTTGTGAAGTTCGGTGGCAGGAGGAACAAGACTTTTGGTCAGGCGAATACAGGGTTATAAATACAAAGTCAAATAGGGGTAATGCAGGAGTACATTTAATAATGAATTAAAAAAATAGGATTGCGGGTAAGCTACTACAAACAGCATAGTGAACACATTATTGTGGCCAAGATAGACACGAAGCCCACGCCTACTACAGTAGTACAAGTTTATATGCCAACTAGCTCAGCAGATGACGAAAAAATTGAAGAAATGTATGATGAAATGAAAGAAATTATTCAGATAGTGAAGGGAGACGAAAATTTAATAGTCATGGGTGACTGGAATTCGCTAGTAGGAAAAGGGAGAGAAGGAAACGTAGTAGGTGAATATGGATTGGGGGTAAGAAATGAAAGAGGAAGCCGCTTGGTAGAATTTTGCACGGAGCACAACTTGATCATTGCTAACACTTGGTTCAAGAATCATAAAAGAAGGTTGTATACATGGAAGAAGCCTGGAGATACTGGCAGATTTCAGATAGATTATATAATGGTAAGACAGAGATTCAGGAACCAGGTTTTAAATTGTAAGACATTTCCAAGGGCAGATGTGGACTCTGACCACAATCTATTGGTTATGAACTGTAGATTGAAATTGAAGAAACTGCAAAAACGTGGGAATTTAAGGAGATGGGACCTGGATAAACTGAAAGAACCAGAGGTTGTAGAGAGTTTCAGGGAGAGCATAAGGGAACAAATGGTGGGAATGGGAGAAAGAAATACAGTAGAAGAAGAATGAGTAGCTTTGAGGGATGAAGTAGTGAAGGCAGCCGAGGATCAAGTAGGTAAAAAGACGAGGGCTAGTAGAAATCCATGGGTAACAGAAGAAATATTGAATTTAATTGATGAAAGGAGAAAATATAAAAATGCAGTAAATGAAGCAGGCAAAAAGGAATACAAACGTCTCAAAAATGAGATCGACATGAAGTGCAAAATGGCTAAGCAGGGATGGCTAGAGAATAAATGTAAGGATGTAGACGCTTATCTCACTAGGGGTAAGATGGATACTGCCTACAGGAAAATTAAAGAGACCTTTGGAGAAAAGAGAACCACTTGTATGAATATCAAGAGCTCAGATGGAAACCCAGTTCTAAGCAAAGAAGGGAAAGCAGAAAGGTGGAAGGAGTATATAGAGGGTCCATACAAGGGTGATGTACTTGAGGACAATATTATGGAAATGGAAGAGGAGGTAGATGAAGATGAAATGGGAGATATGATACTGCGTGAAGAATTTGACAGAGCACTGAAAGACCTAATTTGAAACAAGGCCCCGGGAGTAGACAACATTCCAATAGAACTACTGACGGCCTTGGGAGAGCCAGTCCTGACAAAACTCTACCATCTGGTGAGCAAGATGTATGAGACAGGCAAAATACCCTCAGACTTCAAGAAGAATATAATAATTCCAACTCCAAAGAAAGCGGGTGTTGACAGATGTGAAAATTACCGAACTATCAGTTTAATAAGTCACGGCTGCAAAATACTAACGCAAATTCTTTACAGACGAATGGAAAAAATGGTAGAAGCGGACCTTGGGGAAGATCAGTTTGGATTCCGTAGAAATATTGGAACGCGTGAGGCAATACTGACCCTACGGCTTATGCTAGAAGCTAGATTAAGGAAAGGCAAACCTACATTTCTAGCATTTGTAGACATAGAGGAAGCTTTTGACAATGTTGACTGGAATAATCTCTTTCAAATTCTGAAGGTGGCAGGGGTAAAATATAGGGAGCGAAAGGCTATTTACAATTTGTATAGAAACCAAACGGCAGTTATAAGAGTTGAGGGGCATGAAAGGGAAGCAGTGGTTGGGAAGGGAGTGAGACAGGGTTGTAGCCTCTCCCCGATGTTATTCAATCTGTATATTGAGCAAGCAGTGAAGGAAACAAAAGAAAAATTCAGAGTACGTATTAAAATCCATGGAGAAGAAATAAAAACTTTGAGGTTCGCCGATGACATTGTAATTCTGTCAGAGACAGCAAAATACTTGGAAGAGCAGTTGAACGGAATGGATAGTGTCTTGAAAGGAGGATATAAGATGAACATCAACAAAAGCAAAACGAGGATAATGGAATGTAGTCGAATTATGTCGGGTGATGTTGAGGGTATTAGATTAGGAAATGAGACACTTAAAGTAGTAAAGGAGATTTGCTATTTGGGGAGCAAAATAACTGATGATGGTCGAAGTAGAGAGGATATAAAATGTAGACTGGCAATGGCAAGGAAAGCGTTTCTGAAGAAGAGAAATTTGTTAACATCGAGTATAGATTTAAATGTCAGGAAGTCATTTCTGAAAGTATTTGTATGGAGTGTAGCCATGTATGGAAGTGAAACATGGACGATAAATAGTTTAGACAAAAAGAGAATAGAAGCTTTCGAAATGTGGTGCTACAGAAGAATGCTGAAGATTAGATGGGTAGATCACATAACTAATGAGGAGGTGTTGAATAGGATTGGGGAGAAGAGAAGCTTGTGGCACAACTCGACTAGAAGAAGGGATCGGTTGGTAGGACATGTTCTGAGGCATCAAGGGATCACCAATTTAGTATTGGAGGGCAGCGTGAAGGGTAAAAATCGCAGAGGGAGACCAAGAGATGAATACACTAAGCAGATTCAGAAGGATGTAGGTTGCAGTAGGTACTGAGAGATGAAGAAGCTTGCACAGGATAGAGTAGCATAGAGAGCTGCATCAAACCAGTCTCAGGACTGAAGACCACAACAACAACAACAGCAATATCGTGTTGTCCATTTGACATTTACATTGAGACTGAGATATTATTGTAGTGCTCCTTATATAGAAATGTTACTGTGAAGAGTTATGTGTTTGCACCCAAGGAAACATCACATCAGCTGGAGACATATCGTATTTATTTATGTAATTACATATTATGGTATACTAGATACTTCAAGCAATCGCCACAGAATTTGGAAACAAAATTTGAGCTTTTCAACATTGGTGGTCATGAAGAAAACAGGTGAGCCATCTAATCCCAGAAATTAGAGCTCATAAACAAATTAGTCATCTACAACAATAGAAATGCCACACAAGAACAGATCTGGGGATTTTTCTGACCACAGGATACCTCAATATCACAGACAATTTATAAACAAACATTCCATGTGTGGATGGGCATTGTCCTGTTGAAACATGACACTACAATACTGTCATGAGAGGCAACATAGAGGATGTCGGATTTATGATTTACAACAACTAAAACAGCAGAGTCCCCCACTACAGTGAACAATAAGGACTCACACACAAAGGCATGTGAGCCATACTAGTATTAAGCTACACAATAAGCTGCCAGCTGGGATCAGAAAGTTAGGAGATAAACATAAATTTAAAACAGAAATCAAATAAAACAAGAACTACTTGAGACATGGCGATTCTGTTGGTTCATAGCAAATTGCTGGATGTGAATTTAGACTTTCTCGGCGAATCTCAATGATGATGTCCTCCTGCATTATCAGCCAAGTCAAGACGTTGTTCTGCGGTAAAGTTTCAACAAGTTTCCTACTTGTCATCTTCCAGTGAAGTGTCAAGTTCGTGTCCTAACCGCATCTTTATAGCTGCTGGATTGCAAGCTCCTCTGTTTCGTCTGCATTGGCAGCACCATCACGAGACTCTGGAAGGAGTTTTGCAGCTCACGGTGGGTGCACCCTGCATGCTGGCTGGCCTTGTAACTGCATCTGGGTGGAGAGTGTCTATTCCATCCGCTGCCTTCACTGGTTTCACATCGATGCATTCTTGTTATATTTTTGTTATCACTGCATCCCACGTGGTGCTAAACTGGAAACCACTATCTCAGTTAACAAATTTATCACAGAGCTGTATCTCCACAGCCTTTTTAAAGAATGAATCCCAGAACCCGTTGGCCCCACACAGCATCTTTCTTTGTTCCAAATCAAACATACGGTTCTTATTCAGACTGTGTTCCACCATTGCAGATTTCTCTGTTTGGCCCAGGTGAATGCTCTTTACATGTTCTGAGCAGTGCTGCAATATACATCGCTGCATCTGGCCAATGTACTGTTTGCCACACTTGTAGCTGATGCTACAGACTCCAGGTGTTTGTATTCCTAGTCTGTCCTTCATTGAGCCTAGCATATTAGGTGGTAGCATGGTTTTGCACTGTGCTGGATGGTGGCAGCTATTGGTGTTAAGGTACAGATCAGTGTACATCTCCTCCCTGTAAACAGAATGACCTAATGTGTTGTCAGTCTTCTTCTTCATCACGATGTCACGGAAAGGCAGACATCCATTTTCATCCACGTCCACAGTGAATTTAATATTGGCACATATGCTGTTGAGGCGGTTAAGCAATTCTTGTAGATTTTCTTTGTTATATGACCAAATTGCGAATGTGTCATCCTCGTAGCAGTAGAACACCTTCAGTTTCACTTCGAGAGCTGTTTCTTCGAAGTGATCCACATATAGGTTTGTGATGCACAGCGCGATGGAGGAACCCACAGCATCTCTGCCTATTTGTTGGTAGAATTTACCACCACATTGGAAGTATACAGTAGTGACTGCACGGCATACAGTTCTACTGTGTCTTTGTCGAAGTGGCCCCTTAGTAATGTCAAGGTATCCTCAGGTGGTACCCACGTGAAGAGGGACACGGCATCAAAATTGACCAGGGTGTCAACTTTGTCCAGACGTATCCCTCGACATATCGTCATAAACTCCATCGAGTTTTTGACGTGTCGAGGTCAATGACCCATGAGAGACTTCAAAAGTTGTGCCAGGTGCTTAGCTATTCCATAAGTTGGCGAATTTATTTTGTCGACGTAGTGGGACTCCCTCCTCGAGCATCCTTGGAAGTGCATACAGGTGTGGAAGTATCAGTGCTCTGTGGTACAGCCTTCTAACCACGTTCTTGTCTATTCCTGAGTTGTTTAGCAATGAGATGTTCTTCCTTGTCACAGGTGATTTAGGATCCTTTTTCACTCATTTGTAGGCTGGACCTTTTAACAAGATCTCAACCTTCTACCAGCAGTCAACTGATGATAGCAGTACCGTCGCACTGCCTCTGCCTGCCACTAGGACGACCAAATCTCGGTCTTCTCATAGGTTGCATATTGCCCTGTGTTCGGCTGTGGAGATGGCATTTTTGCTTTTTCCGGGACCCTGTAAGTCTCCCTTCTGACCTCTTCAGCAGTGTCAGAGAGAAGCCCCAGGATGGCCTACTCGATGCTACAGATGATCTCCTGTTTAGGTAATGTGGTTGGAACTGGTGCAAAATTTAATCCTTTTGACAGCACGAATGCTGTTGCCACATCCAGTTCCTTTCCAGTTAAACTAATAATGGTCCTCAAGCCGACTGTACCAATATGCTGCACTCGAGCCCCCAGCAGTCGCTTTGGGTTTGCCGAGTTCACTGGTTGCAAATATGTTTCTGACTACCCCTTCCCACGACAAGGGGGAGAGTTTGGACACTAGTTCCAATTAGCACGCGAATATAGTGAGACCACTTTTGTCGAGTTCAAGCCCTGTGACGCATACGTGCTCACGCATAAACGCCAAGCTAGCATGCTGTAAAATACATTTCTTCCTCTCTGTTCCGACAGGATGTCACAGGTGAGTGAACTGCGGCAGCACTTTCTTGGCCCGATATTGTCGTAGAAAGGCTAGTCTGCTGAGCAGGCTTGCCTCCTTGTTACGAACCTTCTGCAGCATCTTGAAGCTTTCCTGTATCTCCTCCCTATAGAGGAGTGCTATATTCAAATTTAGACTTCCTAAGCAAATCTCGATGATGAAGTCTTCTCGGTTTATAAGCGGAATCGAGGCATCGTTCTATGGCAACGTTTCGACAAGATACCTACTTGTCATCTTCAGGTGAAATGTAAGGTACATGTCCTGTCTAGGTCTTTATAGTCGCTAGACCGCAGGCTCCTGCATCCCACGTGGTGCTTAGTTGCAAACCACTCTTTCAGTTGAGAAGGTTCTCATGAACTTGTATCTCCACAGCATTTTTAAAGATCGATAACGAGAAGCCATTCGCACTCCACAGCAAATTTGTTTGTTTGAAACTAAACGCGTGGTTTCCCTGAGACTGTGTTTTAGATCTGCTGATTTCTCTGTTTGGTCTAGGCAAATGCTCCTAATGTGCTTTGAGCAGTGCTGCCATATACATCATCTGAAAGATGGTTTTAATATTGCTCTTTTCTAATATCCCTGCAATTTTTGCCGTGGGTGGCCCAGCATGTGGAAGGAATGCCAAGTGCTTAGTGACTTCTTCACATATGTCTTCTCTCTTCTTCTTCTTCTTCCTCAGTTGGAAAACATGGCATATCTGCGCCTCAGAGCAGTCGCTCTCACAAAAGGTCTTGGTCAAGTGCTGCAGTTCAGAAGGCAGACTCTCCTTGTCACATGTGTCTCTTGATCTGCTCATCAAGGTGGTGAGCATTGATTTGCATTGTGCTGGATGGTGGCAGCTACTGGCGTTAAGATACAGGATGGTGTACATCTTCTTCCTATAAGCAGAATGACCTAATGTGCCATCAGTCGTCTTCTTTATCATGATGTCGAGGGAAGGCAGACATCTGTTTTCCTCCACCTCCATGGTGAATTTAATACTATTATGATGCCACTGAGGTGGTTAAATAGCCAAACGTGTTGTCCACATAGCAGTAGTACACCTTCCGTTTCACTTTGAGAGCCGTTTCTTTGAAGTGTTCCGTGTATAGGTTTGCAACAAATGGTGCCAGGGGCAAACCCATGGCAACTCTGTCCATCTGTTGGTAGAATTTCCCACCACATTGGAAGTATGTGACAGGGAGTGCATGGTGGAATAGTTCTACTGTGTCTTCATTAAAGTGGTCCCTTAGTAATGTCAAGTCCTCAAACGGTACCCGTGTGAAGAGGGATGTGACATCAAAGCTGACCAGAATGTCACCTTCATCCAGAAGTGACCTTTGAAGTATCCTCACAAACTCTGTTGAGTTTTGACATGGATTTCAAATAATGGAAACTCCAGGCTGGAATAGCAACTACTCAATATGTCATGTAAACTGCTGGATTTGTTTTGTAACATGACTGGTACATATCGCTTCAAAATTCTGTGTCAGTTCAGATGCACTTATTTCTTACATAAAGTAGGCATTATAAACTCTTGGGAGGTGGCTGATGATTCTAATGCAAGGAAGTGAATTCTGGTACAAGTGTGTTTACTGTCCGGCTGTGGCAGAAACGTTTCCTCAAGACATGGGTGGCAGACTTGCGAGGCTCCCAGGGCCAAGTCAGGGTAGACCAGTTGTTGAACTGTGAAGTGGTTGTTTCCTGACTCAAAACCCTACGCATGGCCATAGAAGTGCCTAAGTCATCAAGTGCCCACTTGCCATCTCATATGGCAAATACCTATTCAGCATTGATGTCAACAAGTACACAGACTTTTCATTTACCTAGCAGCATGACAAAATTTTTACTATCTCCACAATATTTCTGTCTGCCCAATCCTTTTATTGCCCTTCGTACTAGATACTGTGCGTGGGCTATGATTGCCACTAGTAAAAAACCGTTCACAATCTTTACCAACCTGATAACAGAAAACTGCATATTTGTTTGCCATGTCAGAGAAATTTTAGCAGTGTTCGACTCAATTTTAAGCTTCAACACACACTGGTAACAAGCATGCTAATAGCCCTCCACAAAGAGTTTTGGTTTGGTGTTTTGCTCACTACAGAGTAGAGAATCTTGATTCGCTTCCTGGCTGTTGTCCCATGCTGACTGTGAAATTTGAAGTTGTGTTGCTTTTGCAAAACAGCAGATAGCATTAGGTGTTAGCTATATTTCTAAGTTCATATTCTGAGCAGCTCAAATTTAAGAACTTCACTGTGCATCTACAATGCACAGTTTTTTTATGTTATTTCTCTTTTGATTTGAAAATGCAAGCTGGCTAGATGAAGGTCTTTCTTTCTTTCTACTTTCAGTCTTCTTAACAATTTTATTCAAAGTACCACATAATTAGCTACAGGTTTTCGTATTAGTTTTCTGTGTTTTGTTTTTTCACAAAACGCAAAAAAACTCTGGAACATTCATAATTTTGCAGCAATGGTGTGATTGGGTGTAATTTCACATTAAAAGAGAAGTAACACAAAGAACTCTGCATTCTAGATGCACAATAATAACTTTGCACTAAGATTTCATGTTCATTTTTAAACACTGAATACAAATTTGATAAATGTGAAACTCTGACTTCCATTTGTGAATCTTATTTTTGACAACTTCTCGCACAGTTAAGCCACCCTTATTGGAAAATACAACCAGACATACACATGTTTTTGTGTGTGGTAATGTTTCTTTTGTGCACAGCGCAATGGCATGTGCTACAACTAGTATGTTTTATAACAGTGTTCCAAATAAGTTACTAATGACAAACTAGTTTCACTATGAAACCAAACTTAAAAGACCGTATATTTTATCGTTTTAAATTACTAGTATGTTCATATCTCTAATAAAAAATAGTTGTTTATGGAGTGATGCTACATCTAATGGCACTTGTTTCTCAGGAAGTACAAAATAAAGGCTTATGAATAATGACCTTTGAATTTAAAATAACAGAAACAGCATGTATATATATTGTATTACATTGTATTATTTGTGTTTTCAGTTCTCTCTTTCTCTCTCTCTCTCTCTCTCTCTCTCTCTCACTCTCTCTCTCTCTCTCTCTCTCTCTCTCTGTGTGTGTGTGTGTGTGTGTGTGTGTGTGTTTGTGTGTGTGTGTGTGTGTGAGAGAGAGAGAGAGGTTTATTTAATGAAATAGGCATGTATATTTGGAAATATCAATACAAGAC
The DNA here is from genome assembly GCF_021461385.2 of Schistocerca piceifrons. Lineage (NCBI taxonomy): Eukaryota > Metazoa > Arthropoda > Insecta > Orthoptera > Acrididae > Schistocerca > Schistocerca piceifrons. Next base: position 751,437,889 of record NC_060139.1, read on the forward strand.
TGATTGTCTCCAGCTGGACAAATAAATAAATAAACAAATTACATGAGAGGCAAGGACGACAGATGAAACAAAATGAATTAACGGATGCCTCTAGAAGGAAAAAGGAGATGGGGAAAACAGAGAGAAGATTGTTAGATGACCCAACAACTTATGCAGAACCATCTCCACAGTCAAAAATAATGTACGAGAGACATAATCTACGAAACTGATAGAAACATTATGCAGGGAGGAACACTGTTGGATAATAACAACAACAACAGCAAAGGGTAAAGTAATAACTATCAGGTAGTATGATACTCTTCTGGACTAACTAGGTAAATTATTACGTGAGAAGAGGCATGGGATCCAAAAAATCTCTTCTAGACAATGGCCCTGCATGCAAGACGCTTTTGCTGTGGGAACCTTTATGGATATGAAGTACAAATTATTGGAATTAATGAATAAATGAATGAAGCAGAACATGCACACCATTAAGCAGATTTGGCCTGTGACTTGCACCTATTACAACATCCAAAACACTTGTGGCTGGAAAACACTTTGAGTGTAATGAAGAGGCGAATATTTTGCTGACCTTCCAGAATCGCAATTCCAGGGATGCAAACAATTCACCGGGAAAATGTTTGGTTTGCTGGCCTATAAAAGGCCAATGCAGAAAAATAAATGCATTTTTGACCCCCTCCCACCCACCAAAGAAAAACACGTCTTGTCTGTCAGAGTTATGTTCGCCTTGATCTTGTATTTATATTTTGCGGTCTCCCATTCTATGGACTTCTAACGTGCCTACATCGTTCAGGTGTTTCTTTTCACTTCTTTTAGGAATGTATTGGAATATCAGTCTGGTATAATGTAGACACCTTGCAGTGCCCAAATGTTTTTCTTTCTTGTTAATCATACACATTCCAGACTTGCACAATTCTTTTCAGTTTGTGCGTTAATTACCTTTTGGCAACTGCCAAATGATTAACTTCTGGTACCCTATCCTTTTATTTTGTTCCATTGCATTTTATGTGTAGATTTCTGCTTTTATTATATCACAGAACATAATGTTTCCTACAGTTATAATAAGAGCATTGTTCAATACGGCTGTTCGGCTTCCTGCACTTAGGATGCCAACTCTGTACAAATAGCTGCGAGATAAAAAAAAACTCGAAGTACTTACATATTCTTCCGCGGGATGCGCACGAAATTCCCGGGCAAAGACATCGAGGATCTTCTCACCAACCCATCTTCCTTTAGTAAATGTGGTGAAAGTGAAGTAGTACGGATACACTTTGCGAAGACCTGTAAAAGTGCAGTTAAATATTATGAACCAAGTTTAACCAATTAACATCATATTGATTCCAAAAAATACATGACTTATCACAGTTTCGGCGCAGGGAACAGCTTTCCTTCACGAAAATTTTAATTTATCTATGATTCCCATTTTACAAAACATTTCACATTTACAAACAAGGTAAGTAAAAACAGTCCTGGGAAGTCTACGGAGTGAGAATCATTAAGTCCTCTGAGGTGAGGACGACAGAAGTTTTGTGAAGGAGAAGCAGTGGCTTCGACACCCGCAACTAGAAGAGATAACAATGTTATGCACTTTACAGTGTCAAAACCACTCGAACTTCCAAGTGTTGCACAAACACCAAAATTACATATCGAAATAAGTGACTGCGACGTAGAATATAAATAAAAACGATCAACGAAGGAAAGGTGAATGGATCTGATGGGATACATACAGTATGTCAACGAATTTGCTACTCTTCTAGCAGCAGCTGCCTGTCGTAGGCGCCGGAGGAACGAAATTACTGTAAAAATAGGCTGTTAACTTCCATTACCGAGAAGAGTTGTCGAACAGATGCAAACAATGCCTAGATGGCGATCGATGCAGTTCGGCATTGTCACCTAATGAGAAAAATACAAGCGTATAGAATATCATACAAGTTTTACGATTTGACAGAAGAGTTTCTGGCTAATACAGGGTGTACATAAAGTCCGGGAACACTTTCAATTATTTATTGCGCAAGAACCAAACATTGTACAGATATCATACATATGTCATTTTGAAGAGAAACCCTGAAAGTTTTTTTCATGTGTACCGCCACAGCGTAGTTTGGTAATCTGCCGATAGTCAGCGCTAGTCGCTAACATGGCGAGTTCAGGTGCGGGGGGCGAGCTTTCTGTGTATTGTGGAGTTCGATAAAAACAAGTGTGCTGCAGCTGTTCAGTGGATGTTTAGAACTAAGTACGGTAAGAAGCCACCAACAAGAAGGCCATTTACCACAGGCACAACAAATTCGTTACGACAGGTTGCTTGTGCCCGGCAAAGAGGAGCCGACGTCCCAGTGTGAGTCAAGTGAATGTGGAGCGCGTACGAGAGACATTCATAAGGAGTCCAAAGAAATCGGTGCGTCGTGCATCCCGTGAACTGGAAATAGCTCCAATGACAGTGTGGAAAGTCCTGCGACGGAAGCTGTCTACGAAACCATTCAAATTGGAGCTAGTGCAGAAGCTCAATGACGACGACAAAGACAAGCGTTTTGAGTTTTGTTCGCAGTTGCAACAATTGAATGAGGATGGCATTGTTGATCGCTTAATTTTCAGCAACGAAGCCAGTTTTCACATTAATGGTAAAGTGAACAGGCATAATTGTCGAATCTGGGGTACAAAGCATCTACACGAATGCATTGAATTTGAGTGTGATTCCTCAAAGGTAAATGTTTTTTGTGCCTTGTCATGTCGAAAACTGTACGGACCATTCTTCTTCGCTGAGAGCAGTCACTGGATATTCCTACTTGGACATGTTGCAGCAATGACTGATGCCTCAAATGCAATCAGACTCTCCATTCATCTTTTAGCAGGATGGGGCTCCACCCCATTTTCATCGTGAAGTTCGTGGGTACCTGGACACGGAGCTACTGCATCGATGGATCAGCCGTGCTACAGAAGGGGACAGCTGTTTCATGAGATGGCCTTCCTGATCACCAGATCTCACTCCGTGTGACTTTTTTCTTGGGAGACACATTAAAGATCTGATGTATGTTCCGACTCTAACATGTAACGTAGCAGAGCTACGTGAGAGAATGCGGGAAGCGACTGCCACAGTCGATGCTGGGATGGGTATGGCAAGAAATCGATTACTGTATTGACGTCTGCTGGGACACTCATGGTTCACATATCGAATGTTTGTAAAAAAACTTTCAGAGTTTATCTTCAAAATGCAATATGTATGACATCTGTACAGTATTTAGTTCTTGTGCAAAAAATAACTGAAAGTGTTCCCAGACTTTATGTACACCCTGTGTAACATGACATGTCATTCTTACCAAAGAGAAATCTTCAGATGTAAAAATAACTTGGGAGAAGCAAAAGTAATGATATGAGGGAGAAGTATACATCTTATCCACTCCACTTTTTTTTGCTTGCTTTCTCCCCCTTGTCATTTCAGTCGACAGAAACTCGCAAAAATTGGACTTCGAAGTGCCGGTTAATGTAATAGGGGCGTTGTGCACCAAGATGTATTTTATTGCTAAAATTCTGAGAGTGTGAGTTTCTAGAAGAGATACTAAACATATTGCGTCCTCCTACACATATGAGGTCAGTTCAAAAAATTCAGGAGCGTTCATAATTTCGAACTACTGCTGTAATGGAGCGAAATGCTGGTGACATCCCTACACATGCCTGTGTTTAATGTGTAACTGCTGGAAGGTTCATTATTGTGTGTAGGGTTGTTAGGTATATAATATTGATCAAATGAACACCATAATTTCAAGTCCTCATATATGATCCCAGGTGAAGGATTATAAGCAAAAACATTATAACTGTGATTTTTACCCTATAAGCGAGAAACTGTTGCGAAAAAAATCATCTCTTCATACATTATTAAGTTACTACTAAGCAATTATGGAGCACACGCACAACAACGAAATACACTCACGTCAAGATTATTTAGCTGAGTGGAAGAACGCCTTCCGATCAACGTGCCTCGCAGGGACCTTGTACAGTTATGCTTTGTTTTACTGCTGTGTATCCTTCACAGTTCGGCTTAATACATCTTTAACTAGCAATGGATTTTGGTTACATGTTTCCTGTCGAGGATGATATCTCTTTACACATGGTTATAACTGGCAGCTGTGCTGGAGGCAGGGGTGGTGGCAAAGGGGGAGGGGGGGCTATAGCCAGCCCACACCCCCCTCCCAATGGAGTATCATATTACACTGGATAAAATGACTTCAGAAATCAGCGAATAATTTACTCCAACAGATTCAATCATTTTTTTAATACATTACTGGTCACTAAAATTTCTACACCACGAAGATGACGTGCTACAGACGCGAAATTTAACCGGCTAGAAGAAGATGCTGTGATATGCAAATGATTAGCTTTTCAGAGCATTCACACAAGATTGGCGCGGGTGGCGACACCAACAACGTGCTGACATGAGGAAAGTTTCCAACCGATTTCTCATACACAAACAGCAGTTGACTGGCATTGCCTGGTGAAACGTTGTTGTGATGCCTCGTGTAAGGAGGAGAAATGCGCACCATCACGTTTCCGACTTTGATAAAGGTCGGATTGTAGCCTATCGCGATTGCTGTTTATCGTATCGCGACACTGCTGCTCACGTTGGTCGAGATCCAATCACTGTTAGCAGAATATGGAATCGGGGGGTTCATGAGGGTAATACAGAACACCGTGCTGGATCCCAACGGCCTCGTATCACTAGCAGTCGAGATGACAGGCATCTTATCTGCCTGTAACGGATCGTGCAGCCACGTGTCGATTCATGAGTCAACAGATGGGGACATTTGCAAGACAACAACGATCTGCACGAGCAGTTCGACGACGTTTGCAGCAGCGTGGACTATCAGCCCGGAGACCATGGCTGCGGTTACCCTTGACGCTGCATCACAGACAGGAGTGCCTGTGATGGTGTACTCAACGACAAACCTGGGTCCATGAATGGCAAAACGTCATTTTTTTGGATGAATCCAGGTTCTGTTTACAGCATCATGATGGTCGCATCTGTGTTTGGCGACATCATGGTGAACGCACATTGGAAGCGTGTATTCGTCATCGCCATACTGGCACTTTGAACAATGGACGTTACATTTCAGATGTGTTACGACCCGTGGCTCTACCCTTCATTCGATCCCTGCGAAAACCCTACATTTCAGCAGCATAATGCACGACCGCATGTTGCAGGTCCTGTACGGGCCTTTCTGGATACAGAAAATGTTCGACTGCTGCCCTGGCCAGCACATTCTCGAGATCTCTCATCAATTGAAAACGTTTGGTCAATGGTGGCCGAGCTACTGGCTCGTCACAATACGCCAGTCACTACTCTTGATGAACTGTGGTGTCGTGTTGAAGCTGCATGGGCAGCTGTTCCTGTACACGCCATCCAAGCTCTGTTTGACTCAATGCCCAGGCATGTCAAGGCCCATATTACGGCCAGAAGTGGTTGTTCTGGGTACTGATTTCTCAGGATCAATGCACCCAAATTGCGTGAAAATATAATCACATATCAGTTCTAGTATAATATATTTGTCCAATGAATACCTGTATATCATCTTAATTTCTTCTTGGTGTAGCAATTTTAATGGCCAATAGTGTAATTATCTAGCAATATTGGTTGCAATGTATTTCAAACACATTTTAACAAAAGAATAAGAGCGGCAAAATAGCTTACTATCTAAACCAATAAATATAATTTAACTTAAAATGGGCTTTTTATTATTTATTAATACACATTTTTTTTACCCTGAACTGCAAAACAGTTACCAAAAACTACTTTTAGCGAAACCAAATTATACTAATTTGTCGGTGGAGGTCTCCAACTCTCCTTTTGTTAAGCATTATTCATTTCCCCAAACCCTCCTCCCCTCCATTAACCCCTCCCACCGTCCTAGACCGACTTCTAGAATCGCCCCTGCTGTGAGGGGTTTAACAATTATTCTCAGCTCTTCGTGCTCTATTTCGGTAAGTAGCACGACATATCAAACAACGTATAGTGTTAATGTTTTGTGTTAATTTGTGTAATTTATGAAGCGGGTATGATGTCAGGTTTTGACGAAGAGATGTGTGGTGTTTCTACGCCAAAGAAAAGGAAGATGCAAAGAGGAGAGTTGCCAAAAACTGAGAAACCCGAGGACAGGCTTCAATAATATCGCATTGCGCGGGAGGAGCATCCAGCATTTCGATCATGGATACCAAAGGACCCTAATAATTGCAATAAGGCAAAATGCAAACACTGTAATGCTTCTATAGTAACTATTTTAACTGTATTAAAGAAACATGTGCAGTCAAGAAAAGCATACAATAAGATGAGCGGTATCACTGAAAAATCATGAGCAACTTTTGCAATGTTTTTGTTTAAAGGCATTATAGCGCTCAACAAACCAACTACAGAAGCTGAGCTTAAAGCTGTCACGTTCCTTTCAGCTCCAGCTATGTTAAAAAGTGCGTTTTCTGATTCTAAGAAGCACAAAATGATTTTATGAAAAGGTAGGAAAGCACAGCTATTATAAGAAATACTATTACTCCGTCTCATATAAATAATTTTATTTCCAAGCCTCAAAAAGTAAAGTTCTTCATTTTGATAGATGAGAGTGCCGATATTGCTTCAGTCAGTTTTGCTTGCTTTGTTGTGTTGTTTTACGACAGAATGGAAGGCCAACTACTGAGCAAACTCTTCAATATGACTGAAATAATGGAGTGTCTGTAACTGGGGCTAACTTGTATCACTCACTTGTGCCCGTTAGTGTAGACTGTATTGTCTGCACAGATTTTTTTTCTTTAATCGAATTTTTATGTTGTTCACAAATTGCAACATCTTCTAAATTTTTCACGCTAAATAAGATCATGGTACCATGGTCCTTACTGCGTGTACTTCTTACCAAAAAGCAGTTCTGGTAGCTAGAGTACAAGGTTTTTGTTAATCATGTCTATTGCGTTCTCGTGATGGTATTTCCACAGAAACATCATCTCCTAACACATGTTTCTTTATATCTAACCGAAAAGTGAAATACCAGTTTCATAGATTTACTTTCAAAGACGTTAATTTGGCACAAGGTACATTTAGCTTTTCATAATTATATGCTGTTTAAGAACTTCTGAAATGCTTTTAGTTTGATTCCATAAATTAAGGAAAAAGTGTTATGCCATGCTTTAAATGTATATAAATACAGATCTAATTATAGGACAATGTATATATTTTTCAGGTTAGACAAATTTCCCCCAGTGATGGTGTGCATTTGTATGGTGCTTTAGCGGACATCGCCCTGGCAGTTCTATCACTTCCGCATTCCACAGCAGAATGCGAGAGAGCATGCAGGTAAGATAAAAATCATTTTTGCCAGAAGACTGCAAGCTGTTTGATTGTTCCCGTTACCGTCCTTATTGGCAACTAGTGAGGTTATTTAATGGATGTGGAAGAGTGAGAGATGAGACCTCCCAGTTTCCAAAATTTCAAAATTATTTTTTAAAATAAATTTCCTTTTTAAATTTTTGTTTTCGCTAAGATATTCGTAATAAAAACTAAATTGAGAAACGCTTTCTATCTCTCTTATTCCAGCCAATCAAGGCTGTGATTGAACGAACAACCACTGCTCATCTTGACTCATCGAAATATGTAGATGAAAATGAGTTTCCAACTATGTCAGACCTTTATACTGAAGTAGATGACATTGAATAGATTCGTGCAGAGAGTTCTAGCAGTGACACTGTTCATTTTTATTTTTTGCTAAATAGCTTTTAATGTTTTTCTGTAACTGTGAAACATACGCCAATTAATACTATCAGCGTAGGCCGAGATAGTGGTAGGTGGGCAGCGTTTGAAAAATAAAAATGTATGATATTTTCACTAGTAGTATGATATTTTTGTAGTGGGTTGTATGATCCATTTGCGTGAAGCTCAAGAAAACCTTTACAGAGACACACCAAATAATGATGCAGGATGGAAGTTACAGGTGACCCTCGTGCCCTTCGACGTCTACCGACGACGCTCATTTCAGGAACGTCAAAGAAATTGTGCGTGCCAATCGAAGACTGACTGTCCGAGAGATTGCAGAAGAACGTAACATTTCAATTGGATCGTGTCATGAAATTCTGATACAGCATCTTGGAATGTGCCGTCAAGTTCGTTGCACGGCTCATGAGTCAAGACTAAAAAGACGTTCTCCTTGCAATCTATGAAGAGATTTTGGATCGCGCAAATAAGAACGAGATATTCCTTAAGAGAATCATAATTGGTGGTGAGACGTGGGTCTACGATTATGATGTTGAGACCAAGGTTCAGTCTTCACAATGGATCGGGAAAGGTTCTCCTGTACCAAAAAATAGCTCGTCAGGTCAGGTCACGTGTAAAAGCCACGCTGATAATTTTCTTTCACTCAGAAGGATTAGTTCATCACGAATTCGTGCCACAGGGACAAACTGTTAATCGATGGAACTTGCGGGATGTGTTGCGACACCTGCGAGAAAATGTGAGAAAGAAGCGGTCTGAAATATGGCGAGAAAATTCAGCGCTCTTGCATCACGATATCGCAACCGCACATTCATCCCTGTTGGTGCGTACTATTGCACTAAAAACTAAATCACTGTGCTGCCTTATCCTCCGTACTATCCAGACCTGGCCCCTGCGGACCTTTTTTTTTATTTCCAAAGTTGAAAACCTAACAGAAAAGACGAAGATTTGCGACGATAGACGAGATAAAAGAAAATTCGCAGACGGCGCTTCGCGCAGTTCAGTTCCGTACCACTATCTTCTAACTACTTCTAGTGGGAGAAATTTAGCCTTTACCCGAAGGCATTTACTATGACCATCAGAGGGTAAGGCAAGATCGCGGTCCAGCAAGAGGCGTACCATGACTGCTTCTGGAAGTGGAAACGGCCGACTTTAGGAGCGGTGCATCAGTTGTGAATGGGAGTATTTCGAAGGAGACAATGCACAATAAGTAAAATATAAGCGTAGAAAAATGTTGTGGACAAGGTTCCGGAATTTTTTGAACAGACCTTGCATCTCGCGAAACGACGGCGAAGATGAAATTTCATTCAAGCTCATATGGAAGCTTACCGACAGACGTTCTTACAGTGCATCATACGCGCCTGAAACAGGAAAGGGGGAAGTGGCTTGAGAAGTATGGACGTAGATGTTTCCACTTATTTTGTGCCAGTTTTTACGCGCACGTTTCAGCGGAACTTACCAGCGAGGATTAAGATACATTAAGACTGCGCACGCTTCTAGTATGGAAACACAAGAATGCCGGAGATCAATTGTACAAGCTACAAGAGCCGGCAAACGTGCTTGATTACAGTTTGCCTTACTGTAATACTTCCACAGCCCCACTTCTTTCCATGAAAGCTTTGGAAATGGTTAGTAGTACAGGAGTGAAAAAAAAAATATTGAACTGGGCGCGCGTCAACCGATAAAACAGCCGCTGCTCAGCCTGTTATAACACGTCGTTCTTTCAGACGGTTTAAAATTCCAACTTCAAAAATAGTTTTTAACATGTCTTTGCATTTTTTTCAGTAGCATTTCATTTAAGTCAACATATTTTGTTCGCTATAGTGCAGTTCATTCGCTTCGGGTTACTTACTGTTACGGTCATCAGTTTACAGAAACGTTCGCTTTGCTTACACAGCCCGCGTATTTCCATTTCGTCGCAAGCAGTTAATTTCTAATGTCCCGCATTTCGTCTCCACTCCCCTTCCGCAGACAACAATATTATTAACACTTTCCTGGATCTTAGTTGAGGCCTTTTATAAGGAAACCGGCACATTTGTGAAGGAACATTCGACTTTCTTTACCCTGTGCATCTTTCGGTACTATAGTCATTTTGAGTCAGTGCGTTTCACGGCGTTATTAGCCATTTAATTTAATTTACTGTATTTGCATTCACTGACGTGTGATGGCACTATATGCCGAGGTAACGACTGGTTCACGTTCTTAGCTTACACAGCACAAAAGCGTTTATTATGCTCTTTAGCGTCTTGACTCTTCTCCAACGCTCCCCCCCCCCCCCTCCTCTCTCGTGCGTATGTGTGTGTGTGTGTGTGTGTGTGTGTGTGTGTGTGTGTGTGTGACGCTGGTTATCTATTACTCAGACGAGTATTGTAGGTTACTCCTGAGTGTTTTGTCAGTCAATGGTTTTGAAATTTTGATGACCCACGCTGATCAGAATAATGCTGTGTAAACTACACTCCTGGAACTGGAAAAAAGAACACATTGACACCGGTGTGTCAGACCCACCATACTTGCTCCGGACACTGCGAGAGGGCTGTACAAGCAATGATCACACGCACGGCACAGCGGACACACCAGGAACCGCGGTGTTGGCCGTCGAATGGCGCTAGCTGCGCAGCATTTGTGCACCGCCGCCGTCAGTGTCAGCCAGTTTGCCGTAGCATACGGAGCTCCATCGCAGTCTTTAACACTGGTAGCATGCCGCGACAACGTGGACGTGAACCGTATGTGCAGTTGACGGACTTTGAGCGAGGGCGTATAGTGGGCATGCGGGAGGCCGGGTGGACGTACCGCCGAATTGCTCAACACGTGGGGCGTGAGGTCTCCACAGTACATCGATGTTGTCGCCAGTGGTCGGCGGAAGGTGCACGTGCCCGTCGACCTGGGACCGGACCGCAGCGACGCACGGATGCACGCCAAGGCCGTAGGATCCTACGCAGTGCCGTAGGGGACCGCACCGCCACTTCCCAGCAAAATTAGGGACACTGTTGCTCCTGGGGTATCGGCGAGGACCATTCGCAACCGTCTCCATGAAGCTGGGCTACGGTCCCGCACACCGTTAGGCCGTCTTCCGCTCACGCCCCAACATCGTGCAGCGCGCCTCCAGTGGTGTCGCGACAGGCGTCAATGGAGGGACGAATGGAGACGTGTCGTCTTCAGCGATGAGAGTCGCTTCTGCCTTGGTGCCAATGATGGTCGTATGCGTGTTTGGCGCCGTGCAGGTGAGCGCCACAATCAGGACTGCATACGACCGAGGCACACAGGGCCAACACCCGGCATCATGGTGTGAGGAGCGATCTCCTACACTGGCCGTACATCACTGGTGATCGTCGAGGGGACACTGAATAGTGCACGGTACATCCAAACCGTCATCGAACCCATCGTTCTACCATTCCTAGACCGGCAAGGGAACTTGCTGTTCCAACAGGACAATGCACATCCGCATGTATCCCGTGCCACCCAACGTGCTCTAGAAGGTGTAAGTCAACTACCCTGGCCAGCAAGATCTCCGGATCTATCCCCCATTGAGCATGTTTGGGACTGGAGGAAGCGTCGTCTCACGCGGTCTGCACGTCCAGCACGAACGCTGGTCCAACTGAGGCGCCAGGTGGAAATGGCATGGCAAGCCGTTCCACAGGACTACGTCCAGCATCTCTACGATCGTCTCCATGGGAGAATAGCAGCCTGCATTGCTGCGAAAGGTGGATATACACTGTACTAGTGCCGACACTGTGCATGCTCTGTTGCCTGTGTCTATGTGCCTGTGGTTCTGTCAGTGTGATCATGTGATGTATCTGACCCCAGGAATGTGTCAATAAAGTTTCCCCTTCCTGGGACAACGAATTCACGGTGTTCTTATTTCAATTTCCAGGAGTGTATATTCCACGTGGCGCTGATAATTTGCACCAACAGATGCTCAGCTTTTTAACAGTAATCTCGAATAATTGAAGTGCATTACGACACGTGTGCCAGCAGCGACCATTCCTGCTACTGCAGGGTGGACCATCAATAACTCAATTGCAACCCTCTGAAGTGAATGGATGAAACATTCAGCAGAATCGCACTCAGCCATTACCTACTTAACGCTATTAATCATCTCATATATGGGTAAACACCTTGCTGATCAGTGTTATAAAGGATTCAAAACAAAAGAGCAACAGACAAGGCAAGGCTCTAGTCAACTCGCTGTTTTTTCCTTCCGCACCACGAGAAACCTGAATTCGGTACAACAAACAAACGGCAAAATCATTATTTCCATAAGATTCCCAATAATGGCATTTGTCGTAATTTATCTTGCAATTAAAACTTATTTTCAATGGTAATCTCAAACAACAACTACTGAAAGTGATCACAGTTCGTAACAAATCAAATAATTAAGTCAATCAATCAATCAGTTGAGTCATACGCTCGCTTCACTCATTGAAAGAAGGTGCCCGACTTTACCAAAATCCACCCGATCGTCCGCGCCTGACTTTCACGTCCTTACTCAGACCTACACGTTACGACATGCTCCGTGGCAATGATCCAGCCGTCCGATATCCAGCTGATAGGATGGCCGGACGTCAGGTATCTGGCCAAATAACGATCCCTTTAATCTATAATTTTTCGTGCCTCGTCACACGGTGATTCGGACGACTTCTTGGCATTTGAACACCACGATTGTTGAAATTCCCAAAGAAATTTTAGGTTGCACTGTCTGTGACCAGAGGACGTAGCGCACTGATGAGAAGCGTGGAAGTTAACAAGCATGGATTTAGCTGGAAGGAGAAGTGTCAAAGTAAACAGAGCACTGTCTCTCGCTCCCTGCCCGCTCTACACGTTTAAAACCACTAACACGTACAAGAAAACTATGCAGCAGCTTAGTGATCCACGCCGTCCCGGAGGTTGTCATGAATAGCAACGCAACCACAACGAGGTACTCCTTCACCCTGCGAAACAGATTATAAATTAGTCTTGCACTGTAGGGAAATTATTTGTAGCTAGGGTGACAGGCACATTTCGATTTAACAGTGTCACTGCTAGAACTATCTGCACTTGTCTGGGTGAATATATTCAATTCTCTGAAAGCAGGCCAACGACACTATTCTTGTGCCAGATTTTCACGAGTTTTGTTCACGTTTTTGCGGTTGCTATAGGATTTGCAGGTAACAGAGTCTTTGTAAGGATTTGCACAATTTAAAGCAGTCTTTGATTGCAAAATTTTTCGGTCATTTTATAACCATTTTCGATCCGTATGATCATCATCAGATGGGTCTGTCTTTCTAAATGAAATTTAACATAATCACATTGAAGGACACAGCAAACAAATATTCAAAATTTGTAGAGTTTAAAACAGTCTTTGATGGCAAATATTTTCTATCTCTGTTCATTAATAAGCTCACCAATTTCTAGTCAATAGCAACACAACTGAAGAGGATGTCATGCTCCACTTCTGAGAAAGAGCTCGAAGGAATATTCCGCTAAATGATTTAAAGATTATCTCAGATCCCTGCTTGAACAATTTGAAAAACAAAAGAAAATCAAATCATTGCGGCCAAGGGCCTGAGTCTATCCACCTCTATTACACTTAAAAAGTCGGTAGTGGAATGAATGCAGTCGAAATGTTAACAGCCCGCTTAACACCTACGTTTCAGATAAGTCGACGCTAAAATGACCCGTAAACACATCAATATTCACCAAGCTTAAGTGGGAGAGACAGTCCCATTAATTTTACAGTCCAGCGTACCTTTACCACACATAATCAGGGCATTACCTGACAGCAGCTCTCACTAAGTGTTACCCACGCCTGCGTCTTACTGTTATACAAAATTCAATTGACACTTACAGCAGGATCAAGGGAATATTCGAGCAGATGTAATAGGCAGACTTACCATTTTCAATGTAGTACGACGTCTCGTTGTAGCGGTCGTCCGTAAAACCTGGCCTCTTCGCTTTCAAAGCCTTCGTCTCTAGTTTGGCCTGTGGACAGAAATATTCATAAGAATTAATTAAGAATTGCCCATAAATGGAAACACAGCTATTTATACACATACTGTTCATGCAGTGCGTGGCAAAACTACACCGTAAACCTTGCGACAGTGTGAAGCGTCTGTAGGGGCATGTGCCACTCTAATTTGTTAAAAGGATTTCCATCTCAGGAAATGCGGCGTGCGGTAAATGCATCTCGCCAAACAAGACACCGCCGCGTTGAATCTCCGTATTCATACACCGAGTCCGACCGACATCGAGCGAAGGCTCGTACAATGGCATCGAAAAGGCAGTCGTATTGCGCTGCATGACACCTCGTGCAGTGAATACTAACTGCATAGAAAAGGCCAAGGACGCCGGGGTCCGACGAAATCGTTAGAAAAGTTAAAGACGGCCACGACTTGTGTTAAGCTCTGAACGAGCCCGTTCAACGACGATAAAAGTTAGTCTTCCCCAAATGAAATTGCCAAAAGCTCGCAAATCAACATGGTCACTGGTCTTCGAATAGTTTTCGGCGTGGTTCTGCGTAAGACTTACTAGGGTACCATTAACGTTGGCTCCAACAATCCTATTATCTGCATACTAACACAGTACTTGTCAAATTTCTATGCTGCTGCAACTTTCTTAATGTGTCAATAGGTCTTCACGCATTCTTAATAATTATGTCAGCGCACCTCGTAGTTATCAACGCTGTATTGCTTCTTTTTTTAATTTTTTCCTCTTCGGTAGATGGCTTAGGAATTCTATTATCATCAATTTGTTGTGTAGTTTTAGTCTGATTATCCTCTATCTTTTCACCACGTTTTATTTTTTTCTTTCTTCGCTATAATTTTCCTGTAAAGTTGCACATATTTTCGTAAGACGCTGATAAAAACTCAACAAATCGCCATTTTCTCTTGGAGCACTATCATTTGACTTCGACAGGGTGTGATTTCATTCCATAAACCTGCAAAATTACCTATTTCAACACATCTTACAGAAGCGAGACCTTCTGGTTGTGGCTTATTAACATTTTAGTCAAAAGCTACGGATGCAAGAGTTTATTCTGCCTAAGTGCTGAATAACTGTTACTCCACCGATTTGCAGAGTTTTATAGGTGAGTCTACATGTGAATGACGCCACTGTAATATAGTTCTGTGAAAACTGCCATGTTACAACTGATATTCGATACAATTGTGTACGAAAGCGTTGATATCTGTCTTATTTTGCTGTTGATTCTTAGGCTTGAATGGCGTTCTGCATTCTAGGGTTAAAGGCCGCTACGTTAGATACCATACACGCAAACTTTTTTTCTACTGACTAGCACTAGCCGACAAAGTGAAGAAAATCAAATGTTTCATCGGAATTTAAAACTCGCGAAATAAGATTTTACAGTCTCGACTGATTCTCATTTATCTGTTCACAGAAACTTTGCAGTGCACACGCCGTTGACCAGACATTTGGCAAACAACATATCAAGCTGTATTTCGCTCTGTCAAGTATTTATAGCAACTTATACTTTAGTATTCTATATACGTTAAAACCTGAATGTTTTACAAAAAATTAAAAAGAATCATGTAGCAGAGGTATTCGCACGATGCAGGACTTTGCACACATCAATTCGCAGCAAACATGAAGAATTGGATTTTTAAATACATCATTTTAGAAAAAACGTATTTTAATAGATAATCCGCAGTGTAAGTTTCTGAACAATGCTATATTCAAATGGGTGGTAGTAGTAGTAGTAGTAACAGTACGTATGCGTCATAATTTCGCTTATACTTTGTACAGTAGCACTCAAAAGTATTTTGACAAACATATTAATTGGATTAATTAAAAACAAATATGAAATATGCAAATCAGTAATTTATTTCATTGATGGACATTCAGTGTTCTACGGTATAGTGACCAAGTAGCCCTTGTTCGCAACATAACAGAGTGTAATTTCTTTTAGTGTGGACAATAGCGGAGCAAAAGTATTTTGACACTGTTGAATAAGACATTTTTAACACACAATTATCATCTTCCGTAGTAAGAAAATCATTATTTAGTGGGATATCCCTTGGCTTTTATGACAGCCTCACACCGCGTCGGCATTGAGTCGACCAATTTTTGGAATCGATCCATCGGAATTTTGTCCCTGTCATTTTTGAGAGCTTCAAAAAATGTGGCTTTCTTCGAATAATTTTTTATTCTTATCCTGGGATCCAACTCCTCCCACAGATGTTCTATAGGATTCAAATTCGGACTTTGACTTGGCCACTCCAAAACCTCGACATTTTTGCGTTAAAAAAAAAATCACTTGGACTTGTGCCTGAGATCGTTATCTTTTTGAATATACCATCCAGCTGGCATGTGGTGTTTAGCGTATGGTATTATTTGGGTCTTCAATACTTTTTCAGAAACGTACCAATTCATATTTACCATCAATTCGAACTAAAGGTCTAACTCCAGAGCGTGAAAAATATCACCAAAGCATCACACTGCCGCCTCCATATTTGACCTTGGGAATTTGGTACCGAAAGTCATACATCTTTTATTTACACGACGTTGAACATACTTGATACCATTAGCTGACATTAAATTAAATTTGCTCTCGTCACTACACAGAATTTTGACCAGTCTGAACTTGACCATGATCTGTGCTGTTTTGCAAACGCAAGTCGGGCCTTCCTATTTTTCGTAGATACTAAAGGCTTTCTCGTCGGTCTTCATCCATGTACTCTAAAGAGTTTCAAGCATCGTTTGACTGTGGAAACGTGAATGTCGACGTTATATTTTTCTTTCATACGTCTGTATCATTACAACCGACTTGCGAACATCACTTGTTGATAACTTTTTAATGATATATCGGCTTTAGGAGACCTTTTTTTGGACGTCCACTGCGAGGAGTATTTTCGACAGTCTTTCGTTTATTATACAATTTCTTCCATGTACTAACGAGCTGACGAGACGTTTTAAAAAGACGAGCAACTTCGGTTTGTTTCAGTCCTCGCTTTAGTGCATTTATCATACCGTTTCTAAAGTTTCGGCATATTGAAATAATCACTGTAAATAAACATCAGCAGAAATCAGAACAAAGACGCAAGTGACGTCCACGAATTCACGGAGGAAGCTGCGGGTCGAAATAGTTTTGAGCTCGCTGAAAGACGCCTTCGTCCGGCAGCGCTAAGTGTAAACAAACAAGTCGCAATCTGACACCTCCGAATAATCGCAGTTATACTACTCTCCACTATACTCAAGACACTGTCCGATAGTATTTTATTTTACGAGAAATAATAATGAATTTTACGTTGTCAAAATACTTTTGAGCGCTACTGTGTCATTCACGCTTTTATTCTAAAATGTGAAAAAGTCGTTTCTCTACATAGCTTTCAACATAAGTAACTGCTAGTAAAACTCAATTAAGTGGTACAGTATTAATCTTTACAAAACAGTGGCTTCAGTGGCTGATATTAACTTGAATGGAATCCGCTTTCTTTAAAACTGTCTTGTCGTCTCGACAAGTCTCGTTGAAAGTCAGTCGAAATGTCTGTTTCATTTTACTGTATGACATGGCTTGATACTACAATGTTTTCGACATTTTAAAAAACGTTTGTATGATATTCCGCTGCTTGCATGATTATGCAGCTCTGACTCAGCACTTCTGTCATGGAAAAATGAAAAATGTTTTACTGCATTGAATACTTGCCAATACAACATTAATCAAAGATTATAAAGCTTTAAGTTTAGATATTCCTTGTGATTAGTCCAATTTAACGTAATATCGTCAAGAAATGTGGTTTTTGCCACATTATTATCCGTGTACGTAAAGTAGCTGGTGACTTTGTATTTTTATTCTGTTGTATGTGGAAGGGCAAGAACACAGAACACTCTTCGGGTTCCCTGCTAATTGTGGCGAATCATCACTCTGAAGTCCTAGCAGCAACACACGCAGTAACAATGTGCGCTTCAATGTCACGACACAAATGGCGCAATGAATCAACAGCTTCCACCTAGCAAATGTGCTTGCCTGTATTAGGCCAATAAACAATAAATGCACCCCGAGTAAACTCATTCCGCTTTTGCAGAAAAGTTTAAGAACTGTACTATTTCTCAGTGGGACTTACTCGTAGACAAAACGAGAAAACGAAAGAAGTACGGTGAGTTCGAAAGCAATGTCAAAAGTGTCCGTTTTATTAACCGATTAATATCGTCCAAATTGCACATGTAGATGGAGTTAGTCTTCGCATTTTAATGTGTTTCAGATTCCGTTTTCTTTTGTACCTTCAGCTGGATAATAGACTTCCTACAAGAGAAAAGAGCCATCACCGAGATGGTAAATAATTCGTACAAATTGTCCGGTAATGGTACACAACTTTTTGCTCCTGTGGTCTTCAGTTCGAACACCGGCTTGAAGCAGCTGTCCACGCTAGTGTATCCTGTGCAAGCTTCATCTCTCTGCACAACACTGTAAACGATGTCTATTTGTACCTGCTTACTGTAGTCATCCCTTGGTCTCCTTCCAAATCTTTATCCTCCATACTTTTTCCCTCAAACAAACTGACGATTCATTGATTGTGTGAACTGTTTATCGTCCACATTTCACTTCTGTACGTAGGTAAATACTTTCAAAAAAGATTTTCTAGCAATTAAAAATGGTTCAAATGGCTCTGAGCACTATGGGACTTAACTTCTAAGGTCATCAGTCCCCTAGAACTTAGAACTACTTAAACCTAACTAACCTCAGAACATCACACACAACCATGCCCGAGGCAGGATTCGAACCTGCGACCGTAGCGGTCGCTCGGTTCCAGACTGTGGCGCCTAGAACCGCTCGTTCTAACAATTAAATTTACTTTCGATGTTAACAAAGTTCTCTTTTTCAGAAATACTTTTCTTGCAATTTCCAGTCTGCTCTCTACTTCGGTCACCGGCTGTTATTTTGCTACCTAAGTAGGAAAACTCATTCACTACTTTAGGGTGTCCGTTCCTAATCTAATTCACTGATTTAACTCAACTACAACATTCCATTACTCTTGTTATGTTGATGTTCACCGTACAATCTCTTTTTCGGAGCTCTGTCCATTGCATTCAAATCCTATGCTGTCTCTGACAGAATCACCATGTCGTCGACAAACCTCGAAGATTTTATTTCTTCCTAAAATTTAATTCCCTCCCCAAATTTGTCCTTGGTTTCCTTTACTGCTTTCTTAATGTACAGCTTGTTTCTTTCATGTCTTTCGACTCTTTATAATTGCCGTCTGGTTGCTGTGCAAGTTGTAAATAACGTTTCGCTCCCTGTATTTTAATGCTGCTGCCTTCAGAACTTCAAAAAGAATATTCCAGACACCACTGTCAAAAGCTTTCTCCAAATATATATGAATTATGCCACTGCCTAGAGCAATATGTCCAGACGGACGAAGACGTTTGCAGAAGGGGAATGCATCACTAAAGGCAAACAGTGCAGTAGAAGGCTATTAGGAGTGATTGCGAGCGTCAGGTGGGTCACAATCAGTGACCTTTACTATGTTCAATAGCCATTCTCTACAGGGGAAGAGCCACCGCGATTACATTATCAGTCTGAATGATCTTCGTCAGTTATTCGGGAGGACAACGGTTCAAATCCGCATTCGACCATACTGATTCATGTTCTCCGTGATTTCCCCCCTTGCCCGCATCTCGTGGTCGTGCGGTAGCGTTCTCGCTTCCCACGCCCGGGTTCCCGGGTTCGATTCCCGGCGGGGTCAGGGATTTTCTCTGCCTCGTGATGGCTGGGTGTTGTGTGATGTCCTTAGGTTAGTTAGGTTTAAGTAGTTCTAAGTTCTAGGGGACTGATGACCATAGATGTTAAGTCCCATAGTGCTCAGAGCCATTTTTGATTTCCCCAAATAGATACAGGGAAATTTTAGGATGGCCGACCGATTTCATTCCCCATCCTCGAATCATTTAAACTCTAATATTCCTTTCTTCATAAATTAACAGAGAAGTTAGACTGCTTTCAACATAGCATTACTTTCCACACTGGGCTCATATTTGTAACGTAACTCTGCATACTGTCGCGGACGGACCGCCCTGTTATCCTCTGACAATGGCGCCATTCGGATGCGCTGTGGACCGGCGCTTAGTCAGCACACCACCCTCCATGCAGTTGTCGGCGTCTCAAACCTTGGAGCCGCTATTCCTCACTCCTCGCTCCAGTAGATCTTCAACTGGCATCACGAGGCTGAATGCGCCCGTTCCAGTCTTCCCAGCAAGAAAAACTCGCTAACAGTACCGGGAACTGAACCCGGTTTCCTCCACGGTGGCCTTTTATTTATAAAGCACCTTCAAACATCATCTACGACTCACTAGTCTCCAGCTCACACTTCGCGTTCTGATGTTGGAGCTGAAGTCTATCAAGTCATGATAAGGCTTAATTCTACTTACGGTTTTCTGAAGGAAAGAAATAGTCAACGAAAGAAAATTTTGGGGAAAATTTCGTATAGTCACAAATTTAGGGTAGTAGGAGCTTGATGAAATACTTAGCGGTGGGGCGTGAACGTGGGGATTGGGCGCGGGGCTTTTGCAGGTCACCTTATTATGGTTCTCTTGAATAGCTCGAAAACCGCTCCTTGCATCGAAACTGTTTCCCAGCACAAAAATAAGGCACACTACATTTTCTACAAAAAAAGGTTATATTCATTTTTTCTCTGGCACTAATACCTTTCGCGTTGCAAGGGGGTGGAAAAATCGCAGATTATTAAAAATAGAGCTTTACTGGTACAAAACTGACGTTTACTGTTAAAATGCGTGAGTGATGAGCAAGTATTAAACGTGTGTGTCACATCTAAGTGTAGTGGAAACGTATTAAGGGATAAATTGTGTTATGGAGGGGAATGAGGGTAGACACGTGAGGGAAGGCAAGTCGCCACATTGTGGTCGTGCAGTTCTCTCGCTTAGCAAACTGAAGAGCGAGAAGGAGAGTCCCCCAATCTCTCTAATTCACTGCGTCATCCGTCACGACAAGCAACTACAGCGTGCTTAAGAAAGTTATGCTGACCCTTCCAGAGTGTGCAGACACGCCCCGGGAGTTTTTATTTTCCCAAAGTGCGTTTAAACACTACACGACATACAAATACGACTTACTAATAACACTAACGCAAAGCATATGGACAGATTCCACTTAAATCTCTGCACACTGCTAGGGGGCAAATTGATTCTTATTCATGCTGTACAGTTACAGCAGTCTTCGGGGAAGGTGATTTCCGCCACCAGAAGAGCTGCTTGCTTCTCAGTTTGCAGACGGACTATAGCTGCCCACCATTTCTTGTACAGTGCGCTTACGTGTTTAGACAAGATAACTGCACTGTTCTCGTGTTTATATAGTGGTTTAAGTGAGAACTTACATCCAGCTGTTAAGTGAGCTATTATGTAAAAGAACTCAACTGCTGGAGTTATCAACTGTCTACCACACTGAAAAGCTTGTTCCAAATATAACGAGCTGTCAGGGTGTACTGGACAATGTCATTTTCATTGTCTCCACTGTCAGTGGCTCGGATACTTTTCACAGTATGAGGAGTATCAAATGTGTCGCCCAACATCTGCACATGCCGTGTCTCCCTCTTCAATTCAAGTACGTCTCCTAGGTGTTAAGAGCTTCGGCTATTTCTACAAAGTCAAGCAATGTGTTACAGCAAATTACTGTTCTAGACTTGAGCATAATCAGCCCATGCATCTGACATATTCACACCAATCTTGAGAGATACGCTGTGGACGTTTGATGATTGGTTCTACTCAGTGCAGCTCAGTTTTACAAGTACCAGCAGTTTCTGAATGGAAGAGGTTTATATAGTCCACCAGTAACACAATTAATGGTAACTGCAACACGGTATCACGGCTTTACAATATTCTGTAAACGATAAACAGCGGCATCGTGCCACATTTACCAATCCAATACCGTACTCACCAAGACTAAAAAAGTCAATGACAAGTCACACTTAAAATTAAAGTGTTATCAGCCATTGTTTATAGGGACATATTTTACATAAAAGCTCACTTCATAGCTGTCGATAAGTATTCACTTAACAACCTGAAAATAATTTTGCCATGTAAACAGCAGTTCAATGAACTCATTTTGTCTACTCACATAGGAGAACTGGACGAGAAATGTTGGGGAGTTATAGCCTGTCTGTAAACTGTAAACTAAAAAGCGAGCGGCAGAAGTGGTAGGATAAGTCGTCGTTCCCGGAAGAACACAACAACTGCCGTACGAGATGACTAAGAATCAATTTTCCCTTCAGCAGTGGAGAACAGCAAGTACGCAGAATCTGTCCATCCGCGTTACTTGCGTCAAGTGTTATCATTAACGCATTCTGTATTCCATGTAGTGTTAATCAGCTTTATGGAAAGTCGACGACCTGCGGGTATATATGCGCACTCCACTGCCAGTGATTCATAAGGCGCACCGTGCAAGAGCACTTCGTCAAGCACTCTGTATTTGCTTCTTGTGACGCAATGCATTAGAGAGAGTGGGGACTCGCCAGCAAGCTCTTCAGTTTGCACACCCACGAAGTAAGGGAGTGCATGACCACATTCCAGAGACCAACTTTTCCCTACGCTTCTACCCTCCACATTCCCTCCCACTCTCCTCACCATCCAGTCCCTCACATCTCCATAACACGAAGTATCCCTTAATACGGTACTACTACACTTAGATGTGGTATACATATTTAATATTATATTAACCCACATATCTTAATACACATTAATTTTATACCATTAAAATACTATTTTTAGTATGCAGCAATTTTTCTACCCCAGTAACGCGGAAACTATTAGTCCTAGACAAAATGAACAAGATTTTTTTTGCACTTTTTTATACTGCAGTTTTCGAGTTTTCAAGAAGAACATGAAAATGTTCCCCCCACCCCCACCCCCACCCGCCTCCCAGCCCAAGCTCACATCCCACCGGTCGGGATTTTTAGTACGTTATTCATGACACTCCTTCCTACCTTGCTGGGCTACTAAAAAAATTACGAGAAGATCACTGATATACGGAGAGTTTCTGGAGTCGATTATATCGCCGTTTCTTTGAATAGAAATACATGAAAGAACGTTTGTGACTGAACCGAGAACGACTTTTTTCCGTAATTTATGTTTCATCCTGTATATGTCGCGACCTCTTTCCCAGGCCACTTTATTAAACTACTTTATAACTGTCGTTGTAACCCATGCGAGCAGCGACTACTATATTTATATGGACGGGCAGTGTTGCCCGAAGGGCGACTCGTACCCACCGCCGTAAAAGCCCGTGGGTGTAGTTGGTGGCGAAATTACGTACTGTACCGTAGGGAAGCTCATAGGTAACATTGGAAAGCGGTCCCCGTCGCCATACACTCGGATCCTGAAGTACCTCTGGCCAGACAAGCTCTGCGAATTTGGAAAATTGGGCACAGCCGTACAGTGTTGTGCCGTACATGCGATTTCCGTGTAATGGGTCCACCCGGCGTCGCCCACAGATCGAAGCACTAGGTGCGCGATTTTTTCTGCCAGATGGTAGCACAACTTTCGACAGGCTCCGTGCGTAACTGCAAGTCTTTCCGTTCGGTAGACGACGATTGGTAGCTGTCCGAACAAGGTGCGAAGAGTGAATTCTCGGAAACGGAGAAAATCGTGTCCTGGGCAAAATGCTTGCCGCCAACCGAAATGCATTCGAGGTTCATAAATATGTGAGGTGACTATTCCTTCGATTTCCACGGTGAAGAAATGGGCTGTCGGATTTAAACGAGCCCGTTAAATTGTTGATGATGGTAGACGCGGACGACCAAGAAATGCAGCCACACCAGAAATCGTGGAAAAAGTGCACGTTGTGATCTTGGAAGGTCGGCGTACAAAGGTGCGTGAAACTGTCAAGGTTATAGGGATTTAAAATGAACGTCTCGGCTGAATTTTGCATAACTGGACATAAGAAAGCTTTGTGCGAGATGGGTGCCTCACCTGTTCACGATGAATAACAGACAAATTCGCACGACAATTTCTGAACAGTGTTCAGCGCGAATTCGTGAAAACAAAAGTGCTTCCCTGAATTAGTATACGACAATGGACGAAACATGGATGCACGACTAGACACTAGAATCAGAAATAACAATCGGAACAATGGACAGAGGCCAGTTCTTCAGCTCTAAAGAAAGCGATGTCATCAGCGATGGAAACTACTGCAACTGGGTTATCAGATGCGAAACGAATTCTATCAACCGCCTTTCTTCAAAAAGATAAAATCGTAACTGTGGAATATTCTTGCAACCTTCTAACTGATCTGCATGCAAAAATTCGAGAGAGAGACCCAGTTTGCACAAGAAAAAACATCTTTCGTTAAGACAGTGCACCTGCCCATAAAAGCGTCTTGACAACGGGAAAATTGAGAGATCTGTGCTACGAAGTGTTGGAACATCCGCCCTATTCCCCAGATTTGGCTCCCTCAAACTTCCATCTCCTCCCAAAACTCAAAATCTTTCCTTCCTGGTCAGTGCGGACACAACAAAGATGGAATAATGTCACTGGAGCACCACTGGGTGAAATGTTTTAATGTTAGAGGAGATAATGTTGAAAAATTATATGGTTTTGTACACATACATTTTCATTTTCACTGTCCGGTTGTTGGCGGCGGGATGTGTTTGCATAATTCTCACCTAACACATGCTTTCGGCTTCTGTGGTCTCGCTGCCTCTATAGAAAGGCGGCGAGTTTCTAAAAATGCAAGTTTCTGAATAATAAGACACCTTTTTGGACTAAATAAAGTGCCTATACGTCTTTATGTGGATTTTTTTATTGCTAGTACATATTCTGTTGTTGTTGTACCTTGTTGTTGTTGTTGTCTTCAGTCCTGAGACTGGTTTGATGCAGCTCTCCATGCTACTCTATACTGTGCAAGCTTCTTGATCTCCCCGTACCTACTGCAACCTACATCCTTCTGAATCTGCTTAGTGTATTCATCTCTTGGTCTCCCTCTACGATTTTTACCCTCCACACTGCCCTCCAATACTAAACTGGTCATCCCTTGATGCCTCAGAACATGTCCTACCAACCGATCCCTTCTTCTAGTCAAGTTGTGCCACAAACTTCTCTTCTCCCCAATCCTATTCAACACTTCCTCATTAGTTATGTGATCTACCCATCTCATCTTCAGCATTCTTCTGTAGCACCACATTTCGAAAGCTTCTATTCTCTTCTTGTCCAAACTATTTATCGTCCATGTTTCACTTCCATACATGGCTACACTCCATACAAATACTTTCAGAAACGACTTCCTGACACTTAAATCTATACTCGATGTTAACAAATTTCTCTTCTTCAGAAACGCTTTCCTTGCCATTGCCAGTCTACATTTTATATCTTGTTGTATCTTATTGACGATTTACCATGGTATCACTTTTGGCATACAATAGTTCCACGTCTCTGAATGCCTTGCACCGTACCGTGGCTTGTGGAATATTTATGCGGACACTAGATAGCCGAAGGCAGCACATGACATTCAGACACTACTGGATAATGAAAAACTTAACTTGTAGAGACTTGGATGTAGGAACGCCGAATTTGCACAGGACACTGGCAGAGGTAGAAACATCGTCGTGAACGCCTAGAGACCTGACTGATCGTGTGGAGAGGGATAGGTATTGCCTGGGAGCGCGCAGTTCACCTCCGTTCTGCTCAAAGCACCTACGAGCCATATGTAGGTATCGGTTATCATTTGTTGTCGCCGGCCGCGGGCGGCTACTACGAGGTAGAACTTCAATGTTTTTTGTCTCCTGACAGCAGCTGAATGTTAGAATGACGTTGTTGTTGTTGTAGTTTTACAAGCCGATTCGACGGGCAACTTCCCTTGCCGACGAGCCTTCTTGCCGTAGACTGACAATGTGCGGGTGGTCTTAGCTAAAAATGACCCCTCGAGGCACGCTGACAGATTTAGCAGTGCACACAAGTCGCAGTGTCCCGTTCACGATTGGAAACAAAATGAGTTCCACTGAATTACACTGAGAATGCAGATATCTCCGTTGTACGGGTACCCTTTGGTCAAAATAATATCGAGAAGGAGGCTTCTGATCGAAAATATAGGAACTATGCATGTCGTGAATGAAGCAAAACTTCTATGGGCAGTTTAAAAGAGTGAAAATCCATTCACGTGTAACCACTGTTTCAGGAGTTCGCTGTACTGTGTATTATTTGCCACAGAAGCTGAACCGGCTGCGTCGTGTTACGCCGAATAGAAGTAGGTGTGGTACACTTCACAGACTTTGAGCCCCAAGCGTTGACTCAAACAATCTCGCCGTGGACAAACGTAGTAGTATTTATGTAATAGTGATCCTGTCACCCATGCAGATGGTACAATGAACGGTTAACTGCCTCGCTTACGTATTTGTTTACCGAATCGACGGGCACAATGCGTTTCCAACAACACAACCTTTCCTAATTCGATTGTCTGTCCACATATTTCTGGATATAGTACAGAAAATTATTCGTCTATTATTATCATGCCAGAAACTAAGAAACATTCTTAACTGATTTGGAGAACATTCTGCCCTTTATCAGTGCGAGCCATAATCCATCTTTCAAGATGAGCTTTCGTGGTGTGATATGAGGGGCAGTCGAGTGAAAACGAGACAGATGGGAAAAATGGGTAAGCTCTTTATTACAAACTTCAAAATAATTGCCATAACTAATAACACATTCATCCCAAAGTGAGACTAAGAGATAGTACGGTCAGTGAAAGCCTCCACGGAAAAATGTTTACTGTTGCCTACGGAACCATGATTGCACCCAGGCGTGCACGTCTTCGTTCGAAGCAAATCGACGTCCAAGAATTTCTTTCTTCAGGGATCCAAAAATACGTAAATCGCATGGAGAGAGATTGCCAGAATCCTGAAATTGACTGCAACCATTAAAATTCATCACACGATACAGATGAAATCCACAAGTTTGATTTGAGGCATGATTGAATGGGGGCTCAGATCTTATTTTTATCGACCCGAAGTGGACGCACAAGAAGGGAACTCCCCACATTACTTTCGTCGAAAGCTGTTTTCCTCGAAAAGCCACCAAGTTAGGTGGGAGTAACAGATACGATTAAACACAACTTCGTGAAGCGTCCCCGCGGCGAGCAAACTTGGCAAGAGCGCGCAGATTTCAGCGCGCTGACACAGAATTCGGGACCAATATTAATTATGGAGCGGCGCAGAGCTTATAAAGTATTCAGAAATTTAAGTTGATATCGGAGGGGCAGAATGGCAGTAATCCTGGCAACTTGGCGGTGAAATATTCAGGCGAGCTGGTCTCCGGGGACACACCTGTCGGCCATTACGCCCCCACCCTCTACCGGCAGTGAGGACACTCCGCTAAAACGCCACGTCCACGTCTCGTATCATCGCCTGCTCACTGTCCCTAAAAGCCGCCAACGGTAGCAGTGTCGCCCGCTGAAACCTCAAGCACACGGAGAGTCGTCGCCAACAACTACTTCCTCATTGAATTTTTGTTACTTCAAGGACATGACCGTTGGACCCGACTCCTCCGCTGTCCAATATCTGTGTATCAGTTCCTCCTTCAGTGGCTCCGTGTCCGAGGAGCTTACAACCAATTTAATTGTTGCTGAAGTTAATCATTACGTAAATGCATTAATTTCCATAAACCATGGTATCACAAGAATAAACCTTGTCCTTGTTTTCAATATCTTTATTATAAGTAATCGTGTACCAAATCGCGTCTGAGGTATTTACAACGTGCTCACATTGGTGCAGCTCTATCTAAACACAGTTTTGGACATACAATACCTCTGCCACGGTTTTAGTTTTTGATGTTTCGAAATTTTTGCGTGCTGTACTGATAACGAACGGAGCTTTGTACGTCATTTTCAGAGACAGCTAGTGTGACCTGATAATAAACAGAATAGAGTGCAGATCAGTTGGTAAACTAGCCTCCACTCTCTTGTCTTAATATAACAAACGATCAGTTAAATTTAGCATATTGAAATCACGTGAAATGAAGATTTGGGGGGGGGGGGGGGGGGAGGGAATCTTTTTCATCAGAGGAAGAATGCAAGTGGGATGCTCTTACTGATGCTTATTTTTGCTAGTAATCTTTTAGTTGCAGACGACACAGAACAAAGACGGGAATACACCAACCACAACTGAATTAGATCTGCTCTAGCTACAATTTACTGATCTGAAAAATAATGTGAAGATAATAAGATTCACAGGCCTGATACTTGTAACGTGTGAAACTCGGCTACGTAATTTCTGAACATTCTCGCATTGGTCGAGTGAAATACGTCCAAATAAAGAAAAAGTCACATATGACTTGTGGCTGCGCTACAATTTCAATTTTAAAATCCAAACAAATTCCAAGCTATGTGAGTAACAATTAAACGCAATCTGAAAGGAAAAATACGAACAGAAACGCAATTCAAATAATGTCAAGTTAAGACGTTATGAAGCAGATGAGAATCACGGATAGTGACCAAAATAAACGAAAGTCATATCTCTTAGATCAATGCTCGGTATACTCATTAGGCAACAGAACCAAACAGCAACAGTTACGCTAAAAATATGCTCAGTCTGATTGAGATAAGTTCAATGAGGTCTATCTCATCCAACTCTCCCACCCACACTCGTCTTACATACTTGTTTCATTTATCTCTTCTCGTTCATCCCCTTTATACATGTCCGCTTGGTTCAAAATGGTTCATATTGCTCTGAGCACTATGGGACTTAACTTCTGAGGTCATCAGTCCCCTAGAACTTAGAACTACTTAAACCTAAGGACATCACACACATCCATGTCCGAGGCAGGATTCGAAACTGCGACCGTAGCGGTCGCGCGGTTCTAACTGTAGCGCCTAGAACCGCTCGGCCACCTCGACCGGCAAATGCCCGCTTCCGTAGCGTAGATGTACCGTTACCGACTGCCACGCAGGGGGCCCGGGTTCGATTCCCGGCAGCGGACTGGGTGTTGTGTATCCTTCATCATCATTGACTCGCAAGTCGTCGATGTGGCGCCATGTAAAAAGCACTTGCAATACGGCAGCCAAAAATGCCATACGATCATTTCCATTTCCATCCCCTTTATATGTCCGAACAATCTCAACACACCTTCTCAATACTCTACACCGTAACTTCTTTCATTCCACAATGCTCCCTAAAATTGAGTAAACTTTAAGTAAAGTTCTTAGCCCAATCACAGGCGCTTTGAATAAAACTTGATGTCATACCTAATAACGATATTATTTAATCATATAATTAAATTGTAAGGTTTACATAAAATTAAATCATGACAATGACTGACAAATATTAATGTGAACCATTGTCTTGTTTGATAAGTCAAGTTTGTATTTTGCTGCTTTCAGTTTTAGGCACGATTCCAGGTTCTCAACAATAAGACTACTTCGCAATTTACTTTTGATAAGGTTCACGCTTGAAAATGAATTTTCGCATTAATATGTACACCCGAATACAGCAAACGCTAGTAATTTTCAGCTGATCATGTAAGTCACGAAAGCTATCTTTGATGTTAAAAATAAACAATACTCCTTCTCTAGCTCTTTCAAAGAAGAATACTGGTGCCGTGAACTAAATCCACATTAGTTTTTCTCCCGCATTTCTACACCAAAAACGTTCATATTTCAAGCTCCATAGTTCCTTGTTTTTTTACGTCCAGTAACTGAATTTCAAAATTGCCAATGTCATTTTTAAAGGGACAAAAATGTAATGCTGCTACATTAACTAACTATATAAACATGTGATACCCATACCAGACAAGACAAACAAGGTAGATTGAATGTATAGAAAGAAGGGCGGCACGAAGATACAGGATTGTCTGACTTATGGGAGAGCATCACGGAAACGTTCAAAAAACCTGCAAGTGGCACACGCTTGAATGTAGACTTCAATCATCCCACGAAAGTCTACTTACAAAGTTTCAGGAATAAACACTAAGTGAACAATCTAGAGACTGTCTACACCCCCCTACGTATGACTCCCGTGGAGACCGTGAAAACCAGATTAGACCAGCTGCAAGGCGTACAGAGCAATTATGCAGTATTTCTTCTCACGTTCCATACCCGATTTTTACGGGAAAAAAGTCCTATCACGTGTTCCCCTTTGCTGTGCCCTTCAGAGTGGTTTGCAGAGTACAGATGTAAGTACCCCCTTGGCCCACGTGGCAGTGGCCTGCTGAGCACGTATGTAGAGGTGGATGTGGATGTGGATGCGGCTGGCAGCCGCGCGCCCCCCTTCAATCCGCGGACCGCGGCCGCGCTGACGTCACACCGCGCCCGCCGCTCGCCCCGCCTACGGCCAGTCCATGCCGCTGCAGAAATTGCCTTTCGAGTGGCGTATGCCCTGCGGCGACGCAATATTTTCTACCTTCGCGGAAACGAGAACTTTTTTTCCAGTCCCGTGCAAAAAGTCGGAATGGACGGGAGGAGGGGTTGTAGTGAAAGAGCCGGCAATCTGTTCAGCTGATTTGTGAAACACTGGTGGAGTGACCAACGGCACAAACATTCCGCGAAACGAGGCGCGCACCGGCAAAGCGAGCGTCAGCTCTGGCGTATCAAGTTTGTTTTACAGCTCTGCTCCCAGCCCCTACAAAGGGTGACGTGTACACACGCCGGTCCCCAGAGGGTTTCGACCAACCACCTTTTTTTTCCTGTCCTATCTTAACACAGACCTACAACTGTATAGTGAAGCATGATCACTGATAGAAGAAAATCATGCGCCTTTTGCGAGGAAAGAGACTAAGCCAGCCGTTAGTAGACGTGCTCTAGGGAGCCTCGGCACAATAAAAAGGAACAACTGTTGAAGATGTCACGTGCAAGAGGCGTCAAGCGATGAACAAACTGCAACTATGGGGCAGAAATAAGTAAAGAATGGCACCAAACTATTCTACAGACTCGATAGCCCTACCAAAGTAATCGAACCGTACCCTCATGCATCGGGACAGTGTAAGCTGCATAAATAGAAATCGGATACCATCGAACGGCATCGATCACGTTCTGGTCCCTTCTAATGATACTAGCAGATAATGCAATGTTTAGTGCGTCTATGTCTACAGAAGCGGAAGTGACACACTAAACTGACGATCGCAGAAACGTTACAAATGAATGAGTCCGAACACATCTACACTGACGGAAAAAATCGCATCAGAAAGAAGGAGTTGTGCGACAAAAGCGACAGTCGGTAGGCGTGTTTCGACATCTGAAAGATGCTGTCTATTCAAATTTCGCACCAGTCGCATAAGAATGGCGCTAGTAGCCCCATTATGAGGATGCAGATCAGGTTTGCTTTGACTACACGCTATTATGGTAGTGAGCGTTAGTTACCTCTGACGTTGGATATGGTGAACTGATGTTCGTCAAGAAAACCTTTAAGGGGACAAAGACGCCATTTTCGAACCCTCACTTGAGTTTGAACGAGGTCATGTGACAGGGCTACGATAACCTGTATGTTCCTTCTCCGATACTGCAGAAAGGCTTGGTAGGAATGTACCCACTGTACACGATTTCTAGCAGCAATGGTCACGAGAACGTACTGTCGCAAGAAGACCGAGACTCGGACGGCCGCGTGGCACTACCGAAAGGTGTTCGGCATTTGGCTCCCTCGCATCGTACTGCATCTGCAGCAGCAATTTGAGCGGCAGTTGGCACCACGGTGACACATCGAACTGTTAAAAATCGGTTACTTCACGAACAACTTCGAGCCAGACGCACTGTAGCGAGCATTCACTGACACCAACCCACCGCCATTTGCGAATTCAATGGTGTCAAATAAGAGCCCATCGGAGGGCAGGGTGGAGGTCTGTTGCGTTTTGTGATAAAAGTTGGTTCTGCCTCGGTGCCAATGATGGCCGTGTGTTGGTTAGAAGGAGACAGCTGAAGGCCTGCAACCAACTCACCTGCATGCTGGATACACTAGGCCTATACCTGGAGTTATGATCTGAGGTGCGATTTCGTATGACAGCAAAAGCACATTCGTGGTTATCGTCCACACCCTAACTGCAATCTATACGTCAGTCTGGTGACGGGACCTGTTGTGCTGCCATTCATGAACAGCATTCCAGGGGGTGTTGTCTATCAAGATAACACTCGCCCACATATCCAAACAAGCACTGCACAGTGTCGACATGTTACCTTGGCCTGCTCGCTCACCAGATCTGTCTCCAATCGAGCACATACCGGACATCCCCGGACGACAACTCCAGCGTCGTCCGCAAACAGCATTAACTGTCCCTGTATTGTCCGACCAAGTGCAACATATTAATGTACCAGCATTTCATATTTGCAATGATTTCTCTCGCACTTGCATTCACCCGTGATCTTGCAACGTTAATCACTTAACTGTATAGACAAATGTATTCCCGAATTTTCAATACTATACATTAATTATTTTTTAGTGATGCGATTCTAGGCGATACAGTCTGGAACCGCGCGACCCCTACGGTCGCAGGTTCGAATCCTGCCTCGGGCATGGATGTGTGTGATGTCCTTAGGTTGGTTAGGTTTAAGTAGTTCTAAGTTCTAGGGGACTGTTAACCTCAGAAGTTAAGTCCCATAGTACTCAGAGCCATTTGAACCATTTAGTGCTGCGATACTCGCGCACTAAACACTGCATTGTCTGCTAAATTTGGTTACGATCAAAAAGCTTACATATCAATCAATGTATTTCGATTTCTATCGATACTGCTAATCCCGACAGACATTTCGCTAAGAGTCTTCTCACAGTGCGTGTGTAGTAAATTTCACGGGTATTATCGTGATATTAGGCAACAATGCCCAACCGTAGCCATCAGTAATATAACACGTAGTATAGTCTGTTCGGGGTAGCTTGCTTTATACAACACTGGAAAACCGAACTCCACAGAAAAATTCTAGGAGATTGTTCAGGGATATTTTCTGAGTGTTTTGTATAACAGGCCCGTGGTTTCCGGTTAATCATTACACCGTAAACACATTTCGTTTGATTTATTACTCCCATTTATCTTTGAACACGTATTGCACTAAAAATATCTGCATAACAGTCCAAATGTTGGCAATTTCCTTTGTGTGTCGTGTTTGGAAATAAATTTGTTCCATTTACTCATTACATTTGCTGTTGACAATAGTTCCCCTCGCTTTCAGTACTACTCAGTCCTGTATCGTGTTTGTCTTTTCGGCACTGTTAGTTGAACATAAACAGTGATTCATAGCAGTATGGCTACGTATGCTGATGACGAATTGGCCGATGCTCACCTCGTGCATAGGTCTACTGAATGCAGGTCCGAGAACATAGCGTTCCTGGTAAGACCTTTCAAAACAAATCTAAATGTTTTAATAACTTGACTCATGTCTTGACCACACTTTTATTTTCCATCAGCCTTACATGTTTGACTGGGTGTTGTGTGATGTCCTTAGGTTAGTTAGGTTTAAGTAGTTCTAAGTTCTAGGGGACTGATGACCATGAATGTTAAGTCCCATAGTGCTCAGAGCCATTTGAACCATTTTGAACCTTACATGTTTCGGCTTTCTGCCATTTTCAAAGACGTTGCTACGTCAGTCATATAAAAACATTATATACTCAAAATTCTCCAGCACGAGACAAGTGCAAGAGTTTGCACTTGATTCGTGCTTGAAAATGTTGCCGTGATACAATGTATCTAATGTTTTTATATATATTGTTATGACATAGCAATGCTTTTGAAAATAACGGGAAGTCCAAACGCGTAAGGTTGATGAAAAATAAAAGTGTGGTCAAGACATGAGTAAAGTTATTAAAATAGATCCAGATAACCGCGTCATCTCATACCATTTTCATGCAAATTGCAGCAAACCTAAATCTAGTGATCGAGGAAATCAGTTTTTTTTTCCTTTTAAAATACTGTAAGTACTACAGAGATATTCCTATATACTGAAATAGAAATAAATTTCTGAACTTTATTCCAGTGATAAATATTAATATAAGAAACAATTCGTTTCTATTTACGGTATTTCATGAGATATTTAAAAGCTTTTAGTGAAAGAAGAAAGAACTACATGTGTTACATTATACTGTTGTGAATTAAACTGTGTGGAAAGAATGGAAATATAATATTTGTTATTTTTTGTTTCACAGCAGAATTTTTAATTAAATAATTTATATATTACTTCACTTTCCATTGGAGAAAGTGGGACAGAAATACAGAAATTATCGTAAGATACTGTTTTAACTGCGTAAGTTGTAACTTACATGAGAAGAATATTCACTAGTAAGTAGTTACATTTGAGAAAATTTGCGACGAAATTAGCTGAAAACTGATAAAAATAGTCCTTTTATGTACGCAACCGAAAAGAAAAACATAAATTTGTGTGTAATTCCAAAGAGAAATGCGGCATTCTACTTACAAAGTCATGCACAATTCCTACAGTTGGTCAGTGTACATACTGACAATTTATCCCTTAGATAAAACATTATACTGATGCCTGGTTTTTAGCTCAGCGAAATCATTCAAAATTGAATATGAATCTATTTATTTCAAGGTATCGCTTTCAATGACTAAAGTTGACGCTACACATGATTGTTTTTGAGGAAGTATTGAGATAAAGTACGTCTTTATCAAGCTGAGTTTTCAAAAACTCCTTTCACCACTAGTTGTTACAGAAAAGAAATGGGATAAATATCAATAAAATTATTTTTTGTAGTACTTCAGATAGGCTGATGTTCTGTACGTGCTCATCTTCTGCCCTCTCTGTATCATTAAAGACACATGGTATCTACATAAAATTATTCAGGAATTCGCGGCCATCTCTGCAGATTTCCTAGCAGGTTTGTTTTTCAGAAACAGCCTAACGTCGACAGTTTCCTGACGTTTCGCTGAGATGTATGGCCAGGATAGTCCAAAGTGTAAAATGAAACGTAGCTGAAAATGTCGGAGCTATCAAAGATTTGAGGCGAAATATGTTAGACAGTGAAGACCCAACATGCCTGCTGAATGTGGACGAAATCGTATTGCCGACGAGGTCATTACGACCGGAAAACGAAGTTGTTGCGGATTCTAAACAACAGACATTTGCAACTGTAAAGAATTTATCGTGTGACCTCAGAGTATTTTTATTTGAAGAAGCTGACGTAAAAAATAAAAATTTTCAAAGCTTGAGCTTGTTTTTAATTTTCCTATTTTTCTTGTACTTTCTTTTTTCGACAATATGCGCCAGATAGTTTCTTATTTTTAAACATATTTTCGTTAGTTAGTTCATCGTTATGAAAATAGTGAAAATACAGATTAACTCACACTAGTGAGCGCGCATGGAACACTACTTGCATGGAACAGCAGGATCCTAGCAGACCAACTGACCACTGCGGTCTGGAATCAACAGTTCCTACCACACTGTTTGGGTGTAACTGTCGCCTACACAGTGATGAAGGAGAGACAAAGGAATAAGGAGGGAAGGAAGACTGGGTTTAAAGTCCCATCGACATAGAGGTTATTAGAGGCGGAGCACAAACACAGATTGTGTCAAGGATGGAGAAGAAAATCAATTGATCCCATCTTTTAGCCAAGCAATGCCATAAATTTATTCTTTCTCCCCATTTGATTTAGTACTTCCTCATTAGTTAAGTGGTCTACCCATCTAATCTTCAGCATTCTTCTGTAGGACCACATTTCAAACGCTTCTATTCTTTTCTAAACTATTTCTCGTCCATGGCTATACTCCACACAAATACTTTCAGAAAGGACTCCGTGACACTTAAACCTATATTAGATAGTAACAAATTTCTTTTCTTCTGAAACGCTTTTCTTGCCACTGCCAGTTTACATTTTATATCCACTCTACTTCGACCATCATCAGTTATTTTGTTTCCCAAATAACAGAACTCATCTACTACGAGTACTTTCAGTGTCGTATTTCTAGTCTAATTCTCTTAGTCTAATTCTCTGACTACATTCTATAATCCTCGTTTTGCTTTTGTTGATGTTTACCTTATATTCCTTCTCTCAAGACACTGTCCATTCCGTTCAACTGCTCTGCCAAGTCCTTTCCTGTCTCTGAAAGAATTACAATGTCATCAGCAAACCTTGAAGTTTTTATATTTTCTCCCTGGACTTACATTGCTACTCCAAATTTTTCTTTTGCTTCCTTTACTGCTTGCTCAATATACAGATTGAACAACATCGGGGATAGGCTAAATCCTGTCTCACTCTATTCTTAATCACTGCTGTCCGCAGCTCGTGGTCGTGCGGTAGCGTTCTCGCTTCCCGCGCCTGGGTTCCCGGGTTCGATTCCCCGCGGGGTCAGGGATTTTCTCTGCCTCGTGATGACTGGGTGTTGTGTGATGTCTTAGGTTAGTTAGGTTTAAGTAGTTCTAAGTTCTAGGGGACTGATGACCATAGATGTTAAGTCCCATAGTGCTCAGAGCCATTTGAACCATTTAATCACTGCTTCCAGTTTGTCCTCCTCGACTATTATAACTGCCATCTGGTTTCTGTACAAATTGTAAATAGCCTTTCTCTCCATGTATTTTATCCTTGCCACCTTTAGAATTCGAAAGAAAGTATTCCAGCCAACAATGTCAAAAGCTTTCTCTAGGTCTATATGTAAATATAATTTTTTCATTATATGTACCGCGCAGATCATAATTAATAATGAAAACTGACACGTGCGAAAGCATACGATAACAGAAGCAAAGACGTTCCAATAAACATGGCTATATCAGCAGGACATTTGCGAGATAATATCGATTTGCGTAGTCAAGGGCTGGCAGGTGTAGCCGAGCGGTTCTAGGCGCTACAGTCTGGAACCGCGCTACCGCTACGGTCGTAGGTTCGAATCCTGCCTCGGGCATGGATTGTTTGATGTCCTAAGGTTAGTAAGGTTCAAGTAGTTCTAAGTTCTAGGGGCTGATGATCTCAGAAGTTAAGTCCCTTAGTGCTCAGAGCCATTTGAACCATTTGATTTTGCGTAGTCATGGGTCGCCACTTCAATGTATTCACGATGCACATAAGCTGCACGCCGCACAGCAGAGTCATTACGGTTGCCTGCGCAGCAGGCGTATGCGGCGAGACGCCGCCAAGGTTCACGCCAGGCGTGCAGAGGGCGCCGTCTTTGCTGTTTTATGCTACTGCGCCCGTCACCTAGCGAAATTAGAGCGTGCTGAGGGTCCTCCCACCCGACTACGCCAGAACGCAGTGGATATTAAACTGGACAGTCTTCTTCCGTGCCAACATCCTGCCTGCCAGCTACGGCGGGCGTCACCATCCTTCCTCGACGGCTGCCTCTCGCTCACCAAATTCATCGCTCAGCGAAAGGCCTTTGACCTTCTCGCAAGTGTAACTCAACCTGATTAGAACTTTGATACAAAGTGATTACTAGTCAAACACTGCGCACTTCTGAAGAGAATAAAGAACCGCTGACACACTGACGGAAAACAATCTCAACACCAGGAAATAATTAACGCTGAGTAATGAAATTTCGGGAATACATTTGTCTAGATAACACAGTTAAGTGATTAACGTCGTAAGATCAGAAGTTGATGGCGCGGGATAATTCACTGCTAATGTGAAATGCTGGTGCATTAATAAGCGGTGTAACCGCCAGAATCTTGGACGCAAGCATGAAAACGGGCATACATTGTGTCGTACAAGTGGCGGATGTCAATTTGCGGGATCGAGTTCTATGCCTGTTGCAATTGGTCATTCAATATAGGGGCGGTTAATGTTGACTCTGGACGATGATGTCCCACAGGACCTCGGTTGGAGACAGACCTGGTGATCGAGCAGGCCAAGGCAATCTGTCGACACTGTACAGCATGATGGGTTACAGTAGCGATACGTGGGCGAGCATCGTCCTGTTGGAAAACACCCTATGGAACGCTGTTCATTAAAGGCCGGCACAACAAATTAAATCACCAGACTGCCGTACAAATCTGCAGTCACGTTGCGTGGGATAACTACGAGAGTGCTCTTACTGTCATATGAATCACACCCCGCAGACCCTCAACTGCCTCCTCCTAACCAATATACGGCCATCACTGGCACCCAGGCAGACCAGCTTTCATCAAAAACACATAAGAGCTCCACCCTGCCCTGCAATAAGTTCTCGGTTGACACTAATTAAGTCCAAAACGCTCTGAAGGAAGGCATTCGTCGCCGTCGATTTGTTTGGAACGAAGAAGTGCACGCCTGGGTACAATGATGGCTCCGTAAGAAACCGCAAACATTTCTCATGAAGGCATTAACCGTCTTGTCTCGCAGTGCCCTAAATGTATTAATACTTATGGCGATTACTTTTGAAATCGTAAGCAATTTCTTTACTTTTTTCTCCATCTGTCTCGTTTTCTTTTGTCTGTCCCTTGCGGCTGAAACAAAGAGGGAGCACTGAGTTAAACATGGAGAAAAGGAGAATGGAAAATGCGAGCGATGCCGTGCCAAGCGCTGTGTGTACCTTTGTAGCACCACATCACCATACAGTTTTATGTAATAAATTGTCTGTGTATAGACAACAGCGCTTACAGTATTTTTTCGAAATTATTTTTCAAAAGCGGGCTGATGCTAGCAGACGGCATTTCCCGATATAAGCGAGAAATCAACCGAAAATCACCGTAAATACAAATCAACTTATTCTTAACGCACTGTTTTTCGATCTAAAAGCAAATCAAAATGTAAATAACTTAATTACAGACCACTGCTGATGCTTCACCTCAATAAAGCGAAACGCGTCTGATGAAAAGAATCACGCATTTTTGTAGTTGCAACGACAGAACAAAACTACCCTCAAGACAACAAGTGTCTGGCGCTCTTTGTGGCCGAGCGGTTCTATGCGCTTCAGTCTGGAACCGCGTGACCGCTACGGTCGCAGGTTCGAATCCTGCCTCGTGCATGGATGTGTGTGATATCCTTAGGTTAGTTAGGTTTCAGTAGTTCTAAGTTCTAGGGGACTGATGACCTCAGATGTTAAGTCCCATAGTGCTCAAAGCCATTTGGAGCATTTTTGGCTCTTTGTTACGTCGGTTACTGCTGCTAAAATTGCAGGGTATCAAGATTTCAGTGAGTTTGAATGTAGTGTTATAGTCGGCGCACGAGCGATGGAACACAACATGGAGTGGGGATTTTCCCGTACGACCATTTCACGACTGTACCGTGAATATCAGAAATCCGGCAAAACATCAAATCTCCGACATCGCTGCGGCCGGAAAAAGATCCTCCAAGAACGAAAGCGACGACGACTGAAGAGAACCGTTCAACCAGACAGACGTGCAACTCTTCTGCAAATTGCTGCAGATTTAGATGCTGGGCCATCGACAAGAGTCAGTGTGCAAACCATTTAACGAAACATCATCGATATGGGCTTTCAGAGCCGAAGGCCTGCTCGTGTACCCTTGATGTCTGCACGATACACAGCTTTATGCCTCGCCTGGGCCCGTCAACAACGACATTGGACTGTTGATGACTGGAAATATGTGACCTGTTCGAACGAGTCTCGTTTGAAATTGTATCTAGTGGATGGACGTGTACGGGTATAGAAAATACCTCATGAATCCATTGACCCTGCATGTCAGCAGGGGACTGTTCAAGCTGGTGGAGGCTCTACAATGGTGTGGGACGTGTGCAGTGGGAGTGATGTGGGACCCCTGATACGTCTAGATACGACTCTGACAGGTGACACGTACGTAAGCATCCTGTCACATGCATCCATTCACGTTCACTGTGCATTCCGACGGACTTGGGCAATTCCAGCAGGACAATGCGGCATCCCCTCTCGTCCTGAAGTTCTACGGAGTGGCCCCAGGAACACTCTTCTGAGTTTAAACACTTCCGCTGGCCACCAAACTCCCTAGACATGAGCATTACTGAGCGTATCTGGGATGTCTTGCAAACGTGCTGTTCGGAAGAGATCTCCACCCCCTCGTACTCTCAAGGATTTATGGAAAGCCCTGCAGGATTTATCGTGTTAATTCCCTACAGCATTACTTCAGGCATCAGTCAAGTCCATGCCACGTCATGTTGTGGCACTTCTGCGCGCTCGCGGGGGCCCTGCACGATATTGGGCAGGTGTACCAGTTCATTTGGCTCTTCAGTGTATGTTAATTAGGAGGAATTTGGTATATTGTAACTGTTAGTAGAAGAATAAGTTCGAGCTAATTGCTTTGGATAACAATCCTTGGAGATAGGCAGTCTGCTCAAGGGAATATTCATCTCTGAGTGGCTGCTGAGGGCAGTCGAAGGAAAAGGAAAGACAATGAACTACTGATGTCAGCTACATAGGGACTTTACGCGAAATCAACGGCTACGGGTGAAAATGTGTGCGGCGCTGGAATTCGAACGTTGTGGTTGTACTAGATGTTGGTTTGGTTGTTTGGGTGAAGAGGCCAAACAGCGAGGTCATCGGTCTCACCGAATTAGGGAAGGACGGGGAAGTAAGTCGGCCGTGCCCTTTCAAAGAAACCATCCCGGCATTTGCGTAGAGCGATTTAGGGAAATCACGGAAAACCTAAATCAGGATGGCCGGACGCGGGATTGAACCGTCGTCCTCCCGAATGCGAGTCCAGTGTGCTAACCACTGCGCCACTTCGCTCGATCTACGTGTTTTGTGTATTGCCTGGTGGCAAGTATTTCGGTATTGTTTTGTTTTTTGCTGCTGAAAGTGTAAAAAAAATTCTTTGAGAGATTTTAAACAGGTTCGGTTAGTTTAGTTCCGTGTATTTCGAAACTTCAAGCGTTAATGTGTAGTGCGTCATTCAGTAGTAAGTGTACAGATTGCTGGTACGTATGTCTTTCAAAAGTTACTGATCAAATTGAGTGGAACTTAAGAATTCTTACACTAGAATGTTTTATTATCATATTTAATAATAATCGTTCATTTTACAAATGTAGATATTTTGTACCAAAAGTTTCGTTAATGGTTAACATATAACAAGAATTTTAAAGGAGGAAAATAAACAGATAAACCTACTGAAGATAGTATAAAAACTACTGAAACATGGGAGTCTTGCAAAAAGCGGAATTCCTCTACAATATTCTTAGCAAGTACGGAAATAAGAAGAGTTGCAACACTCACAAGATGATTATATATTCCTATTTTTAAGCATTTACTGTTAAAATTACGAAAGTCGTAATGCTCGCGCGAGTTCATATATCAAAATTTTGTGTGTGATAACTAATGCAGAACAGCAGCCGTTCCGCGCGATGCTACCACAATAGCACGGGGCCTGCAGTAGCCTAGTTTCGAGCGCAGCGCAGCACAGCGCCAGGAACACGCGCGCCGCGCTACAAATGCCCATTAGCGGAGCCGCCGCCCGTGTCTGCCGGAGACCGCTACAAGAGCGCGCCAATGAGCAGACGCCGAGCTGAGCTCGTTCATTAGACTCGCAGCAGCAGGCGAATGCCTCTATCAGCAACCGCTGCTAGCCTTCCTCGCACAAGCGCCGCGCCGCGTTCTCCGCGCCCACGCTGTCTGGCTGAATGCATTGCGTGGGTGTTCCCCGAATCCGGCCGCGCGCCGTCTCGCAGCTATAGTAGTAGAGAGACAGCGAGAGAAGACCCCTACAACAATTGCTGTGAGCTTGGCGCTTCTACCTCAACCAATAAGGGAACGCGATTCTGTATACGCCTCGGCGTGTCCAACTTCCACCTTTGTGGCGGTTTTAAGACTGATTTCTGCGGTTATTTCACGCTTTTCTTTTAGCACTGACTCTACGAAACGCCGCTGCTGTCGGTCGTTAAGTGAAGGCTGTCTGCCACTGCACAGTCCGTGAT
This sequence comes from Schistocerca piceifrons, assembly GCF_021461385.2. NCBI lineage: Eukaryota > Metazoa > Arthropoda > Insecta > Orthoptera > Acrididae > Schistocerca > Schistocerca piceifrons. The sequence continues at coordinate 751,479,278 of NC_060139.1, forward strand.
GAGAGGTAATGCCTGAAATTTGGTATTCTCGGCACACTCTTGACACTGTGGATCTCGGAATACTGAGTTCCCTAACGATTTCCAGACTGTTCCATACGTCTAGCTCCATCCGCCATTCCGCGTTCAAAGTCCGTTATTAACTCCCGTCGTGTGGCCATAACCAGTTCGGACACCTTTTCGTACGAATCATCTTGAGTACAAATGACAGCTCCGCCAATGCACTACCCTTTTACAGCTTATGCACGCGATGCTACCGCCATCTGTATGTTTGCAGCCACGCGGTCTGAGACGCCTTGTCACGATCCGCGCGGCTCCCCACGTCGGAGGTTTGAGTACTCCCTCGGGCGTGTGTGTGTGTGTGTGTGTGTGTGTGTGTGTGTGTGTGTGTGTGTGTGTGTGTGTGTGTTGTCCTTAGCGTAAGTTAGTTAAAGATAGATTAAGGAGTGCGTAAGCTTAGGGACCGATGACCTCAGCAGTTTGGTTCATAAGACCGTACCAAAAATTAATTAAATTATTGTATGTTTGCATATCGCTATTCCATCACTTTGTCACCTCAGTGTATATTCCATATGTACGAGAAGTTAACGCAGCGGACGTCTCATTAAGAAATCGCATTTGAATGTTGGTTGTTTATGTATATTTCTTATGTTATGCCTCATGTAAGACGGCATTCGACAACGGCAGACTCGTGTCATATCGGCATTGTAGTTCGTGGTTCCGCGATATTGCTCGCGTTTGTCGGGATACTATGACTGACCATAAAATATGCAGCCGATGTGTTCAGGAGGCCGTACACAACGTAATACAGGAACTAAAGCGTCTCTCGCGACTAGCACTCGAGAGGAAAGACATTCTGGTCGCTCAGTCGTGCAGGAATGTAGCTCAAGCATCATGAGTCATGAAATGAACTTGTTTGGAGCAAAAAAAGTATCCACAAGGACAGCGACAAAGTCTGAAGTACTACGAACTGCCACGCGGCGACCAATGTTTGGGCTTACAGCATCTAGTTAGTAAGGTTTTGAACGGAAGCTAGCGGTACTATAGTAGGACGTAATATAGCGAATTTGTTCTGACAAGTCCCGGGAAAGCCCAATTCACACACAGTGAGTGACTCGTCATTTAGGACAGGGCTCTGCCGAACGTAAATGCGAAATTTTACAATGATGTCATATCGTCCGCAAGCAATTCCTTGTCATAGGCTTACGGTCTTGGTTAACGAAATGCAACCGCACATAAAACGACAGACACTTTTTCCTAGTTTCACCGCAGGAAATGTCGAGCTACATGAGATAAAAGCATCATCCTGAGAATCGGTTCCTTCGAGAAAACTTACCTCTAAAGAAAATTACTTTGGAGCTCTGCGTTCACAAAAAAAATTCCGTGTAATGCGCTAACGATCAAAAAAATAATGTCTGGTTCGCGGAGTGGATCTCTCGCTGAGAGCACCGCCGTCTGAAACGTCTGAAAAATTCCAAGAAACCGTGAGTTCCTTGAAAGGCCATAATGTATAGAGGCATCCCCCGCGGAACCTGTAAAAAGGAGTCCTCAGCGGAGCTTCCCTATCTGTCTCCATTGCGAGGGCGGGCGTTTCCGGTTCTGCTGCAGAAGTAACGGATGCCTTCCTCAACAGCCCCCGCGCGCAGCGGAAAGTCGATTCGCACTGTGCTCGCGCAGCCAACCTTGAAGCCTCGCCGCCGGAGGTGATTCTATTGAGTCCATAAAGTCGCCAACCAACTGGTCACCTCTTGTTTTTTCGTTGCTTTAGAAGACGTATCTACAATTTTCCGCTCTTCTCTCCTGAAGCAGACAGGACGGCTGTTGTGTAGCAAAGGCATCGTGGCACAGGCATCGCGATAGGACCGGATCCTTAACAAAAAAATTCTCCTATTAAAATTATAATTTACTTCTCTTGAAACGCAAAATGAAAGTCGTAGCGATAATTTTATTTATAAAGCAGAGCTATATCGAAATTTGCTAAGCGCTCCTGAGAATAGAACTGAGACGAGATAGTATGAAACAAATTTCTGAAGCTTCCTGGCAGATTAAAACTGTGTGCCGGACCGGGGATCAATCCTGGGAAAGTACTCTACCATCGAACTATCCAAGCACAACTCACGATACGCTCTCTCAGCTTTACTTCCACCGTACCTCCCCTACCTTCCCAACTTTACTGTTCTTTTGCATAGTTTGCGGGACTAGCACGCCTGGAAGACAGGATATTGTTGAGAAATGATTTAATCACGACGTAGAGGATTGTTTTCAGAATGAATTTAGCATTGCGCCGGACCAGAACTCCAACTTGGGACTTTTGCTGTGCCCATTAGTGAGACTAAAATCGAAATAATATATGCAAGAACTAGTCCAAAGAAGAATAGGCTCTAAGAATTTGTGGATGAAAGGGTCTTATTTTGAAGGTGACACCTCAGAACTGAGCAACCAAAGCTAATGATGGCTGGTCGGGCAATGAAAATCAGTAAACTGACGCTGACTGGAAAGATATTTAGTCACGGGGTGGATCACGATTATTATCATTAATTATTATTATTATCTTCGGTCCTTATTACGGACAATATTAGAAAACTTAGCGTGTTGTTTTATTTCAGAGCGTTCTAATTTTAGATCTTATCAGTAATGGTACCTAATCAAAATCTACCACGTATTTCCCCTCTAGACTGAAGTATCATACAACAAAAACGAAAAGCAAAAAAGATAAAACTTAATATTTCTACTGCTTCTTGTCGCGAAGTTTAAATAAATGTGTTTTCAAGAACGATCCAAAATGAATAGGTTATTAACCAATTTCACAAAAATAACTGACTAGATGCTTTTTACACACTAAATATTTACAGTAGTTAATTTAAAGATTAATTCCGGCATTTTGAGTGATATTGGCATTGTTTTATATTTTTAATCGTGATTTTATGTCTGTATTACATCGCCTTGAGTTATAATATTCCAGCGCGGCCACAGAGTTTGTTCTGTTTCTTTCAGAGCATAAGCGCGTTATTTAACAGAAACTGAAAAAAGGTTTTTACACTATAATATTAATTGTGAGATGGTGACGTTTAATGTACGTAAAACTTAAGCGATATTGGTGATGAGAACCCATGTGTTAGTATTCGTACAATGGGTATGCAGAGTTTGTATTGCTTTTCCAGTTTATTTCATAATGAAATTAAAACATTTTGTGGACCACAGTGAACGTTGTGCACGTGTAAGTTATGTTTGTCCCACATGGGTTCTATTCTGGTTAAGAAAATTACCACAGTAATATCGAATTGGTTTATGGAGAAAATTTTACTTCTGGAGTAGCGGCTGTTTTATTTGGAGTAGATTGATGTTTCTAATACTAAACTACAAATGTACTTCTTTAATTCTAAGTTCTCGTGTGACTCCACTATTCTAAATAGATATCTGTATCTGTTTAAATGTGGTGAAACTTATCATTTCTGGTAACTCATTTCTGCATTCCCATCCAATTGGGTTTAATATTTCAGAATCGATGCCGTACTTTATCTATTATTTAAACACTGGCACAGACCTTGTCACTTGGCGATTCTCCTCTTATTCCAGCCATCAATTAACGCACAAGAGGAGGCCACGACGATGGGACCACGGATTTACTTCAAACTTTGTACATCTTTAGTAGCCCATTAAAACAACAGAATGTGGAAGTGCTAAGGTAGTAAGATGCCCTACTCTCCCAATTCCGAGAAAGTCGCAAGAGAAATTTTACCCATCTATTATGTAACGGATGTATCTGTACTTAGCTGTCAGTCGCTACAGTTAAGGTGATCATGTGGTTAGCGTTCGAGCTTCGTAAGTTAAATGTGTATGAAGCGATTTCGACTCCCATTCAAACTTAATTTTTTAATAAATACTTTTTTACATCGCTGGTCATATTATTTAATTTATATGACATTTGGGAGGTAATATGATTTTGCATGAAGTTTTAGTGAATTTCATGTTATTTGAATACTTACTATTTTAATTAAATTTAATTACTAGAAGAAACACATTTATAACTATTGACAAGTAAATAACGAAACGCATAAAGTTTTCCTGAAAATGTATCCCTGTCGTGATTTGCGAAATCCCTTACACATGCAACATGGTAAGGTACCCATGAACTACTTTGCACCTCGAGGCTTCGAGCTGAAGACACAGAGGCAGATCCCATTTGGCAGCGAACTTGCGTAGCGGTGAGACGTTGCTAATGTAACAAGAACGAAGACTGTAGGTGCAAATTTTTTGAATAATACATTTGTACTACAAAAATGATGTTTTGAACGACAGTCGAACTGTCGCCTCATACACGTTTGTCTTACGAAGCTCGAACGCTAACCACATGAGCACCGTGAACTCTAGACTCCGACAGCTACACATAGGTACATCCGTTACATAATAGACACGTAAAAACTCTCTTTGCGATTTTATCATTTTATCGGAATTGCCAGAGCGGTGCGCCTTACTGCTTGCACATTATGTTGTTTTAATGGCCTACTAAAGGTGTATAAAGTTTGAAGTAAATTCGTGATCCCAACATCATGAGCTACCCCTGTTAGTAACAGTAACAATAACCATAGCCGTAGCCGTAGATCAGTTCGGATGTGGAGGCCTTGAGAGAGACTAATGTCACATTTGATCCTTCATCTTTATACGGACCCAACACCACCATGGGTTCACGTAGCCGCTAATTTGGGCAGCGGGCATTACATTTTTGACATGTTTAGGTTGTGCCGTATATTTCAGGATGCGTGACATTATCTTTCAACAAGAGTGCATATTGCCCGTACTGTTCTGACGTACTTCAATCAGCAGGTGTTCCACTTTATCCTATGCAGCACGTTCTCGGAATCTACTCATTGGTTGCCGTGAGACTGGTTCACCGTCACTGGCCGGGCACTACACTTCATGGTACCCTGGTAGAAAATGACGTACCCGTACCTGTCATCCACGCTCAGTTGAACTCGATGAATAACCAGGTTTGTGCAATTGTTGCCGTCAGGGGTGGCAGATCCGTGTACCAAATTTCGCACTCTATATGTCGTCAAATCACGTACGAATTTAATCTAATTTTCTTCTTAGTACAGGATGGCGCAGTTAAAAGTAGCCCGCCTCCCATTTGAATGCAAATGCAGTATTTCGAGTTCTGAAACAAACAGCTATTACAATGGACAGTTTTATGCAATAATCGGTTGTTATCATTCTTCTATGAGCATTTCAGTTTATTTCATGAGTGAAGTTAGAGGTTTCTCTTCGCTGTCTGTAAAATGACTTCCCCGGTAGAAGAATGAATTGAAATTGTGGAAGCGTATGTGAAAATAATTTCGATTAAGGAAACTCGCGAAACTTACGGGGTCATGTGGACCACCAGCAAAGAGAGCAATACAGAGTCCGTATAAAAGCTGGCGCACCTACGGATCCGTGGAAAATGTAAAACGACAAACGATTCCTTCAGTCCGTACACCAGAAGCTATTGCACACATTCACTGAAAAATTATTCAGAACCTAAAGAAATACACACGTAAACTGGCCCAACAGGTGCATTTAGGTGGGAATTGTTGCCAGCGGACATTTGAAAGTCTTAATTTGAAGCCATATCGTGTGATGGTTGAGGAGCAATTGCGGGAGGACGACAGAAAGGTCTAGATGACTGCATGTGGCTTTTGAATAACATGCTTGTTAGACCCTTGCATTACATAATGAGTGGTGAGGCATGGTGTCATCTTTCCGATCACGTGAATTCAAAGAACACGAGATACAGCAGAACCCTAACATTATGTGTCAGCAACCACTCCATGATGAAAAAAAATCGACGTTTGGTGCAGTGTAACAGGAACGCGTGTCATTGGTCAGATATTTTTTCACACTACCCTCATCGCAGTGACGTATAAGGAAATTTTTGATAGACTACATTTTGCGCTCAACTCACTGAATATGAAAGACAATGCTGCTTCTTCCAGACAGATGGGGCAACAGGACACACATCTAAGGTATCTCTGGGAGGAGTCCATGACGTCATCACTGAGGAATGAACTGTCAATAAACACGTATGGGCACCATGTTCACCGGATCTAACAACAAGTGATTTTTTCCTGTGGGGGCACTTGAAGAGCAAGGTCTACGAAATAAATCCAGACACTGTACAGCAGTTGAAAGACAACATCAGTCGTGAAGTTGCCGCCGTTGATATCCGAATTTTACGCCGGGTGTATCTGAATTTGCTTTGACGTGCACGCTTTGTATTCATGTTGAGGAGCGTCACTTTCAACATCTTGTCTAAGTGTATTTTTGACTGTATGTTTCATTGTAAATAAATAGTAAGCCCATTTCAGGTCTGAGTTTCCGTAATTTCACTGCATTGCCTCTTTTATCTGCGCCACCCGTTTATTTCATACGCAGAGTGGGTCAAATTTCGTTGTTTGCTGTCCTTCCTCGTGTTGACTACTTGCCGCGCGACCCCTTTGCATCTCCTGGCAGCGCCGCCACTTGGATGAGCTGCGCGCACACCACCGCTACGCCGGCCCAGACTTCGGCGCCAGCCATTTCCGCGTGCAGCGGCGGCCAGGCAGGCAGGCAGGCTGTTAGCGCTGACCCGGGGCGCGGCCGCCATCACTTATGCAGCGCTCATCAAATGGCTGCGTAATGACGGCGGCGCATCCGTTTGGGCTGCGCTCACCTGCGTTGACCGCATCGAGCGCCACTCAATTAGTAAAGCACGCAACAGTCATTGCGGCCCGCACGAAATCGCGTTACGGCCCGGGCCTGGTAATTTAGGCCTCGCCAATTTCCCAAGATTCCCGAGTGCAGCGGTCGTAAATATCACAGCCCTTTTCTCTGCGGGAAGCATTTGCAAATCTGTGACCAAACATTTAACGACGAAAATAAAACCGTGTGTAGATCAGCGACAAGCGGATATCCACTCACACTCAACTGTGTGCTTCTTATACAGTCTGCGCGAGCGTGTCATCGCTGCGAATCTCCCGAACAACCCCGCCCAGTTCTGCAGAGGTTCAGCAAGCCTAGAAAAACGGGGACACGAATCAGCTCACGCGAGGCTCGTACGTATCATCGCTAGCGCAACTCAAAGGTACCTCAATCCCAAAATACACTGGTGGGCAGTAAAATTGCAAAATTCGAAAGCATACCAAATAACTAAATTTTACATGCTGAGTATACTGAATAGAGAAGAAGAATCTGTTATTAAATTTGTAGATGATTTGTGCAAAATTTAGTACACTGAATTGCCACCCCCGCCATCAACAATGGCTCTAAGCCGGCTGGGTATCGAACCGAAGTGAACTTGGACGGCAGATACAGGTGTTGGGCCATTCCGGGCTGTTTCACCTGTAGGTCAGGGTCCATCAATTATGGACGCTGGCGAGTGGTGGCGTCTCAGTCTCTCGACAGGCCATAACCATGCGTTTTCGCTGCTTGACAGATCCAGGCAGCGCACTGCTCAGGACGACAGTCTAACACAGGGCTTCCCAACCTTTTCAATTGGCGGACCCCTTCTTCAGTCGAAAATCCATGGCGGACCCCTTGTCAGTCAAGAGCACAGTACCTTTAAATTTCAGAGCGAAAGCCATGGGAACTGAAAGCTTCTTAATGCAAGCGCCATGTTCCCAATGACACCCCCCCCCCCCCCCCCCCGAAGTATCAATAGTCTTTGGTTTAGAGATGAATGAAAAGTCAAGTCAAAAATCGACTTATGAAATAGGTAGTGCATTGACAAAGCAAGTTTAACAATTAGTTATGCCTGCGGCTGCATACGAGCCAGCGAGAGCTGTGATTGGTCGACAAAGCTCGCTCCGCTCACGCGTAAAAGGTTTCAACGCATCTAGCGCCGTCAGCTGACGCACAAACGACTCCCGTATTCTTGCGAAACAGTCGATCAGAAAAGCCGCATTCTCCGGCACTGAACTGTGTATGCGTTCTCACTTAGGAACCGCAAAGGCTGCTTGGGAATACGGCCTGAAGTAAAAGTACACATATTTTTCACACGAAAAAAGTGATGAATTTGATTTTCGCATTTTTATTCAATAATTTTACTCATTATTTTACACGATTTGGTGAAAGGTGGCCGCGGACCCCCTAGAAAGAGCCGGCGGACCCCTAGGGAATCCGCGGACCACTCGTTGGGAAGCCCTGCTCTAACACTTACTGCATACACGTAGTGTCATGACAACACGGCCCACAAGTGATCTTGCCTTACTTTGCATGGATCTTGCGAACTCCGCGGCCGTTAATGATAGTTGGCGAATGACGCAACCAGCCACAAATACTTCTTAAATGTTTCATTTTGGTACCGTAACCGGTTTTCGACTATCATGCTCTTCTCCAGAAGGCTAATGTTTTTATTTACACGGATATTCTGACCAACAGCATCTCGCTGCTTCCCACACTGCACAAGATTTTTGACTATTTAGTGCCACTTCGTAAGTTTTTCATTAATAAAAATACGCTGAAGTGCTTACATTCATTTATAAATGATGCAAAATAGTTGCATTCACTTACATAAGTTCCAGTAATGAACCACAAAAACAAATCGCCATCTACTGGAACTTATGTCAGTGAACACAATTATTTTGCATCATATATAAAGAAATGCAAGCACTTTAGCGTATTTTTATTAATAAAATTGTGGTGTCACCGCAAGGCACCACATTTGCTAGGTTGTAGGCTTCAAATCAGCCGCGGTCCTTCAGTACACATCGGATTCGCGAGTCGCCACTGTCGATGCTAGCAGACCGAGCGCCGCCACTCGGCTGGTCTTACGAGGCAAGCTAGCGCACTGCCCAGTTCTACAGTCGATTTTAATAGATATGGTTCACTTGTTATAGCTTCAGAGATCTCATTTGCAGAGACGCTAGTTAGCATAGCCTTCAGCTACGTCAGTAGCTACGACCTAGTCAGGCGCCACACACAGTTTAAAGCACTGACAACTGATCTGTATGTGTGAAGCAATCAGAATTGTAAAGACGTATTCGCAGTTCAGTCTATAACTGCACTTGTAAATATTATTGCTCAAAGTCAAGATCGACGTTCACCGCTGATGCTAAGTATTTAATTCCATTTCTGTCTACTAACTTTCTAATCACCTAAGATGTTCCAGATACATCCCGTCAAGTATAGTTCATTGATCCTCACGTCAGCCTACGTGATCAACGCGTGCAATTAATGGCCACACCTCGTAATCAGACTAAGAGTCAAATTGCGTGACTCAGCCGGGTCACCCTTTTTCCATGAGGCCCATAGTTCCGCCTCATACATAACAAAAACGTATGACGTGGCACGGTATGCTCAAATATTCTCGTGCAGTATGGGAGCAGACGACATGCTGTTGGTCAAAACATCCGTATAAAGAAAAATATTAGCAATCCAAAGATGGGCATGGTAGCCCAAAACCGGTTATGGCGCTCAATGAAACATTTAAAAAGTATTTGTGGCTCGTTGCGCCATTCAGCAACTTGCCTTACCTTGTTGAAGGAAACATAACAGAGAACTCGGAGATTGGGCAAAGTCACCAGCCGTAGCATTCTAGAAATATAAAGCCTGTTGTCCAAGTTACCGGCTACGCTACCCGGAGGTGATGGTGCTGAGTACCCAGTGGCACCCCATCTATCAGTCTAGGAGCTGGACCCCAGTGACGACGACGTTTGTAATCTGATGACCTCCGTCCCCCTCGGAGCCCCCTCGCACGGATTTGTGTCTACCGTGATGCTGTACGCTGAAGCGGGACTTGCCTGCAAACACGACGTGGTGTCACTCCCGTGTCCGGCGTTGTCGGTGGGTGCACCACTGTCGCCGCGCGTCATCACTGCTGTTGCGGAAAAGGACGCCGTCTCAGTGGTAGTCTTACTGACAGTCCATGGTGTTCCACACGTCGCTGCAGTTCTCCCTACGGATACTTGTCTTCGTACATACAGGGTCATTTCCTGATCAAGATACAGGAAATAGGCGAAATAATGTGAACATCTGTACTTACTTGGGAATGATTTATTAATAAGGGGTTGGACCCCCATTTGCCCGTAATACAGCTGCGATTCTTCTCGCAATACTGCCATATAATGATTGTATAGTCTCCAGTGGAATGTTCTGCCACTCTTTTATCAGACCCTCTTGTAACTGCTATATTTACGAGGGAGGCGGAAATCTGCACCGCTGTCTGCGCTCCAATCCCGCCCACAAGGGTTCGACAATCTTCAAGTCCGGGGACTGCGCTGGCCATGGAAGACGCTGCAGTTTAGCTGCATGCTACTCATTCCACGATCGTACTGTCCTGTCAGTGTGAATGGGTGCATTAGCGTCCTCAAATATGGCATCATCATTGGGGAACTACGTGGGGTACACCTGATCATCTAAATTTTCATATAATGGTTGGCTGTAATACGGCATTTGAGAGTAATGATGGGACCAACAGAATACTATGATATGGCTGCCCACACCATCACAATTCCCCCTCCATGCTTAACCGTTGGAATCAAGCAGTCAGGACTGCAGGTTTCTTTTAGCGTTCTCCAGATTTAAAACCGGCCCAATATTGGAAATAACGGAAACGTTGACTCGTCGGACCATCTGACGTGTTTCTTCTAATCACGCGACCAGGATTTATGCTCCTGACGCCATGTTTCACGCTTTCTTGCGTTGGTTGTCGTCACTAATGGCTTCAGTGTAGCAGCTCGTCCATGAATATTCGCTTTATGGAGTCCTCGGCGAACAGTGTCGATAGATACGGGATCTCGAAGATGGCTGTTGAGCTTTGCAGTCACTTTAGCCGCCGTAGTATTGTGTTGTTTTGACACAATTCGTGTTCTCTGTCATTTAGTTTTGATTTGGGCCCACTATTACGTTTATACGATGATGTCTTTCCATGATTTGTGTAGGCTGTCATGGTTGTTGAAACAATTGCTCTTGAAACATTCAACAAGTTGGTTGTCTTCGTTACTGGTGCTCCAGCCAATCGGGCCCGCACAATCTGCCCTCTTTGGAAGTCTGTCAGGTCTTTCACTGCACGTCGACCTCTGCGTCTGAATGCAAACACGAAGTGTGCACTACTCGTAAACAAGCTGCACTGATGCCTAGTCCGTACGCACAGTCCAGCGCGACACGTACCTCACCTGCGTCGTTGACAGTCAAACACAACCATCCCATTACTACCGCTGTTCACATTATTTTGCCTATACCCTGTATATGACGCGACTGTACGATCCTGCACGGTTGGTGACCATAACGTTTGTCCTCTCGGGCGCTAATTGCGTGAGGCTCCCTACTTCCTGCATGGCGTCGAGTACGGCTCACCTGAACACACTGATTCCAAACGAGGTGTGCCTATAAAATAACACGACTGATGCTGTCACAGAGTAAGCACGCATGCGCCAAAGATGAACGACCAATAGCTGTGAAGCGTTGTCGTTGGGCGCACCACTGTTCACGGGCGTTCTCTCTGCTGATGCGTAAAAGGACGTCGCGTGAGGAGTCGTTCTGCTGACAGTCCACGCTGCTCCACACGAGAAACGTGAATCTCTGATGTCTGTAGGCATATCACAGTGGCCGTAGCCTTCTGTGTATGAGCTGTTATTTTGTTTCGCCAGATAATGATAAGTTTAATAATGGGGCCACGAACTCTCGAGAAGTTTCACATTAAACTTGGAAAAACTGCTACTGAAACCTACCTTTTACTAAAAGGAGTGTACGGTTAAAACTGTTTTGCCACGTTAGTGAGTTTTTGTTTTAAACGTTTCCAAAATGGCGGAGAAGACGTTGAAGATGACTCACGCTCGGGACCCCCTCAACATCGAAAATGGATGAAAATACCGAAAAAGTAGGTAATCTGATTCTATCTGACCATCGGTTGAGTATTCTATCGATTGCCGAAACGGTAGAAATTGACAAAGAAAGCGTAAGGCAAATTTTATGTGACCGATTTAACATGAGAAAATTGCGTCCAAACTGGTGCCGAAAACTATCACGATCGTAGAAAAAGAAGCTCGTGAAATTTTTTGTACTGACACTTTGAATACCACCAAAAATTATCCTAATTTCTTGGAAAGAGTGATAACATGTGAAGAATCGTGGTTTTTCACTTATGATTAAGAAAATAAGCGCCAATCCATGCACTGGAAGGGCCCAACTTCACCGACAGTGAAAAATGTTCGAAAGAGTATATCAAGATTCAAAGTGATGATGACTTTCTTTTTTCGATATTCATGGAACTGTATCTGCACTAGTTTCCTGAAGGTCAAACTATTAATCAACATCATTGCCTTGAGGTTCTTGCTCAACGCCGTGAAACATATGAATAATTGTGGAAGAACATATCGGTTCTGCATCAAGATAGTGCTCCGGCTCATACCGCATTGTCTGTTAAAAGGTTTCTAGCGAAGTACCGAATCCCAGTGTTAGACCACACATCTTATTCGTCTGACCTAGCACCATGTGACGTATCTATTCTCCAAGGTGAAATTGGCATTAAAAGGAACAAGATTTCAGTCAGTTGAAACAGGGAAAGAACAAGCGGCACGCGTCATCAAGGAGCTCACAGAGGAAGAATTTCAAGCACTGTTTCCATCAAAGGAAAATTCACACGGAGCGTTGTATGGCTAGAGGAGCGGACTACTGAGGATGGCAGTAAGTAAGTATGTATGATTTTGAGATAAAATATTTTACAGCACTAGTCCTGTTATTTTATAGCCACACCTCGCATGTAGCACTGTCGCGAAACGACAAACTCCAGTCTCGGATGTGGAACGATCCTGACGCTGTGGAACGCCGACATTCCGTGGTTACCCTAACTGGACTGAACAGCCGGACATGGTCGACGACCGGCCTCAACCATGTCCTGTCCACTAAGCGCTCCGTCTGTAATGCCCCCCCCCCCCCCTCCACCCGTAGTTACGACGTTGCCCTAACCTTCTTTCCTTGTTTTTTTCCTGTTTTTTTCCTTCTCATATATTTCATCATCAACATACTACCCACTATTTCATTCTTCCTGATGAGAAATACAAAATTTCCGTCTGTCACCATCTAGCACCGCGTGTCCTGATAAAACAATTTTTTTTCTTGTGGCACCCTGCCATATAATGAGTCTGCTGGCTACAGTGAGTAAGGAACTAGCGTCTCCTATCCAATGTTTTAGTTAGCATCGTTCACTGTAAGATGAAATACAGACCGCGACGCAAAAATCAGACATTTATGATATTCAGGACTTACCGACCACCCTGCTGAATTGAGAGACGTCTTTTTCACTCAAAGCGAACGCTACGTCTATTTTTTAATGAAGGCAGGAACTAGTTACGCTTGCTACTTTGTTAAGTTTGAATAAACCTCTAGTCTCTAATGAGCTCGCCGTAGCAGGGGGTTAAAAAATATCTTAACAAATGGAATTCCGGGAACTGGGTCATTCTCAGGAATGGCTGAAATAATTGCCTTACTCGTCTCGGCCATAATTTTTATAGTCTATATTATATGGATTGATTTTTCTTTCCAGATGTAATTAAAACTCACGCTGAAAACACGAGATCGTAAAATTCCGTGAATGTATCGAAATTCTTTGGACATGAAAATAAGTAACATTCGAGGAATGGAAGCAAAAGATTTTTCTCTAGTGACTTGGCGAAAGGAATGTGTTGTATCAAGTTAGGAAACCGCGTTAATGAAAAAAAAAAAAACGGTATGGATGTGAAGGTGTACAAAGAAGCAGCTTCTGTCGAAGTGAGAGTAACAGAATTTAATGAACACTGACATCACAGAGATGGGTGGATTAAGGTGCTCAGCAAAATCTGCGGGTAGAAATGGCTCCTTGCTCCGTTCAAAGAAACATCCCAGCATCCATTTGACGAGGTTTAGAGAACCAAAAGGAAGCTTATTGCCGGATTCAGGGGACAACTGGATCTCCATACATAATTATTATCACATATTTAAAATGCATTTAAAAAGTATCCGCTAAGTAATACATTACTTACGTATTACGTCGACAACACTGAATAGTGTTTTACAGGAAAGCGTATGGTGAGTTGTGGTGTTCAAAAAGGAAACCGCACACCACTGTTGTGGTTATAATGTCAGCTGGCTTTGTGTACAGAGAATGTGTAACAGTAGTAGTAGTAGTAGTAGTAGTAGTAGTCAGTGACGAGAAAAGAATGAACTAGATAGCAGTAGCTCTTTACATTATGAAAACGCGTCTTTGCAACTCTTCGCAATTGCGGACAAGTATTCGAAATACATTAAAACGCAATTACTAATTCGTATCTGACGTTCATTTCTACAGCCAGCATGAGAGAGAGAATGAAGTGACAACCTGAAACACTCTTAAATGGGGGTGGACAAGAGAATAAATGCTGGGAATCTGAATTGCTAACTACCTTGAAGAATCTGAGCTCTTGTCCCCGTTTCGGTTTCCCTGTAAAGCGATCTGTGACAGAACCATTAATTTCTCGCCCAACCTCTCTCCGTCTGACTCTCTCTCTCTCTCTCTCTCTCTCTCTCTCTCTCTCTCTCTCTCTCTCTTGCCTTGTGTATATTCCTTCGAACAAGATCAGCTGTTTTCACTACTTGGGACAATATATTTTACTTCAAGTTAGCGGCTGATGCACTTCCTGTCACCAGTCGTCAGTTTATCTAAAGAACGGAAGCCGTGTGCGCCATCCGTCTGTGAGTCTGTAAACTTTGTTCTGAGTGTTGGCTCGCTTTAACTGTTTGTGTACCTTTCTGAGGCAGAGATCGGGGGCTACCGCAGCACTGGCCTGAAAAGAGTGTGAAAAACCGCTAAAAAACACAGCCAATTTGGTCGACGTATTAGACAACCGGCGTATCATTGAGTCAAGTGGTTCTGATTCATTCACTGACTCGCCTTGAAGATGGCTGTAGTACGGTTAGCAGCTGAGATATTGGAAAATAAAGTATTGCTGTCCGAAATAAGCGTCCGAACGATGATGGACTACTCTGTCTGCCGGCCGCGGTGGTCGTGCGGTTCTAGGCGCTCCAGTCCGGAGCCGCGCTGCTGCTACAGTCGCAGGTTCGAATCCTGCCTCGGGCATGGATGTGTGTGATGTCCTTAGGTTAGTTAGGTTTAATTAGTTCTAAGTTCTAGGGGACTGATGACCACAGCAGTTGAGTCCCATAGTGCTCAGAGCCATTTGAACCATTTGAACTACTCTGTCTACTGGTAAAACATTAAGAAAAATGGTTCAAATGGCTCTGAGTACTATGGGACTTAACTTCTGAGGTCATCAGTCCCCTAGAACTTAGAACTACTTAAACCTAACCAACCTAAGGACATCACACACATCCATGCCCGAGGCAGGATTCGAACCTGCGACCGTAGCGGTCGCGCGGTTCCAGACTGAAGCACCTAGAACCGCTCGGCCACTCTGGGCGGCAAAACATTAAGAAACAGACCAACTGTCGTTTATACACCAAACGGATTCCATCCCGGCCTCCCTTGCAAGGTAGCACGCTTTGCGTTAAGATATGCGGACAGGTCTGAAATAGTTATTAGCTTTTGATTACACTTTAATATTACGAAAATGTCGAAATTGCTGCACGAAGGCTAGTGAGCGGTTTGTATATTCGGCAACAATCTCGTATAGTAATAGACTAGCAGCCTTAAGCTGACTGTAGCTGTGTCGCGACGTCGTCATGGCGGGTACAGCAGTAGCACACGTTGCGGGTACGTCGAGAAGCCGCGGGCTCCGAGGAAGACGGCGCTGCCGCGGGGTGGTGGCTCGCTAAGCGAATTACTGGCGCCGTCGCGCCGCAGTCACAGCGGAGCTGACACGACAGACGGCCTCTGAGGAGCCGCCTCCCTTCTGTCGTAGACCAGTTGAGTAGTCAGCTGCGCAACGGCTTTTAGGGACGTACGTGGCCGTTCACTGTCACCAGTTAGCAATTACCGACGAAGACCACCACGAGTAAAACAAAACGTTAGCCATATTAGCCAATTGGTTTTCCCTAACTCTGTTGCAGTACAGCTTACTAATACGTACCCCAATTAGTTATAATGATTAAAGGTCTTCCTTGGGTTCAGACAGTATGCTCACAAACATAAAAACATGCATGATACATACTACTTGTCGAAATCTGACATGCCGATACAGGTTAAGACTTACAAAAAAAGTAGACCCTCTGCAAAACATCTTTGAAGAAATCTGCATAAATAAATGATTTCAAGATGAATGGAAGACGACCCTCGTCCACTCACTCCGTAAGAAAGGGTCCAAAACAGACCCCAACAACTACAGAAGGATCTCACTCCTAGACGTAACATACAACATATTCCCTAAAGTCCGACTACACAGAGCAGAACCGTAACTACACCAACAACTTGGAGAATACCAAGTGCGTTCCAGGAAAGGAAGATCCTGCCCAGAACAAATCCTAAACCTCAAAAACCTCATGGCCTGCCAAAACTCAAAACCAAATCTTATGTTATCGCTTTCATTGACTTTCAGAGAGCATACGACCCAACAAAATGGTTCAAATGGCTCTGAGCACTATGGGACTCAACATCTGAGGTCATCAGTCCCCTAGAACTTAGAACCACTTAAACCTAACTAACCTAAGGACGTCACGCACATCCATGCCCGAGGCAGGATTCGAACCTGCGACCGTAGCGGTCGCGTGGTTCCAGACTGAAGCGCCTAGAACCGCTTGGCCACAACGGCCGGCCATACGACCCAACATACCAGGAATCTTTCACCTCTATATTAAAAAAATTAAACGTAGACAACAAAGCCACAAACCTTATCACAGAAACGCTTGACAACACATCCTCCAAAGTCAAATTCATGGGAGAGCCCTTCGATTCCTTTGAGATAAAACCGGATATTTGGCAAGGAGATGGACTCTCCCCAATGCTACTTGACTGCGCCCTAGAAAAAGGAGTCTGAGGGTAGAACACGAAGATCCATGGTGGAATGCGACAAGTAACAAAAACAAAAGGCATCAAAAGAAAAGAAAAAAATAAAGAACGAAGAACTGAAATTGGAACGTGGTCCTCAAATGGCTTATTCGCACGTCATACGACGTTACTAGCCGAAACCTGGGAAGCAGTCAAAGAACAGACCCTCGAACTACAAAAACAACCAGAAAAATAGGTCTTAAAATATCCTTCGAAAAGACCAAGATAATAACAAACATAAGAAACTCACCGAAACATTTTAAATCAGAACAAAAAAATAGAGATCATCAAAGAATTCAGATATCTTGGAGAGTGGACTAGCTGGAACACACTCGAGTTGTAACCTAACCGTTAGTCCTGCAAGCATCCGAAACAGTGTCCGCCACCAATCATGGCCAGTTGAAAGGCTGGAGATCAAAGAAAGGAAGATATTAAGGAATTCCTCAACAAGAGATTCCACAACAAAAAACTAATACACATAAGAAATGAAACCCATTACCAAACCACTGAAAAACTCTCAGGCACAATGAGGATCCTCAAAATCAAACCAAATAGATTTTTTTTTAATTTTACTGCTTCCGCAACAAAAAAAAACAACATCGAATTGGTTTAAGCGATTGTAGAAGGACTTAAGAACTGCAAATCACAGAAAATACGCCCGTGGATAAAAACTGCAAAGACAAGAAAGAGGGATATCTACTCAAAATGAAAACCAAACGATCAGTAAAATTCTCTGAAGAAGAAAGGAAAGCAGATCAGAAAGAATGAAACAATAGCGGATAGGAAAAACTGACTGATTTAACGTAACCCAAAGTCGGGTGAAACGAAAGAATATGAAAAGAAGTAGAAACAGCAGCCATCCAGTGTATGTTGTCATTTACTAAAATAAATAGTGTCGTGTCTGGTTTCGAGCCTCAGACAGCTGTTCTCGTTTAAAATTACATTTACCTTATGCTATACACGTGACGTTGGCCGTTTTTCGTAGTGCCAGAAGTTCCTGGCGGTAGTGGTGCCCTACAGCAAAAAACGGTTAAGAAAGAGGATTACAATGTCACATCGAAAATGCAGACAGTGTAGATGTAGACCTCTCTCTCTCTCTCTCTCGCTAGACACACACACACACACACACACAAAGAAACGGTTGTATAAATTTACTGGGGTAGATAGTATGCAGTACACCTGGTTAGCAGACCCTGCTAGTTCGATGAAATCTATTCGTCCCAGCGCCGGCGAATACTAAAGAACGCCTAGTGTCGCCGGGAAGTGACAGCGAACATTTTGTGTCTAACAAAAGATGTTGTTCCCCATGACGTGATCTATAACCCCTAGACGTTTGGTGCAAGGACCGTGAACACCGTGTATAATCTGCATATCACTGTGAAGTGCATAGCAGAGTATATCTTGCGCGCTACCGCACGCTATGGTTTCTTTGCATCCGAATCCAGTATGAACCGTCGGAAGAATGATGCCTCAGTGTGTGCTGTAATTAGGCTAAACTGGTGAATATCTCTAGTTTCTTTGTTTAATAGTGGTTCTTGTAAGTGGGCATTTGCGGGATATAATTAAGGTTTTCAACATTTATGTGACGCTCTCCAGTGAGTGAAACAAACCAGTTGGTATTCATACTACCCTTTTTTGCATTTGTTCAGTGTCTCCTAATACCAGTCTAGGCCTCATACAGTTGAGCAATATTTTACGATAGGATGCACAAGCGATTTGTAATCTCTGTCACATAGGGATTGGTGTCTGTAAAGTTAGACGTGTATGTAATAACTGTACACTTAAGATTTAACTAATATTAAAAAATATTTGTAAATGTCTGTATTGTTTCCAAAAAACGGAAATACTATAAAAATTTGAACGTGATTTTGCCATATTTGCAGGATTCCCTAAGGTACGCTGTCCAGTCACATTAAGTCTGGATAACCAACTTTTGAAGCTCGGAACGCCGCGAGACGCGCGACTAGGAGGTACTGACAGGGCTGTGGACCCACACCGGCTCCAGTGCCGTGAGCTGCTGCGCCAGGTTTCTCGGTTGACGATCCGCGGGGTGAACTGCCACATTCTCGATTGGGTTTAAAGCTGGAGAGCCGTTCACCGGGAAAGTACGCTAATCTCATCCTTATACTCCTCAAACCACGCACGTACACTGCAACCTGTGGAACACATTGCACTGTCATGCTGGCAGGTGCCATAGGCCGAGGGAAAACAATATGCACGTAGGGGTGGACAGGGTCCCCCAAGGATTGATGCATATCTGTGTTGAACCAATGTGCCTTCCAAAACGACGAGATTATCCAGGGAATGCCACGAAAACATTTCCCAAGTCATCATTCTCCCTTCCGACGATTGTTGCAGGGTGTTTGCTTTCGAGCTTTTCACCCCGTACACGGCTATGGCTGTCTGTGCGATGGGGCATAAAATGTGAATGACCTGAAAATGCCACCTGTCACCCACTCACTGGACGTCAAGTTGCAATCAGCACGGGTGCACGAACCGCGGCAAATTGCTACAGAGGCCCATATGCTGTGACGTCCGCCGTACTGTCGTGCCTTGGTTCATCTGGGCAGTCAGTTGCTCAACAGCTGCACGTCTATTCGCCCGTACACATCTCCGCAGCCGCCGCTCAACCCTGTCATCTATGGCCGATGGTGCAGCACAACTACCTCGCCGCCGCTTTTGAATGGCGACATTTCACCACGCACGATAGGCCTATGGTTTAATCACGGCGGCACGAGAATAGTTTAGTCGTTTCGGAAATGCTTCCACCCTTGGCCGGAAAGCCAATGATCATGCCGTTTTGGACATAAATAGTTCCGTTTCCGCATTACGACAACGACTACACTGTTCTCCGTGTCCACCGGACACACTTTATACACCCACCACTGCTAGTGCTGCCACCTGCCGTCTGTGAGTTGTCATTGCACGTTGACGTCGAACTCCAGAGGTGTGCACATTAATGAGAACGGACCGAGTATTTCAGAAAAGGAGCGGCATCGTCACCACAGGATAACATGCGAAGAAAAGTTTTATTTTTGGAATTCAGCGATACCCGACAGTCGTGATGATGTAGAGTCCTCGGCTGCGTAGGCACAGACTGCGAGGCCAGAGCAAGTTGCTGCAGCCGTAGCGGCCGGCTGGCTGGCACAGTGGCAGCTTTGAGCTGAGCCCTGCCGCGGCGGTGGGGGCGCGCCGGGGACCGCGGACTCACTCAGCTGAGTGAGTGTCGCGCAGCTCGTAATTTTTCGGCAACTGGAAAGAGCGCGGCGCGCTGATGGCCGATAAAGCGGCGACCCGGCCAGTAAATCGGCTTGTTAGCACTCGCCCGGAATGCGGCAGCGCCGCGCCACCGCCGAGGCGACGAATTAAACGCTCGCATCTGCCGGCCGACCCCACACCCAGCTGCGGCTCGTTGTGCCGGATTTATTCCGCCATTCCGAGTGTTCGTTCCCCGGACAAGCGTGATTCACTGCCCTCGTCACTTCCATGAAAACAAATAGCGAGAAAGGACCGATCTGCAGGCTTCGGTCGTTCACGATAAACACTCAACAGCGGGTACACGACGCACAGAAACACTAAGCGGCGAGACGGTTCGCGAATTGGTCCCAAAACTGGTATAGAGACTCGCTCGACGTACTCTTTTACTTTGTGACAAGGGGCGTTTACAGAAGGTAAATACAACCGTGGTCTGCCTAACATTTAACTGCGCAGTAGCACAAAGAAAAATATTTGGAAGCAGATTCGGTGCGATTACTTTGAAGCTACTGACTGTCCAGTCACGAACAGCAGACCACGTAAGGCATTGAAGTAATATTTACGAAACTGGCCACCTTTTCGATAAATCAGAAACCGTCTAGAAATAGATGTGTATGTGTGCAACATATCGAAGTTTGGGTCAATCCTGGGAGTGTGCTCGGACAGCCTAAGTGGAAAGGCAACCGCTCACGAGAAACGGGAAATCCGGGGTCCAGTTCCGCTCCGGGCAAAATTTCATATGTCGCTTTGGTATTACATCTGTAACTGTTACAGTTAAACTGAATTTCAGGAATAAATTTCGATATTTGAAATTGTAGTTCATCAATTATAAATATAAAAAAGATCTAGAAATCATCACAAGCAAAAATCATAATTACTGAAAACGGATGTATAACGCCTTAAGGGATGCATAGAACAACTTCTGTTATTAGTTACGTCCAGAAAGATATGTTTTGGATAATAAAGAGGATTCTCGAACTGCCGTGCAAATCAACATTTGGTAGACGAAATATACAGGGCTATTACAAATGATTGAAGCGATTTCATAAATTCACTGTAGCTCCATTCATTGACGTATGGTCACGACACACTACAGATACGTAGAAAAACTCATAAAGTTTTGTTCGGCTGAAGCCGCACTTCAGGTTTCTGCCGCCAGAGCGCTCGAGAGCGCAGTGAGACAAAATGGCGACAGGAGCCGAGAAAGCGTATGTCGTGCTTGAAATGCACTCACATCAGTCAGTCATAACAGTGCAACGACACTTCAGGACGAAGTTCAACAAAGATCCACCAACTGCTAACTCCATTCGGCGATGGCATGCGCAGTTTAAAGCTTCTGGATGCCTCTGTAAGGGGAAATCAGCGGGACGGCCTGCAGTGAGCGAAGAAACGGATGAACGCGTGCGGGCAAGTTTCACGCGTAACCGTGGAGTGAGACAAAATGGCGACAGGAGCCGAGAAAGCGTATGTCGTGCTTGAAATGCACTCACATCAGTCAGTCATAACAGTGCAACGACACATCAGGACGAAGTTCAACAAAGATCCACGAACTGCTAACTACATTCGGCGATGGCATGCGCAGTTTAAAGCTTCTGGATGCCTCTGTAAGGGGAAATCAGCGGGACGGCCTGCAGTGAGCGAAGAAACGGTTGAACGCGTGCGGGCAAGTTTCACGCGTAGCCGTGGAAGTCGACGAATAAAGCAAGCAGGGAGCTAAACGTACCACAGCCGACGGTTTGGAAAATCTTACGGAAAAGGCTAAAGCAGAAGCAATTCTTAAACAGGAGATTGGAAAACCGATGGATCGGTCGTGGTGGAGATCATGATCAACAATTCATGTCATGGCCTCCACGCTCTCCCGACTTAACCCCATGCGATTTCTTTCTGTGGGGTTATGTGAAAGATTCAGTGTTTAAACCTCCTCTACCAAGAAACGTGACAGAACTGCGAGCTCGCATCAACGATGCTTTCGAACTCATTGATGGGGACATGCTGCGCCGAGTGCGGGAGGAACTTGATTATCGGCTTGATGTCTGCCGAATCACTAAAGCGGCACATATCGAACATTTGTGAATGCCTAAAAAAAAACTTTTTGAGTTTTTGTATGTGTGTGCAAAGCATTGTGAAAATATCTCAAATAATAAAGTTATTGTAGAGCTGTGAAATCGCTTCAATCATCTGTAATAACCTTGTACTTGCGTATGATTAATGTCGCGTTATAAATATTAATCAAATTTCGTCTGACAGAACAAATTTTTTATCAAAATTTTTAAATCAATTACGATCTGGTGCGCACTGTCTATGGCTATAAAGCAATCCTGTTAACTACAGTAGATCGTCAGACTTCAGAATATTGAAGTCCTTTTTGTGATCTCAATATCAAATAAAGAAAAAGAATTTTCCTTTCGTCTTGTAGAGCAACGAACATTTATGCCACACCAGAACTGGTACTTGGATTTCCTGCACAGCGTCTGTCAGTCACTGGTGACAGTGGAGGTACGAATCAGGCCCGGAAGTGTGCTCAGATGTCCTGACGGCAAGGCGACCGCTCGCGGGAAGAGCGAAATTCGGATCCGAGTACAGGTATGGCCGACTGTCACCACACATTGTTTAGAAGGAAGAGTCCTGCCTGGAGACTTTGCGTCGTTACTCGTACCAGGATCACCTCTTTCACGAAATTTTATTCCACTCTGCGCACAGCGAAGTGAAGCAACTGTAACAGCAGTCGACTTTTATTTGGGAGGAGTTTTAAAGGTCAATCTTGCGATCCTCCTTCAGCTTTTCTGTGGTTTCCCTCAGATCACTACAGGATAATGTTGTTGTGGTTTCTTCAACAAGCCAAAGCTTGGTTCCTTCTCAGACTCTACTATGAGGTACCTGTCGATGGGACGTCAGGTGCTGATGTCCCTTTCTTATCGAATATAGGACATCAAACTTCACCCGCAAGTCCGAGGTGTTTTTCTTTTCTTTTTTAGAGTATATTATACGTCGATTGGACACGTTTAGTACACTGCAACGTACACTGAGGTACCAAAATTCCTCGGGTAGTGCAGCAATTCGACGTGGCATGAACTCAACAAGTCGTTGGACGTCCCCTGCACAAATATTGAGCCACGCTCCCTCTAAATCCGTCCATAATTGCGAAAATGTTGCCGGTGCAAGTTTCGCGCACGAACTGACCTCTTTATTGAGTCCCACACATGTTCGATGGGATTAATTTCAAGCAGTCTGATTGGCCAAATCATTTCCTCGAAATGTCCAGAATGTTCTTCAAAGCAACCGTGAACAGTTGTGGAGTGGAAGCAAGGCACATTGCCATCCATACAAATTTCATCGTTTTTTGGGAACGCGAAGTACATGAATGGCTGAAAAGGGTCAATCATCAGTTCGGATGGACCATGTAAACACTGACACACCATTATGGAGCAAGCACGAGCTTGCAAGGTGCCTTGTTAACAAACTGGGTCCATGATTTCGTGGAGTCTGCGCCACACTGGAAACCTACCATCAGCTGACTTCTCTGGACAGGCCACGGTTTTTCACTCGATTAGGATCCCACCGATATTTTCCGAGTCCAGGAGAGGTGCTGCAGGCGATATCGTGCTGTCAGCAAAGGCACTCGTGCTGGTCGTTTGCTGCCATAGCCCACTAAAGCCAAATTTCACCGCACTGTCCTAATGGATACGTTCGTCGTACGTCCCACATTGATTTCTGCGGGTGCTTCACGCAGTGTAGCACTGATAACTCTGCACAAGCGCTACTGTTCTTGGTCGTTAAGTGCTGGCCGTCGGCCACTGCGTTGTCAATGATGACAGGTAAAACCTGAAATTTGGTATTCACAGCAAACTCCCCCCCCCCCGGGACCTCGGAATATTGAATTCCATAATGATTTCCGGAATGGAATGTCCCATGTGTGTAGCACCAACTATATACCATTCCGCAGTCATAATCACGACGGAAACCTTTTCACACGAATCTCGAGAGTACAAATGACAGATCCGCCAATGTACTGCCCTTTCATACCTTGTGCACGCGATACTACCGCCATCTATATAGCTGTAAGTCGCCATCCCATGGCTGTTGTCACCTAGTGTATAGTTCGCCATGTTTGTCAGAATAACACGTCTTCCGTTTTCTCTTCGCTGCTGAAACTAACGTTGGAAGCGCGCTAACTGATTACTCTGCACTCGCTAGTCTTTGGTCAGTTGGGCACCACCTCTGCGTCTTCCTGCCGGCCTTCGACTTCCTCGCGGTGTCCTACGGTGGTACGGGAGATAAACAGAGCCAGCCTGAGCTGCCGTGTCCATTCAGATACCGGTCTGCTCACCACCATCATATAATATTCTGTTATTTGTGATTAGGAAGTATGATATGGAATCGCCGTGAACTTACTCATCTTTCCATCCCGACCACAGAGGCTGCGTACCTAAAACAGGGAACAGATATGTTAGGGAAAATAAAAGAAATATGGTGAGTTACATAAACATGTTACAGTTCACATAGGGAGAAATAGTTCTCACATAGGGAACGGGGGCGTGTCCATGTTAGGTAATCAAAGTCAGACCCGGTGGTTAGCGGTAAAGTGCGTGCCTGGTAGGTAAACGAGAGATCGCGAGATGGAATCCCGAACGGACCAGGGATATTTTCAGTTCGCCTTTAATCTAGCCTTCACCTCTCAACGACGTGACGAGTCACCAGGAACGACACGTGGTTCGGATTCTCCCGTTGGTAGCTGCGGTACGTTAGGGACACGCCGAGTCACCAAAGTAATGTCCAATTGAGCCACACGAAATTATTTATTATCAGGTAAGCAAATACTTCTAAGACTGCGAGGTCAACATGAAAAAAAAAGAGCACTATAACCAACAGCTACCTTTGAGTAGTGGAAGAAATACTGCCCAGACAGAGGCAATGCACCGGATGATCAAAATGTCAGTATAAATTTGAAAACTGAATAAATCACGGAATAATGTAGACAGAGAGGTACACTTTGACTCACATGCTTGGAATGACATGGGGATTTATTAGAACAAAAAAAAAAAAAAATACAAAAGATCAAAAAATGTCCCACAAATGGCGCTTCATCTGATCAGAATAGCAATAATTAGCACAACAAAGTAAGACAAAGCAAAGATGATGTTCTTTACAGCAAACGCTCAATATGTCCACCATCATTCCTCAACAACAGCTGTAGTCGAGGAATAATGTTGTGGACAGCACTGTAAAGCATGTCCGGAGTTATGGAGAGGCATTGGCGTCGGATGTTGTCTTTCAGCATCCCTAGAGATGTCAGTCGATCACGATACACTTGCGACTTCAGGTAACCCCAAAGCCAATAATCGCACGGACTGAGGTCTGGGAGGCCAAGCATGACGAAAGTGGCGGCTGACCACACGATCATCACCAAACGACGAGCGCAAGAGATCTTTCACGCGTCTAGCAATATGAGGCGGAGCGCCATCCTGCATAAAACCACATGCCATTCCAAGCATGTGTGTCAATTTTTTCCTCTCTATCTACATTATTCCGTTATTTATTCTGTTTTTAAATTTATACTGATTTTTTGATCACCCGGTCTTTTCTGCACCACTTTATAACACATAACAGGTCAGATGGCACTTCAAACAGAAGGTGCCAATAACTGTGAAATGAAAACCGAAAACTTCGTATTACATTTATCGTAGATCGCTGGAGCAATCAAGGGTACTTAGTGACTAGAAAAAAGAGCAGGTCATTCTGGTTTCCAGGAAGGGATGTAGGACAGATGCACATAGTTATAAGCCTATACCGTCGACGTCATTCTGTTGGAACATATTTTATACTTAAGAATTATGACGTTTTAGGAGAATGACAACATCTTCTATAAAAGTCAAGGACGATTCCGCAAACAGAGATCTTATGAAACTCAGCTCGTTCTGGTCCTCCATGAGATTCATAGAGCTGTGGACAACGGCGCTCATGTTGATGGCGCGTCCCTTCACTCCAGGACGGCTCTTGTCACAGTCCTGCACCACCGTTTGGTAAAAAAAAAAAAAGTACAAGCTTATGGAGTATCAGAACAGATTTGCGTCTAGATTTAAGGCTTCCTTGCAGACAGAAGTCAACACGCCGGAACAACGTGTAACCGCAGTCGCGGAGCAGAGAGGCCGTGCCTGTAGCAGTACCAGACCTTAAGTGGAATGGCCACATAAAACAAATATTCTGGAAAGAGGGTGTCATACATAGGAAGAATCATTTTCGTCACGGGGTCGTTTAGTCGGTGCGCGTTACAGAGATTCTCAACGAATTCCAGTGGCAGGCGCTACAAGAGAGGCGTTGTGCTTCACAGAGAATCAGTGAAATTTCGAGAGAGTACTTTCTGGGAAGAGTAGGACAACATATTACTTCCTGCGA
The DNA here is from genome assembly GCF_021461385.2 of Schistocerca piceifrons. NCBI lineage: Eukaryota > Metazoa > Arthropoda > Insecta > Orthoptera > Acrididae > Schistocerca > Schistocerca piceifrons. The sequence continues at coordinate 751,505,829 of NC_060139.1, forward strand.
CAAACATCTCGCGAAATGACCACAATGAGAAAATTCGAGAAATTTGAGTTAATAAAGAAGTTACCGACAGTTATTCTTCCCACGCGCCATTCGCGAGTGGAAAAGCGAAGGGGAGATCATGTAGTGTTAGCAAACGTACCCTTCGCCACATACCGTTATGTGGCTTGTGCAGTATAATGTAGATGTAGGTCATTACAGGGATTTACTCTATTTGTTTGATAAAGTACCAGTGAAATGTGGTCTGTTGGTAAACGGGTTTACAATTACGCTCTTGGGTTCAGAAAAGACATAACTGCAAAATAACACTGTACGATCGGCTTAGCTGTGCCGCTAAATGTGTGAAATTGTCAATAAACCTGTGCATCTGTGACTTTGATAACATACCAGGCTGTCTTCGTACGCAACCCTCACAGAAATCCATGTTCTGCTAGCGTAATGAAGTAACAAGCATAACCAGTGTCAGGCAGTATGTCAGTGCACCTGCGTCGCCTTTAACAGAGACGGACAAATATGGAATGAATGATGAAAATTAAAGGTTATTTGTATCGTACGCCTACTCCAAACACTACGCTATAGCCGTAAATTAAAAACATCTGGTTACAATGGCACTTTATTACATTAGCATTTGCCAGCCGACATCAAAAGGATGCAGGAATAAATAATCGCTCAAAACTGGGCGGCGCAATATGTTACTGAGTAACTCTCGCGTAAATTAAAACGCGTTAGCATGGCGACACAGGGATCGTAAAACTCTCTCAAAACGAGAAAACAACTATATTTAAAATCATTAATTTCGCGACCCATTCCGATTTAGGTGCGTCCATTCTCTGCAACAGAGAACAATGTCTAAACATTGTATGTACATTTGCAATAAACATTCGATTGTGATTGTCAGTCTTCAAAAGACTGAATAGACTTTCGCGGAAAATCGCTGCGTCCAGCGAAAACGTATCCCAGAACAAAATTTAACTACACTGAATTCCCTACAAAAAGGCTCTATTCATTTTTTTTCTGTAGGACTAATAGTTTGTGCGTAGCAAGCGATTTGAAGGCCTTGCGGGTTGCATAAAACTCAGCAGTAGGAACAGCTGAATCACCCCGTATGTAACATCTGCAAGTTAGATTAATTTGTCTCATCGGCTGGCGTTCTCTTCTTCACACATACAGTTTCTAGACTTCTTTTTATAAAGTTTGTAAGGTCAGATACCACTATCAGGGTACCTTACAGCATGCAACTGCACCACTGCTCTAACGGTTTGGCGGTATTCTACACGCAATTAATGCATCCTCCGGTACCGCTTATGATAACAGTGCAGTATACTGACGTACAAGCAAGGTAACTTCAGTCACTTTTTGCTGCAAAGAGTGTGTACAGTACTTCCAGTCGCAGCTATATACGGGAGACGATAATTTAATAAGAAGGGAGGCGGCAGGAAGAGCGCCTCTTGACGGCTGCCGCCTCTAGCGGAGGCCTGATAGCGGCTGCCGGCTGGGGGCCGCCTTAGCTCGGCTCTGACGTGGGGACGGCGCGACGTCGCGACGGCGCGTGAATAATGAAGACGTCAGCGGGGGACAAAGCGGCGCTAATCAGAGGCGTCGCTACGCCAGCCCACGCTGCTGCCTGCCGGGCTGATTGGGCGCGCGTCTCGTGCCAGCCGCTCTGTGTGCGCCGTGTAATTGGACATGCTTATACCGTCCGACTCCGCTGTCCAAATCTTCCCCGCGTCCCTGTCAACCACAAGACGCCGCGAATGCACTGTAGGCAGGGCGCGACTGCACTATAACAGACTTTGTCGGCAGTGTCAGCACAAGTATGGACCTCGCATAGCTCGTTCTAGTTACGCATCGCACCATACTCATCGGATTCAGGACTCCCTTCCAGATATTACTCAACAAGTGACTATCAAAGGAACAAAAATAGACGTATGTAAACGTAACTTCAGGATCATCATGAAAAAGATCCCTTCATATACACGATAAATAGCGCTCTTCTCTATAGACAGATGTATCCCTGAAGATGTCGCTCTCACGCCACGAAACGTTTTGGTTCCTAAATAAATATTTATCATACAGCTGAAGAGGTCTTCTTCATTATGATGCAATTCTATAGCTGCGGATGCGATTTCAGTATGCCAAGGAAGTGTGACACGACTGTTAGTGTCTGCAATACACACTGCCAAAAGAAATTACAAGCCCTCAAAGACTGTTCAGTAGCAGCAGCAGCAGTAGGGTATAATATAGGCCTACAGACAGGTTGCACGGTTAATGATTCATTTGTCATGGCTATTGGGGATCAGGTGCAGAGGTGAATAGTGTTTCTAACATTCAACAGTCAATGCCCATCAAGGAGTACATACTCCTGTTGAACGACTTCAGCCATTTGGAAGGGATAGCACTGGGGGCCGACAGGAAGCTGGATGGACCTACCAGCAGACTGCTGTACATGTTGGGCACAATGTATCGGTGGTGCGTCGCTGCTCGCAACACAGGCCTGTCGAATATTCCGACACCGCAGACCAGGTTTTGGACCTGCGCGTAGTACAAACGAAAGTCAAGATCAACGCATTTTGCGAACGATGGACGCCAACCGAACATCGTCCCGGGACGAAATCTGGACACGTGTTACACCTGCTGGGTCATAAGAGGGCGTTTGGCAATTGCAGCAGAATTAAGATAACGTATGCTTATGGCCAGTTCCAGTGACACCACGGTACCATTAAGTGTGGTTACTCTGGTACTGTAAAAGAGTTGACTGTAAAGTGGAATCCCACTCTGTTGTTTTGAGTGATGTGTGTGCTTGCCAGTAGTGGACGTACACATGGATGGGATAGACCAAGTGAGCTGCCTATTACAGGGTGCATTCGCCCACACACACGGATCCCATCCCAAGCTTCATCGTGTGGGGGCCATTAGTTACAGCTCACGGTCACATCCGGTGTTTCTGCAGGGTAAAGTAACCAGTGCCGACGACAATGCACAAACTGTTAGCCCTGCGCTATTGTCATTTCTTCGACACGAATGTGATGTGAATTTTCAGGAGAACAACGCACGTCCACATACGGTTGCTGCGACGCAACGTGCTCTTCGTGGTGTACAACTGCCTTGGCCAGCGAGAACACCAGATCTCTCGCCAGTCGGACACATATGGTACATGATGAAGCGGACACTTACTCGTTCTTCAGGGCCAGCAATAACCACTCTCCAATAGCAACAAACGCCGCAAGATTCTTTGGACAATCTATTGCAAGATGCCATTCGACACCTTTATGATCGTGTCCATGTGAAAATACACGCCTGTGTTGCCGCCAGATGCCAGTACGCTGTGCACTGATTGGGCACCCTTTACTGTGACGTGTGTGTTTCGTTTGGTCTGAATCTGTTAACACATACTCCTTCAATGATGAACTACCTGTAACCTCACTTGCCAATAAAATTGTGTTGGGAATAACGTCGGAAACTCCTTGTGGCTGTCCGCCGACGATGCTGTTGTCTATAAGAGGATAGTCACGCCAGAATACTGTTGCAAAACACAGGGAGGCTTCCGGAGAATCGACGTTTGGTACACAAACTGGCAGTTGATCTTGAACGTAAGTAAATGTAATGTATTGCGTATAAGCGAAGAAATTAACTAGACTGCTGTTCGATTATACAGGGTGGTTACAGTTAAACTTTCGCTAGTTGAGCCAGTGTAGACAGAAAACCATTTACGATGGTCAGACTGTCCGCTGCAGGATTTGCGGTGTTATCAGTGTCAGTGTCAACACTGGCCGTTAGGCCTCAGTACTGGTATGGCGACGAGGGGCTGAAACACAAGAATCAGTGAGCATTACAGCTACATACTGTCAACATGAGTCTGGACAAAGCGAAAGCAGATTTACTCGGAAAGGTGTTTTATCAAAACAACAGCAATAGTGTTGCTGCTCTTCGCGAGTGTCGACGCATTAAAAGAATGCGGACGAGTCCTCTTTCCGCACAGAGGTTGAAGAACATGATTCGAATTAACTGGCGGATTTGGGAATTGCTCGTGGAAGAGGCCGACGGCCAATTGCGCTACAAATTGTTGAAGATGTTACAGATGCCATCGTCGGAAATGCTGGACGCAATGCGCCATCTTCAAGCAGTGTACGAGCTGTGTCACCTCAGCTGAACGTTCCATGGCCCACCGTCCGTAAAGTGCTGCGAACAATCGTGAAATGGTATCTCTAGTGCGGTTCTAGGCTGCCACGGGTGCAGATAGTCGACAGGCTAAGCAACGTTTGTAACCTGTAACGTAAACATGGTACGCAATTAACAAAAGTTAACCTCTCATGTGGAAGTTAAAATGCGTTTCTTTCAATGATTTATTCGTTATTCCTCTTGCGCAGGCCCTTACAAATCTTTCCAATAAAGTTTCATTGTCGTACGAGCACTTGTCTTTCGCGGGGGACGTCTAAAGTAGCGAAAGTTTGATTACAACCACGCTATATTATTGGCGACGAATCGCTGAAAACGACTACAGTAAAATACCTTGGAGTAATCAACCGGAATGACTTAACGTGGAACGATGACTTAAAAATTGTTGGAAACGCAGATACCTGACTGAAATTCGTTGGAAGAATCATAGGGGAATATAATTCGTCCAACAAAGAAGTGGCTTACAAAACACTTGTTCAACCGATTCTTTAGTGTTGCTGTGACACTTACCAGATCGAATTAATAGAAGAGATAAGAGACGATCCAACGGACAGCGGATTGAATTCGACGACATTCGGCCGAGTCTACCTTCGTCTCATATGGCCACTATGATAACTGGCGAAATTAAATAGATACCAGCCGGACAGAACAGGCGGAAATGATACTGTTCCCAGATATTGCACATCTTGCTTGCCGAATACGAATGGGGGTAGGAGACGTCTGTGGCGCGCGGTTGCGCGGCGCAGAGCATTCCTGTGAGTCGCTTTTAATTAAGTATGCGGCGGCGGCTACACTTGTGCAGGGATTACAGCCGTTCCTCCGGCGAATTCCGGGGCCCCTTTGTTCCTGAGGGCGACCGTGCGCCCGCACAGGTAGCTCCCGCTCCGGGAACTCCACGTGTCAGCTGCCACAGTTCACTAAAGATTCCCGTCCTCACTGGAAACGAATCTCTGTGAGAAACTAAAAGGCTCGCCATGTATATTTCTTCTGTAGACCTTTCCCACGGACAAATTGCAACAGGAAAGCGAAAATTTTTTACAGACACATTTACCTGAGCCTGTTAATTGTCATTGATTCGCTCACGTATATTAAGTGGTAAGATAACCTGGGAATGGAAGGCTTACATTTATTACAAAGATTCTAGAAACTGCTGTGTACCTATTTACGAAACATCATACAAGTTTTACACGTATAAAGTATATTATACTACAGTTCAATTACGTAAAGATAATGGTTATAATATTTAAATAATAATAAACATTTGGACTAGATTTGCATATATTTAGAAACAGTTACATTAATTCCTCTGTCGGCGCAGTAACTACTGCTATTTCGAATAACACTTCTAAGAACTGGCAGTAATTATAATATAATAAGAAGAAGAAGGAGGAGGGGAAAGGAAATAAGATATAAAAATTAGAAAGCAAAGAAATGAATATTCTGAGAAAGATCTTGGGTCAGAGCAACGAAAATGGAGAGGGCAGAAGAAGACACGACCGCAAAATACATTAGCAATGGAGAACATTAGACACACATTCGGACACCGAGGATTTCTTTCTCTAGTCACCAAACGAGAACGAGATCAGAAAGTTGTCTAGTCGAATATTTGCATACTTTTGAGAGAAATTTTTTTCAAAAACATGAAAATTAAGGAGCCTGGTTAACTAGGGAAAGTGACTAGTAAGAACCACGTATCTCAAGTATCAAACGCGACGCACTAAGGAAGAGACTTTGTAGACAATTGTGTTCGCAGCTAAAACGTAAGAAGACAGGTAAGATTCGGGCCGAAGAATAGAAGAAATCTACCGAAAAAGACTGCCCGAGGAAGGAAAAAGACGTTGAAATACTGTATTTCATAGCTGGCCGAAACATGATAATGGTAATAATAAACTTCAAAAGGGCAATTTGCTTGGATTTGTAGGTAATATCTGCCGATAGGTCGTGCACACCTATGCAAGTAGGAAGTGTTTGACAAATGATGAAATAGGACACCCAAAACAGTGATTCGCTTGCTATGTTTACTGTTGTTTTTCGTCTAAATAATAATAGTGACTATACAAAATATTAATGTAAACATGAGTGTTGGTACAAAAGTGAAATATTATGGTATAGTGAAAGAGAAATGAAGAGCAAGGGTGCGTTCAAAATCAGTCATAGTCATTTCTGCTGTTGTAGGAGATGGGTCATTAATTGTCTTTTGGAGTTAAGAGATGAAACTCAGTCTGTTATATTGTGAGAGACGTCATTCTAAGTTCGTGTTCGTGTTAGGGAAAATGATTTAGAGAATGTGAATGTGTAATGGAATGACACGGAAAGGATTTTGCTTTGATCGGAACCAGTGTTTCTGTAGCACTTTTCAGTCAGGAAGAGGGTCGACGACGCATAGGACAGACACTATACGTCGATCGGACGGCAAAGTACACAGAACGTTTGGATATATCTGCACTTATCCAACCACAGCCTGGATAGCCTCATCTAAGATGGTGAAATACGATATATGATAATGACGAACGTTGTAGATATATCGTACGCAGGCATTCATCAATAGCGCTTGTGCTTCCCGATTAGTAGCTTGGCCCTAATACTATGATCTACACGAATCAACTATCGCTTCTTCTTCTGTTGCAACTACGAAGCGTCGTTTCCACTGCTCACAGAACACATGTGCGATGTGTTCTAATTTCAGTTTTAAGCGAAACGGTGGTGAACCGATCGGGATAGAAACTGGAAAATATTTGGTGCAACCTTAAATCCCCTATATTTCTGCGTTATATTTTCAGTAAACGATTTAACTTTGTTGTAATGAGAGGAAAAAAAACTATATTTTTCGTTCCGAATGTCTTTGAATTGCAAATTCGTTGAAAGACGCTTAAATATAAGATTAGATTTAAAAATTAAAATTTCATAGCATTTTTTATAGTGCCACGTCCTAACTGCGCACCCAACTGGTTAGGGAAGGCTCATTTTTCAGTTGATCTGTAGTTATGGAGTTGTGACACGTACAGCGAAGTAGCTGCCTATATAGAAATGACAGCTCCTAAGGGACGTTTTGTCAGTAAGGGTTATGAGGTTCACACCGTAGCTACACGGCAGCAGAATGGATAAAAGACTGCTCCCTCCCACAGGCCAGTACTTGGAGTGACGCTAACGAAGAGAGATCATTTGTACGATCCTGTCTTTATTGTTGACGTCTTTCAATTAGGCCAATTTAGACAGCGCTTTGTGCGGAAAGAACCCTCGTTTGATAGAGTGAATCTCGGGAAAGGGCGACGTCCCCTTTGACAAACACGGATAACGGCTCCTTACGGCTCCTTCCCCGAACCCTCGGCGAAGAATAGACGAAACGGTGTGTGGAATAATTCAGTCCCTTCGGGCGGAAGTGACAATCTCTGATCCAATATCTCTCCACGACTTCTATTCAAGCCTCTTTCTGGCAGCGCGAATACTACAATTGAATTCAGGGAGCAGTATACAGTCACTGCTGACGGCCACAGAGAAAGAACATGTATGAAGTGGGCTTAGCGTACTGCACGTGTCAACGCCAAACGGTATATGTCACGTGGGTTTTGGTACAACGATGTTGTTTACATTTTTCGCAGAAACTGAAATTTTAAAATCGAAATATGTGACAGTAGGATCAAGTACTTTTCGTAGATAAGTTGTATCGCAAAGATACATGAGTATCCAGACAATGTATGTTGCGATAAACGTTCTGTTCGGCACACATGAATGTTTACTCCATAAATATTCCTACCATACACTGAGATGACAAAAGTCATGGGTTAGCGATATGCACATGTACAGATGCCAGTAGTATCGCGTACACAAGTAACAAATGGGCAGTGCATTGACAGAGCTGTCATCTGTATACTCAGGTGATTCATGTGAAAAGGTTTCCAACGTGATTACGGCCGCACGACGGGAATTAACAGACTTTGCAAGCGGAATGATAGTTAGGGCTAGACGCATGGGACATTTCGCTTTGTAATTCAATATTCCGAGATCCACAGTGTCAAGAGAGTGCAGAGAATACCAAATTTCAGGCAGTACCTCTCACTACGGACAACCCTGTAGCTGATGGCCTTCACTTAACTACCAAGAGCAGGGGAGTTTGCATAGAGTTGTCAGTGCTAACAGATATGTAACACTGCGTGAAATAACCGCAGAAGTCAAAGTGGGACGTACGACGAACGTATCCTGTAGGACAGTGCAGCGAAATTTGGCGTTACTGGGCTAAGGCAGCAGACGACCGACGCGAGTGCCTTTGGTAATAGAACGGCCGCTTGCAGCGCCTCTCCTGCTGGGCTCCTGACCATATCGGTTGGGCCCTAGGCGACTGGAAAACCGTGGCCAACTCAAAGGAGTCCCGCTTCCAGTTGACTGTGGGTTCGAGTGTGGCGCAGACCCCACGAAACCATGGACCCATGTTGTCAATAGCGCACTGTGCAATCTGGTGGTTGCTCCATAGCGGTGTCGGCTGTTATTGCATGGAATGGACTGGGTCCTCTGGTCCATCTGAACTAATCATTGACCATTTTCAGCCACTTATGGACTTCAAGTTCCCAAACAACGATGGAATTTTTACGGATGACGATGCGCCTTGTCTCCGGGCCAGAATTGTTCGCGACTAGTTTGAAGAACATTTTAGGCAGTTGGTGCGTCTGCCTTGGCCATCCACATCACCTGAGATGTATCCGATCGAACATTTCTGGGACATAATCGAGAGGTCACTTCGTGCACAAAATCCTGCATCGGCAACACTTTCGCAATTATGGACGGCTTTGGAGGCAGCATGGCTCAATATTTCTGCAGGGGACTTCCAACGACCTGCCACGCCGAGTAGCTGCACTATGCCGGGCAAGAGCAGGTCCGACAAGATATTAGAAGTTGTCCCACGATCTTTGTCACCTCAGTGGATGACGAGAGCTCTTGTTATTCGAGCGATAATTAGTATAGCGTGTCTGGGGCTATATCTGTGAATTGTTCCCCTTCTTTTATTTCTTATTTATGGGTGCTAATCTCTGTTGACAACTTCACGACTCAGTTGACGTTATGTGTTACGTCCTCGTCAGTTACTAGTACTTAATTTCGTCCTGTGAAAAAGACAGTGTACTGGAGGATTCTTTTCTGGATCTCATTTCGCACCAATTCTACAAGCTCTGGCCATAGTTACAGATCCTGCCCAAATGAGTATTTTCATTTCACTATCAACTGATGTAGACAACTGTGTCTGGTAACCAATATTAAAGTATTTTTAAGTATAACACTGCCAGAATGGCTGGTTCGTTTCATCTGTTCGAAGCTCAACTATAGTAGCATAGCAACGTCCGAGAGTAGGCCTACTCAAAGCGACATGTCAGGTCTCTGGAATAAATAGCACACTGACTGCAAACGAGACCCGTTGACTATGAACACGCCTCTCGCCAAATCTCGGAGAACATGATTCCTTCTTGTGATTTTCTTCAAAAACGGAATTTACATCCTCCGATTAGAAGAAGCAGAAGGAAGAGGTAATACAGGGTTTAACGACCCTTCAACGTCAACATTATCAGAGATAGTAGAAACCGCAAGGCGCACTAGTAGAGGCACCTAAAAAACCTCACCATGCTTGAGGAGCATGGTAGCAGCTACTGGATGCTTGCTGTTCTGTACATAAAAACTTCCGCTTGCCATAAATACGAGGCCGCGCTGAAAATTAATGCCTCCGAATTTTTTATATGTATACTCTTGAAGCTTTTTTAAATAAAACAAACGTTATTAACATTTCACATCTTTATTCTTCAGACCTACATAATTGTAGACCTCTGCTCCAGCAGGCCAATCCATTCGCCAGACATTCTATCGATCCAAGAGTTCTGCACCAGCGCTGTTCGATGCAGTAGAGAACTGACGTCCATTAAAATGAAGTAAGAGCCGAATGTCCGCCTGAAAAGACGCCCATGGTGAAAGACTACAATATCACAATAATGTCGAAAGTTGAGTGTACTGTGTTTAAATATTTGGAGATCAATACGACAATGCAACATTATGCTTTCCATAAAATGTATTGGCTGTTGCGAATACGAACAACAATCAGCTGCACAAGGGAATGAGGACAGCGAAAACTTGTGCCGGAGCGGGACTCGAACCTGGATTTCCCGCTTTAAGCGTGCGATTGCCTTAAAGGCTTTGGTTATCCGTGCACGACTCACGGCCAGAGCCAAACTTCGTCGTCACAACCAGTCCTCGCACACAGGTTATGGAATTACTATACGTACATGGGAAGACATTTTAACTGAAAGTCACTGCTTGGTATAGGCGAATCAATGCGGTATTACAGTGCCTGTGTTGTTAAGAAGAACGACGCAGTCTTCCTTCGGACAGCCATACATTTCCTTGTACAGCTGATGCTCGTTCGAATTCGCAACTGGGAATATATTTCCTGTATTTCGTAACTGGCGTAATCACCTCAATGCCTATTCCTTTAGACGTGGACACAAGCTCGAAGGAACATTGTACTGTTCTTCTTAACGGTACAGGGACTGCAATATCGTATTATATTTTCCCACACTTTAATACATGGAGTACCAAAACGATCATGTTCGATCATTATTCTAGACGTACCTTCATACGGCGTGAGGACAGAATACGTAATGCACCCACGAATATTGTCGAACATGAATGGCAGCGATTAGCCTGATTTACTCGTACTATGAAGCAACGAGACGTTGGTGGAATCACAAAACTGTGCTCAGTGTCGATGGAAAGGTGGTTTATGAAATCGCCCAATAATATGTATTACGAGGGCCGTTCAATAAGTAATGCGACACATATTTTTCTCGGCCAATTTCGTTTGAAAAAGTGTGTAATGTTTTGTGGCACATCGTAGAATACTCTTGCTTCGGCCGCAATAAGTTCGGGAAGTTCCGATACGTGCCGTCGCTATAGATACCCTTCAAAATGGCGTCTGTGCCGGAGGTATGTTCCAAGCAGAGATCTGTCGCATAGTTTCTTTTTGCGGAAAACCAGGGCATCAGGGATACTTATAGGCACTTGCAGAACGTCTACGGAGACCTGTTAGTGAACAAAAGCACAGTAAGTGGTTGGGCGAGGTGGTTGTCAACATCGCATCCAGGTCGCGCAAACCTGTTCGGTCTCCCTTACGCAGGCCAGCCGCACACAGCAGTTACTCCTGCAGTGTTGGAAGACGTGGACACTCTCATTCGAGGTGATGCAGGATCACACTATCCAACACCTCTCTGCTCCACTGGACGTCTCTGTCGGTAGCACAAGCCGGCGTACTGGAAGGTGCGTGCCCGCTGACTTCCTCGCCGCCTAGCAGAACACCAGGAAAGCAACGACAATTTTTTTTTTAAATCTTATGGGACTTAACTGTTAAGGTCATCAGTCCCCAAGCTTACACACTAATTAACCTAAATTATCCTAATGACAAAACACACACACCCATGCCCGAGGGAGGACTTGAACCTCCGCCGGGACGCAACGAAGAATTATTTGTGCGGAATTGCGTACACCTCTCCCACAAAGAAAAAGTTCAAAGCCACATTTTCAGTCGGTAATGTCATGGTGACCGTCATGTGGGACTCTGAAGGGCTTATTCTGTTATCAAAAGGTGCAACGATCGACTCTGAAGTGTATTGTGCTGCCCTCAGGAAATTGAAGAAACGAGTTTGGCCTGTTCGTAGCCACAAACAAGGATTCGTCCAGGTTTGCACATCCGAGAGAAGCTCCCAAAGCCGTTCTTCCTCATCCTTCCTACAGTCCGGATCTTGCATCTTCCTGCTTCCAACTGTTTGGCCAAATGAAGGAAGCAGTACTTGGATGGTGGGGAGATTATTGGCCCAGCACGACCTTGTTTCCGACGTCGACCAGTAAAGTGGTAGCATGCGGGCATACAGACCCTCCCAGTAAGGTGGAGTAAGGCTGTCGCATTGAATGGAGATTGTATTGAAAAATAGGATTTTGCAGCCAAAAGAGTGGGGAATGATATGATGTACTGGAATAAAACCAACCTGCTTTCAGGGGGAAAAAGTGTTGTATTATTTATTGAACGCCCCTCGTACTTTGTATATTGCCTGCTTGGGATGTACTGTTGTCGCACCGTAAGCGAGCTGCTACACGACTGAGGCGCCGCCTCTGGAGTACCTGCCGCTCTGCACACTAAGGAGGGGTGGGGCGGAGCAGCAAACGGCAGCAGCCGCGTTGACGCAATCACTTACTATGCTAATTCCGCTCGTAGCCGCCAGGGCGCACTGTATCAGGCGGCGCTAAGTGGGCGCCATAAATAATGCATGTAATACATGCTGAATAAACTGCTTCCCGCCGGCACCCGAATCCGCGTCTGATTTATCCGCAGCAGTGCGTAAGAGACCGCCGAACGCGTTTATAAGTAACAACGGCGCGGTGCTTCTCTTACTACGAAGCGGACAGATTATCCCCGTATCCCTCAGCGATCGAGGCTGCTTAACGAACGAACGCAGTCCTCGCAAAATAAAAACTATATACTCGCCGATACTTCGGATTACAGAATTTAAAAGCGTTTACGGACTAACAGCGGTGACTGAGCTGCTGTTTGCAAATTGACGAGCGCCAGCGTTCCGAGGAATTAACGATTTACGTCAGGAGTGTATGCAAATACAGCCGCGGGTGCCATTCGCGATTGCGTGGCTCTTCACGGCCAGCGCCGACAGCGAGTGAGTTTATGTACCTCGACGGTTTGATTTACAGCTCCAGCGAACCCTTTAGGTTTGTTGTGGCTGCGCTTACTGACATAGCATCTGCATGTGGAGCCACCTAGGTCGTTTCTGGAAGCACAACTTGCCAGCGGTCAAACAACGTTTTAAATGGGGTCGCAAAACATTACGAGCAACTGACCCACTATGCGATACCCCTCTGCGCTTCTCGATGCATCAGCTAAATTTCCGGAGGGAACCTAGATTACTGTACGGAATTCCAGAATAACGGTGGCAAAAGTTAAAAACTAAGCATCTGCTTTATTAAAAACCAAGCATCTGCTTTAAATTCAACGCCGCATCAGAAAAGGTGTGTTGTAGTTAAGAAACTAATCCCCCACGCAAAGTATCCTGTCTAGAAGCAGTTGAAGAAAGCTAGCGTCATATGCTACCGTCCTACATGATTCTGATGGGGGTACACTGCCGGTGCGTCCGTAGATTTATGGGGAGTGTCACGACAGAACACAAATGAAGCGGTCGTTAGAAGAAAGAGCTAACCGATAAGACAGTATGTTGAATTGCTGTATGTTATATGAGCGATTAAATTGCTTGATAATAATGTAACCACAATACGGAAAATAATTTATATAGGCGACAGTGCCGTTTAGCAGCACATACGCAACTACTTGTTACCGGGATCTGGAGCATTCGAAAACACAAGAAATACGTGGTTAAATCCTTGCTGAACTGGGGATTATAACTTTCTCCCTTCGATCTTTTCAGTTCACGGGAAAAACTTTATCTCTTAAGGACAATAGTAGAACAACAAGTAAGTTTACAGACGAGTAAATCAAAGGTTATTTTGTCTTAATAAGACCACTGTGACGTAAAAGTGACCGCTAAGCTCTTTAAGCATCTACATAACACAAGTGTCAACTAAAACAGTCTGACTGGAAGTTCATAAAATAACGTTCATAAGAAAGCTTCTATAGCCAATATTCATAAATCGGGTGAACTGCAAGACAAGGCTTGGGTCGCGGAAAGCGATCGACATTTACGTCTATACTCTGCAAGCCATCTTACGGTGTGTGGCAGAGGGTAGCTTTTGGGCCACTATCTAATATTCCCCTTCCTTGTCTCAAAGTGAGGATTGCGCAGAACCTCGGTACCGCCTCTACTTCTCTGGTTTTCGGGTTGTGTTCATTTCGCGAGACGTCTGTGGTAGGAAGTAATATGTTGCCCGACTGTTACCACAAAATTTGCTCTCAGATTTCCAGAGTAAACTTCTCCGTGGTCCAGAAAGCCTCTCTTGCAACGACTCCCACTGGAGTTTGCTGAGAATCTGCTCAGCGATCCTGTTAAGAAACATGCAGCTCTACGTCGGATACTCTCTCTCTCTTATTATTCGAACCTGGTAAGGGTGCAAGAGTAATGGGGAAGAAACGATTGAACAAGAGGTTTGCAAAGCACTTCTTTCGTCTAGGAATCACATTTCTATATGACTGTTCCCGTGAATCTCAGCCTGTAGGTTTTCCTTCATACGGTCATTCCAATTTACGCCGCTCCGGTCGGTTACTCCTACGTGTTTTACGGTGAGTGTAGTGTGTGTATTGAATCGGGGACCTAGAAACGACGGAGAGGCTTCGTCCCCGCCGTAGTCCTCAGTGGTTCACAATCCCACAACAGGCTACAGCAGTCCATTCACCCCACCGCCGCCCACACCGAACCCAAAGTTTTTGTGCGGTTCGGCCGGCCCCAGTGGACCCCCTCCCTCCCTCCCCCCCCCACCCCCGCGGGAACGTCTGATCTCATACCAGACGAGTGTTACCCCAATGTTTGCGTTGTAGAGTAATTATGGTGTTGGCGTATGTGGAGACACTGTTTGCGCAGCAATCGCCGACATAGTGTAAGTGAGGCGGAATAAGGGGAACCAGTCCATATTCGCCGAGGCACATGGAAAACCGCCTTAAAAACATCCACAGGCTAGCCGGCACACCGGACCTCGACACTAATCCGTCGGGCGGATTCGTGCCGGGGACCGACACGCGTTCCCGCTCGAGAAGCTGCGCGTTAGACCGCGCGGCTAGGCGGGCGGGCGTTTTTTACGATAGTTCCCTATGAGTTTTCACCAACACCGTATTCGAACAATAAGGAATCTCTTCAACTATTTACGCACAATACGTAAGATTTACATGGTTTGGTATAAAATATGGAAACACGATAAGAAATGCAAGCTTCAATACAAATGTAGATGCTACCCAAGCCTGCCGGTTGCGCTGTTGTATCTGACCCCGAACGGCACCTCTTTGCAAGTGTAATCCGTGGTCAGATCAGTGTTCTGCGTAGTTGTGAGTACATTATGTCGAAACTAAGTGAATTTTAACGTGGTCAAATTGTTGGTGCCGGTACAAGAGGTACTTCCGTAACCAAGGTAGCCGAGGTATTTCTTGTTTTAACAGGCGCCATATCGAAACTTTATACAGCATACGGGGAAATTGGAAAGTCATCATCCCTTACGTGACAACTCGGACGAGAGTGTATGTTGAGTAATCGTGTCATCCAGTCAATGAAGAGGATTCTGACGAAAAATAAGAAGACAGCAGTTGAAAAACTCATTGTAGAGATAAATGTCGCACTCGCGAACCCGGCCAGCACCAACGCAACACGAAGGAAGCTCCATAAGCCGGGAAGTGCAAGGCGACCTGGAATTCCGAAAGCACACATCGGTGATGCAAATGCTTGTAACAGGAAAACTTGATGCCGAAGCTGTAAAGTCTGGGCTATGGAGCAATGGAAGAAAATAATTTGGTCGTACGAATCTAGTTTCACCGTGTCTCCAACTTCTGGCCGAGTTGACGTCTCAAGACTGAAACATGGCGTCGATTTGGTTATGATTCGGGCAGCCATATTGCGGTATTCCTCGGGTGTCACGGTTCATCGGTAGGGTCGCACTGCTGCCAAGGCTTAACCCACGGTACAATGTTTGTTCCCCGACGGCTATTCTGTGTTCCAAGGCGACAGAGCCCCCATCCACAAAGTTCGCATCGTCCAGGACTGGTTTCGTGATCACGAGAATGAATTGTCGCGACTCCCCTAGCCACCACAGTCCCCAGATCTCAATATTATTAAGCCTTGTCGCCTACTTTGGAGAGAAAGGTGCGTGATGGCTACCCACTCCAACATCGTTACCCGAACTTACCACAATTTTGCAGGAAGAATGGTGTAAGATTCTCTTGAAAAGCATTAAAGACCTGTATTTCTCTGTTCCGAGAAAACTGGAAGCTGTTTTGAATGCCAACAGTTTCGTAAACAGCATTAGGCATGGTAATGCGCTGCGTTTTTTGTGTTTCCATATTTTAGTCACACCTACCCCTGTATTTACCTTCTGCACTCGTGTACCAGTCATCGTTCCCCCGTAGGTCTTCCTGCATTTCGCCGCAGCCTTCTGTCGTTGCAGCCTCCTACGGACGACAGCATCGATTACAAAAAGCCTCATGGCGCATCCGACGTTGTCCACTGTGTACGATTGTTGCCCAGAAAGTAATGCACCGATGAGAATTACAGACACGAAAGAATGGTGTTTTATCTACACACCCTAATTTTTCCACGTAATCTCCATCCCGTTCTACGGCCTTCCTCCAGCGCGAAACAAGGGCGCGTATGCCCTGTCGGTACCAATCCTTGTGCTGGTGGCGGAGCCAGTGCTTCACTGTGTGAATCACCTCGTCGTCCTCAAAATATCTTCCACGAATGCTTTCCCCGCGAATGACAACATCAGCTCGCTGCAACATGTCAGGTATGGCAGCCTTGGATGGTCTCCCAGACCGCTGCAAATCGTGGAGCTCCGACGAACCCCCTTCAGCTGACCTCACCCTCGGTGCCCAGCGACTAACTGTACTTATGTCGACAGCAGATGCTCCATAGACTTTGGACGAGCCTTTGTGAATATTCCCCACGGTTTCTTTCTCTGTAGCGAGAAACTCAACGACAGCACGTTGCTTGTAACGTACATCACCTACAGACGCCATTTTGAAACAGTCTTGCAGCTACGCTACCTGTCGGAAGTGACGGGAACTTGGCGCGGGCTCTCTCAGGAGACGTCAAACAATATATATGTAACGTTTCGCATTCGTAGCATTGTTTTCGGCTGAAAAAAAATGCGGTGTATTACTTTCTGGGCAAGTCTCGTACAATAAACAGTGGCGGTCCTGTGAAACTCTTTTGGGATACTCCTGAGTTAACATTATATCTGTTAATTTTGTCCCATTAAGATCATTTTTGGTACAGAAACAATATAGAGCCTGAATCTAATACGCCCAGAAAGATCCCGACTGTTTCTGGGTCCCCCACACTACATCAAACCCGCAGCTGCAGACGTTAGGGACGTTGACAGCAGACAGCGCCGGCGTCGGCGTCGGCGCGCTGCGTCGGCCGCGCGGAACTACTTGTGCAGCTGGCTGGCCTGATTGCGCGTCCGCCGTGAAATGAGGCGACGCCACGTTATGAGAGCTCGTTAGGGCCGCGAATTACCGGCGCGCTGCCGCCTCGGAGCTTTTTCGGAGTGAGGTCCTCCAGGTGCGACACCGGCTGGCGCCTGCTCTAGCTCGCTAATGACACTGTGCGGTTACAGTAATCGGCAGCCATTTTCCCTGCCGCGCCCGGCATTCCTCCCAGTACTGAGCACGTAATCCCGACTCCTGCCTTGCAGCCTCGTCGTCTCTGTTGCCGGGCCGGAGGAGGGAGGATGCTTCACTGTTGGCTGACGTCGCCACGGGCCGACTTTATCTCGTAGAGGACACCGCATATCTCTCGAGGGGAATAGTAAGAACAACGTGAAATGTAAATTTTGCGTGTCATCAACATCAGCGCCATCATCATCCTCATTAGACATCATTCTCATCCATCATTTGATATCCATTAGGTTGTAGTCACCAAGAAAAAAAAGTTACGCAATTAATTGTTTGTTTGTGTGCAGGTACATGTTTGCAACCCTGGTACAAATTAAAACGCAGCTTGAGCGGCGAAAACAAAATCGTATATCCCATTGATAGAATGGAGTATAGTGTGATAACTCGATTTCTGAATCTGAAGGGAAACAACGCTGCTACAGTCCGTGCTTAGTGGGGTGCGGCTCCACCGTATGACACATTGGTCAGGGGCGCAGACGCTTCCTCTGTGGACAAACGAGTATGAATGGCGTAGAACAAAATGGCAGGTCATCTCTCTCGCAAGAATCGCGAATCTAGAGTTTGGTGCTGGAAGACCGGTGTTTCATAATCGGTGCGACAGTGGGAAAAGCGAAAATCAGTCACGGAAACACCCTGCACGATATTTGATCGTGACAAGTTGCCGCCCGCTGGGTCCGCGACTGCGCGCACACATTCAAAAAGTCTGCCGATCCAAACGACTTCATTACATAAACGTTTAATAATTAAATAATGAACACAGATATGGAAAACAGTAGTAATAAAGAAATAAACAGAAGAGTAAATATATAGCTTTCAAAGGGAAGTCTCCAATGTGTTTGCGTTCTGTGCGTCTTTACATCTGTTTGAACGCAGCGACTGGGAATCTTTGCCCGCTTTGCAGTGCTTAAAATGTCTTGGTCCGTAAGCCAACGACACTAATTAGCGCCGTTACAACTACGTTCGTAAACGTACACAACTGCGGTATCTGCTTGCAGCACAGACTTAGGCAATATGCAAATCGATAATTCCGTCTTCCAAAGATGGCACCAAATGGGACTGCTTTCTTTAGCAAGTGTTTGTGTGGCGTATGAAGCTAACTGTTTTACTGCTGACTCTGATGACCACATGGGAGTACATTGTCGTGTTTGTGTTGTTGATCGCAACACAACGACAAGGGAGAGGGTGAAATCTAGAACTGACATATAACACACTCGTGCCAAATTGCTGAAAGGGGTTAGACCGAGCGTATAACAAGCCCACACTCAATGAGGCACTCCGCAGAGAACGGAGATGCAATCTTGGACATTGCTACCTGACCTCGTGTAGGGATTCCCCCCCCCCCCCCCTTACAGGCCAAAAACTGATAGTGTTTCCTAGGCGCTACAGTCTGGAACTGCGCGACCGCTACGGTCGCAGGTTCGAACCCTGCCTCGGGCATGGGTGTGTGTTATGTCCTTAGGTTAGTTAGGTTTAAGTAGTTCTAAGTTCTAGGGGACTGATGACCTCAGAAGTTAAGTCCCATAGTGCTCAGAGCCATTTGAACCATTTTTTGAAAGTTTTCTTCCGCCGCCAGGATTCGAACTGTTTCGTTCGTTCGTTATTAACAGGAACAACGAGCTACATAAAGAAAACAAAGTCTGAAACATATCCAGTACCTCAAATATGAATTGCAGCATGCTCACAATGTGTATAAATAAACTAGCAGAAAGTGCAGGAAGCTCATTAAGACTATTCGCGCATAATATGGTGGTCTGTAAGAAACTAGCAACGCCAGAAGACCTTATCGATTTGCTGAATGACCCGCAGAGAATTGATAAATGGTGCAGGTTCTGGCAGTTGATCCTCAACGCAAATAAAATTGTGCATATACAGGCAAAGAAATTCACAACTGTACAACTACACTATTGATGACAAATTGCTCGAAATAGTACGAGGGTTGGAACTTAAATACTGGCAACTATTTATTCACAATCGACACAAAAGAGTTACATGTTTGCCCCTGTTATTGTCCGTCAAAGTAGTCACCAGCGTTGTGTAGAACCCGCTGCCAGCGATGTGGAAGGCGTAGTATACCGTTAGCAGAGCCTGTCCTGCTGATGGTGCGAATGGAGCGGTCTACTACCTGTCGAATCTCTGGAACAGTTCTGAAGCGAATGCCACGAATCAAATCGGAATCAAATCAAAGTCACAAGGACTTAATTCCGGGGAGTATCGTGGATGGTACAGTACTTCCCAATCCCATCGACCGAACAGAGCAGCCACAGCTTGCGCTGTATGCGCCCGTACATTGTCGTGCAAAATGATAGGTGGGTTGCGCAGAAAGTGTCGCCGCTTCTTTCGCAAAGCTGGTCGCAGGTGCTGCTCTAAAAACGAACAGCAATACTGTGCATTGACGGTCTGCCGCGGAGGAACGTGCGTTAGGATAACACCATCGTAGTCGTACATGAGAATCACCATAACTTTAGACCGCTCCATTCGCACCATCAACAGAACAGGGTCTGCTAACGGTATACAACGCCTTCCACATCGATGCCAACGGGTTCTACACAACGCTGGTGACTAATTTGAAGCCGGCCAGTGTGGCCACGCGGTTAAAGGCGCTTTAGTCTGGAACCGCGCGACCGCTACGGTCGCAGGTTCGAATCCTGCCTCGGGCATGGATGTGTGTGATGTCCTTAGGTTAGTTAGGTTTAAGTAGTTCTAAGTTCTAGGGGAGTGATGACCTCAGATGTTAAGTCCCATGGTGCTCAGAGCCATTTGAACTAATTTGAAGGACAGTAACAGGTGCAAACATGTAACTCTTTTGTATTGGTTGTGAATAAATAGTTACCACTATTCAAGTTTCAACACTAGTATCTGCCGTAAAATACCTAGGAGTCACTGTCCAGAGCGACTTTAAGTGGACGGCGCGGACAAAAATGCCTATGCCGTACGCGCGCAGTAGTCACACAAGACTGCGCGCGCCAACTCCCCGGTTACAGAGGACAAGGATAAGACTTTATTAATAATTGTAGTACAAAGTAATACTACCAGTTACAGTTACATTTTCAGCAAGTGCATCTAGTTGTCCTCCGCAACCGGGGAGTGTACATCGCGAACCGGGGGCTCAAGGATGCAAGGAATATCTGCAACAGCATTGAAACACTATGCCTCGCCGACGTGTGTATCGTCAACGCCGCCACCGCATACTTGTCTATAAACACATTATCAGCCTGGAGAATAAAACAAATAGTAGGAAAAGCAGGAGCCAGACTGAGATTCAAGGCAAGAATCTTAAGGAAATGTAGCTCACAACGAAGGAAGGAGCTTGTTCGACCGATTACTGAGTACCGCTCATCAATCTGGAACTCTTACCAGGTGGGAATGAAGGAAGGGGAAGAACTAATGAAGATTTTTTACCATTGAAATTTTGAGATAGCACTTTCCGCGAACAGTCGGACAACATATTATTTCCTCCCACATGCATCTCACGAAAGGACCACGGCAAGAAAATTCAAGAAATTAGAGCTAATATGCAGTTCTTCTCGTCTATTATTCTTCCCGCGCGCTTTTCGCGAGTGGAGAAGGAAAGGGGGAATCAGTTACTGCTACCAGAAATACCTTCCACCGCACACTATTAGGTGGCTTATGGGACATGATGTAGATGTAGAGTCTGACATGGTTTTATTTAGCAGCTTTCTGAGGTAGTTGTAAGAATGTTTTTATGTTGAGTGCTTTAAGAAATCGTTCTGTACTTCGGAAAGACCCATTAGAAGAACCCAACATGGAAACATCAGGCAATATGCAGTACGACATTTAAAGACGATGGGCAGAGAAAACTGTACGCGCCTCTCAATGTCGGACAGTGGGGGAGGGGGCAGGGGCGGGGATAAATACATAGACTGACAAACCAGAAGCGGTTTGGCGGGATTGTCGATGCGGCTTTCCACGTTGTTGATTATATGTTATGAGAGGTGTTACTGTGCATTAAGAAAATACATTTATGTGCAACATGTTCGAGGCGAACGATAGGTGTTTTTGATGAGTTATGAGGACTTGTTTCCGTTAGTTGATATCGGTGTAAAATGCTGTCGTCCTATTACGGCCTTTTCACCTCTATGATAAGCACACGCTACAGGACTGCCGCCACAATGGCAATTGATCCATACGCAACGAAGCTTGTCCCTCATTGTCTGTATTACTCCATCCGAGGATGTCAGCTGGCATTGTCTGCTACAGTCGGCGGTATTGCACGGCGAAAGAACGCATTATAGTGAATGGGAATCATAGTGAGCAGTCGCTTCAAAGAACTATTCATACGTTTAGAGAGAAAAGACGTGTTTTTCATCTTCAGCAATGACAAAGATGATGATGGGGACATCCTTATCTATGGAAAATTACATGAGAAGTACTCACAGGAAGGGTTTTAACTGAATGGCTGCCTCCACTCCTTCAAAAAGAAATGACTGATTTATGTGAATAAAATAGTGCTATCCTAGAATGGGTTTTGTAGTTTTAATTGCTTTGTTCAGAAGTCAGCGCTGTAGATTAAATAGTTACGTATAATAATAGTTGGTGACTACTGTGATATAACAATTAACTGTCAGTGGTTTTGTTTAATTAGTGGACCAACCAGCTTGCCGTGGCACTAGCCCTGTATGGTGTACCAAGTGAAGGACCCTATTATGTGTGTAATGTGAAAATTTTAATGTAGATTTAGGTGACAGCTTTGAGTAGAGATTTCAGTGGTGGCGTTCAGCAAGTAGTACGGCCCCGAACTATGTGAGGGGTTTACGAATGCGCATAGAGAGGCGTAAAGAAATAGGACCCCTTCGCTGAAGATTAACTGTAGCACATATCACGACCTAACGTACAGACAGAGAGAGAGAGAGAGAGAGAGAGAGAGAGAGAGAGAGAGAGAGATATGGAGAGAGATTGGTTGGTTTGAGGGATTAAAGGGGCCAGACTGCAACGGTCATCGGTCCCAGAGAGAGAGATGGAAATGATAAATGGAGATAAAGTCAAAACGCCTTACAGGTGAATGAACATCCACCTCGTCCGCAGCACAAAGTATCCATCCGTTCCCATATTTTGACACAGCTCATCAGCGTGAAATGATGACTGTCGGTGTTTCATAAACAAATATTTATCATCATGGTGAAAAACATAAGACTAGCGATTAAAAAGGGCAATATCCGTTACTTTCTTGCTGCTATTCAACTATGAATTTTGCTGTCGCGAGACGAATGCTCCCCCTGGAACAGAAACGCTCGGAAATAAGGTCCGTTCTTCGTCCTACTTCACTATTAGGAAGAAGTGTTTATACCACTGCAAAATGTTTGTGAAAACAAGCTTCCGTAGAAGTTATCAAAATTCTGCTCGTAAAAAGCCAAAATTGGTCACACTGCCAATTATACAGAAACGTCCGTCCGCACACAGCTTGAGGCAGGACTGAAGATTGCGTTTTTACCGCCCCGTCCACAACGAGTTCCTTAGCGACAAGCTCAGACTGGACAATGGTGGTTACATTCCAAAGGAACCATACCGTCATTCGCCGTGAGATGTTTTAAGAAAACCATGGAACACTAGGTGAGAGGCAGGAAATTTGAACGCTGCTTCTTGCGAATGCGAGTCTAGTAGTGTCTCACCTGAGTTAGCTGACGTACACCAGTGTAGCGCGCTCCAGTAAATGCAATGAAAGTATAGACTGCAGTGAAGACGTACAAGGCCGTGTCGTTAATAAGTTCATGACTGCTGCAAGGCACGAATTATAAAGAATACGCGAGGGAACTGGTAAGTTACTGGGGTGATCTGAGACGCATTCGATTTCGCCGGATGAAAGATGGCAGTGGTCCAAGCGGGTGCACCATCGTCAGCAAATTCTGTAAAGCACGTCTGGCGCGATGTGCTCGACGCCTCTACTCAGTTCAGTACAGTACAGGAACGCCACGAACGTGTTGTCCGTGTGCAGAATACCGTTTCTTGCAATCAGCCGACATAGAGGTACATTTGGAAACTCGTGTGCCAAAATGATAAGTCTCGTGTTCTTGTAAAGTAAAGACCTGTTCTTCTAGTGCCATTTACCACAATTCCAAAATGTACAAGTACACACACCATGCGAGCTCCCGGCTAAGAATATTGAACCGAACGACCGTGTCTCATAAACGAAAAAAAAACACAAGTGAGTAACAAACTTGTGCGATCTCACTGGCAGTAAGGAGTTTAAGGAATATCCATGTTTTGACATCGTGCCCGTTGTTTTTTCACGTAAATTACGTCACGTACTTTGTGGGCAATGCATCCTCTGTCACGAATCGTTTGTTACCGCCATCCGGCTGGTTTCGCAGAATACACGCTGCGTCCAGTAAATGCTCACTGAACAGTATCTGCATTGTGTCTTCGTGCGTATGAAGTGCACACCGCGTAGAAACGGTGGGCAACCTCGGTGTGTTAACGAGGTACAATAGTATCCCTGGCAAACTATACACGGCAAGTCCAATCAAATGCTGACGAAGAATCTTCCTTCTTCTCTCTCTGAGATAATGGTAAGATCATCCAGTTGTGTCCAGTGCAGGATAAACTATAGCTCTACGGAATTTGTCCAGCAATCTTTAATTATCTTGTACATCGCGGCGCTTGAGACACTACACAGGTTTTTAAACAAAATCACTATAGTAACGTTTTCCATGAGCGAAGTGCCAAACATCAAGCAGAAAACATAATCCTTTGCTCTAGCACGTCGCAGTGTTCGGAGTCTTCAGATCTATGACACTCGTGACAGACAAAATTGTTCCCGGGTTAAACGCGAGCGAATAACATCGGGAAAACGATAACCACTTCAAACAGATCCCCCGCGAGCCACATGGAGCGTGATTATTTTACGACGGCGGCACTCAAATGCACGGACAGCATTTTAAATAACCAGCGTTCTGGTGCCAAGGGACAAAAATGCATCCAATATCCGCCCAGAGGGGGGGCCCATTGCACGCGTCGGAACAGCGTGCTAGCGGCCCTGCTTTCAGTGCGCTGGCCGCAAATAAATCACGAGCAACACAATGGCTTCTGCTAAACGGCGCCATGACGACAGCAGCGGCGCACGCGGTTCGCACTGCAGCCCTTCTGCACCGCGGCTTCACACTGCGTACTAGTCACGGGTTCGCGTTGTTAGTGCTTACTTAGCCGTCTCTCGCGTAAGGGCGTTTGATAACTGCAATGTCCACCTACAGCCCACAACAGTACAAGTTTAACTCCAATTATCACTAAAGCCATAAGAACTGGATGGTTTATGTTTGTTTCTATGCACTAACTCCACAAATGTGGTATTGACCAGACGGGTCAGGCGCTGCAAGACGCCCTCAAACTCACCGTGGGGAACCTCAAAGCGAGACACGCCGCTTCAACAACGAGTCGCAGATGCTCGGTATTTATAGTTGCAGGACCTCAGGCACCCACAAAGGTGGCAAAGCCGATATTTAAAAATTTTCAGCTGGCGATCAATTGAAGACACGATTTTTTTAATATAATGTAGCGACAGATTAAAACCGTAAATGAGATTTCTAGCCATATTTCGTGGTCTCCGAACTTTAGCCAGGAAGAGAATCTTTTCTTCCAATAGGGCCACGAGGAATGCCTGGGTGGCTCAGTAGGCAAGAGCATTAGCGCAAAAGACAAGAATCCAAATTTTCTGCACAGTGAAAGATTCATTTTTTTTCTTTTTTCTAGCTTAAGGCGCATGCACTGTCATATCATCAGTTTTGGCGTGCATGATCTGGATGAAGCGATGCAAATTGTTTACTAGTCAACATTCTTAGTGAGCAACATTAACTGATAAGTATATGGAAATAGGAGATAAGCAAACACAACAAAAGATACGAGAACATACCTTGAACATACGAGAGCTAGTCGTTTATTAAGGTAAGGACAGTCGTGAAATGGAAACCGCAGTAAAAATAAAAAAATGTTTTATTTCCAACAGTCAATTACACCTTCCAGCCACTTCTCTACATAGTCGTCGTTCCGACTTAGACATTTGTCGTAACGTTTTATTCAAAACCAGAGGTTCCTGTGACAGAGATGAGACTCTCAGGAAGCCAAGTCCGGGCTGTATTATGGGTGATCAAATACTTCCCACTGAAAATGCTGAAGCAGCGTCGTCGTTGGCCCTGTAAAGTGCGGCCGAGAGAACTGTCACGAAGAAGGAAAAGCGTGACAGTTACGTTAAATGGGATGCATAAAATCAGGCGAAATCTGTCAGCAGGCAATCATACTTCCTAGTGGTCTTAACGTACGCTCAGAAACGAAGAGAGCGATGTGACGCTATCGACGAGCGTATTACAGACACTGAGCAACACGTATGTGCAAAGCTTGATGGGATTTTCACTGTAGTTTCTACTCGCGACCGATCGGGTCTTAATAAACTAACATCCCTCGTACTTAGTTACAAGTGGCTCCCATCTCTTCAATCCGTATCGGGCTCCCAGCTAAAAATAATCAGGAACTGCGCTCTTCTAAGCAAAGCGTATGTTTGCAGTCCTCTGTGATGTAACGAGCAATTTGGTACGCAAAAACCTGCTATATGTCGTTCATGAAGACACTTTAGTGTGACTTCTGCCTGAAAGGTCTTAGGACGGTAATACGTCATGTGACCGCCGACCACGCAAGAGGGCCGCCTGGGGAACTAACGTGTTTACAATGAACCGTAACTGGCTGCAGAACAGGCGGAAGTCGCGTTCCCTTATGGCAGCCACCCCAAGCATATCATCGCCAGTTAAGCTAAGAATCCGTTTTTTCACAGCCACCCCAAGCATATCATCGCCAGTTAAGCTAAGAATCCGTTTTTTCACAGCCACTGCCTCTGGACTCTTGAGTAAGACACTGCCCCACTCCGTTTCACTCTGCAGAATTGGTCGCCTCGCCCAGCTGTACTGCTGAAGGCCATTATCAGAAGGGCTCGGCTACTGGCGATATGCTGAGCTACCGTGGCGTATGTCTTGTGGATCACTCTGGACTTGCTCGCGTTGTTATCAAGTTTAACTTCTTGCATCGTGTGATAAACACTGATCTTCTCGAACTTCGTGTGTCAGTTCCTTCTACCTTTTTTTCAAGGATCAGAAGAATTAAGTTGATTTAAAGTCTGATGCTCAGTGAATACAGTAACTGTACAAGTGTTTATTTACTGGTTACAGTAAACTTTGCATAGGAGTTAATGAGCGTTGCAATGCCCTACCAGTTCAGTTCTGGTAGTATTCTCGTAAGAATTCTGATATCACGTTAGCAGCTATCGACTGCTTCGACCATTTCTTGCTTGGCAAGGGTAAACACTGTAGATGAAGATTAGTTTAGCGCTCCATCAGCGAAGAGGTCATTAGAGGCACAACACTAGTTCAGAAAGCGAGAACAAATCGGGAGTCCCCTTTTCAAAGGAACCATTCCGACATTTGCCTTAAGTGCTTTATAGAAACGACGGAAAACTTAAATTTGGTTGGTCGGACGGAGATTTGAGCCGGCGTCCTCCCGAATGGGAGTCCCAGTATTTTAACAGGGGACACCTCGGTTGGTAAATGCAGAGGAATGAATTTCGAAATCATCTCAGGTACTGTTTTGTCACACGATAGAGACGTATCTACGTATCGTTTAAACTGCATCTTTGAAAATCATCGAATAACCGCAGTATTATGCCACAGCTCTTTTTCTCAATGCTCTGAAAGATAGTTGTCAATTTCCATGACATGTTATTACAATCAGTTGGCTGCAACTACATGTTCTGTATGACCTCCCAGTTTTTTTATCATTAGATGTACCATTTGTGTAATAATGTGCTGGCTGCATGGTCCGTACATCAAGCGCCCACAAAAATAACGTAAAAATTACCTGAACCACTGGACATTACTATTGTTCTTCCGTCCGGCAGACACGGTAAAAAGTAAGACGTAACTTTATATCTTTACCTCTGTCAACAGACATGGTTTCGTATTCAGTGGAGTACTACCTAACACGTTTTAGGCATCTTATGCGTTCTCAAACAGAACCTGACATATATCGACTTCCAGAACCGACAACAGATTAGGGCAATTATGTAAACATGCTTTAGAATTGAAATTTGTTTCGTATTTAAGTACGTAGAGAAAATTTATCGTGTTGGTAAAGGTATCGTACAAACGAAAGTTGGTTGTAGCACCACAGTGGCTTTCTAGAAGTGGTACTGTTGGAGGTGGTAGACCGCCGCCTCCCTCTACATTCGAAACAGTCACTTGTAGAGTCACCTGCAGTTTGACGTGGTCTCTGAAACGGGCTGCATCTCGTCATTTTTTACATTACATGGTGTACTATATTAAAGTTTTATTTATTATAATACGCTCGCCTAACAGCACAAATGTTTCGTGGAGAAGAACAACATACATTTTTTTCTCGCATGGTTATCGTGTTCTTTTCCACTGCAGTTTTTGAGCTGATTTAAGGCAAATATATTTCTTGATTTACTATAAGGTAATCTTAAAGGAAAAAAACGGAAAATGAATCCCTTAATGAGGCTGTCAGCAGCAATATATACGTATGACACATGGTATCCTTACGAATAACAGTGAATCAGCTAAAAAACTGAAACAGCAATTAAATGCGCAAGTAATAGGCAAATTATCCTAAGACAAATTGAGACCGACCATCTAGTTCTTAACACTGCAGTTGGCGTCCGGGTATCTTTCTCATTACACGACTGATGTGAATGTTCTGTCAACGTGAGAACACAGTCGAATACCGTCTAATTTTCACTCCACCTCTGTCACGTTGTAAACACACACACACACACACACACACACACACACACACACAGGGTAGCGCACGGTCAGGCGTTATAAAAGGCGACAGCACGGCTGCCACATTTCTCACGCTACAGCTACGAGTATCGTGAGGAGGGGAGGCGTGTCGCGCTGTCTCAGGCAAGGAGCGCACCGGCGAGAAGAAAGCGGAGGCGGCAGTGGAGCGGGCTCCGGCAGCCGCAGGACACAGGTGGCTCCGCCAGATTTAATCAGGCCGGGCTGAGCAGATCCACATGTGGCCCCCGCCAGCTCAGCCGGATTTCCCGCGCTCCTCCCTCAATTATTTACCGCCGCTCAACAACAGAGACTCGCGACCGTCTACAGTGGTTCCGCTGCCAAGGCTACCAGGACGGCGAAGACATAGCAGCAGCCACGTCACAACACACTCATCCGATTTTACTTTCACCGCTTTGTAGTCTCTTAACACACTCAACCACAGTGCCTAACTTTTCGTTGTTAAGTTGTACAACCTGTTTATCTGGTCTCCAGTCGACATTAAGCGGCTGTAGCTCGTAACTTATCGAAGAATCCCTCTGATATGGTCCCACTTGCTGCAATAAATCATTTCGTTCTAGGCCCGCCACAACTTCCACTCCTGATCCAGCGTATTCATCTCTTGCACCTAACGTCGTCAATTATTTGTTGGGTATACTCCCATTTTTGTCTTCCTCTAGTACCATGGAACATACGTGCTGTCATTCTGTCCTTTCTTCTTGTCAGTTTTTTTTACATATTCCTTTCCTCTCCAATTCAGTTGAGGTCCCCCTCGTTTCTTACCTCATCAGTGCATCTAATTTTCAACGTTCTTCAATAGCATCACACTCAAACGCTTCGATGTTTCATACAATGTTGTACTTCAGACATACTTCCTCAGTATTTTATTCCTCAAATTAAGGCCAATGCTTGATACTAGTAGATTTTTGATGTTTATTGCTAACGTTATTTGTGCTACTGCTAATTGCTTTCTTGTTTCTTTGGTTTACTCTTTCATTCTACAGGTCTGTAATTGTTCCTTACTTTCATTGACTGCTATTGTTTCATTCTGAATTGTAATACCACTAATAAAGTTTTCTTTTATTTACGTCACTGCTTCTTCGTTGTACATACAGACAGAGAAGCAGGGGCCGGCCGCGGTGGCCAAGCGGTTCTAGGCGCTTCAGTCCGGAACCGCGCGACCGCTACGGTCGCAGGTTCGAATCCTGCATCGGGCATGGATGTGTGTGATAGTCCTTAGGTTAGTTAGGTTTAAGTAGTTCTAATTTCTTGGGGACTGGTGACCTCAGATGTTAAGTCCCATAGTGCTCAGAGCCATTTGAACCATTTTTTTGAGAAGTAGGGGAAGGGGAGGAGGGGTAGGGCTACGAGGAAACTGCCCCTCTTAATACGAGCACTTCGTTCTCGGTCTTCCATTTTCATTGTTTCCTCTTAGTTCTCGAAGCCACACTATATTACTCGTCTTTCACGACAGCTTATAATAATTTTCTGCGAACTTCAAAAGTCTTGCACTATTTTACGTTCTCAAACCCTTGAGTATTGATTTTCCTGAATTCTTGCCTTCATTACCAAGCTTAACGTCAGAACTGCCTCTTTGGTGCCCCTACCTTTCCTAAAGCCACAATGCTCGTCGTCTAACAGATCCTCAACTTTTTTTATTCTTTTGCACATATTATCATAGGTATTGTGCACAGTTAAAACATCAAATAAATCAATTAAAACTTTTTTAACTTTGGCGAAGTTTATAGCGTGTGGATTAATTACAGTTAAAATAATGCCTGTTGGAACATTTCTCGAAAGCAGATGGTTGTCGTTCCCGTGAGGTGCTCTTCGGTGCGACTCCAAGCTTCAAACTGCCATCGGTTTCCTTCCGTTGTCCCAGAGCTGTGGGACAAAGCACACTCTGGAGGAAAGATATGGAGATGAGTCAGACTTACCGTGCTCCTCAGGGTGCTCTAACTGAAGATGAAATTCTTTTACTCCTGGCGCAGTCAAACTCAGCTGTGTACATTATCTCGAGACTGCCAGTCCTGCAACTACGGGAGAGAGCCTAAAAGCAAGGAAGGAAGGAAGGAAGGAAGAAAGAAAGAAAGGACGATTAAGTTGCACGCCCCATCGACGGCAAACTTAATTGAGATGGACTACAAGCTCGGGCTCGGCAAGTATAAGAAAGGAAAGTGACCTCCGCATTTACCATAATCGATTCGAGAAAACCGCAGGATATGTAAATCTGAATGACCGAACGGGGATTCGAACCTGGGTCCTCCCGGATGCGAATCCAGTGCCTTAGTTGCTGCACGACTCCACCCTGTGTGCAATTGGGAGGGTGCGGTAAGGGCGCCCCGACGAACCGGAGCTACGCGTCGTATCGAGAGGGATACTCGGCTCAACCGAAAAGCACTTCTTGCTAGTGAGCTGAGCGGCGGGGTCGAGAACCAGTCCAGCAGACAACTGCGAGTTGGCATATATGCTGGTGCCTCAGACTGCTGCGAGGACGCCGGCAAATGGAGACTTCTTATTTATTCACATTGCAAAGGTACTGATGGCATTTCTTTACTGTCAGACACAGACTAGGGCTGGAAAGTTATTAAAAATTAAATAACATCATGGAGTATAGTACCTCTGACCAACAAATACTACGACTATAAACTTCTGCAAGTAACCGTAAGTCGCCGTCAAGAACTAAAATTAAAAACGCAGCAGTCAAGTATTTGTATCTTCAGAAGTTTTAAAGAGGATAATTTAAACTCTTCATTACAAACCACAGGGTACAAATTTCATGGTTTAGCACTTCGTATTTCGAAATAGAAGGCATAACCACCGTTTCACTAAAAGGCGTTCGCATCAGAGGCTCTCAAGATCTTTCCTCTGAAATTCGCATAGAAAGAAAGTGTGACAGCTGAAGAAATGCGTGATTTTTGTAGTCGGATTGCCTTGCATCTGTGATTCACACCTTAAAGTTAGCACGTAAAGACCTCGCCCGTTTGATCCCACGTGACGTCAGCTTCTTACTGTTCACGCCGTGTAGTAGATCTCCCTTGATACAGGAAGTCTCTGGGAACTAGCGTAGTTCGCAAGGTTCGTGCTAAGCAGCAAGGGACATGCGAAGCCGAATCGAGCGCCGAGTCTTTTACGACTTAACGGAAAGCATAACGTCTGCGGAGGTATGTTACACCAGGATCACCGTCGAACATACTGATACGGTATGGCTCAGCCGAAGTAAATACGTAGTGTCGCAAAAACTGCATGTCTTTTCAGCGGAACCACAGGCGATGACCCATATGGCTAACGTTTTGAATAATCTTTCAAACTTGCGATCGTTGCACTGGTCAGTCGAAGTACGTGTTGGCGCTTGACGGACCGACTAAAGTTGTACCCTTTTCTTAACACCTTGTCAATAACGATATCAAAAACAACTATGCACAGGGTTCTACGAGATGAGATTTGAAGACGAATGAACGTTCGAAATGAGTTCAATGAACATGCTATTAATGAGGAGATAGCTGAGTATAGAGACAAGTGGAAACAACATGTGATTAGAATGAATGAGGAAAGATTGCCCAATAAAATACTGAACTGCAACATGAAAGGAGAGACCCAGGTGGACCAAGGAAACACTGGACATAAACTTTATGAAGACGGGGCAGATACGTGACTAATCCCTGTACAGAAGACGACACCCACGAAAAACAGCCCCATTCTTGAACAACTGTATGTTTGATTGTACCAGTTTGCTTCTGATGGCTGCCATCTTGTGTGACCACGCACTGGTAAGTGTTTCATGGTGTCTTTGATACTCCACTTTTATTAGACCCGTTGTGTACGCATTAGTCGTGAGATGCTGTACTATACCCTTCTCCCTCCTTCAGCTTTTGAGCATATTATTCCCTCTTTATATTTTCGAATTCTTTCTTTCTATATCAAGAAGAAAAGCAAACAGCTAACTTATCAGGGTAAGTTTCATCTCTTTTGCACGGAATAGTATATTTTTCTTTAGGAGTGGCGTATGGAACGTCAAAATCATAGTATAAATATTAACAAAGGCCGTATCGGTGTCTTTACTTTACAGTGACTTTTTATACATATTGTAAATCTATTTTAATCCTCTTGACTAGAAGCGGCACTTCACGCTTCTGTTGCAAATATTGTAGTGCAAATGACAGGACATTTCTTCCGATTTATGGGGAGAAACTTTAAATGTTTCTTTTTTCTCTCCCCCACACATCGATAGGTGGCCAGCGTTATGCACATGTAGGCTACCAACTATTTTTTGTTTGTGTTGTATTGGTGGTTATACATGATTCACTGATTATTTGCGCACAGACCATTCTTCCAGAGTATTTGTGGAGGAAGTAGGGTGTCTTAAAGTTCGCTGTTCTTTTCATGTTATAAACATTCTCACGGATCCCGACAGAATATGTCGTAATGCAAAAAGAATCTGTCCTCAGCTGTCGGTATCAATATAAGGAACTCAAACGACGAAGGTGCTGCAATAGTGCAACGATAAGCAACGCCTTGACCTAGACATTTCATTCTTCTCCTCAGTCCAGGTGTTGTTCTGGCTGAGCGTATACCGCAGGTTTTCCTGTATGTTACCGTGTACTAACATTTTCTCGAAACAGCCAAACCATTTCCCGCAGAACTGCCCAACCATTCACAGACTATTTACGACTATTCCGTTGGTATTATACTGTGTACGGCGAATGATTCTGTGTTGTGTACTACCTTACTTGACCTTCACTGAATTCTCTCTCTTGGCATTTTTTAATATGCATCTCCGTCGCAGTTTGCAACTACATAACGTTAGTTACTCTAGCGGGTGTTATTTTTTATTTCATTTGATCTATTTCTTGCTTCCGCAGCTTGCCATCCAGTATTCACTAGAGTGGATTCCATGAACGACAGATACAATAATGCACAAGGGAGGTTCCTAATGCACCGGCGTGTTTTAAGATCACTGTTCTTCAGGTCTGACAGAGTACGGTCTTGCGCCGAAACAAGTGATCGTGGTGGAGATGAGCTATGCGATGACATATACTGCTCGAATCGGTTGTCTATACTTACTTTGAGCATCATCGTCCTGGGTCTAGGTTCTACTGTGTGAGTGTTCTCGACGCAATTCCTTTTTTCGCCGAGGTAGTCTTAGGTTCCTACAATGGGGCTCTGTTTAATGAAAGCGGCACTTAACAAGAGAGATTGTTGTGCCTAAACTTCCCCCTTCAGTATAAAGTGTGTGTGTGTGTGGGTGCGTGTGTGTGTGTGTGTCAACATTACGAGTTCGTTGTGCAAACATCGTTCGGCAAACGGCAGGCTTTCTCTGTGGTATCTGCCGCATTGCGACAAGGGTAACTGCCGTTGACGGCATTGCGTGATGACCGGGCCCGCGCACTTCGGCGCCGACACACTGCCCTCTCCTCAGAATCGCAGCTGCCTGCTTGGTTGCACACTGTGCTGATACAGTGTGCCCTATCTACCCATTAATCCCTACTGACGGCGAAACGGGTGCATCCTCCATCCTTAGAGCAGTTTCCAAAACCAAAAAGCGTTACACTTTATACACACAAATACACAAACGGTTAACATCTCACATGTAAACAAACCTAATCATTAATTAGCCTTCCATACATACAGAACTAAGATCTCTTTTTTTCGTGTGCGGAGCGTCTCAATCGTACATCTGGGTCGCGTGGATAACTGATGAGCCCTGCAATGTAGATGTTGCTGTTATGTTGTAATCAATAACTGAGGAAACGATGAAAGAGAGGGTGAAATCTGTTACGTGCTCCTAATTTGCTGCTCTTTAATAGCTTAAAGGGGCTGCCGGAGTATACAATATTGCTGACCCTTTCTATATGAGAAACGGATAGCATACTAGATTTAGTTCCTTTCCTTACGTATCTCCTCTGCGTCTTCATTAAAAACAATAAAAAACACTGGATTATAAGATAAATGTACGTTAATAGTAACGTCACGGATAAGAAAATAAGATGATCAGTACTTTCTGTAATGATCACTAGGCTATAAGATTTTTTATTATTCTTAATTTCCGTAACCAAAATGGCGACTTAATCGCGCTCCACAAATGTTCGCTTTTTCTCAGTATAATTATTCAAAAGACAATGAAATAAGTCTTCCTGTACGAGACTGAAGTCACTGAGCAAAAGTATATGCGATGGCAAAGGTTTGCGTCTCGGCTACAACAGAGACATCTTTACTTTCCCCGATTTAAATGTCGTTTGAATGAGATGACGTTAAATTCTTGACAAGACAGACAAATGGCTATAAAAAGCGTTCAAAAATGGATCAAATTGCTCTGAGTACTATGGGACTTAACATCTGTGGTCATCAGTCCCCTAGAACTTAGAACTACTTAAACCTAACTAACCTAAGGACATCACACAAATCCATGCCCGAGGCAGGATTCGAACCTGCGACCGTAGCGGTCACGCGGATCCCGACTGAAGCGCCTAGAACCGCACGGGCACACCGGCCGGCATAAACAGCGTCCTTATACCAAAACAGATTGCGAAGGGGTTCTCGAATTTACCGCTGGGTTTTGCCGCACAGTATGGCGAGGAGCAACTGCAGGTCGCCCCGTCTTTGGTTGCCAACCAGATCAAGGCGATGGAAATTTCTTCCACCATCAAAGGCTGCTTCTGAGTGGCGTGCTACAGCAGCGCCGCACATCACAGATTCCGGCAACCGAGTGAAGTCCTCACAGCATAATCATTCTACAGGGTGAGTCACTAACTATTGCCACCCAGAATAACTCCGAAAGTATGATAGTAACTAAAGAGTTTGTCGGACAAATGTTGCATGGGACAACGGGGGCCATAATATGACGTTGGTGTTTTGGGCGAAGTGCACAAAGATGGCGTGAACGACCATTTACAGAAGGTGTTAAAAGTGATGACCATTGGTATCTATGCAGTGCTGCAATCTTCTTATCATGGATTGAATGGCATTACTTATCACTTCGACAGTTATCGAAGCACATGCTCTGACAATTATCTGGTGCAAATAGTAAATATTCGCCGAATACGGCGTATCCATCTGACGTCCCATTGACATGTAAACACCATTCGACGGTTTCGCAATATAACACTAATAGGAACGGTAAGACTAGTACCGTCGTATCAAGCGAATGTTAATGGCGTATTCCTTCGAAGAACAATTCGATATGCTTCTTGTTTACGGAAAATACCAACGAAATTCAGTGAGAGCTAGAGACACACGTACTCACCCTACACGTCGTACATTTAAATATGTGTACGATAAATTGAGAACAAATGGATCTTTAACGCATCGGAAACACATCCGGTAAGGAAAACTTACTAACGAGGAAACGGAAATCGGTACTCTTGCCACTGTGATTCGAGACCCTTGTGTTGATTCGCGTCAGATCGCAAGGGAATCTGGCATAAGCCAGAGTAGTGTTGTTCGTGTTCTGCATCGCCATAAATATCATCCTTACCATATCAGTCTCCACCAAGAATTAACTGGTACGGATTGTATGCGCTGCATTGAATTTTGCCGATGGGCTCAACTTCAGATTCAGAGGGATGACACATATATTTATTTGATTTTATTTACTGACGACGCTACATTCACGAGCCAATGAAATGTTAATCTGCATAACATGCACTACTGGGCAACAGAAAATCCATGTTGACTGCGGCAAGTTGCACATCAAAAACCGTGGTCGGTGAATGTGTGGTGTGGAATTCTGGGGGACAGAATTATAGGCCCCTTTTTCATGGAAGGAAATCTTAATGGTAGGAAGTACACCATATTCCTGCCCGGCCCATTTTTCGCTGATGGCTAGAAATGAGTTGCAGGGACAATTCCCAAATATCGTTGGACTGGACGCGGAGGAGATTTGTCGTGGCCAGTTCGTTCGCCAGCCTTGACGCCTCTGGATTTTTTCGTGTGGGGATTCGTAAAAGACATTGTTTATACAGACGTTCCAACTACACCTAAAGATATGCGAGAGAGAATTGTCAAAGCATGTGCTTCGATAAGTGACGAAGTGATAAGGAATACCAATCAATCCATGATAAGAAGATTGCAGCACTGCATTGTTAGCAATGGTCATCACTTCGAACACCTTCAGTAAACGGACGTTCATGCCACCTTTGTGATCTTCGTTGACCTTCAAAAACCTTGCTCTTACACATCATTTGTTTCGTCTCGATAGCCGCTATCGGAAAATAAGTACCAAACTATAGCATCACATTAAAAAAACAAAGTTGACCTACATATTTCAGAAGCAACCCCACCTAGCGACAAAAAAACCGTCATATTATGGTCCCCGTTGTCCCATGCAGCTTTTGTTCCGCAAACTTTTCAGCTCCTGTCATACTTTCGGAGTTATTCTTGGTGGCAATAGTTAGTGACTCACTGTGTGTATTCGGATTCCGATTCCGCTTCTGCTACATGTCTGTGGATTTATACTCCCGTCAAATACTGCTGAAAGAAACCGTAAGCAGGCTCAAACACTAATGAAAAACATAATGCTGGCACTCGGCCCCGGTGTTTTCACCCTAGGTGATTTTAGTTGTGTGGCCATTCGGCCGTGGTCTAAGGCGTATTTCGGTGCAGAATGCTGAAGCTATCATTAACCACAGAAAAGAGAAGTGATTAAACACTGGTGTATCAGACTACAATAATATGTAAGCCAACAATACTTGGAGCTAGAGTTCAATTATTTAACAATTACTTCCAGAAGAAATGATTGTCTGACAACGACAAATAGGGCACTAAATCCTAAAAGATCTGGAGCTTCTAGCGGAAATGAACCAGCTAAAGGGAAAGACACAGATTGCATCGACAGGGAGCTGAGAAGATACGATAATGACGCAGTGTTTAAACGACAAGACAGGTGTGTAAATTTTTTAACACCGTAAAACACCACGTCACACGCTTCACACAGCTTGCTCATCGTGTGTATGTAGGAACTGCTGAAAGAAGATGTTAACAATCGGCTTCAAGAACGTAATGACAATTTCGTCAGGGCAACAGGGATGCATCGACGGTAACAGAATATGCACTGGAAACAGGGAACCGCCAAATGCGTTGTTCCGAAACTACATTTTTATCAGTGTACAATCATTACTGTGTTTGAATGTACTAAATGGCCACAGAAATTCAAAAACACAAAAACAATTGCGAGAGAAATGAAGAAAGACTGAAACTAAACAGTTTGCTAATCTTAGTACTAAATGAAGCACACAGCCCAACCTCTTTCGCAGTACAGGCTCCATAACACATGTTTGCGTGACTCCGCGAACTTAGAAAGACGTCTAATGACGTCACGAACCGACCGTTGCGCAAATACGGATAAACACTTTGGACTGCTACGCTTGTCTAAACTTGAAAATTCTAAAATGGTTCAAATGGCTCTGAGCACTATGGGGCTTAACTTCTGAGGTCACCAGTCCCGTAGAACTTAGAACTACTTAAACCTAACTAACCTAAGGACATCACACACATCCATGCCCGAGGCAGGATTCGAACCTGCGACCGTAGCGGTCGTGCGGTTCCAGACTGAAGCGCCTAGAACCGATCGGCCTCCCCGGCCGGCTTGAAAATTATAATTGCCTCTATTTTAAACGTATGGCCGTCCTGTGGCAGATGTAGGCTACCTGTTTTACTTTTGTTACCTACCATTATTGGATGTCTGTAGTAGCAACCGCCTGCTAACGTGACGTGCCGCAGTAACGAAATTTTGTTTCCTGCTCGCCTGTGCGACTTCATATGAAACCAGACCCTAAGCTCGTAAGGAACGAACAACGTAGATATACCCAGCTGCCGTATGTCACGAATGAACACTTTTAGCATGTCACGAATGAACACTTTTAGCACGCCACATGACAGCAACAGGTGACATTCCACTGGGGACATCCTCTACCGGTAAGATAGAAACGTATGTTCACCTTTAGGTTCTTTGTAATTTCCCTAAATCAAAGTCGGGACGATCCGTTTGAAAATGACATATCCTACTCCTCGTCCCGTGAGAGCACTATGCTCCGCCTGACTTTGTCGTAAACGGGACAATAAACCCGAGGCTTCCTTTCCGATTCCAGTAATGTCGATAGAATGAAAGATTTTCAGCGATTTGTAGCTGGTTTCAATCTTCTTCAATAGCAGTCTGTGAATGAATTCTAGCCATTAGACAACTGACAAGCGACGTACATACAATAACATTATTATTCTTTTTCCTCAGTGTTAATCGAGTTGAAGCTACTACACTGAGTGATCAGATGTTACGAGTGAAAGCGGAACTTAGGTATCTAATTGTAATGCCACGTCAGATATAAGCTGCTCTGTTTCTCTATAAAATGCCACTGATTACGCGAGCTTTCCCTGTTTACCCAAAAGCAGTTTAAACAGTGTCCTCTGCACTTTTTCTTTTCAGCGTTTATGGCATCGTGTCGTGCAGACAAAAAAATGGTTGTGCAATTGTTTTATTTTGCTGCCGAATGACCCACCCCCCGCCGGCCGCGGTGGTCTCGCGGTTCTAGGCGCGCAGTCCGGAACCGTGCGACTGCTACGGTCGCAGGTTCGAATCCTGCCTCGGGCATGGATGTGTGTGATGTCCTTAGGTTAGTTAGGTTTAAGTAGTTCTAAGTTCTAGGGGACTAATGACCACAGCAGTTGAGTCCCATAGTGCTCAGAGCCATTTGAACCATTTTTTGACCCCCCTCCCCTTCAACTGTCAACGTCAGTTATACTAATACAGGAAGGCCGTTTGTATCATATGGATGTGAATCACGCGTAAAGTTTGTTGGGTATGCTGATTATGTCGTAGATACGAATAACTACCACTCATCTTTTGCAACTGGAATACAAAGAGACGCGGTAATCTTACGCCGTAATCTCAGAAAAAAGGATACGCTTACTCACCACGAAGCGTATTTCATAAAGCGAGCCATAAAGGAAAAAGAGTATATTATACCGTGCGATAAAAAGGCATCACACACACACACACACACACACACATCCGCGCGCGCTCGCGTGTATATACGTGTAACACTAGAGTGTCACAGCGACCAGTCCATCCTCTACAATCCCCATGATGCATCAGGTGAAGCTAGCAGCAAGGTCAAGTGCAGTAAACAAATAGGTTATCTAATAAATTTGAGTCTTTACATCCTTAGAAAAGGCTACTCGACATTGGAGAGCTGACAGAAAGTGCTCAATCTACACTCTATATTTGCAAATAACCTTAACATTGCATTAAAGTAAACGCACTGCTGCGAAACAATAGATATTCGAAAACAAAATATTTTAGCAAAGCAAACAATATTTCTTTAATTTCTTGATAGGCCACTGAAGTCTTTAAACAATTAAGTGAAACACGATTGATTAAAAACAAAATAAGCTTCAGTTGTAAAAGAAGAGTAAGAATTGTTTTTATCTAGAAGATAAACAGCACTGAAGTAACTAGTTACAGACATGAATAACTTCTTTAAAAAAATGGTTCAAATGGCTCTGAGCACTATGGGACTTAACAGCTGTGGTCATCAGTCCCCTAGAACTCAGAACTACTTAAACCGAACTAACCTAAGGACATCACACACATCCATGCCCGAGGCAGGATTCGAACCTGCGACCGTAGCAGTCGCGCGGTTCCGGACTGCGTGCCTAGAACCGCGAGACCACAGCGGCCGGCTAATAACTTCTTAAATGTGTTTTCGTCTCACAATAACAGCAGCGACGTAAACATTTAATAAATTGAAGAAGGGTAACCAGATCGCCCTTTGCTAACACGACTGCTTGAAACTGCCTGTATCCTGACAGGCTGGCGACTGTAGGGGCCGTTAAGCCGGTGTGTGGGTTCGAACCGGAAGCGGCTCGGCTCTCTGCCTCTGCGCGACAAGTTATAGTGACAGGTCAGAAATTCTTTCCCGTCCATCAGAACGGTTATCAGCTAGACGGGCGCCAGCCAGCCACCATAGGCTGTGTCAACAGACTCCAGGAATCGCGAGCGAAGTAAGAGCACGCGCAGCACTCGAGTCACCGCACCAGTATTATGGAGGTCCAAACGAAGGCTCACGATTTTTCAAGCGAGGGACTGTGGGGTACGCGATAGCCTCGCGTAAGATGGGATTTGTTGCGCCGGCACTGAGTGGATGGCAGTAATAGCAGCGATAAGTGATCCGACGAAGTGAGGACGGAGTGTTTCCGTGTGAAAGGGGAGCTACAAAGCGGCAGCAAACGCAGTTAGCGCGCGGGGCGGTTTTCAGGAATTAACGCCAGCCGCCGGGATTAAAGCGGCTCCTCCCAGGGGACCACTCGCACTGGCCGGTTCTCTCTCTCTCTCTCTCTCTCTCTCTCTCTCTCTCTCTCCGTCTCTGCCCCTATTACGTGCCATACTGCGCCCTCAAAAACTGGTACCCTGCTGCGCTCGTGAAAACAGGCACACGGCCATGTAACAAGAGCAAAGAGGTATGCCTCTGTGGCACGGAGCTAGCGTTGATATTATTTTATTTTTTAAATTCTTTTAACACTGACGAAAATCACATACGTAATGAAGCACCTGTCCGATATTTACCAAAGTTACTGGGGATGTTCATGACATAACGCATATTAAACGAACAAACTTTCACTCCATGCGGAACTGATGTCCACCAACAATGTTGCCAGTATGAAGTGTGAACCACCCACAGGCACCAATACGTATTTGTATTCGTTGTGACATGCAAGAAAACAACCTCAGACGGTAGCTTTGAGGTATTTCTTGCCGTGCCCGAGAACATATGTCAGTCCCTGATGATTGCTCCCCGGGGGGTGGAGGGTGGAATGAAAGCATGCTTCTTCCCATCACGTCCTCGATATGTTCTCTGAGTGGCGGAAATGGGTACGCCAGTGAGTGATCCGAACGTTGCTGAAAGCAACTGTGGTGGGAAATGCAATGTGGCGTATTTCATTATCATGCTGGAGCATGTCATTTGGTACCCTAGTCATGGAAGGTATAAAACATGATTTACCATCCTTGCCACGTACCGGAGGGCATTCGGCCTCTCTTCAACAATCACCATAACAGTACCGTTGTTACGTCCAGTAGCCCCTCACAATATGATTCCGGGAGTTGGAGACGTACAGGTCTCGAGACTCGCTGCTTCTCGTGACCTTTCACCTGGTCGTATATGGTCGCGTGGCGGCGATATGACCTCCATAAACAGAAGCAAGATTGCCATCGAAAGTTGTAATTGCCTTGGGCTCCACACCGCGCACGTCTCTCGTCTGACGAATGACGTAAGCTGTGAACGTCGCATAGGAACACGAGACATCACCTCTGCTTCCAGTGATATGTTCTCGGCTGTTCGAGGTGACGTGCTCAGATTCCAGTCGTTGAAATCCGCCTATTCGTCT
This sequence comes from Schistocerca piceifrons, assembly GCF_021461385.2. Classification (NCBI taxonomy): domain Eukaryota; kingdom Metazoa; phylum Arthropoda; class Insecta; order Orthoptera; family Acrididae; genus Schistocerca; species Schistocerca piceifrons. The sequence continues at coordinate 751,547,526 of NC_060139.1, forward strand.
GAAGCAATCGAACAGTCCTACCACCTCCTCGTGGTGTAGCTCTTCTGGAAGGACTCCCGTCTACTCTTCTTGCCACAATGTGGTCCTGAATCGTCCTGATCACGATTCTTTTTGCAGTCATTGAACTATGGCCAATAGTATGTGCGATCTGTCGGTATTATGCTCCTATGTCTTCTCACTACCTTCGCAAAGACCAAAAGCTGCCTACAGGCTACATGTCAATGTCCTCTGGTCATGCTTCGTTCGAGAAACGCTACTAGACACCCCCAATAGCCATCTGCAGGAATGGCTTTTTTCCGTTCTGAAAATAACTTCGCCTGACGATAAAATTTTAATAAAGATATACCCCAGGAATGGAAATACTGTGTGTGTGTGTGTGTGTGTGTGTGTGTGTGTGTGTGTGTGTGTGTGTGTGTTCGCGCGCGAGCGCTGTGTGTGCGTGTTTTCCACATCTCCTCCTTTATCACTGGACCGATTTCACCCAAACTTGGTACAAACATCCCTTAGTGTCAGGCAACAATCGCTGTGGGGGTAAGAACCACCTACCTTTCATAGTTCAGAAGACAATACGCCGTAAGCAATGAGATGCGTGAAAAACTATCGTATTATGCATGAAATTTTAATACATTTATTCCTATACTAAGACACCCCTACAGTCCAGTCAACGTAAGGAGATCCCTGACATGTGGCACTGCTTTCAACTGCGACGCTCAGATGGCTGTAGGCGAAAACAGTACCCGTCTCCAGTGCTATGGAGAGGCATTGCCACAGAGACGTTTATCAAAATCGCGTTGTACAAACGCGAAGCAGCTGCGCCCAGACGACAGAAATACTGTTTCTTGATTTGGATACTAATACATGGAAATGAATTTTTTCGATATTACACTACAAACACAGTTCATTTTTTTGATTTCTAATAGAAAATTCGCAAAATAAATAAGCGGGCAATGATAGGTTTGTCAGCTCCTTTATAAATAAATTCTACGGTGGTTAATGCTGTGCAAGAGCGTATGTCAACTCTGGACAACTATTAGATACCTTTACACAACATTTTGAAGTAGAATTGTTGTGTACATTTTGTTCAAAAGAATAAACCGAGATACAATGAATACGTCGTGACCAGTATAATTTATGCCAATGGTAACTTGAACCCGGTTTAACCATTAGTCTGAGTACTTCTTCAAGCGTGAGTCATGCTGTGTCACTGGTATTTGCACGCACCTATGATTTCCGAACACCATGTGTGTGAAGTAGCACCACTTGGGGAACAGGAACGGCGGCAGAGCGTAAAGTATCCTGACACAAGGAATATACTGTATGAGCTCACCAGAGCCACGGAAGTCAAGTGCTGCGTATCAGCCAACCGGTTCTATGGAATCAGGGCAGTAAGATGGATCGGCATGGAGACGTGACACACTGGTAGAAAGGAGTTACCATGTCTGAACGTTATTATGAACAGAAGAAGAATGAAGTTGTCCGATTCTTTGGTAAATTCACGTGGACAGTCCAACGTTTCTACAGCAAGCTGCGCTCTTCTTCTGGATCAACTCCAGGCAGAAGAACAGGAAATTACACGAAAAGAGACCTGGATTACAAAACAAAAAAATCGCGCGCGCGCGCGCGCGCGTGCGTGTGTGTGTGTGTGTGTGTGTGTGTGTGTGTGTGTGTGTGTGTGTGTGTGTGTGAAACAGAGAGAGAGAGAGAAGTAGTCTAGTTGGTAAACGTGTCTGTTACTATAACTATAAGTGACAGTATAAGGTTTTGTACTGCAACCCAAGAAGCAGATTGCAGTCAGCTGAAGACAAATAAAATAACAGGTGTTAACAGCTGCTGCGGGAGATGACCACGCAAACAAATATATTAAATTTTATCTTGTTGTAGTAAAGCGGGATAGGGGAAGACGAGTCTCTATACGCCTTCGCATGTTTCGTAGTTAATTCACTCCACTTGTATTAAGTATTAGTGTGCAGTCAAAACGTTTCTGGCATCTAATTTCCTACTTTTCTAGAACATCTGCCATGTTAGGTTCTTAAGTTCTGTAGCTTTTTCAAGCACGTTAGACACCCCAAAGGTCATCTACATTGTTCGTTTCGTAATATATCCTTGTCGCCTCTTCCACCAGTTAAGCGGAAGTAACGACCCAGATCATCGTACTGTAAAACGTATCCTTCTTACGACAGCTGCCCTTCCTGCTGTAACAGTACTCTGAAGCCTATCACCTCTCCCGTGTCAATCTGAGCCTCTGGAAACATCCTGATTTATATTCCTCCTGACGGTTACTTCCAGCTCTCTGCTGAGTATTACTTCAGATAATACGCGTGCAATGTGGATGGATCTACTGCTAACTCTGTAAACGAAGCGTCCTAGCTTAGCTGATGTCCAGTACTCCATTATTTATCCGTTCGCTCCACGAACAGAGCAGCAGGCGGGAGATAGTATTTGCCCAACGTCTGGGTGATATTTGCGTACTGTACAGACAGCCTGAGGCAGCAGTTTGTTACGTTTACTCTCTGCCCAAACACTGCTGTGTGCGATCTTCTTACTCATGCAACCAGTGTGGTCTGTCGATGACGCTGTAGATGGGATTACGTTCTTACTAGACGTAAAGCTGATGCGTGCATATTACAAATTTCTCCTCCAATTATGGTGCATTACGAAAACTGTCCAATTAATTTTGCGTCGTCTGTTTTACATCAAAAACCACAAACGCGCGTCACAGCGTCTACGCAATTACAGTGTATATCTACACTCCTGGAAATGGAAAAAAGAACACATTGACACCGGTGTGTCAGACCCACCATACTTGCTCCGGACACTGCGAGAGGGCTGTACAAGCAATGATCACACGCACGGCACAGCGGACACACCAGGAACCGCGGTGTTGGCCGTCGAATGGCGCTAGCTGCGCAGCATTTGTGCACCGCCGCCGTCAGTGTCAGCCAGTTTGCCGTGGCATACGGAGCTCCATCGCAGTCTTTAACACTGGTAGCATGCCGCGACAGCATGGACGTGAACCGTATGTGCAGCTGACGGACTTTGAGCGAGGGCGTATAGTGGGCATGCGGGAGGCCGGGTGGACGTACCGCCGAATTGCTCAACACGTGGGGCGTGAGGTCTCCACAGTACATCGATGTTGTCGCCAGTGGTCGGCGGAAGGTGCACGTGCCCGTCGACCTGGGACCGGACCTCAGCGACGCACGGATGCACGCCAAGACCGTAGGATCCTACGCAGTGCCGTAGGGGACCGCACCGCCACTTCCCAGCAAATTAGGGACACTGTTGCTCCTGGGGTATAGGCGAGGACCATTCGCAACCGTCTCCATGAAGCTGGGCTACGGTCCCGCACACCGTTAGGCCGTCTTCCGCTCACGCCCCAACATCGTGCAGCCCGCCTCCAGTGGTGTCGCGACAGGCGTGAATGGAGGGACGAATGGAGACGTGTCGTCTTCAGCGATGAGAGTCGCTTCTGCCTTGGTGCCAATGATGGTCGTATGCGTGTTTGGCGCCGTGCAGGTGAGCGCCACAATCAGGACTGCATACGACCGAGGCACACAGGGCCAACACCCGGCATCATGGTGTGGGGAGCAATCTCCTACACTGGACGTAAACCACTGGTGATCGTCGAGGGGACACTGAATAGTGCACGGTACATCCAAACCGTCATCGAACCCATCGTTCTACCATTTCTAGACCGGCAAGGAACTTGCTGTTCCAACAGGACAATGCACGTCCGCAAGTATCCCGTGCCACCCAACGTGCTCTAGAAGGTGTAAGTCAACTACCCTGGCCAGCAAGATCTCCGGATCTGTCCCCCATTGAGCATGTTTGGGACTGGATGAAGCGTCGTCTCACGCGGTCTGCACGTCCAGCACGAACGCTGGTCCAACTGAGGCGCCAGGTGGAAATGGCATGGCAAGCCGTTCCACAGGACTACATCCAGCATCTCTACGATCGTCTCCATGGGAGAATAGCAGCCTGCATTGCTGCGAAAGGTGGATATACACTGTACTAGTGCCGACATTGTGCATGCTCTGTTGCCTGTGTCTATGTGCCTGTGGTTCTGTCAGTGTGATCATGTGATGTATCCGACCCCAGGAATGTGTCAATAAAGTTTCCCCTTCCTGGGACAATGAATTCACGGTGTTCTTATTTCAATTTCCAGGAGTGTATATATGTCTATATCTGTGTGTGTGCGTGTGTGTGTGTGTGTGTGTGTGTGTGTGTGTGTGTTGTGTGTGGTGTGTGCGCGTGAGCGAGAGAGGGAGAGAGAGAGAGAAGACGTGTGGAGGGGGGGGGGGGGGGTGGAGAAGAATTATAGGTGCAGTGAATTATGAGGTGGAGGGCAAAATGTAGAGTGTCAGTTTTCAAAATATGGCTGTTTGCAGAGGGTGATAATTTGAATATTTTGCAACCAAAGATCCCATAATCTAAAATGATAAATAGAGTATCTACAGCACCAAGACAAAGAACGAAATGCTCGGATTAAGAAGGGTGTAAGAGAGGGCTGTAGTCTTTTGCCCCGCCGTTTAACCTGTACATTCCAAGAAGCAAGGACGGGAACAAAAGAAAGGTTGAAGAGTGGAATTAAATTCAAGGTGAAAGGATACCAATGATAAGATTAGCTGATGGCATTGCTATGCTCACTGAAAGTGAAGAATTACAGGATGTGTTCAATGGAATGAACAGTCTAATGAGTTCAGAACATGGATTGAGAGTAAATCGGAGAAAGACGAAGGCAATGAGAAACTTAACATCGGGATTGGTGATCACGAAGTAGATGAAGTTAAAGAGTTACCTCCACCATGACTCCACACAACGAAGGTGTCATCGACGTGTCTGTAACACACCTTGGATATACAAGGTGCCAAATCCAGTGCCTGTGCTTCGAAATGTTCCATGAAGACCAGTTCGGTGATTTCCTAAGACACTTGAATAGCCTATTAGGAAAGGACAAACAGTTACCCTTTCTAGATGTGCTGGCCACAAGAGACGGTGAAAACCTGCAGCGTGTATCGAAAACCGACACACACGAACTGATACCTGCAAAAACTGTCAAATCGCCACCCGAGCCAGAAAAGGGGCATGATTAATACGCTCGTAACGCAAGCAAGACGAATATGTGAGCCGCAGTACCCCAGATGCGGATGCAACACTTGAAAAACATTCTGAGGAGCAATGGGTTCTCCACCAGTTACATTAGAGGTGTGGCAGAGACAAACACTCGACGACTTTCTGCCATTTGTTCCCAGAGTGACGGATAGGATCGGCAATATACTGCACAAACATGGTCTAAAGACTATTTATAAACCGACAAAGAAGAGAAAAGAGTGTCTCCGATCGGCAAAGGAGACAAGGGACCCATTTGCAATGTCGGGAATATATCGCATACCATGCACATGCGGAAAAGTTTATATTGGAATGACTGGACTATCAATCAGCACCACGATCACAGAACACAATCGACATTGCATGTTGTGGCAGGTAGAGAATCGGTCGTGGCAGAACAAGCGCTGCGTGAGGCCGACCACATATTAAAATTCGCCGACACGTAAGTTCTGGCTGTAGAGAAGAACTATCAAACCCCCTTGTTCAGAGAAGCTGCAGAAATACACAAACATGAGAGTAGCTTCAACAAGAAAGAAGACAGGTGAACGGATCGTGGACTCCCGTGCAGCAGTGAACGACCGTTGCAAGTAGCAAGACGAGACCCGCACAGCAAACGACCACGGAAATGCCCTTGGACATGGCGCGCCAGGTACATATAGTCTGCGGCCGCGAGCTCGACTCCAGTACACCACCAGCAATGGAGGGTGAAGCTTTGACAATGCCAACCACTTCTGCTGGCGAAACGTCGGCCGAAGAACTCGAGACAGAAGCCAAAAGGCAGTTTTTCAAAAAGGACATTCCTAGCCAAGAGAAGTCTACTAGCATCAAATTTAGACCTTACTTTGAGAAAGAAATTTCTGAGAATGTACGTTTGGAGCACAGCACAGTATGATAGTGAAACATGGACTGTGGGAAAACCGGAACAAAAGAAAATCGAAGCACTTGAGATGTGGTGCTACAGATGAATGTTGAAAATTAGGTGGACTAATAAGGGAAGGAATCAGGAGATTCTCCGTAGAATCGGCAAGGAAAGGAGTATGTGAAAACACTGACAAGAAGAAGGGACAGGATGGTAGGAAATCTGTTAAGACATCAGAGAATAACTTCCATGATACTAGAGGGAGCTGTTGAGGGTAAAAATTGTAGAGGTGGAATACATCCAGCAAATAAATGAGGATATGGGGTGAAAGTGTTACTCTGAGAAACACCTAGTTAGCCTGAGTGGGTACACCGTTGTCTGTTCATCGTGCTTCAGTGGGCTCTGTGCATAAGTATTTGCAGATCGTCTTCATCTCGCTTGAAACAATCTATACGTACGGAAACTAATTACACACTTGCAGAACTCGCTGATACGCATTTCTGTTAAGGGCGAGTTCGTGGGAATGCCAGCACATCTCTTTGGTTCTACGTGGAAATACATCCAAACACACGACTCACTAGCAAACCAACATTTGCCAATGGCAATAATGTAATTTTACGCGGTGACATTCCTGGATAACTGTTTCTCGGTTTTCTGCTGCGTCTGGTTTGTTTCTTCATTAGAATTTTCAACGAATCCCCCTGTGAACATTGTCTGGAGTTAACTGCCGCACTAACAGGCCGTGTACTACTTCCATATACAGTTGGCGTGTCAATTACGTGATCTTTTAGAGGATCCTGAAATGTGATCACCTACACGAATTTTTTATGTAGCTGACCAACCACAAACGAAGTACAACACGGCGTATTAGTACGGCGGCTAATGTCTGGCGATGACGACAGAGGAAGTCGATGAAAGCTCCAGGGTGCAAATGAATCTAGTGCGGCAAAATCACCGAGAAACATGTATCCAGTGACTATTGCTCGTCGTCGGTTGAGGTAAACAGAAACCGTGTCAGGTGACAAGCGTTAGAGCACACATGTAGCTGCCTACGTAATGTCGATCACTTGATTGTTGCGCGGATGCTGCAATGTAATCACCTACATCCATTCCATGATCAACCAGTTCAACCTGTGTGACAGGCTGATTTTTAACCAAGAAGACAGTTCTAACAATCGCTCCTGGTTTTTTTTTATCAAACTACCACTGTCTCAATTTTCTAGACTTCGTGATGTTTACTAATGTATCATATGTTACAAGAGAGAGTATTTTTAAGACATCTTCTTGGGACTCATGTCTTCTCCTCTAAACGGTGTGCTGTATTTGAGCTTCTGAACGACGTACCCTTGCAGCTGTGTTACTTATTTACATGCGTGACTAATGTGATTCCATTCTTTATATTTTTCTTTATATTTTTATTGTTTGGATGTTTCCAGTGATGCTTTTCCCTCATAACTGACATACACATACGTCTCGATATTTCAATGTGTAAGTAATTCCGGGTTCGATACCCAGTGGGTTCAACTGTTCTTTTCTGTCATTTATCGTTTTCTCCATGTCCGGAAATGATTTTCTTTTTGTCAGTGTGACGAATGACAAATTCCAATTAGAAGTTTACGTTAAACTGTAGATCTGGGTTGTGGAGATTTTACTTCCCACACACGCACGCACAATATAATAAGTGAACACTAATTCCAGTCTTCCTCCTCAAGTACCATACTACGTGTAGAAACAAAAAAATTCCCGTCAGAACGAAAGAGTACGATGCGAGAAATGGAGGCAGAAAAGACAATAGGTAATAGTTAGCATTATTATTGCAATTATTAAAACTACTTGGTTTAGAGGTGCCGCAGGAAAATCTCTTTCATCTCTATGGGATCTAAAGGTAACCAATGAGTAGTGTCCAGGTGAATATGTCAAAGCAATCGACTCTCGCCTTGAACGAACTGAGACCATCATCAAGGCCAAAGGTATTAGGATGTGCTCTCTTGGCTGAGGTTACTTTCCAGATAGTCCTCGTATAGTATAATAAAAAATACCCTCCGGTAAACACGTTATAGCCATTCTTAGCGCATACACGTAGATGTCGTGCCAGCTCGCATTCAGCAGCACCGTTTAGAGTTTCTGCATGTCTACATTTACATATCCTTCGCCTTTATGACTGCTTGATCTCTGTTGCGGTCGCTCAGTGAGGTGTCTGAATACCTGTAGGGGAATGGCACCCATTTCTTCCTTAACGGGACCTGGGCGTCATAATGACCCAAGAAATGGAGTTTTTCTTTAATAAAACTTCATGCTTCTTCTTATTTTCGTGTCCAGATGCCTCTTTAAAGCATACGCGGCCGTGAATACCTAGCTAACACTGCTGTCAAACACGGAACCCTGCCTACAATGTCTCGTTATTTAATTCTGGCGCCGCTATTTCCATAGCAACTCGTTTGTGTAATCTCCTTGATGAACATATCGACTGTACTATGAGCAAGGATTTATTGAAATCCATCATTCTGTTGATACAAGCAGATTACTTGAGTTTACTTACTTTTTCGTGTGCATTTGTTTTGTAAACCTGTTGTTGTGACTGCGTATTTTAACCACTTTACATCGTAAAATTGCAAAACCGAAGAAATTTAAAAACCACGAGCAGACTACGCATCAAAACTGGGGACAGCATGAAAAGTAGGTTGCTACGAGTGGACAGGCAACACGTCGTTGAAGCTGAAAAAGCTGCTGAAAGCAACACAAAGGACGCCATAATAACAACGAATTGAAAGAAAACTAAGGAAGATGAAAAGGGGCGAAGAATCAACAAGACTATGGAGCTAGAATGATTTGGCAGGTTATCATTGAGAAGAAAATAACATGCACATCTTTAGTTTCAATTTCCCTTTCAGTTTCCTGTGATCAACGTTTCTGCTAACTTAAAAATCATTATCTCATCCAGCATTAAAGCTACAAAAAAATTTGCATGAATAGTAATATAGTGCTTGTCTACAGAGTGAATCGCATTATTCAACAATTTATTATCTATTTTAGGCTGCAGCACCTCATACGTTATTAAATTATTAAGAGAAAAAACTGACTTATAATAAAAAATTTTAAATACGCAAAACAACAAACTGGTAAATATTCCTGGTTTACTGTTTCAACTAGTTAATAATTAAAAGAATAAAATTTGTTTTGACCCTTTACTTTGAATAGCGTGGAAGCAGAGTGCACGTAAAATAAAAATTATACGTAAATTATAAATCAATATTCACTCCACAATGAATTCCATAGTTTTTAATTTTTTTCACACAGAGTTCACAACACACCAATCACTGATTGAAGTCTCATACTAATACCTGTTAAAGTTTTTGAGTTATCAGATTTCAAATTACCAGTAGAAACTACATGGCATGGCGTCCAGGTCCCCTTACGAGCCGACAGCAGGAAAGGTAGATGCTGGGGTCTGCAGCGACGTCGACACTCTAATTCAGCCCAAAAAAATTTCCAAAGAGTCCACGTCGAGACTATGGGCAGGCCACGAGGTCTGCCTGGTGCTGGTTTAACTGCGGCTGTTCCTTCGCGTTTCCACTTCACAGTCGCGTCACCTACAGTCGACCTGAACAGCTTTGGACGGCTCGGATTTTCTCCAATGGACTTGTTACTCAAGTGAGATCCACTGACTAGTAACAGTTCGAAATCACTAACCCACCCACTCTGATCCCGACTAACAACACAATATTCTCCCCCTCATTTCTCACTGGGGGTCCGCCTTTCGTCAAGTCCGCATTACACAGGAGAGTCGGGATACTTTTTACCGTAATGCGTATACTCCGCAAGCCAACGTACAGTGCGTGGCGGAGGGAACATCGTACCAATATTATCGAGATTGTTTCCTATTCCATTCGCGCACTGGGCGACGGAAAAACTATCTATCTATGAGCATAAGCCTATATACGTGCCTTAATGTATTCTCCTTACCCCTAGGTGAGATATGAAATTGTGGTATTGCAACGATCGCAGAATGTTCGTCAAATACACGTTCTCTAAATTTACTGGACACAGTTTCGCAAGAACTATGTCATCTTTTTCCAAGGATTCTCATTTCAGTTACCAAGGCACTTCTGTTACATTTTCGTACGGGCTGTAACGACTTGTTACGATCTTAGCAGCACGGTTTTGAATTCGTTTGATGTCTGTTGTCATGTCTACTTCATGAGCATCCAGACAAAGGATCAATTCTCCAGAATATGTAGCACTAGAATCTTCTATAATGTGTCTTTACAGATACGTTACATTTTCCGAGATCGTGCTCAAAGTAATGCCTCCGAATTTTTCATGCGAACACTCTTCATGATTTTTATATAAAAACAAACATTACCACCAACTTACATCGTTACTCTTCATGTCTACATATTTGTAGCCCTCTGGCACTAAACGGCTCCGAACTGTAGCGTGTAAGATGGTGACGAGCAACGTCGGTGCGTGAGAAACAGCGTGCTACAATCGAGTTTAGAATTCGAGGAGTTCATCCTGACACGGAGCACCCTCTCCTTCAGCATGACAATGTCAGACCACACACGAGCGCTGCGACATCTGCAACAATCTGACAGTTTCGGTTCACTGTCATCCATAATCCTCCTGATTTGGCCGCATACGATTTTCATCTTTTTCCAGAATTTAATAAATACCTCCGACGACTTCACTTCGGTAGTGCTACAGCGGTGCAAGCAAACGTGATGCGCCTCCGTCAACAAAATCGAACACACTATAGTGACGGTAGCAACAAACTTGTCTCGTTGGAAGAATGTGACTATGCTGAGAAATAAATATGTAGACATGTGAATTATAAAGCTGTAGAATATTAACAGCGTTTGTTTTATTTAAAAAACTTTACGAGATTTCAAATAAAATAATTCCGAGGCATTACTTTTCAGTCTTCCATTCACCGTCGCTAGTACTTAATTTAAGTGATCGTCCCATTTCAACTAGCTTCCTGTGATACGGCATTCTCACGATGTTCCTAGCTAATCTTGTAAACACATACTTGCTGTCGTATTGATTCGGCAGGGGACTGTTTTTAAACTGCATTACTGGACAACTTATTTCGGAGGTACACGCGTCATTATAATAAATTCCATAATCGTATGCCTATGTAGTACGTGTCCTCTCAATCTGTTACTAGTAGTCTTCGACATAACTTATTCAATGAACGTATCATGCTAAAAAGGGATCTTGAAATCAAACAGTTTACTATAAACACTGGGTCTATTATATCTCGTGTCCACGTAAAGACCCTTTGTGCATCCAAAGCCCACTTTGAGTAGACGCACATTTATTCACATTTTGACTTGAGTTAATCATTGTACCTTTTGATTCCGTTCGGACGCCGTAAAAAAATCAGTGATTCATGTTGCACAATAATAAACACAAAATAAATACGAGGTTATTCAAAATGCTCTAGACACTTCCAATTGATTGTTAAAAATGTGTTGAGGGTAAGGAGTTATACGATTATATGTATGGAAACAACAGTTCAAGAAGTTTGTTTTGTTGCCGCGATATATAGTAACACGGATGCCAGATCGACGGAGAAGGGTTTTTGCTTAGTTCATGTCGCGACTACAAAAGGCACTATAACAATGGATCGGATGTGAATCACCTGTCAATCTTCAGTTGCTGGCATGGGCCCCACATTATCCGAACCTGACATCGTATCATTTTTATCTGTTAGGTTATGCCAAAGGGATTGTTTTCATACCTCCACTTCCCAACATCGAGTCGGATACTCTAGGGCGACTGCGGACCGAATTTGACCATACACTGGATGTGTGCCTTACGAATAAAGGTTCACACATTGAACATTTGTGAACATGGCACAAAAAACTTCTTGAGCTGCTGTTTCCATATAGTATCCAACATCTACACAAACATTTTTTACAATCACTTGAAAGTGTCTGGATCACTTTGAATAACCCTGTAGTTCTCTCTCCTATTCGTGCGACTTTTTTCGCGCCCCGGATCGTCCTTCCACTCTGCGAGCCGAATCCACAGCCTACGTACTTAGGCGCCACTTGTGCAGGCGCCAAAACCTCACCCACGCCTAACCGACGGGGCGTACCCCCGTCAGCTGTGTTCTTGGGTTCAACACAGATAGGCAAGGGTAAGATTCGACATACCATACCAGTGTCGCCAACTGTACCCTCACACAGTCGGCAATAGAGTACGGTGTCGTGCGCCCTATGGGAATGTAGGAAGGAGGAATCTACGTGTTGACTAGCATTTACTATTTGCAAGATGCTGTGTATGAATAAAGAAGCTGTTTTTCACAAGTGCAGCTTTTCCTGAATCCGCACCTTTCTTCGCAGGAGTCATCAGGAGATACTCGCCCTGTTGGCAGTACGGAAAGCAAAACAGTGATAAGCGCGCCGTCCTGTTAGGAAACAGCGAGCGACTCATTACTGAGCGCCCGTCAGCGGCTAACGAGCAGGAGGCAGCGCTAGGCGAGACGTGGCCGCAAATCGGATTGCCCGGACCGCCCGGCCAGTTTATGCAGGGGACGAGGTGAATTAAGGATGGCGCGGTGCGGGTTGCGCCGAAAGTTTAGCGCTCTGCGACCTGCCCCAGAGACTGCCCGCACGCCTCTGGCCGCGTCACTGTTCTGGGGAGGACACCGCGTAGAAGGGCCGGTGTCTGCACAGTCAGCCACAGAATACTCCGATAACTTTGTCTCTGACCCACACCACACGCTCGGCTGCTCCCTGGTAACGCTGGGGCACTCTCCCTCTTGCTTCTGACTCTCTCCTGAAATATTGATATACGAGAAATAAGCGTTTTGGAACGCAGGAGGTTCCGGTTCCAATAATGACAGACATAGCAGACGGCTTTAACCTGCTGTGTTCGCGCGTATGATGGATATTTACACGGTACAATCGCATTAATGGGACCACCGAATATGTTCGACGTCAAAGTGCAATAACCACTCACAGGCGGCAGGTGACTGCACTAGCAGTGGAAGGTATATACACAGCATATCGAGGGAGAGGGAGAGGCGGATAACAGTGCAGCCATTGTCGTAATGCGGAAACGGAGCGATTTATCTGACGTCCAAGAGGGTATAATCATTGCGCGTGTCGCCGTGACCCAGGTATACCGTGCATGGTGAAATGGTGAGGAGCAACTGTGGTATACCATGGGCCTTATATGACAGAGGTGAATAAAGGCTGCGGAGATCTTTACGACCGAAGAGACGTGCAACTTTGAGCATCTGACCGCTCAGATTAACCAAAAGGCTACTTCTCAACGACCGTTCAGCGAACGTCGCTGCGTATGGCCCTAGGCAGCAGGTGCCTGCACCATGCTCACTGCTGTTCATCGGCGACGAAGGACGGAACTTGCACGTCAATACCGCATCTGGACGTCCAAAGAGTGGCGCCATGTGACCTTTTACGTTGAATCTCGTTTTATGCGCCATCGGAGAGATGGCCGTTGCCGTGCACGGCGTGAAACACGTGAAAGCGAACACCTTGCGATCAGGAGGGAACATTGTGGTCTGGGGGATGTTTACGTGGCATTCCCTGGCTGATACCATCATTCTGGAAGGCACAATGGGTCAACACACGAGTATGCACCTATCCTCGTGGACTATGTCCACCCCTGTATGTAGTTTCTTTTTTCCTCGTCACGATGGTATGTACCAGCAGGACTATGCAACTTGTTACACAGTTCGCAGTGTACTTGCATGGTTCCAAGGAGCACCAGGATGCGCTTACCGCACTCCCCTGGCCACCATACTCCCTAGATTGACATCGAATCGAGAATCTGTGGGACCAAGTCGATCGGGCCGTTTTCGCCAAGGATCCTTAACCCTGAAACCTAGCGCAGCTGTCAGCGGCACTGGAGCCGGCTTGGCTCCAGACCCCTTCCAGAACTTCACCGACTTTCTTCCTGCACGTCTCGCGGCGACTGTGCTGCAAAAGGTGCTTATTCGGGCTTTTGATAGGCGGTCACATTAATGAGACGGGACTGTGTAGTTAATTGTGTTTTCCGACACAGCGTTAGAGAATACTGCAAAGGTCGTGTGATCGAATGAAACGCTGAAGATCATTAGGTGATACAGAAGGCCACTACAGGATACCCACAAGACTCATTTAGTGCTAGAGCCACTCTTACTAGAACTAAAAGGACGTTATCGAAGGAGTTATGGACTACACAGTACTGCACAGTTGTGTTTGCGTGGAGGAAATGTGGTGCCCTGGCACGAATCCGAAATAAACTAACCATTGCAGTAAAGAATGTCAATTACACTGTACACGAAGGGAAACTACAACTCAACCGATAGCAAAACTTGGTGATATACTTATCACTAGACAGGTTTATGTGTAGTTATTTGCGTATTTCTGAGCAATGAGGGAAATTTCTTTCGTCACGCAAGCTATTGCAGCAGCAAAATAAAACAAAAACTGCATAAAATAGTGCGGCTTGAAACTGGCACTGCCGCTGCTAACAATACGAGTGTGCTACGGTGCGCCTGTTTTACAGGCTATTGAGTTTGCGTGGGGGTGTAGTCGCTTTGTTTTGCGATCCTAGAACAATCAATGCACTGAGCACTCAGAACGCCACATCGCCAGCATCCACACGCAACTGCACGAGAATGGCTAGTCTTGTTACTTCAGCACCCTACTGAGCTTCACAGCTCAGCGAAATTGTTTATATGCGTTGGTCTTTTCTGATTTTTCATCGGCGAAATTAACCCTTCGTATCTCAATAATTTAAATCTTAGTAACATAGCTAAAATTATGTTCTTCATTAGTCATGGTATGAGGCAAAAAATAAAAAAAGGAACATAATTTTTATTGAAAAAATTGTATGTTGAGAACACAATTTTTATTGAAAACAGTGTATGTTGCAGTTCTGCAACATTGTGACATTAAGGAAGAATTTTTACACATGAAATATATCATTTCAGGTGTGATACTCGACACGAAATCTCTGAAACAGTTGTTGGGCTTGTTGAAACAGAGTTGTACACCACAATTTTCGCATTTGCTCCATGCATAACTTGTACAGTTAGGTAATTTGCACCTGTTCCTCTTGTTAGTCCATATTGGTCAATGACCAGTTTGGTCGTCATGTATAAGTTTTGATGGCACATGCTGTGTGGGGCTTTGGTGCTTCTTTGCCAGGATGTTCTCCAGACATGAACCCTATCGAACATGTTGGGATAGATTGAAAAGAGCTGTTTATGGACGACTTGACCCACCAACCACCCTGAGAGATCTACGCCGAATCGACGTTGAGGAGTGGGACAATATGGACCAACAGTGCCTTGACGAACTTATGGATAGTATGCCACGACGAATACAGGCATGCATCAATGCAAGAGGACGAGCTACGGGGTATCAGAGGTACCGGTGTGTACAGCAATCTGGACCACCACCTCTGAAGGTCTGGCTGTATGGTGGTACAGCATGCAATGTGTGGTTTTCATGAGCAATAAAAAGGGCGAAAATGATGTTTATGTTGATCTCTATTCCAATTTTCTGTACAGGTTCCGGAACTCTCCGAACGGAGGTGATGCAAAACTTATTTTGATGTGTGTACTTCGGCCTCTCCACTACATAACGTGACCACGAGTTGTAACTGATACCCCCCTCCCTCCCTCCACACGCATGCACCATCAAGACTGCGATGCAACCAGTGTGTCGTGCGGGAAGCACTCTGGAATAGGCAGCTAGCCATAAAACTCACTGAAGACAACAGAGCACCAGTCCACTCTCCAGTCAAATCTTGCTCGCCACCAGAGTGGCCACGCATGATTGTGTCGTGGTGTCAGTGGCAGTCTGGTGAGAGGTACACTTGATGGTTCCTGGCGACACACCAGGTTCAACATGAGCCCTGATTTTTGTCCCTGGATGATGTTTGGTGGCCCACCGCCGTTCGCGCAGTGCGTTGTTCTTGCCGTGCGCCTGTGCTACGCGGACGTACAGAACCTGGTCTACTTGTGTCGGAATGTTCCACAGACACTGCTGAAAGCACCGACAGAGCATCGATACATCGTTCCAAACATGTGTAGTAGCTGTTTGTCAGCACGTCCATCTACCTCCCCTCAGGCCCAGAATACGAACCCGTTCAAATGGCTGAAGCTGTTCAACAGGAGTACGTACTCGGCGGTGGTGCATGGTTGTACCCTGGAATTAGTGTTGCGAACACTGTTTCCCTTTAAACTGAGTACAGTTACTGCCTGCAGAGTCAAAATAGAGGGTGCACTGACAGGCCTCCTCAGCAGCTTTTGATCACCGATGAGCGGGACAAATGAAGCACTAACTCGTCAAGCATTCGGTATACACATATTATAGCCTGCCGCCACCGAACACCTCCCTTGAGCGTGTTGCATTTTATTTCGGTAGTGTGTGAAGGGCGCTATAAAACACTAACGACAGATGAAAACAATAAGGAAGTGAGCAATGAATAACTGAACATTGTAAATCAAAAGGCGTATGAAACGGCCGACACCATAGATATATCAGAACAAAGATTGCGAGCGGTTCTAGGCGCTTCAGTCTGGAACCGCGCGACCGCTAGGTCGCAGGTTCGAATCCTGCCTCGGGCATGGATGTGTGTGATGTCCTTAGGTTAGTTAGGTTTAAGTAATTCTAAGTTCTAGGGCACTGATGACCTCAGGTTTTAAGTCCCATAGTGCTCAGAGCCATTGGAACAAAGATTGCGGTAAATTTTACTCGAGGAATTAACTGTGAGAAAGCTTTGGGCGAGACGAGAACCGCAGTTTTTGAATACCACCCAAAAGAAAAAGTTAGGCCAGCTTTACAAAGAACCCAAGTGACTGTGTGAGAAGGTATGCGGTATGTCAGTGTGGATGACACTCGGAGCAACCACTTGACGCCGGAAACGAAGTAGTGAATGTGTTGGCCTGCAGTTCGCCACAAAAGAGCGACGAAGCCGATTTCGCATGCCGGAAAGGTTATTGCTAGTGTTCTGTGGCATGCGAAAGTCTTGCTTATTACTGGTTAAAACAATAGCTGGAGAATACTATGCAAGTTTTTTGGATATACAGTACATCTGCATCTGCTTTCTATAACCCGCAAGTTACGTTAAGTTGTATTGAAGAGAGCGATACTGCCAGCCCTGACTTTTCACCCCTTCCCTGTTACATTCGCGAATTGCGCTTGGGAAGAATGATTGTTGGTAAAAGCTGTAATTTTCCCTGAATTTCTGGTGGTAGTCGTTTCGCGAGACGTATGTGGGAGGAAATAATACGTTTGCCGACTGTTCCTGAAAGTACTCTCACCGGCTTTCTACAGAATCCCCCCCGTGATGCAGAAAGTCTGTCTCGTAGTGTATGCCGCCGGAGTTTGATGGGCACCTCCGTAAAAGCTCTCGCGCTTACGAAACGATCTTACGACACGCGCCGCCGTTGAATCTATTCTCTATATGTCTCTCTCTCTCCCTTCCCTATGTATTTTACGACTATTACTGCTTCCATAATTTGTCGCCAAAAGTAATGGATTCCTCGCCCATTTATGTGCAATACTTTACATTCATTTAATGAAATGTTATAAAGAACAGTCTTGATCGCACAAAAACACACTTTTATTCATACGTGGTGGCCGGTTTTGACCCGACATGGAGTATCATCGGACCATACTAGAATAGTGACTTGTGGAGGTGATGGCACGGAACAAGAACTGTGAATGTTCAAATGTTCAGATGTGTGTGAATTCCTAAGAGACCAAACAGCTGAGGTCATCGGTCCCTAGACTTACACACTAAAACTAACTTACGCTAAGAACAACACACACGCCCATGCCCGAGGGAGGCCTCGAACCTCCGGCGAGAGGGACCGCGCAGTCCGTGTCATGGCGCCTCAAACCGCGTGGCCACTCCGCGCGACTAGGAACTGTGAACTACCCACTGCAGACCACATCACTGTTCCTGCTCCGTACCATCGCCTTCACACGTCACTACTGGAGTACGGTCAGAATATGATCCACATCGGGTCGAAACCGGTCACCACTTACGACTAAAAGCATGTTCTTATGCGATCAAGACTTCTACATAATAGTAGAGCAAACCCGGGATAGACGGCCATACGGAAGAGATGGCCAACGCCCGTAGTTCTTCCACGATCCGCTGCACAGCGCTGCCAGTCAATTGGTAGTTGGTATCGTGAGTGATTGTTGCTGCTCCGGATGACCCTTTATTTCAACTAAAAGTAAGTAATTTCCACGACTTTAGTTTTCAGTATACCATGAAATTGTATAGTATGTCATAACCTTTCGATTTAAACATAACTTATGCTGTGGGTGACGACGGAAACTTTAGTTTTAGAGTCGTTTAGGTCGAATTGCGTACCGGCGCGTGGGTTTTGTTTGAGTTTCCGTCCACCGTGTTTGATGACGCGCTACGGCCGTCTCTCCCAGCTAATCAGGAGAGACAGCCATACTCGGGATGGACGGCCATCCCATAAACGTTTTGTGTGTTAAATATTTATGGCGTCCTCATTTTTTACAGATGCCAAATAAGTAAATTCGAAAGGCCAGCTCTTCTAGGGGATCATGGAAAGAAGAAGACCTTTACAAGTGCTATCAATAACGTAAACAATTATGATTATTCTGTGAGAAAAGCTTCTATGGAGTTTAATATCCCCATTAAAAGCTCTTGGGAGAAAATTAAATATCGCCTGCGAGTCCAAAATTCCAGTGGGTCCTAGATCTTGTTGGGATTCAGCTAATGAGTTACAATTTGTCCATCACAAAAAAAAAAAAAACGCAGGCTCATGGATTTCTCTTGACAAGGGACTATGTACGAAGTCTAGTTTGTGATTTTGCTGTGCAGCTTGGCCCAAAACATCAATTTAATAACGAAAAAGGAAAATCAGGTTATGACTGGTTCAATTGGTCTTATCTCGGCATCCAGATCTAAGAGTGCGAAAATCTGAAGGCATATCTTGGCAGAATCCAGGGAATAATCGTGATGAAGTCAAGAAAAAAAATGGTTCAAATGGCTCTGAGCACTATGGGACTTAACATCTATGGTCATCAATCCCCTAGAACTTAGAACTACTTAAACCTAACTAACCTAAGGACATCACACAACACCCAATCATCACGAGGCAGAGAAAATAAAGTCAAGGAATATTCCAACTTCTTAAAAATTTTTTACGTCAAGAGGTTCAATAAAACATGTTTAAAATGTTAAGAGTTTTTTATCATTTTCTCTTTGATTTCAAAGTGTTTTGTTCGATGGCCCTCTATCCCTAAGATGTCTGGCCATCCGTAAGATGACCAAGTCTTGCATATTTTTTAAGGATTTTAGCTAGTATTTAATCTGTTATGTCTTTCTAAACGAAGAAGACTTTTTTTTATTAACTGAAAAGGAAATTTATGGAAAGTTTCACGTTGTCCTTAAGTATTAGGTTGTGAAATGGCGTTTTAAAAAAATCATGGCTATCTATCCTGGATGTACCCTATATTACTAGTTCACTGCGATCGCTGCTGTTCTCACATATATTTACAAATATAACATTTATTTACGTTGAGGGTCAACTGCCAACCTCTGCACCAATAATCGATCGTCTGGAGATATTCCTGCAATTCGCTACAGTCTCCTGCCGGCGCTACCTTCCCGTAGACAACTAAATCGTCGGCGAACAGCCTCCTAGAGGTAAACAGCAACGGTTCTGTCTGCAGAGAAACCCTCAGTCCAGTCACAAATCTGGTCCGATGCTCGGTAAGTGCGTATGGTATTCACTAAGCGACAGTGCAAAACTGTTTAAATGCGTCCCTCAAATCGAGGAACACGGCATGAAGATAGGTGCCGCTACCAGCCGCGCCCTGGACCTCTTTCTGCGGAATACGTGTTGATTTTTACCGATGAGATTCTCGTTCTCCAAAAACATCATAATACTTGCACATAAAACGTGTTACATTCTACAACTGACGGACGTCTGCGACAAACGCCTGAAATTATGTCCAATCTACGACAGTTATGAGAACAGTGATGACTTGCGCTGATTTCCAAATGGTTCAAATGACTCTGAGCACTATGGGACTTAACATCTCAGGTCATCAGTCCCCTAGAACTTAGAACTACTTAAACCTAACTAACCTAAGGACATCACAAAAAATGGTTCAAATGGCTCTGAGCACTATGGGACTCAACTGCTGAGGTCATTAGTCCCCTAGAACTTAGAACTAGTTAAACCTAACTAACCTAAGGACGTCACAAACAGCCATGCCCGAGGTAGGATTCGAACCTGCGACCGTAGCGGTCTTGCGAGGACATCACACACATCCATGCCAGAGGCAGGATTCGAACCTGCGACCGTAGCGGTCGCGCGGTTCCAGACTTAAGCGCCTAGAACCGCTCGGCCACCAACGGCCGGCGCTGATTTCCAGGCAAAGAATATGTGAAATGAATGATTGTAAAAGAAAAATAAACATCTTCTGCCTGTATAATGCACCTGCCTAGAAAAAGGGTTCGATAAACGTAAAAACATGGTACTTCAAATACTAATCGTTGAAATTTGCATACTACACTTCAAATTTGGCACCAAGTGACTTTTACGTTGACATAGATCGAAGAAACTAATATGTAGCAAACGTTTTGAGTAGAGGTAACACGTTATAGCAACCTGAGATCAGACACACATTCGGGATGAAAGCTACTTTGTGACTTGGGCACCGCTCAAAATGGGAACTGTGTCAGAGAGCAAGAGAAAATTTACTTAGAAGGAATCACAATCGTTCGCTGCCACTTCGAGAACATTTCCCATCTCCATGGTAACCATGTCTCTTCCTACAGACAGCACTGAAAGCCGTTGCATTCTGTCTCAGTGGCCTGTTAAGCTCCTTATTTCGTATCTTTGTCGTCTGCTGTTTCGTGTCTGAAATAATGCTCCGTGAAAAGTGCTGTAATGTAGGTGACAGTTCACCCGACACAACCACTGTACGCTATCCATTGCCGGTCTGACTGATGTAGCCTGCAAATGTCAGTGTTGTCTCTGAAGACAAGCTTTGCACTGCTCGTCTATTTCTGCAATTATACATGCGCCACTGGCTGCCACATTTTACGGCATGCTGAGTAACAGTACGAGACACACCAGAAATACAGCCTGCCGTTAGGATGGTGTACGAGGACCCTAACATTCGCCAACAGCGTCTGGCGCGCGTCCCACACCAGCCCACCTCGCAACTAATCCACTGCTCCACAGCTCAACCACTGAACTCAGAGCCTCGAGGCAGGGGCCAAGAACAGCGCCCCAAGGACAGTCTGTAGCTCCGTCTCACCACGCTCGAGACTAACAGGGGAATGGTTAATTAATAGGAGGTTGGACCCCTATTTGCTCGCAATACACCTGCGATTTTCTTGGAATACTGGCATATAATCACAGAGTAGTCTGAAGTCGAATGTTATGCCACTCTTCGGTCAGAACCTAACTCCTGTAGTGACGAGGGAAGCGAAAGCTGCTAAGGAGTCTGCGCTCTAATACTCCCCACAAGGTGTTCAAGTCCAGGTCCTGTGCTGGCCAAGGAAGACGCTGCAGTTCAGCTGCATGCTCCTGATACCACGATTGTGCTGTCCTGGCTGTGTGAATGGGTGCATTATCGTCCTGAAATATAGCATCACTGTTAGGGATCAACATCTGAATCATGGTGCGCACCTGATCACCTAAAATTTTCACATAATCGTTGGCTGTAACACGGCCTTTGAGAGTAATGACGGAACCAGCAGAGTAGCATGATATGGTTGTCCACACCATCACATTTTCACCTCCATGCTTAACCGTTGGAATCAAGCAATGAGGATTATAGGCTTCTTTTTGCGTTCTCCAGACGTAAACCCGGCTCGATGTTGGGAACAGCGAAAACGTTGCCTCGTCGGACCATATGACGTATTTCCACTGATCAGCCGTCCAGGATTGATGCTCCTGACACCATGTTTTACTCTTCTTTGCGTTGGTTGTCGTCACTATTGATTTCGGTATAGCAGCTCGTCCATGAATATTCACTTTACGGGGTTCTCAGTGGACAGTGTCTATAGATACAAGGTCTAGAAGATGGCTATTGAGCTCTGTGGTCACTTTAGCCGCCGTAGTTTTGTACTGGTTTGACACAATTCATGTTAGCGTATGACGATCTCTGTCATTTACTTTTGATTTGCGCCCACTATTACGTTTATACGATGATGTCTTTCCATGTTTTGTGTAGGCTGTCATGACTGTTGAAACAGTTGCTCTTGAAACATTCAGTAAGTTGGCTGTCTTGGTTACTGATACTCCAGCTAATCGGGCCCCCACCATCTGCCCTTTTTGGAACTGTTAGGTCTTTCATTGCACGTCGACCTCGGCCTCTGAAAGCAAATATGAAGTACGCACTACTCGTAAACAACCTGCACTGATGCCTACTCCGTACTGAGCATGCACAGTCCAGCGCGACACGTGCCTTAGCTGCGTTGTTGACCGTCAAACTTAACCATCCCACTACTACCACTGTTCATATTATCTTGCCCATTCCCCGTACATCTAGCAGTGGGGTGGACGTCATTCGGTCACTGGTGGTACGTTCGAGGGCCTCACTAACAGCTCGATTTCTGCATCCCTTGTACCTGCAGCTAAGAAGTCTCGTGTCTGACTACTCGCCTTTTACACGTCTCAGAGAAAGCGAATGAAAAAGATTAATGACAAGATACGACATATACTTAGTTAATTAAGAAACATTTTCATATTCAGTGGCTGCTATTATTGTGTTCACACACTGTGAGCTTGGTCTTCCTTTTCTAAAATACCGAAAGAGTACGTAATTGGTGAGGAATTGCTACGAAAGTGGTCACGGTTATAAAATTTTCGAGATAAACTGCGCGTGGCCTGGCCAATATAAAGATCATTCTTGTGTAGGCAAGACTAATAATGTTCTCGATCTGCGGTGCACGGGAATGTTCACCTGACTTCAGTTTTATGTCGGGCTGCTCTTTCCTCCATGGCACTAACGAAGCTAGAAGTGCTACGCAGTGTTCGTGTACGACGCAAGCGTTAAACATGGAGATGATGGGCACTACTCTACTGTTCAAACCAACAGAGTTCTGTTAGAGCTTGATTTCTAGTCTGAAATATTACTTCACTTGGCTGCACTGTTTAACTGCTACACTGAAGCGCCAAAGAAACTGGTACAGGCATGTGTGTTCAAATGCATATACATGTAAACAGGCAGAATGCGGCGCTGCAGTCGGCAACGCCTGTATAACGCAACTGTCTCGCGCAAATGTCAGATTGGTTACTGCTGCCACAATGGCAGGTTATCAAGATTTAAGTGAGTTTGAACGGGGTGTTACAGTCGGCGCACGAGCGATGGGACAGCATCTCCGAGGTAGCGATGACGTGGGGATTTTCCCATACGATCATTTCAGAAGTGTACCGTGAATATCAGGAATCCTGTAAAGCATCAAAACACCGACATTGCTGCGACCAGGAAAAGATCCTGCAAGAACGGGACCAACGACGACGAAGAGAATTGTTCAAAGTGACAGAAGTGCAACCCTTCCGCAAATTGCAGCAGATCTGAATGCTGGGACATCAACAAGTGCCAGCGTGCTACCATTCAACGAGCGTGCTACCATTCAACGAAGGCCCACTCGTGTACGCTTGATGACTGCACGACACAAAGCTTTACGCTTCATCTGCCCCCGTCAACACCGACACTGGACTATTGATGACTCTAAACATGTTGTGTGGTCGGACGAGTCTCGTTTCAAATTGTATCGAGCGGATGTACGTGTACGGGTATGGAGACAACCTCATGAATCCATGGACCATGCATGTCACCAGAGGACTGTTCAAGCTGGTGGAGGCGTGGGGAGTGTGCAACTGGAGTGGTATGGGACCCCTGATACGTCTATGTACGACTCTGGCAGGTGACACGTACGTAAGCATCTTGTCTGACCACCTGCATCCATTCATGTCCATTGTGCTATCCGAAGGAGTTGGGCAATTCCAAGAGGACAATGCGATACTCTACACGCCCAGAATTGCTACAGAGTGGCGCCAGGAACACACTTCTGAGTTCAAACACTTCCGCTGGCCAACAAACTCCCTAGAGATGAACATTACAGAGCATATTTGGGATGCCTTGCAACGTGCTTTTCAAAAAATGTTCAAATGTGTGTGAAATCTTATGGGACTTAACTGCTAAGGTCATCAGTCCCTAAACTTACACACTACTTAACCTAAATTATCCTAAGGACAAACACACACATCCATGCCCGAGGGAGGACTCGAACCTCCGCCGGAACCAGCCGCACAGTCCATGACTGCAGCGCCTCAAACCGCTCGGCTAATCCCGCGTGCGTGCTATTCAGAAGAGATCTCCAGCCACTTATACTCTTACGAATTTATGGACAGCCCTGCGGGATTCTTGGTGTCAGTTCCCTCCAGCTCTACTTCAGACATTAGTCGAGTCCATGCCACGTCATGTTGCGGCACTTCTTCGAGCTCGCGGGGGCCCTACACGATATTAGGCAGTTGTACCAGTTTCTTTAGCTCTTCAGCGTAGTAATGTATACACAATATAATCTCTTTCACAGCTAGATCACACAAGTATAGCGATTGATTTCTTGTGGTCATAACGATATTTCGTCCACTACTACTACCAACATCACTTTAACACTGTACTTTGTCGATTAATCGTTGTAGTCCAGTTCACTGTTTGAGGTATTTGACGTAATCGAAGAGGCGTTCACGAATATAAGTCACTTTCCGCACGAACTGTTTATTTTGAAACAGGGAAGTACGTCGCCCGTCCCGTCCTGTGTCGTGCTCGCACACGCACGAGCTAATTGCTTATTACCACTACAACCACTACAATACAACTTTTATTGTCAAGCTCTAGTTCCTGCATCAACAAGCGAGGCGACTACTGCAGAACTTCCCCCAACTACTTGCCTGTCAACTTTCTGTAAGCAAGCAAAAGCCTCACTACCGACGCACTACAGACAGCGTCGTACGACAGTATACAGCTTACAAAGTGATATTGCACAGTGTAGCTACCAACTGGAAGTTATGATGGCGTCATAACCAGTGGTACATAATCGAATGCACTAATTTAGTGAGTATTCTCAGGGTATCACACGTAGAACAGATATAAAAAAATATGGTGTATGACCGTAGTTACACTGGGTGTGCAACAAATGGAAACGTTCGTATCGGACCTTTATTCAGTAATACCGTGCAGGGCAGTGAATTTCGATCAGGTTCCGTTTATGTGCGACACAGCAGCTTATAGTCACTAGTATACGGGGAGGAACGAATTAAGGACCGTTCCCCACTGCAGAGCGTTCTGCACTTTATAACCTATGCAAGGAAAACGGGAGGCCGCTAGCCAAACACGAACGCCATGCGGCCACGGGAGAGGATATTATTCGTCTCAGCTACAAAACGCCGAACAAATGAAACACTCTGATCTACGAGGCACAGATTTTGTTTCTTCAAACACCGTTCATAATACACGGGGCAAACCAAACAACACGTCCTTCTCTCTTGGAATGCTTAAGAGCTTGTACGGCACGAGAACTCCTGTGCTAGAAATAGTGAGGGCCTTGTGTAACCTTTCGTAGATATTACAATCTGACGGATCTGTTCCAACAATGTGTTTAATCTAAAGCTGCTGAGTAACAAGAAAACCTAAAAATTAATTTCCAATCAATTTCTCCCCTCTCCACATTTTATGTGTTAGATATGAGTGCTGAACAAAAGAATGGGGATGGCTTCAACTATACAGGGTGAGTCACTAACTATTGCCACCTAGAGTAACTCCGAAAGTATGATAGTAACTGAAAAGTTTGTGGGACAAATGTTGCATGGGACAACGGCGGCCATAATATGACGTTGGTTTTTTGTTGCTAGGTGGGGTCGCGTCAGAGATATGAAGGTCAACTTCCTTTTTAAATGAGATGCTACAGTCTGGTACTTATTTTCTGATAGCGGCTATCGAGACGAATCCAATGATGTGTAACAGTAAGGTCTTTGAAGGTCAACGAAGGTAAAAAAGGTGGCGTGAACGCGCCCATTTACAGAAGGCGTTCGAAGTGATGACCATTGGTATCTATGCAGTACTGCAATCTTATCATGGATTGAGGGACATTCCTTATCACTTCGGCACTCATCGAAGCACATGCTCTGACAATTCTCTCTTCATGTCTAGCTGGAATGTCTTCATAAACAATATTTTTTACGAATCCCCACAAGAAAATATCAAGAGGCATCAAATCCGGCGAACGAGCCGGCCACGACACATCTCCTCCGCGTGCAATCCAACGGTCTGGGAATTGTCTCTGCAACTTTTGTCCCACAAACTTTTCAGCTCCTATCATATTTTCGGAGTTATCCTTGGTGGCAACAGTTAGTGACTCACCCTGCATATTCCAGTCTGTAAAGACAACGACACCGCTGCAGACTGGTCATCGGGTGAACTATGAACTCTCTGTTGTCGCGCCGCTGCCAACACCACCGGAAAAAGAAGCCGATATCAGCTATTGCAAAGGACTGATAAGAGATTTTCTTTTGTGACGTATATCACCGACCTGTTTTATTATGCAGAATATTGAGAGTGAGGGGCGCAATAAATGATACCCTTTTCGTTTCTTGAACGATTCAAAATTTCCACCCGAAAGATATGGCGAATGGTTGTACGCAAAGGGGCACATAATTTTGTTGTGTGTATAATCCTCTTAAATCTTGTACCAACCGAGAGACTAAAGAAGTAATTTAAAAAAATGGGACGATGTATTTATTTTAATGGCATTCGAAAGCTCTTCAAAACTCGAAAGCAGTAAAACAACGTTTGTTATAGATGACATTGAAACTTTTCCCAAATATATACAAGGAATATGCTAAAGTTGAAATAAAAACATAATTGCTTCAATATTACGGTTGAAACGACTGTAAGGAGCATTAAATATACAACACAATTGCAGTCCCTGTGCGTACAATCATTCGCCGACAAGCTCGTTCGATAACTTGAACCATTCCAGAGATAAATGAGACGTTACGTCTCAAGAGTGCCACCATATGTTCTGCAGAGAGCTGAGTTAGCAGCGGACGAAGTTTGGAACGGCTGAATTCCTGCAATTTTATGCATCAAGAAACTTGGACTTGCGAATCTGTATCTGATGTCTTTGAACAGGTGGAGGAGGAGAAGTAGGGGGGAGTAAAAAAACTGATGTTTTTTCAGTTAGCTAAAAGTTGCATTTAACGATCGTAAGAGACGAAGTTTACTGATTACATCAGCAACGAATCGTTACGACGGCCGAAAAACGTAATATTTTGCAGTAAGATAAGTGGCTGGGGTGTTACAATATACGCCTCACTGGGATGTCCTCCTCTTATCTAAAAGCACTAAGCTCGTTTGACCTAGATTTATAAAACTCATATGAAATATTGATGGTGCTTACGAAATATTCAATTAAAATCAATACTGACCACTGTATTAAACGAGCAATACAAGCTTTGTTTAGAACATACTGCGACCGAAACCAGTCAATCTAGGTCATCGCAAGACCCAGCCGAGTTTATCTCTATCTTCCCGACTAAAAATCTAATTCAAAGAAGAAAATTATATTTTAGAACAACGACAGAGACAGAGCGTATTGACTAATTGCTAACGCTGAGGATACGTCACCAAGACGAACTCAAAAAGAAACATCCGATTCCAGGATACTGCACAGCAGTCGGTCGGAGATACGGAAGGATTTCATCCAGCTACGAGGAGAGAGACGCCTGTGTGATTGTCTCGCTGTGACTTTAATGCAGTGGCCATAAAGGTACAGTACGAAGGAAGGCAGGAAGCGGTAGGCGGAGGGGCGTCTGAGACTGAAGGAGGCGGGGAAGTGGCAGTCCGCCGCGCACGCGCAGTGCGCTCAGTGCTGCGGGCGGCGATTAAGCTCTCGGCAGCGGCAGAAGCGCGGCCGGTGGATGAGGCGCATCGCATTCGCCGCGCTTCTCCGGCGCGAATCGAATTCGCGGGGAGGGAGAGTACAGTCAGCCAGTCGGCGCAACCTTCCAGCGGCCAACAGCGCCGGCCGCCTACGCGGCTTGTCGTTTGCATGACTGGAAGCAGTGATTCCACTTACCGTTGTGGTTTCACCCTAGTTTCTTTCCGAATTATTCCTAAAATACCCTGAAAGTCTTAAAAATTCTATATTTATGGCGCAAATAATGTCACATATTTAATAACATACAATATTTATAGTACACTATACAAAATACTCATAAATCTACAGCGTCAGAAGCTGAAGCATTACATTTACGCCTTTTTTGGTTGCATTTAACATAGCACTGCTGGATTCTGAAACAGCAATTGTTTGCTAGCGTTCCCAGCTTTGTGTGAAGCAACCATTAGAGGTTCGTTATTAAGTGCATTTCATTTGTCTGTTTTTAAGTCCCATAGTGCTCAGAGCCATTTGAACCATTTTTGAACCACCCTGGCCGGCTATAGCTGGACACATCCGTCAAACACTATCTCCAGATTTTGTGCTACATGGGGACTGCCCGATGAGAAACAGGAAAACATTTCCCCTTTCGGGTCCAGACATCACGCAACGGCTCATCTTAACTATACTAGTCCTGGTGTAATCGGTCAACTTTTCGTGCGAATACTGCAAGTATAATATGATTAAGTTCTGATGACGCCCTTAACAATGTTAATAGTACAGTTAATACAGTAGGCTAAAACTTGACGTATTACATTCAATAAGACTCTGAGCGAATCCCTTTAAAAAAAAAGGTGCGGCCACAGAGTGGTGCCTACTATAAATAATACTATTACCACCTTAACTTCAATTTTACCCCAAATTTCACTAAATCCCAGTCAAAATAAAATAGCCCTAACCACATACAACACAAGATGTTTCGCCCTAAAAAAGGGTGAAGTCCCTAAGAGTGTAAAGAGTGTGGGGAAGGCCGTGAAGCGGTTACAAATGTCGTCAAACTGTCGAGTGACAAAGAGAGTCCTATTGATTTTTTGTCCTCTTCAATTGTGTGTCGAAACACGTTTTATCGGCATTTCTGTCTAGAGCACACATGGCGAAAACCGCCAAATTCCTCACCGAGAAACAAAAAGACACTTGCAAATAAAGCTCTTTGTCAACCAAATATCGTTAACAAACAATGAACTTGCTAGCAACTAAAAGTAACGACAAACTTTTGGCGCCCCATTTCACCTCAAGGTCCGGGTCACTAGCCCCACGGTGGCATGCGTGCCGCTGAGAGAGACAACCGACGTGCGCTCGGCAGCTGCCGCCTGCCCCTACATCTGTGCTCCAGCGCTCGCGCCCCCATGACCTATGAGAATATTTTGCCCTCTTCCCGTAACAATCGCAGAGGTACGGGGGAAGGATAAGTGTCATTGCCACTCTTGTATCAGCTTCATTTTATCTAATTTTACACGCATGATTATTATGCGAGGTGCATGTTTGGCGGTATTCTGGGAACTCGTGAGTTAGCACCTCCATGATGCGCAATGCCTTTCTTTTAGCGCCTTCCACTGATGATTACAACTGAAGAAACTGAAAAAGGGTACTAAGTTAAGGAGATGGGACCTGTATAAGTTTAAAGAACGAGAAGTAGTTGAGAGTTTCAGGAGGAGCATTAGGTAACGTATGACTGGAACATGGGAGAGCAATACAAAAGAAGAGGAATGGTTTGCTTTAAGATATGAAATATTGAAGGCATCAGAGGATCAAATACGTAAAAAGACATAGCCTAGTTGAAACCTTTGGATAAAAAGGGAGATACTGAATTTAACTGATGACATAAAAATGCAGCAAATGAAGCAGGCGAAAAGGAATACAAACGTCTAAAAAATGAGACTGACGGGAAGTGCAAAATGGCTAGGTAGGAATGGCTAGAGGACAGATGTAAGCATTTTGACGACTAGTCCACGACGCAAAAACTGATACCGCGCACAGGAAAATTAAAGACCTTTTAGAGAAAAGAGATGCTTCTGTATGAATATCACGAGACTGGATGGAAAACCAGTACTATGCTATGAAGGAAAAGCTGAAAGGTCGAAGGTGTGTATAGAGGGTCTATACAAGGGATTTGAACTTGAAGGCAATAAAATAGAAATGGAAGAGGACATAGATCACCGTAAGACGGAAGATATGATACTGCGAGAATAATTTGACAGAGCACTGAAAGATCTAAGTCGAGACACGGCCCCTGGAGTAGACGACATTCCGTCAGAACAACTGATAGCCTTGGGAGAAACAGTCATGACAAAGCTCTTCTATCTGGTGTGCAAGAAGTATAAGGCAGACTTCAAGAAGACTGTAATAATTCCAATTCCAAAGAAAGCAGTTGATGACTGGCGTGAAAAATACCGGGCTATCAGTTTAATTATTCATAGTTACAAAATACCAACATGACTTCCTTAAAGAATAAAAGGAAGAACTGGTATAAGCCGACCTCGAGGAAGATCAGTTTGGGTTTCAAATACATATTGGAAAACGGGAGGCAATACTGATCCCACCACTTATCTTAGATGATAGTTTAAGGAAAGACAAACCTACGTTTATAGCATTTGTAAACTTAGAGAAAGCTTTTGGCAATGTTGACTGGAACAGTCTCTTTGAAATTCTGAAGGTAGCCGGAACACTCTCTTTGAAATTATAAAGGTAGCCGGGGTAAAATACATGGAGCAAAAGGATATTTACAACTTGTACAGAAAACAGACGGCAGTTATAGGATACGAGGAGCATGAAAGGGGAGGGGTGGTTGAGAAGGCAGTGAGACACGGTTGTAGCCTATCCCCGATGCTATTCAATCCGTACATCGACCAAGCAGTAAAGGAAACCAAAGAAAAATTCGGAGTAGGAATTAAAGTTCAGGGAAAAGAAATAAAAACTTTGAGATTGCCGATGACACTGTAATTCTGTCAGAAACAGCAAAAGACAGAAGAGCAGTTGAACGGAATTGACAGTGTCTTGAAAGGAGGATATAATATGAACATCAACAAAAGCAAGAAAAGGATAACTGAACGTAGCCGAAGTAAATTAGATGATGCTGAGGGAATTAAATTAGGAAACGAGACACTTTAAGTAGTAGATGAGTTTTGCTATCTGGGCAGCAAAATGACAGATGATGGCCGAAATAGAGAGGATATAAAATGTAGACTGGTAATGGCGAAAAAAGTGTTTCAGAAGATGACAAATTTGTTAACATCGAAGGTATTTGTCTGGAGTGTAGCCATGTATGGAAGTGAAACATAACGATAAACAGTTTGGACTAGACGTGAATAGAACATTTTGCAATGTGGTGCTACTACAGAAGACTGATAAAGATTAAGTGGGTAGACACGTAAGTCAAGAGGTACTGAACTGAACTGAGGAGACAAATTTGTGGAACAATGTGACTAAAAGAAAGGACAGGTTTATAGGACACATTCTGAGACATCAAGGGATCACCAGTTCCGTACTGGAGGGAAGTGTGTTGGGTAAAAATCGCAGAGGGATACCAAGAGATAAACATAGTAAGCAGATTCAGAAGGATGTAGGTTGCAGGATAGAGCAATATGAAGAGCTGTATCAAAACAGTCTTTGGACTGAAGACCACAACAACAAGAGCAATCACGACATCGAAAAACGACGATTTTTGAAAAATTCCATAGATATCTGTGGCTGGAAAACCTTTCGATTCCATTGAAGTCTATTGCAGCTACAGACTATTATTTTTCGTGCCTTCCACAATCGTACGTCTGGAATTAAATGATAGTGAGCTAAACGAAGGCTGTAAATCGACTAGTGACCTGCAGAGCCATAGTACTTGACTGCCTGCTCGAAAACTTTCCATCTTTCTCCTGAACGACCTATCTGTGTTTACTTGTTTCACTTTTAATTGCAGACCGCGAGCGACCGGTACTGGAGCGAAGCCTTACGGGAAATGTTCTCACGGGCCACGCACCGCAGCGCGGCTTGTCCGGACCGCAAGCGTACTCTTAATTAAATATTTTAAATTGGGAGCAAAGTGCTCCAGAACTCGACTCCTAGATGTAAAGTGCTTCCTGTTTCAAAGGATTAGTTTCGGAAGGGGCGTTGTGTTTTACTAGTAAATGCATCTTTGTAGCGTGATTCTGGAGTCTTACACTAAAAAACGAACTAGAAATCTTTACTCGAGGAAGAGACGCTGCCTGAGGAAAAAAAATTATCGCCTTCCTTTGAGCGGACAACACTATCTCACATAAGAATAACTTGTTCTGTGGTTCTGAAAGACACTAATGTGATCGATATGAAAGTGCACGGAACAGCCTGAAAATTAAAAATCTTGGCATATAAAATCAACTCTCTTTTCACTGGCGATCTGTTACTAGTTAACGTCAATTTTTCCTCGATCTAAAAATGTAATACAAATGTGCGATGTGAATCAAACTGTTGCTAAAGTGAGATAAACCTCCTTAGAACTATAAGTTTGCAGTACGCTACAGATACATCTCACGCGCAAACAGTCGCAACTTTTTGATTTCGGAGAGGAAACATCGCCGTACGTACAACGAAAGAAAGAAACCCTCGGTGAATCGACCAAAATTTCCATCCTTCCATACTTCATGGAACACGAAACAAAAACGTACACCCGTTGACCAATTTTTAATATGCACCAACCCCTATCAGTATCCCGTCGATTGGTGACTGTCGGTGTACTTCACGTTTCTACTTTTTGCTTTCTTTTTCGTGGTAAGCGTCAGTTGAAAAGTTCGATCATTGTGATCCTTGGGAATCACCGTCTCCGTTGCAAGCTCCGAGCCAGTAACACATTGGCTAATTACCGCATTACTGAAAACCCTACGAAATACTTCCCACACAGTTCGAACTAAATGCGACCATATGTAAGCGGTGCTGGCCGCGGCCAGTTTCAAAACTTCGAGGGGAAAAAAGAGAATGATGTCTAGTTCGTCGGCGGTCAGTCTACTAGACTGACAAACCTTGTAAATGAAATGCAGGAGCTTTTACGGAAGTTTCCCGCACGGCCATCGCTTTTCAGCGCTGCGTTTCCAGCCTGACCATTGGCACATCGCTGCTGTTACCGATCAACGAAGGAGCTGGGCTAACGCAGAGCAATTGTGCTTAGTTACACAGTAATGCGGTGTTTCCCAGTGACATAGAGAACACCAAAGTTTTGTTACAAATGTTCCATGTGTTCCCGCTTGCACACATCGAGCCCGGTTCAAGCTAACTCCGCTCTCAAAGCAACATGTTCATACAAACGTACTTGCGAGCTCGTAGTCTTGGTAGGTCTGCTGAAAAGGATGACACAAATAATGAATCCTTCACACAACCGCACACAGAAAATAGCAAGGACTTACGTCGGGTAAGTGTGCAGATCATGACAAATTTCCTGACCACTGTCCCCCCACATCTGATATAGTTTTCCCGCTGTTTTGTTTAAAAATCCACTACCATCAAGATGGGGTAGTGGCGTAGCACCATCTTGTTGGCAAATGAAGCTCCCATTGTCGGTCTCTGGCTGAGGTGTGAGACAGCCGTGCAGCTAGTCCAGATAAGCGTGTCCTTCAAGAAAAAGAGGCCGTAGAGTCTAAACAGTGAGATCTGAAAGAACAGGTTAACTTCTGAGAGTCGTGAGCAAGGATTGTCTGTGCCCCTTCTTCGCATATTCTATACGTCCACTGTATCATTTACAATATATCTTGCTTGATCACTAAAGTTATCACGAAAACCATCGTCTTTCATATGCTGTCCATTCGCATAACTAACTCAATGCGATGTCCAATAGGGCTACTTCCACATATGGCAGTCAAAAATTATTTTATTTTTATTTACCGTGAATGCAGCTTCGATGATTACCCTTGTTCACGCACAAATTTCAAACCCAAATACGGAACACAGGCAGAAAAACAGCCGCTCGTCGAAATATCAAGCGAGTACGAACTGTCTTAAACAGTGCATGAAAAAACAAAAAAGCGGGTAAAAACCGCAATAGTAACTTGTTTCTTGCGTTTTTAGGGTGCCGTTTGACAGGTGCGTAATGAATATGTTACCCTTCTGGCGTATTAAGGCCGGTGCACGTGCCCCATCCTCGAGGTATCTGTGACGTTATCTTTCAACAAGATAACGCAACTTCACATATTTCCCTTGGTGCCCTAAACTACGTCTACACAGAGGGTGTTTGCCTGCTGCCCTGGCCGTTTCCCAGATCTCTCACACACTGAAAGCGTGTGGTCATGGACTGCGCCGGCCGCCGTGACCGAGCTTCAGTCCGGAACCGCGCTGCTGCTACGGTCGCAGCTTCGAACCCTGCATCGGACATGGATGTGTGTGATGTCCTTATGTTAGTTAGGTTTCAGTAGTTCTAAGTCTAGGGGACTGATGACCTCAGACGTTAAGTCCCATAGCGCTCGAAGCCATTTGAACCGTGGACTGCCAGATACTACGATTGATGAACTCTGGCACAGAGTTGAAACAGCATGGAATAACGTACTCTTATGTGTCACTCAAATAGGGTCAGAGCCATGATTTCTGCCAGAGTTGGCAGATCTGAGTGCTACATTTCTCACTCTGCACACTCTCATATCACCTAAAAATTTAATTATGTGTTCTTCCTACTATACTATACACGCACAAAAAGTGAAATTTCGTTATTTTCTCTTCCGTGGTGTTGCAATTTTAATAGCCAGCTGCGTATGCAACAGCGGTCAGGTATTCGGAAGCGAGTGTTGTTAAAATGTAGGTAGAGCAAATTACGTAGCTCACAATTTCCCGGGACTTGCTTTATATCAGGCGTCACACTGGTTTGTGCCCACGCCAGCGACAGGTGTCGCGAACAACAGCTGGCAGTGCGTCACACGAGGTGGCGGCTCTCAGAATAAACCGCGGCTGGATCTAGCAGGGCTGCCGCTGGCGCCTCAGGGTTGTTGACCCGGCGCGCACGCGCTCCGCAACTCCGACGCTTGTTACCGGGCAAACTTCTTCCCTCTACCATCAATGGCAGCTGGCTACCAACGAAAGGAGTACAATACCTGTTAGTATCCGCTTTATGCATTAGAGATATAGTCATGTGCCTAAAATTTCAGGATGGAAATATCGTCCTACTATGCGAAACAAAGGACAGGAGCCTGGACATCTCGTCGATGTCAGCGTCATCAGAGATAAAGCAGTTAAGACTCGGGAAGGGAAGTACAGGGCTATTACAAATGATTGAAGCGATTTCATAAATTCACTGTAGCTCCATTCATCGACATATGGTCACGACACACTACAGATACGTAGAAAAACTCATAAAGTTTTGTTCGGCTGAAGCCGCACTTCAGGTTTCTGCCGCCAGAGCGCTCGAGAGCGCAGTGAGACAAAATGGCGACAGGAGCCGAGAAAGCGTATGTCGTGCTTGAAATGCACTCACATCAGTCAGTGCAACGACATTTCAGGACGAAGTTCAACAAAGATCCACCAACTGCTAACTCCATTCGGCGATGATATGCGCAGTTTAAAGCTTCTGGATGCCTCTGTAAGGGGAAATCAACGGGTCGGCCTGCAGTGAGCGAAGAAACGGTTGAACGCGTGCGGGCAAGTTTCACGCGTAGCCCACGGAAGTCGACGAATAAAGCAAGCAGGGAGCTAAACGTACCACAGCCGACAGTTTGGAAAATCGTACGGAAAAGGCTAAAGCAGAAGCCTTACCGTTTACAATTGCTACAAGCCCTGACACCCGATGACAAAGTCAAACGCTTTGAATTTTCGGCGCGGTTGCAACAGCTCATGGAAGAGGATGCGTTCAGTGTGAAACTTGTTTTCAGTGATGAAGCAACATTTTTTCTTAATGCTGAAGTGAACAGACACAATGTGCGAATCTGGGCGGTAGAGAATCCTCACGCATTCGTGCAGCAAATTCGCAATTCACCAAAAGTTAACGTGTTTTGTGCAATCTCACGGTTTAAAGTTCACGGCCCCTTTTTCTTCTGCGAAAAAAACGTTACAGGACACGTGTACCTGGACATGCTGGAAAATTGGCTCATGCCACAACTGGAGACCGACAGCGCCGACTTCATCTTTCAACAGGATGGTGCTCCACCGCACTTCCATCATGATGTTCGGCATTTCTTAAACAGGAGATTGGAAAACCGATGGATCAGTCGTGGTGGAGATCATGCTCAGCAATTCATGTCATGGCCTCCACGCTCTCCTGACTTAACCCCATGCGAATTCTTTCTGTGGGGTTATGTGAAAGATTCAGTGTTTAAACCTCCTCTACCAAGAAACGTGCCAGAACGGCGAGCTCGCATCAACGATGCTTTCGAACTCATTGATGGGACCATGCTGCGCTGAGTGTGGGAGGAACTTGATTATCGGCTTGATGTCTGCCGAATCACTAAAGGGGCAAATATCGAACATTTGTGAATGCCTCAAAACAGTTTTTGAGTTTTTGTGTGTGTGTGCAAAGCATTGTGAAAATATCTCAAATAATAAAGTTATTGTAGAGCTGTGAAATCGCTTCAATCATTTGTAATAACCCTGTATATAATCGTAGCAGAGACGAATAGGGAATCACTCTAGAGACGATACACGACCGCAAATAGTGTAAAATCGCGTAGTCTCCTTCCGCCGCCGAGCAGTGTGTCAGCAGTGCGCAAGTAGCAGCATTACTGCATTTACTAGGCAATCTCGTATTTTAATAACCGTTTAAATGTTGTGTCGATTTGTTTGCGCTCTCTGTAGATTAGTTCAGACGTTCTTTGCACAACAGTTTTTAGCATGGATAGGGACTGCAACTGCTGTGTTCGGATGCAGGCTGAGTTGGCATCCCTTCGCTCCCAGCTTCAGGCAGTGTTGGCCTCGGTCACACAGCTTGAGGCTGTTGCCAATGGGCATCACTGTGGGGTCCCGGATGGGGGTTTGTCGGGGACGGCCAGCTCGTCCCACGCATCCCCCGATCGGACTACGACTGTGGTTGCCCGGGATACTGCCCGCATTGAGGCTGATCCCTCACCTGTGGTAGAGTGGGAGGTCGTCTCAAGGTGTGGCAGGGGGCGAAAGACATTCCGGAGGGCTGAACGGAAGGCCTCTCCAGTTTGTCTGACGAACCGGTTTCAGGCTCTGTCTCAGGCTGATACTGATCTTCGGCCTGACATGGCTGCTTGTCCTGTTCCAGAGCTTGCCCCTCAGTCTGCAAGATCCGGGCGGTCGCCGAGGGTGGGCTTACTGGTAGTTGGGAGCTCCAACGTCAGGCGCGTAATGGGGCCCCTTAGGGATATGGCAGCTAGAGAGGGGAAGAAAACCAATGTGCACTCCGTGTGCATACCGGGGAGAGTCATTCCAGATATGGAAAGGGTCCTTCCGGATGCCATGAAGGGTACAGGGTGCACCCATCTGCAGGTGGTCGCTCATGTCGGCACCAATGATGTGTGTCGCTATGGATCCGAGGAAATCCTCTCTTGCTTCCGGCGGCTATCTGATTTGGTGAAGACTGCCAGTCTCGCTAGTGGGATGAAAGCAGAGCTCACCATCTGCAGCATCGTCGACAGGACTGACTGCGGACCTTTGGTACAGAGCCGAGTGGAGAGTCTGAATCAGAGGCTGAGACGGTTCTGCGACCGCGTGGGCTGCAGATTCCTCGACTTGCGCCATAGGGTGGTGGGGTTTCGGGTTCCGCTGGATAGGTCAGGAGTCCACTATACGCAACAAGCGGCTACACGGGTAGCAGGGGTTGTGTGGCGTGGGCTGGGCAGTTTTTTAGGTTAGATGGCCTTGGGCAAGTACAGAAAGGGCAACAGCCTCAACGAGGGCAGGGCAAAGTCAGGACATGCGGGGACCTAGCAGCAATCGGTATTGTAATTGTAAACTGTCGAAGCTGCGTTGGTAAAGTACCGGAACTTCAAGCGCTGATAGAAAGCACCGAAGCCGAAATCGTTATAGGTACAGAAAGCTGGTTGAAGCCAGAGATAAATTCTGCTGAAATTTTTACAAAGGTACAGACGGTGTTTAGAAAGGATAGACTGCATGCAACCGGTGGTGGAGTGTTCGTCCCTGTTAGTAGTAGTTTATCCTGTAGTGAAATAGAAGTGGATAGTTCCTGTGAATTATTATGGGTGGAGGTTACACTCAACAACCGAGCTAGGTTAATAATTGGCTCCTTTTACCGACCTCCCGACTCAGCAGCATTAGTGGCAGAACAACTGAGAGAAAATTTGGAATACATTTCACATAAATTTTCTCAGCATGTTATAGTCTTAGGTGGAGATTTCAATTTACCAGATATAGACTGGGACACTCAGATGTTTAGGACGGGTGGTAGGGACAGAGCATCGAGTGACATTATACTGAGTGCACTATCCGAAAATTACCTTGAGCAATTAAACAGAGAACCGACTCGTGGAGATAACATCTTGGACCTACTGATAACAAACAGACCCGAACTTTTCGACTCTGTATGTTCAGAATAGGGAATCAGTGATCATAAGGCCGTTGCAGCATCCCTGAATATGGAAGTTAGTAGGAATATAAAAAAAGGGAGGAAGGTTTATCTGTTTAGCAAGAGTAATAGAAGGCAGATTTCAGACTACCTAACAGATCAAAACGAAAATTTCTGTTCCGACACTGACAATGTTGAGTGTTTATGGAAAAAGTTCAAGGCAATCGTAAAATGCGTTTTAGACAGGTACGTGCCGAGTAAAACTGTGAGGGACGGGAAAAACCCACCGTGGTACAACAGCAAAGTTAGGAAACTACTGCGAAAGCAAAGAGAGCTTCACTCTAAGTTTAAACGCAGCCAAAACCTCTCAGACAAACAGAAGCTAAACGATGTCAAAGTTAGCGTAAGGAGGGCTATGCGTGAAGCGTTCAGTGAATTCGAAACTAAAATTCTATGTACCGACTTGACAGAAAATCCTAGGAAGTTCTGGTCTTACGTTAAATCAGTAAGTGGCTCGAAACAGCATATCCAGACACTCCGGGATGATGATGGCATTGAAACAGAGGATGACACGCGTAAAGCTGAAATACTAAACACCTTTTTCCAAAGCTGTTTCACAGAGGAAGACCGCACTGCAGTTCCTTCTCTAAATCCTCGCACAAACGAAAAAATGGCTGACATCGAAATAAGTGTCCAAGGAATAGAAAAGCAACTGGAATCACTCAACAGAGGAAAGTCCACTGGACCTGACGGGATACCAATTCGATTCTACACAGAGTACGCGAAAGAACTTTCCCCCCTTCTAACAGCCGTGTACCGCAAGTCTCTAGAGGAACGGAAGGTTCCAAATGATTGGAAAAGAGCACAGATAGTCCCAGTCTTCAAGAAGGGTCGTCGAGCAGATGCGCAAAACTATAGACCTATATCTCTGACGTCGATCTGTTGTAGAATTTTAGAACATGTTTTTTGTTCGAGTATCATGTCGTTTTTGGAAACCCAGAATCTACTATGTAGGAATCAACATGGATTCCGGAAACAGCGATCGTGTGAGACTCAACTCGCTTTATTTGTTCATGAGACCCAGAAAATATTAGATACAGGCTTCCAGGTAGATGCTATTTTTCTTGACTTCCGGAAGGCTTTCGATACAGTTCCGCACTGTCGCCTGATAAACAAAGTAAGAGCCTACGGAATATCAGACCAGCTGTGTGGCTGGATTGAAGAGTTTTTAGCAAACAGAACACAGCATGTTGTTATCAATGGAGAGACGTCTACAGACGTTAAAGTAACCTCTGGCGTGCCACAGGGGAGTGTTGTGGGACCATTGCTTTTCACAATATATATAAATGACCTAGTAGATAGTGTCGGAAGTCCCATGCGACTTTTCGCGGATGATGCTGTAGTATACAGAGAAGTTGCAGCATTAGAAAATTGTAGCGAAATGCAGGAAGATCTGCAGCGGATAGGCACTTGGTGCAGGGAGTGGCAAGTGACCCTTAACATAGACAAATGTAATATTTGCGAATACATAGAAAGAAGGATCCTTTATTGTATGATTATATGATAGCGGAACAAACACTGGTAGCAGTTACTTCTGTAAAATATCTGGGAGTATGCGTGCGGAACGATTTGAAGTGGAACGATCATATAAAATTAATTGTTGGTAAAGCGGGTACCAGGTTGAGATTCATTGGGAGAGTCCTTAGAAAATGTAGTCCATCAACAAAGGAGGTGGCTTACAAAACACTCGTTCGACCTATACTTGAGTATTGCTCATCAGTGTGGGATCCGTACCAGATCGGGTTGACGGAGGAGATAGAGAAGATCCAAAGAAGAGCGGCGCGTTTCGTCACAGGGTTATTTGGTAACCGTGATAGCGTTACGGAGATGTTTAGCAAACTCAAGTGGCAGACTCTGCAAGAGAGGCGCTCTGCATCGCGGTGTAGCTTGCTCGCCAGGTTTCGAGAGGGTGCGTTTCTGGATGAGGTATCGAATATATTGCTTCCCCCAACTTATACCTCCCGGGGAGATCACGAATGTAAAATTAGAGAGATTAGAGCGCGCACGGAGGCTTTCAGACAGTCGTTCTTCCCACGAACCATACGCGACTGGAACAGGAAAGGGAGGTAATGACAGTGGCACGTAAAGTGCCCTCCGCCACACACCGTTGGGTGGCTTGCGGAGTATAAATGTAGATGTAGATGTAGATGTAGAAATGGGAAAATCAACTCACATAGTTGACTTTGAAAAAGAGCGGATAGTTATGGTCCGGTGCCTGCGAACGAACAACTCGGAAGCGGCGAAGTTGTTCGCCTGTTCGTGTGCTACTGTCGTCAGAGTCCATCGGTAGCAGCTGAAGGATGGTGAAACCACGAGTAGGCGACAAAGTGTTGCGTAGCCACGCTTTATTAAAGAACGTGGAGGTCGAAGGCTTGGGCGCTCTGTAAAGGAGGACACGCGGCGATCTGTGGCTGATCTGACGACAGAAGACCAGGCTGAGAGTTTGGAGCACATTGTCCAGCGCAGATGGCGCAATAAGCAGACGATCCCTAGGCGTGTGGCCATGTCGACTCACAGACATTCTCAATAACGATTTCAGTTGGCACAGAATAATCAATTTTAGACCACGGTTCAACAGGAACGTGTCGCCTGCTCGAACACATCACGTATCTTGTTACATTAGGTCCATCGTCGTCTTTGGATACGCCATCCAGACAAACTGCTACTCGAAACATGGACCGCGGCACGGACGCAGGCCGGTGGGGCTGTGTTATGCTATGGGGGACATTCATCTGGGCTTCCGTGAGACCCGTGGTAGCAATCGAAACCACACTGATAGCTGTAGGCGACGTAAACATTACTGTGGGCCAGTTGCATCCTCTTTCATGGTTGATGTCTTCCTCCAACGCCGATGGCATCTTCCAAGCAGGATAACAGTACGTGTCGCAAGGCAGATCATGCTACAGCGGTTTGAAGACGTGATAGTGAACCCAGGTTGGCAATCGTGCGCCAGCTCCGCGTCCACAAACCAGCGGCCAATAATTTATGGGAATTGCGTGGTCTGTGCGTGGACATCTGGTGGAACATTCCTGCTAAGGATCTGTCGAATCAATGCCTCGGAGAATCACTGCAGCACTGCGCTCCAAAAGTGCACCAGAACGGTACTAACCGCGTGGTTATAACGTTTGGTTCATCAGTGTACATGTAACAATCGTCTCCTGAATTCACAGTTTTCTTTGATCGAATTTCGCTCAAGATCCGCCTTTTTCCTATCTCTAATTTCTTGACAAGAATTCTATTCAAAGCAAGATATTTTGCGGCAAATGCGGCCTCATGTCGAATTACTGTGCAGTAATGTCATATCTTGGCATTAACTGACGTTGTCCGATTATTGTAGACATTTTTGGTTGCTTGATATGCTCCATTTTTCTAGTGTATGATGCAAAAGTTTCTTTCTCAGGAGTTTGGCTCTCTCACTCTCCTACATGTATAAACTTCTTCGTCCGTTTAGTTTCCCCTTCTTCTACATGTGCTCTGGGTGGTGACTTTATGTTTGCAATAGATTCAGTTTTCTTGAATCATAAAAAATTGCGAAGTCATCAGAAAGATGAAGCACTCAAGTATGAAACTATGTTTCTACGACCAAATATGACTCCACTTTCAACACTTTCGTCATTCACTCCTTTTCGCCGCACGCGAATCACTTTCTCCTTGCCTGAATCCCGACGTGATTTGAAAAGCATCTGAATACTCTCCTATTAACAGTACTTTCTACGTGGTGTCAGGAAGAGTCTAACAGATCATTGCGCTTATTTTCTTATCCAAGCCAAATTCTTTGAGCATTTCGAGAAGAATTGTTCGGTCAACTGAATCATACGCTTTTTTGAAATCTGTGAAGATCATTACGAATTTCTCAGTTCTACGTTTCAGGAAAAAGAGAACACATTTAAGATTCATGATCTGTTCGACACTTGAACGTCCTTTCTTAAATCCCTCTCGGTATTCACCCAGCTGTCCAACCGTTTTCCGCTCTAGCCTGAAACGGTCTTTCTTATGAAGATAGTGAATCATCGATGCGGGGGGCCAGCCATATGGAAGTTTCTCAGATGTTGCGGACTGCATCAGTAAGTTTAGCAACAGCCTTGTTTCCGGCATTCTTCCACATTTCGGCAATTTCAACTCTTCGCGTGGTGCATTGTTGTCCTTTGATGAATTTACGATCTGTTTAAGCAATGAATCTGGATGAATGAGTGTGCGATGTTTTCGAACTTGAAACTTGATTTTTGAGCCTCACACTTGAAGAAATTGAGGATAAAATCGAAATAATATGCCAGGATATGGAAATATCATTACTGTAGGCAACTGTACCTTCAGAGCCTTTGAAGCGTAGACTTCGGGGATTATACATCCTGAGATATCGTTTGAAAATCTTGTAGAAATCTCTGATCTGTGTTTATTATTGTTGTTCCAAATTTTCTTGTTTCTGTCCGGGCATTAATCGTCTTTTCGTAGTCCGTATATGACAGATAATCGTCTCTCCTGGACCTAGCAATTTCTGTAGGCAGGTATATTCCTATCGCCACAGCGTCGGAGAGAAAAAGCCGTATGCGGAATTGCGGGATGGGATGTTTAAGAAGAGCAGCTGGCTACAGAATATCTAACAGGAAAAGGATCATGGAAACAGGTCTGGAAATAGTA
The DNA here is from genome assembly GCF_021461385.2 of Schistocerca piceifrons. Classification (NCBI taxonomy): domain Eukaryota; kingdom Metazoa; phylum Arthropoda; class Insecta; order Orthoptera; family Acrididae; genus Schistocerca; species Schistocerca piceifrons. The sequence goes on from NC_060139.1 coordinate 751,590,593, forward strand.
GTTAACAATGTTACGCCAAGCAGTTAAAATAAGCAAACGAGCAGAGATTAAGCTATTCAGACGCATATGCTGTACACGTTATTCTCCTCTGTTTATGTACATGTGACGTTATGGCGATAGGAACGGCATCTGATTACAGAAATAAAAGTTCAGAATCGAGGATGAGAAAATACCATATGCTTGCCTTGCAAAAACAGTAACAAAGCCACGAAATAGGAGGTGGAGGAGCGAGGTACTGCAACGAAATTTTAACAGGAGTAATTTCTTCGTGCGAAGAATAAATGTGTTACCCTGTGGCAGCACAGGGCGCAGATCAATAGCGAGGCATTAGTGTGCCTCACGGCCGAGATGGTTCTGCTGGCTCACGTGCTGAGGGGAGTGTTTCCTGATCTGATTTATAGTAAATGAATCGGTAAAATCGGGTCCACAGCAACTACTGCAGAGGTTTATAGACACACATTTGCCGAATAAATTCTGAAGTCTTATCAATGAACCATGAAATTACGTGGACGTTATCCGAGAAACTCGACGAAACTAATCCGAGTTTAAAACAGGGAGTCACACCCACACACTGCGCAAACATTCACAAAAGTCGGTCTTGTCCAGGATCAGGAACAAAGAGTGTGACTAACTGAATGAAAACAGTAGCACTGCACTCAGGAAATTCCAGGTATTCTCAAACACCAGATGATCAACAGTGCAGCGAGCGGTCACGTGTAACGTACACTAATCGTCCAGGTTCGCATATTTTGAGAAATGAAAATCGCAGCTTGACAGACGAATTAGCGTCGTCATCCTGTGGCTAAGCCATGTCTCCGTAATATCCTCTCTTCCAGGAGTGCTAGTTCTGCAAGTTTCCCAGGAGAGCTTCTGTGAAGTTTGGACGGTAGGAGGCGAGGTACTGGCGGAATTAAAGCTGTGAGGACTGGCCGTGAGTCGTGCTTGGGTAGCTCAGTCGGCAGAGCACTTGCCCGCGAAAGGCAAAGGTCCCGAGTTCGAGTCTCGGTCCGGCACACAGTTTTAATTTGCCAGGAAGTTTAATACCTCCGATTTTTTATGTAAACGCTCTTAAAACTTTTTAAATAAAACAAACGTTACTAACATTCTACATCTTTATTCTTCACATCTACGTATTTGCAGCCATCTGTCGCAAGAGGGCTCCGAATTGTATCGCGTAACATGGTGGTATGTGGCGGTGCCTAAGAAACAGCGGACTTTGGTTCAAATGGCTCTGAGCACTGTGGGACTTAATTTCTGAGGTCATCAGTCCCTGCGACCGTAGCGGTCGCGCGGTTCCAGACTGTTGCACCTAGAACCGCTCGGCCACTCCGACCGGCCAGCGGACTTTAGTCGTGTTTCGAATTCGAAGAGTTTATCCACACAAGGAGCAGCCTCTCCTTCAGCATGAAAATGCCAGACCAAACACGAGCCATGCGGCATCTGCAACAATATGATGCCTTGGATTCCCTGTCAGCGATAATCCTCCAAACAGTTGGCCCAACCTCATTATCATCTGTTTCCGAGACTTCGAGGACTTCACTTTGATAGTGATGAAGCGGTGCAAGCAGAGGTGAGGCTGTGGCTTCGTCAACAGGTATCCCTTTTATGGTGACGTTATCAACAAATTAGTGTCTCGTCGGGAGAAATGTGTTCATCGCCAGGGTGACTATGTTGAGAAACAAATATGTACACACGAAGAATAAAGATGTATAATGTTAATAAGGTTTGTTTTACTTAAAAAGCTTTAAGATTTTTCACACAAAAAAATCGGAAACATTGCTTTTCAGCATGCCCTCGCACATTCCCACATAGTTTTCGGTATATCCTCCAGCCATTGGTGCTACCTGTTAGTACCATCTATCATGCTTACAAATTTCATGTCAGTTACATGTTTTTAGGACTTCACATCAGCAAGTCTAGCAACCCACTACACAGGTGATTACCAAATTCTCTTACGTTTATTGTACTTCGTCGAGGAATGTAGACGAATTAAAATGCAAATGTCGTGTGACTAGGGCCTCCCGTAGGGTAGACCATTCGCCGGGTGCAAGTCTTTCGATTTGACGGCACTTCGGCGACTTGCGCGTCGATGGGGATGATATGATGATGATTAGGACAACACAACACCCAGTCCCTGAGCGGAGAAAATCTCCGACCCAGCCGGGAATCGAATCCGGGCCCATTTTTTTCTTTTCTTTTTTTTCATTTTGTTCGTTGTTGATCGTTGTGTTTGTTCGTTGCGGACGTCACATGGCATCCGTTTAAGTTTGTTGTTGATCCTTTCACTCAGTTTTTTTATTACAGAGGCGAACCAGCTCTCTGACCGAGCACGCTGGGCTATCGTGCCGGCAAGGCCCTTAGGACTGACATTCTGTCGCGGTGACCACTCAGCTACCGAGGGCGGACTGTAGACGAAATGGAAGCGTGCTTCAGTGCTCGTCTTGTAACTGTGGATGCAGGTATGACGCGAAGAGTTTAGAGAAGCATGATCCAGCGAGTTGCTAAGTGTATGGAGAGGCAAGAAGGTGACTTTGTGTGCTCAGAGGGCAATATATGTTTTGTTAAGGGCATGTTGTCACTGATAGTGCATCTAAAATATTACATCTGGCAATCCTTAATGAATGTAATACATATGTCTAAAATTAATATATATGTTTAAAATGTCCACACTGATAAGTTTTGTAGTCATTTCTGTTTATGACACGCAATATATTTTAACTCATTAATACTTTTAATGATTATTTCTGTCATGTCTGGCCAATAATTTTTACGTTCAACGTCATCATTTACGAAAATGTGTATGCTACCGCATTGTTCCATAGATTAAAATTAGAAAATAAAAAAAGTTGCACCCTACCCAGTGTCCAACTCCCGAACTCGAGTATTCTAACGCAAAACTCTACCTACTGCACCGAGCAGCACAGTTAGACAGTGCTGAAAGAAGATACTCGTCGTACGCGCGATTACACTGTTGCCAAACTGTCATTCTTTGACGTACATTTTCTACCGAAAATATGCACGGGACGAAATTTTGTTGCAGATCTTTTTTTACTGTTAGTGTGCAAGGAATCGCGCTGTGGCGTCCGAGTCTGAGAATTTTTGTTCAGATTGAATACTGCTCGTGATTTCCCTAGGGATGTCCATACAGTTTTTTCAACGGGTCATTGGAACTTTCTTGATCCATTTTCCACCAACCCACATACTGCTCGTCTCGAACGACTTCGACGTAGACGAGAATATTGAACGTAACTTCCTTCCTCTCATTCTTTTTTACTTTTAATTTCCAACTTATGAGAAGTTAATACGATATTACTGCTGAATCAGGCACAACGCAGGGAATTGAAGTTCAACATACCAATAACTATATCTAAGCGTGAAAATTATAACAGGGGAAATATCGAAATAAGCCTCGTATTAAATAACAAACACAATTTTTGCAGTGCGAAGAGAAATCGCGTTATGATAACGAGGTCATCACAGAAATGGACAATGGCTGCGTGCTCAGGAGCGGAATCTAATTTCCGAGAGTTAATAAGCTGCGCGCTGCAATTACAGGACAGGCGGCGCGGCGCTGCGTTACCCGAAGATACGCTGACTGTTTTTAACAACACCAGGAGGACAAGTATTACATTCTATTCAGAATTTCTGATGATCACAGTAGAAAACAGACGGCCCGTGCAACACCCTTATTTGGCTTTTCAATGCTGTCGGTTTTTGTGGAGGGCTCTGTTAGACGTCTAGTACACTGCTAGCCACTGAAACGAAGATGATATGCAACAAATGCTTAACTGGCACCCTCTGCACTACTTGCATGGATGTGAAAATGATTAGGATTTCAGTACAATTGTATAAAATAAGTACGTTTAAGACATCTGCATCTTTATGTAAAAAAATTAAGCCTGAGTATGTTTGTGCTCGCAAAACTCGAAAAGTAGTTAGTCGATTGACTTGAAATATTGACACAAGTTTCATTCGAATACGTGCGTGTTTTTGTATACTATTTTTAAATACATATAATATATACATAAATATGTTATATATAAAGGGGAAAAGTTGTTACTCAAAAAGTACTTGATCAATTTAATTTAAATTCTTACACATTAATCTAATAAACGTTTGGACGAATGTAAGCCATATATTTTACATATAATATGCCTAAAATATGTAACAGCGAAATGTTGTTAGCATAAATCTCGAAACGTTCTTCACCGATTCACTTTTTGAAACAACAATAAACAAGGTTCAAGTTCGAAGAGGAGGGGAGGGGGAGATGAGATGGACAGAGGGGTGAGAGGAAAATACAATGAGAGCGGAAAGGAGGACATGGAGAGAGTGGGGGAGGAGAAGATGGACAGAGAAAGGAGGAATGAAGAGGAGATGAAGAAAGAGAGGAGGAGGAGGGGATGGGCAGAGACAGGCGGGAGAAGGAAATTAGGACGTGCTTCCTCTTTTCCTTCTTTTCCATTTAAACAGACCGAGACATAGGAGCACGTAGCCAGGTACAACTTGTTTGATATACAAGAAAAGATAACGCAGCGGATTTCTCAACCAGAAATCGTGTTTGAATGTTGATTCTGTGCGAGAAATCGTATTACGACTCGTGTAAGAATGACAATCGTCTAACTGCGCGCATCGAAATTCGACAGTGGCAAGATCGTGGGCTATCGAAACTGGGTTCTGCGAGATTTCTGTTCGTATCGGTCTGGATCCCACGACTGTCATACGAATATGAAATCGAAGGGTTGGGAGGGCCACATTCAATACCATGCAGGTTCTGAGTGGCCCCATACAACTAGCGTCCGAGAGGTCAGACTTATTGTTCGCTCTGCCATGCAGGATCGTACAGCCACGTCAGTATCACGAGTCAGGAAACGGGCTCGTCTGCGGCTAGACGAGTATCCACACGGACACTGCGACGACGTCTGGAACACCGGGAACTTTCAGCACGGCGACCATTGTTGCAGCTTCCCTTGACGCAGCACCAGCGAGAAGCGCGCTGACAGCCAAGTGCCCAACAAAATTACAGGAGTCCCATCGCACCGTCTTCTCAGGCACGTTCGGCGTACAGCATCACGATGAACGTATCCGTGTCTGGTCGGCTCCGAGAAGGACGAACGTCATGAGATTACATTCGTCTTCGTCGGAGTGGTCCAGCACCTGGCATGATGGTAGGAGGTGCCACTGGGTACACAACACGATAACCTCTGTTTCGAGTAGCCGGTAATTTGGACAGCAAATGCCTGGCGTAGTAAGCCAGATGACTCAGTCCTATATTCGTGTTCTCGGTGGCGTTACCTTCCAACAAGATAACGCGAGACCTTATATTGCCCGTGCTGTACTACTGGCCTACCTCAATACAGACAGTGTGTGACTGCTGCCCTGTCCAGTACGTTCTCCAGATGTCTCACCCAGTGAAAACATATGCTCAAGGGGTGCCAGATACTACGGTAGATGAACTCTAGAGCAGAGTTAAAACAGAATGGTATGACGTACCCGTACGTCATCCAAGATCAGATTTACTCAATGCCCCGCCACCTGCAGTCAGAAGTGGCAGTTTCGAGTTCTAAATTTCCCATCAAAATGGTTCAAATGGCTCTGAGCACTATCGGACTTGAAATCTGAGGTCATCAGTCCCCTAGAACTTAGAACTACTTAAACCTAACTAACCTAAGGACATCACACACATCCATGCCCGAGGCAGGATTCGAACCTGCGATCGTAGCAGCAGAGCGGTTCCGGACTGAAGAGCCTAGAACCGCTCGGCCACAGCGGCTGGAAAATTTCGCATCCTGTACATCCCTCGGTCACTTCCGCATTTTATTACATATTCTTCATACTATACTGTACATGCACAACAAGTAAAATTTCGGTATTTGCTATCCTTCCTGATGATGCAATTTTAATGGCTATAAAGGTGGGGATTGGCAGTGAAAAGGTTCAAGAGCAGGAGTAGTCAAGCTTCTTTATCTACTCCCCACTTGTGTACTCTGGGCTTCTGGGTGCCGTTCCAAAAGGCGATAGAATCAGTTGGCGCATTGGTTCAGATTTAAAATAATGGACTTGCTTTCCGAATTATTTCGAGTGAGCAGGAGTTAAATTCTCGTCCAGTCAACCAAGTTTCATTTTTGTTTCCTCTTTTCCAGACACTACTAAAAGCGATTGCTGGAGTAGTCAATTTCTGTTCCATTGCTGTCCACTCATGGCTACAGCCTAGTCTCTAATCACCCTGTCGACGGCCGGACGTTAAACCTCACAGTTCCTTATTACTTTTTTCCATACGGCGGGGCGTCTGGCGCCGTCTCGAATATTGCATTTCCCCCCACTGGACTACAGTGAGGTATCAAACGTAAAACCTAACTCTTCTCTGGAAGCCTTTATGATTTTGAATATCTGGCAAATTTAATGACCTTAATTCATCTCCAGTAGATGGTCTGCCGACGTGGAATCGCAAACGAAATCAGAGATATGCTGTTTCAAGTCCGATATACTTTGAGTAATTTCATCTCTTAGATAACAATGTCTTGTACCGCGGTAGGGCGACAGCGCTCGTAACTGCAAGATCGTCTTAAATTTAACGGCTACCTCGGAAATCTAAGGCAATTCTCGCAATGACAGCTCAAAAATATGCTTTGAAACTGCAGACTCCATTCATTCAGTAGAAGGCTCGCTCGGAAAAACTGCCTTCGATACTATTTGTTCGAACAGATGGGAAGGAAGCGAACGGCTTCCAGCGCCTTAAAAACATCTTGGAGACTGCAATCATTAGAAATGTAACAATACAAGTGACGTAAAGAGTGGGAACAGGTATAGAAAACTTACCCTTTTTAATGGCTGCCAAATATAAATGAGACGCTTCTCTGCAGTCACTGGACTAGATATTTATTTTTTTTCTCGTACCGTTCACAACGACGTGATAAAAATGCCTTTAAATCAGTAATTACCTAGCGATACATTAAACAACATTTATATCGATATACCAGACTGCATGGAATAGCAAATGACTTTTTTATACGAATGGCAGAGCACATTGACCTTTACCGCGAACAGATAGATTTGTAAAAAAACTCAGAAGCGTCGGGATGTCAGTTTGAATGTAGCTGTGAACAGGAACTCGTTTAATTTGTTATAAAAGTCTACCGGTAGACTGCAAAACAAACATTGGTAGCGCTGCTCTTAGTAATGTTTCAGCCTCTCAGTGACAAAGTTGTCGTTTTCATGCCTATGCGTCTTAACGACGAAAAAATATTCATCTGACTTCCAAGCATTCTGGCAACTCGAAAGACAAGTCTCGTAAATGATGACTGCAAGAAAAGGGCGTTGAGTTCAAAATTTTAATTTCTACCAAAATATGTTACAGTCAATAATATTTATTTCTTACCAATTTCGCCACGGATTAAGAATTATTTCTGTCCAACTATAAACACGCCGTCTTTAATACCTCACAGAATTTCGGTGATGTTGCGTTCAGACCAACTAGCCCAGTCGACCCTGTCATGGGGCAAACGAGCAATGTTAGTTAATGAGCGGACACACAGCTGTTCAACTCAGATCAGGTTACCTATTATTACCATTATCAGGGACCGGTTAGCATGAACTCAGGCTAATTCTAATGATCGCACACGTGCTGTTAATAGTAATACTGTCCTCAATGGACCAAGCAACACAAAAATTTGACAATACCTGACTGGAGTCGCGTAGTGTAGTGTGGTGGGCCAGTCACGATTTTGCCTCTTTTGAAATAATGTAAGGAAGCGAGTGCACCGACGGTTCAGTGAAGTGTTCAACACGCACTGTTCACAGAGTATCTTCCACTCCGGAGGCGGTCCTGTGGTGTTTTCGGGTTGTTTTTCGTACCTTAACTTAGGCTGACTCATTAAGGTTACCGTAAACATAGGCAGCATATTTATTTCCACATTTTCGGTGATCAAGTGTTCTCGTTCTTGATAACGAATATGCTCCGAAAACTCCCATCTTCCAAGACGACAGGGGTGTTGTTCACAGAGCTGCACGCAGTTTCTGGTTTGACAAACACTCATGTACCCTATCGCACCCCAACGTATCTGATAAATCACCCGATATTACTCTCATACAAAATGTCCGGGACTATTTGGAACAGCGGATGATGTAGCAATAATTATCCCCGCAATTTGGTAGATATGCGCGATCTAACAATCAATGTGTTTCTTCAACTGGGTGTAGTTTACCTGAGGAAATCAAATAAAACTATATAGTTACAGTGAGAGACCTTTCCAGCTTTCAAACTTGTATTTATCACGCAGACTGAAGTGACGAATGAAAATTTGTACCAAAGGTAGGATTCGAACCCAGGTCTCCTGCTCACTAGACAGATGCACTAACCACTACGCCACCCTGGCATAGTGACTTTGCACAGCTGCGCGGACTACCCTAGCATGGGTTCTTCCTCAGTCCAAATTCTCATTCATGCCTCAGCCTACCAGATATCCCCTCTCAACTCGAACGGCATTGCAGAGGCTCTCCAGTTATACTGGAATAGCACCTCAGCATCGAACGAAACGGGGGAGGCGTGCTAGGATAGTCCTTGCTGTTGTGTGAAGCCACTGTGCCAGAATGACCTAATGTTTAGCGCATCTGCCTAATGAGGAGACGACCTGGATTAGAATGCCTGTCTTGGTACAAATTTTCATTCGTCGCTGCATACATACATTAGAGATGTTTGAGACTTGTTAAGGTCTCTGGGGCCACATAGCACCTATGTCTGAGTTTCAGCAGGATCTCCCGTATCTGAATGGATGTTGTGTTGAGGAGGGAGGCGTGCAAGGGTAGTCCACGAAGTTGTGCAAAGAAACTGCGCCAGGGTGGGGTAGTGGTTAGCGCATTTGCCTACAGAGGAGGAGACCCAAGTTCGAATCCCGGCCTTAGTACAAATTTTCACCCGTCGCTTCAGTCTGCCCATATACCTGAAGAAACTTGAAGTAGGCTTATTAACATTTGTGCCAATGTGTCGATTAGGAAAAAAGGAAGCGGAGGGAGAGAGGGGGAGGGAGGAGGAGACGAAGAGGGAGGGAGGGAGGGAGAGATGGAAGAGTGGATCCACACGTTACATTCAACGGGGAGACAACGCAACGACAGTGTGCAGAAAGTAGCACAGCCCCGTGGCGCCAGGTCGCAATCGGCTGCCAGCTACGAACGTCTCGGGCCATTTTCCGAAGAGCAGCGCGGGGGCGGCGACGGAGGGGCAAGGCGACGACTTGCGGGCTATTAATGCGTCCGCCCATCAATAGTGCACGGCCATTAGTCGAGATTAGATCGTTAATAGCTAACGAGGGCGCCGCCGCTGGCACCGCCGCCGACAACTCTCCCGGGCTGCGCTGCGCAGCTCCTGGCTGGCTTGCTAGTGTCGCGACTCGCCGCCTGTACCCGGCAACAAGTGATGCGCCCTCGGGACCGCCACTCCAAGCTGCACGCACGCCACCAACCGCAATTCTAACGCACGTTGTTTCCTAAGCAACCAGGATACAGAAACGGAGAAACGAAAAGGTAATCCGATGCAAACCTCCACGTGCTCAGACTCCACCATAGCTATAGGACATATGTCATTATTTATTTATCGTAGAGCATATATAGAATGTAGAGCGAAATACATTACGCTTTGAAAAAAGTGAAACATCAACACCGAGAGAGGTGATCACAATGAAAATCATTCCTTCCATTAGCGACATAATACGACACAAACGATCACATTACAGGCCTGTACACTCACTGTGACCGTGGCATTCAGTACGGAGTAGCGCCACCAACTGCTGCAGCCAGAGCCACTAGACTTTGTGGCACGAAATCAATGAGCATCTGAATATACTACTGGGGAATGCTTCGCCACGTGGTTCGTAGGCATCAACTGTGGCTGCAGGAGGTCCTGAACGGACATTTTGCTGACCGATCATATACCAGACACGTTAGATGGGCGACGTGTCAGGAGAAGGGGAAGGCCAGGGAAGCAGTGTTACCCAGTTATTTTCTGAAGAATGTTTGCACATTCCTCGCCACATGCGGCCGGGTATTGTCCTGCTGAAAACCGGTGTGCGGAAAGGCCTGCAGGAGGGCCGGTGCATCAGGCTGCAAAACCTCCCTGATGTAGTGGTATCTGTTCACACTGGAGGTGGACGTTGGCGGTGTGTTCGCATGTTATATAGTCAATGGCGCCAGAAACCATCACACTTGGCGTTTGTCCGCTATGCAGCTCAACAATACAGCCTGCTCGATTGCGTTCACCACGGTGGCGTCGAACGCATATGCCGCCACCGCTGCACGACAAGTTGAAGCGGTACTCGTCCGAAACCACCACATTTTGCCATTCAGCAAGCCAGTGTCGGCGTTCATGTGCCCACTGGTCTGCGGCGTCGGTGGGTTCTCATCAATGGAAGCCGACGCAATGGCATGCGTGTCGCCAGTCCATCCCGCAGAAGCGTCGAATAATCGACGCAGACGTGCACACCTGTTGCAGTGCTCCGCCGTCGCGCCAACACTGTGGATGAGGCCGTTCTGTTCGTTACGGCCAAGCGGACAAGATGACTGCCATCTCGCGCTGTGGTCGCACTGTCGACGCTGTGTAAGCTTCTCTCCTCTCCACTGGTTTCCCACGCGCCTCACTGTTGAAGCAGCACGCCTTGCAAGAGCTGCAGTGTCACATGCCGATATTCCACCTAGCATATTGACACTTGGTAACATGTTTCCACTTCGTATAACGGCTCCGCACCGACTGAGAGTTGCGTAATACTGACCTGTCACGCAACAGAGGGTGCTGTTGGGTCTACGTGCACTGCCATTTAAACCATTTAGTGTAGTTCCGCAATTCTACGCTCCCTCTTATGGTGGCGTGTTGCAACCATTGGTTCTGAGTGTTTCACTTTTCACAAACAGTAGTGAATACACACAGTGTAAAAAAGCTACGCATACAAAAGCTTGGAGTGTTTAAAGGAGATAAAAAGAAACAGTTTCAGAGGACGGTGTTCACACTGCTGTGCGATGAATACTGTTCTGGAGGTGTTGCTGACCTCCTATGGATTTCTTTTCGTGGGGGAGACGAAGGGTTTGGCGTGACAGCAATAGACGCTCCAGAGGAACTCGTTGCACCTTTGGTTGAAACTACAGCTATTAATCGTTAAACATCCGGTTGTTTCGCTCGTATTAGGCAATCATTAGCACGCAGATGCCAGTTGTGCATTAATGTAAACGCGCGACATTTTCACTGCCATCTTTAAAACAATACTGATCACATGGCAGTTTGGGCATCGTTTCTAAACACGACTGGCGCCAAAACCTTCATGGACCACTAACGGGGGAATAGTGCACCTCTAACATCTTGGTCACATAAAAAAGTGTTTCTATCTTCTCTAAATACTCTAAGAATTTGTAAACATAGCTTTTAATACTCTGTATAATACAAAACGTAACAAACGAATGTAGGAATTTGTGTGATCTGTCGACACAGGAGTCGCCAGCAAAGCCGGTTAGGGCTGCGACGTCGATATCTAGCTGGTTTAGAATTATTCTGTTTTCCATGGTTTTTTTGTACTCCTCCTCGAGAGTGACCGAGCGGGACAGCACAGTGGTTAGCATACTGGACTCGCATTCATGAGAACGACGGTTCAGACCAGTGCCCGTCCATCCTAATTTAGGTTTTTCGCGATATTCCCGAATCGCTTAAGGCAAATGCCGGAATGGTTTCTTCGACAGCGCAAGGCCGCTCTCCTTCTCTGTCCTTCGGTCATCCGAGCTCGTGTTTCGTCTGTAACGTCGTCGTTGTCGACGGGATATTAAATGCTAATCTGCTCCTCTTCCTTCTCGGGATCACGTATACGCCGTAGTACAGACGGTGAGGGGTAGCTACCAGTACTATACCATATTCCACCACCTCAACTGTGACGCATAAATGCTCTCAGGAAGAATAAGAAAGGATTGCGAATAACATAAATCTACGAGTCCATTAAGATATTTGTGGCGCCAACCATAGCCGACTCCAGACGGCCAACAACAAAAACAGCGAGAATCGCTGTAGAAGATGAGTTCAGCTTTACTAACGCATGGAATCGACAATTCTCGACAACAATATAATAATATATACAACGGAAAAACAGCCAAAGATGCAAACTTCGGTTTTATTTACTTGATGACTAGTTTCGGGACGGGACCCATTTTCATATCATCCAGTTAGCCAATATGGTATTTCCCGCAATATAAGAATCATGCCAAGGTAGCAAACATATACGTGTATAACAAAGAGCAAATGAACAACTACAGAGCGTACAGATATCTGACATGGTTCTTATGTTTTGGGAAACATCATTTTGAGTATCTGGATGCGCTGAAAATGAATCCCGACCTGAAACTAATCATCAAGGAAATAAAAGTGAAATTTTCAGCTTGTTGTTTTTCCGTTGTATTGTTTAACACAAGTTGTTGTTCTGCAAATACTCCAGCATGCTCGAAGTTCGCATGAATATAAAAACCTCTGTGTTTTGATCCGCTACGCAAGACATGGGCATACGTTAATAACTCAGTATTCAAAGTAGACAACAGAGCCTAAAGCGTATCGTGTAACGCAGAACACACACGCGGTTTGCGGCATACTGATGTTTTCTACTTGTGCCCTGTATGGAAGTGCAGTAATTGTTGAACGTACCAGTATGAGACAAATCTGAAAAGAGCAGAGAGGTACGTTGGTATGGACCTCTTCTTATGCTTCAAACTACCTTCGTTGGGCGACAACGAGAAGTGGTTACTGAATTTTGATGTAGAAAGTTTATTCGGTATCAGTTCAGAAGATTGGGAATAATGTGGTGTAGATTTCTGGCGGTATTTTGTTCTTTAGGTACAGAATGCGAACCTTGCAAGTAAAAAGGTTCGAATTTCACGTCTCATTGATGATGAAATGACGGAATATTAACTCAGTCGGAGAACAGAGCTGATTGAGGTGGGGTGTAGTCTGGTTAAGGAATTATCCTGGCACTCACATAACGTGACTTATTGCAGTTTCTAGTAAGCCAAATCTGGACGACAGGTTCAATTTTCACAGCTTCTGAGAACAGTGACTACGTCAACCGTATCAATGGTTCCATGCTTCCCAGCAATCAACAGAATTTATCAAAATACACGAAGTATAACCCAGTTTGAAAGCTATGAATTAGTATTGTATTAATCACAGCACAAAAGCCAAAATACTGTGTCAGTTCAGAGTACAGAATATAAAAAAAATTTGGAGAAAAGAAAAGTGTACCTGGCCGGCTTGTCTCTTAGATTCTCCCAGTACGGTATCACAATTTTAATACTGGAAAGCATTGCGCTGCAGCAGTGTCATGTGGCAAACCTGAATGTACACAAGAGTTTCCGGAGGAATACTAAATATTTCAGAAGGATATTTCCACTTGAAAAAGGTCACACAGGCCTGAATTTTGATTGCATATTGAGTCACTGCTGTTTGACTACTATGCATAAAAGAAACCTCGCAAAAATTATCAAGAGTACAGAATAATTTATGGTTACAAGTTATTGAAAAACACGCGAATGCTTTGCAACAGCTGAAATTAAATTTCCATGAACCGTTCCACCGACTTTTACACAGTTTTGAGCTCTCTCCGCAACGTCGCGTGCATTTCTTTAACGGCGCTTTTATGTTTTATTTTTATTTATTTTCCAGGACTGACGTGTCCCCAAAACTACTGAATTGAATTTTCATATATCCCCTTAGATACTAATCTAATTTTGTAAGGCCCGGCGAGTTTATGGCGGATGAACATGACTGGTGAGACAGACGTTTCGCTTAGAGATATGATCTGACTATTTAGGAAAAAGGGACCAGTGGTTTCCGATGTCCAATTACAGAATAATTGCATTTTGTTTGGACACGGCCAGTTCGATTATCAGGCATGAGGCGAATGGAATTATTATTGTGCAGGTATGTGAAGAGCCTAGTTTACGAGACTCCGGTCGATATTCACTTGCCGCGCGGGATTAGCCGAGCGGTCTAGGAGCTGCAGTCATGGACTGTGCGGCTGATCCCGGCGGAGGTTCGAGTCCTCCCTCGGGCATGGGTGTGTGTCTGTTTGTCCTTAGGATAATTTAGGTTAAGTAGTGTGTAAGCTTAGGGACTGCTGACCTTAGCAGTTAAGTCCCATAAGATTTCACACACATTTGAACATTTTTGATATTCACTTGGACCTAATTGTAGACTTGTAGCAGTTGCAGAAGTATTACGTCTGTCGATGAGGCGTCGCCATAACACGGTGGTGCACATTTTGAACAACACCGGTATGCGAACAGTTCTACCTTTGTTGTGCACATGATAAAAGTGTACATATTTCGTCCGAGGTTGTTGCATCACTCTATGTTTCGTGTTGTGCTTTTTGGTGATTGTACAGCACAAGATTTTTCGCTGTCGTGAGGGTATTTACACGAAACAAACGTTATTGGGGTAACAAATCCAATAAATCACAATTACATTATTACTCTCCAACAAATAACGAGAGACCACGGGTCCCTTATATGAAAATACTCAGAAAATATCACTGAACAGTCTCCGAAATTTTGTCCGTGGAGTTCAAAAAAATGGCTCTGAGCACTATGGGACTCAACATCTATGGTCATCAGTCCCCTAGAACTTAGAACTACTAAAACCTAACTAACCTAAGGACATCACACACATCCATGCCCGAGGCAGGATTCGAACCTGCGACCGTAGCGGTCACGTGGTTCCAAACTGAAGCGCCTAGAACCGCACGGCCACACCGGCCGGCCCTCGTGGAGTTCAGATTCACTCTAAAATTACGTGGTGAGGCGCTTGTGCTTCCTTGTGCAGTATCATCATCAGTTTTTTTTATACTGCCAGGTTCTTTGCGTCTCCATTTACGGCAGCCCATTGGTTCCATCTTAATGCTGCTGCATCTGCTGCCGTCCAACTCATCACGCAGAATATGAAGTCTCCTTTTCTCTCGCTTCCTCTTCGCTTCCACATAGCTTTCCAAGACTGTTTTTATATAGTCTTCTTCTTCTTTCTCCTTAATATATGTCGTATCCAGTTTCTCTTCCTTATTTTTACTAAACTGCAACATGCCGCATGTGTTAGTTAGGTATCCCTGGAAGAAGTCCATGATGTCTTCACTCAGGAACGAACTGTCAGCAAACATTTAGGGCCACCACGTTCGCCGGATCTCATATCATGTGATTTCTGCTGTGGGGACACTTGAAGAGCAACGTCTATGAAACAAATCCACACACACTACAGGAGTTGCCGCCGTCGATATCCAAAATTTACGGCGGGTGTATCTGAATATGTTTTAACGTGCACAGCTATGTACTCATGTTGCAGGGGGCCACTTTCAACATCATCTATAAATGTATTTTTAACCCCAAATAAATGGTAAATTCATTTCAGCTCCTAGTTCTGTGATTTCACTGGATTTCCTTTGTAGTTACACGGGCTTCTTTTATCTGGGCCACCCATTAGTTGGAATCTTATCCCAAGCCGCACTGTGGAATGCCTTTTCCTGATGTATAATACACAGGTACACTCAATAAACCTCTCTCCCAAAAGTGCGAAGAGAGCTATCGCACCGCTCGCTCCTGTCGCTCGTGGGAGACAAAATGGGGCAGCAGCAGTGGACGGCTGGTGGCGAGAGATGCAGCCGGCTTTTAACCCGGCGAGCTGAGTGGGCCCTAATGCGGGGAATCAACAGCGGCTGTGCTGCGACATCGCCTCCTCATTGATCTCGCGCCGCGGCTCACAAAGCGGCGTGGGCGGCGGCGCGCCATTCATGTCGCTCAAACTCGCCGCGCTAAGATTGGCTCCGAGATGGAGTGCCGCCGGCGCCTCCTCGCTCTTCATTTCTTTCCGGACCCGCGCTCTGGCAGGTGGCAGAACAAAATCCCGCGCCTGCCCTGCAGCGACGACGTTTTAAAAGCCTAAATACCTTCTGCCGCCTTCCGCAATTTTTTTCCAGAAATGGAAGCACTGCAGCATTATTCATAACGTTCGAAATCCGAAATAACGGAAAAAACGAAATACACATCCATCTTGAAAGTCTGAACAAAATTCAAGGCCAACAAAAATCTGCCACAGGCTCTCAGTAGCATCCATCTTAATTGACTCTAATGTGAAAATACGGGAAGAATGTCTCCTCTCTCCCTCTCCCTCCTCCTCCTAAAAAAAAAATGGTTCCAATGGCTCTGAGCACTATGGGACTTAACATCTGAGGTCATCAGTCCCCTAGAACTTAGAACTACTTAAACCTAACTAACCTAAGGACATCACACACATCCATGCCCGAGTCAGGATTCGAACCTGCGACCGTAGCAGTCGCGGGGTTCCTGACTGAAGCGCCTAGAACCGCACGGCCACCGCGGCCGGCTCCTCCTCCTCCCCCCCGCCTCCCTCTTTCTCTCGCTCGCTCCTCAAAATATTCCTGTTATACTGCAGCGACCGAAAGGATTCCATGCGTCGTCGTTCGCATCGCCTGCGATAGATAGCGATGTAGGTACATTGCGCATGTCAGCAACTTTACTCTTGCATACACATAAATAAATGCAATACACACCGCCTCAGAATTAAATTAAATGTAATTCCTGTTGTGACTTGGCAAGACAGCCAAGCCACTAGGAGGTGAAGCCGAAAGGCACGCGTTTAAGCTCACGCAGGCTGGCGTGAGGTCTGGAACAGTTAAAGGATTTGAGTCTAGCAAATAAAGTACGTAGCTGTTGGAATACTTAACTTTAATCCATAATTGGTGAACATCGGTCTGATGGTACATGCATCACAAGATAAATAGCAATTGATGATGGCGCCTTGCTAGGTCGTAGCAAATGACGTAGCTGGAGGCTATGCTAACTATCGTCTCGGCAAATGAGAGGGTAATTTGTCATTGAACCATCGCTAGCAAAGTCGGCTGTACAACTGGGGCGAGTGCTAGGACGTCTCTCTAGACCTGCTGTGTGGTGGTGCTCGGTCTGCAATCACTGATAGTGGCGACACGCGGGTCCGACGTATACTACCGGACCGCGGCCGATTTAAAGGCTACCACCTAGCAAGTGTGGTGTCTGACGGTGACACCGCAATTCCCAACCGCCGGTTCTTATTAATGTTTTCGTATTTGAAAAGTCGCTCACACTACAATGGATCATACAAGGACACACCGCTCTAGCCAGAGAATGAAAAGTATACAAAGAATTTACTTCACAAGTAGCGCTAATCATCGACTTTATTTTTCTTCGCAGTTAAACAGATATTCAGACATGAATGAAGCCTTCATACTTGTGTCCCGGACGCAATGTGCCAAAAATACGTTAAAGATTTCACCAATTCCATGTTTCGACTGAGATTTTTTGGAGGTTCCCCCAAGGGATGTAAAGCAGGAATGTCCAACCCGCGGTGCGCGGGCTGCATGCGGCCCAAAGCAAGTATCAAAGTGGTCCAAGACGTGAGCATCCATCACACGGCTGCTAAAAAATAAAAATAAAAAATAAAAATCCATAAAATTCCTTTAACGTAAAGTTATGATAAATTAATTATTGCAAATCTGAGATTTCCGCACATGGTACTATTCTCTCATTTTTTCCACAGTTGTTATTGTTTGTAGTATTAAGTGTATTATGTGTGGACCATGAATACTCGTCTTCTTCCAATGTGGTCCAGGTAAGCTAAAAGGCTGGCCAACCTGGTATAAAGAAAATGCCGAACTGGAAATACGACCCCAAATATTCCCAACTGAGTCTCCCTTCGCCCTATTACCAGCTTATCTGGTATTTGCCGCAAAAAACTGGAATCTACAGTAGGATGCATCTCGAACAGAAACAAACACACTTTTTAAAACAACATCAAAAATTTACGAAGGAAATAGAATCGTCACGTTGTCTGAGGCACGCTGCAGTTCACCACGAGCAAGCTTTATCACCGGCGGAGCCAAGAGTTCAGAATTCCCCGACACTGACAGCCAGGACTCTTGTCTTCACCAGTTCTCGATCAGAGGCCATCATCTACGCAGGTCGAAAGTCGCGTTAGCGGCAGTTGGAACGGATCTGCCACCAGTCTGGAATCTACTGCCCACGAGTAAACAGCCCAGGAGGTTACGGACCACCACAGCCTTGCAGCGACGTGGTAACTGACTTTGTTTCTGGGCGGCTGTTTACTTTTGAAAGTGACTTTTGGAACTTATGGGATCTAGTTCTCAGTCTGGATAGGTTCATAGCTGTTTAACTGGATGTACGTTTGTGTTAGTGTTGCAATAAACACAGGTTCATGTACTTATACTAATTATATGTGAGTAGTGGTGTTGAAAACACCTACAACAACAACAATTAACATTATCAGTGCCGTCGTTATTACTGGTAATCTGTAAATGAATGTTTATACCGTTACAATGGGCGGAACCTTACTTTCCTGATTAAAAACACGTAATAAAATGGCCATTCGGTACTATGTTAATTTAAAAGCAGAAAAGAACAAATACTTCTGGCAACATCACGAAATGGCGTTACAGTAGGTACAGAGAAAGATGTTATTAACAAACAGAAAGAATAGACAGAAGCATAACTAATAGCAAGATATACAAGAAATAATATGAATGTGGTATTGTAAAATATATTCGATGAATTGACTGGCGTTTAGGACGACTGACAGCTGGAGGAGTACTGTGTGTTTTTGTTTAAGCCAGTCCCCGAGAGATTTCGTATAAACGTTTTATGCACGACTGTTGCGCATGATAAAGTGGCAGGCGGGGGAGGGGTTTCAAGATTACCAGTTTCTACGGAGCATTTTTAGAGAATGCCGAGAGCGTACGTTTTCTATTTAATTCACAATATGTGCTCTGCACGTTTCTGCTGAGTGGAACAGCAAAATGTCAGAGGAAAGCAATTTGCTAATTTTGCTATGACAGTTATGTCTGGTCTATTGCGTTCGACTGATTTGAGGCTATACGGACAGCGTAGAGCAGAAAACATGCTGCCTTAAGGCTAGAAGGTGCTTTCTATTTGCAGTACGGCATATTAATGT
Organism: Schistocerca piceifrons; assembly: GCF_021461385.2. NCBI lineage: Eukaryota > Metazoa > Arthropoda > Insecta > Orthoptera > Acrididae > Schistocerca > Schistocerca piceifrons. The sequence continues at coordinate 751,609,611 of NC_060139.1, forward strand.
TTGTCTTCCATCAGTGTTGTTAATGTATTCTTATTCAGTCGTATATTTTAAACTAGATTTAATTTTTTTTTATTAAAATACGCCCCTAGGAAAATTCTTTTCCTTCTGACTGACTCAGGAGGTCAGTTCTATGAGAACCGGAGAGTAAGTATTTTGCGAGGGCTGAATTAAGCAAGTGACGTACAAAGTGCACTTAATGTTAAGAGGTGAAATATGAATTTAGAAATAAACTGTCTACAGTAATATCAAGTGTACGACTTATGCGAGTGACTGTGCCAACACGTTGTGTGAACTGAATGAGTGTAATTACAAACTTTTAAGTAACCTAGCAGCAATGTGCGACGAGCTGCATGACTAGCAAAGTTTCTACGCTTCGTGCGCCAAACGCTGTCGGCCGATCCCCGTCCCTTCCTCACAGCTACGTAGGTGCTCGCACTTACCATAGATGAGATAACAGTTACTGTCCACAGGCTAAATAGGCCCTCCTTGTTGACAATCTAAGAGGCGTAGTGCGGATGTCCTAATTCTGGAGGGAGTAATACTAGCGCTATTTCTATGCGCTTGTCGAAGACAAGGGTTGTTTTAGAGAGCACGAAAGCACCTTCGTTCAGCGAGGCAGAGAGAATGGAGGCCGTGGTTCGCTGTCACTGTTCCGTCTGTAGCTGACTCAGAAACAACCGCTTTTGTCTTGAAGCAGTTTACCAAGAACAATGGAACACGCAGGGAGCACTAAGTGATGCTAGGAATAAAACACAATGGCGTCCCGTGAGTAAGTAATTTAGAGCACGTTGCTTTATCTACGCCGCGCGCCTTCCTGTAAAATATGTGTCTGTCCGACGGGCAACGAATTCTAAAGACGCTCCGGCGGAATATAAATAGCGGCTCAGATCACCACAGTCTGGTATCTGGGCGCAGAAAGAGCGAGGTGTTTCGAAGGAGAACGCTTCTTCACGGTCGACGTTAATGTCAGACGAGCTCCGAACAGTGCACTCAGCGACAAGTTGCAGTAGAACGCCACATCAATGCCAGGGTCATTGCAAACTCGGCGCTAGTTGAGCCAGAGAAAGCTACGCGCAAGGAAGCAGTCGTCGCATTTAGGAAGACGCCGGCTCTCGGCCCAAGTGATTTAGCCCACGCTGCACCACCTAGCTGGCTGCCTTGTTCTGGAGTGAGCAAACCGCCTGACAAGTTACAAACGAGGGCGACTGGAGTCTGGGTTGTCGCCACAGCAGCGGTTCCGCAACTTGTTGCGCACAACTGCGGGACTTCGCAAACGAATCTGAGATCAAATCTAAGGACGCATTAATTCGGCAAAACAGAGTAATTAAGGGCGACTTACCTGCTACTGCAGAAGCAACTTCCCGCAAGTTGGCAGGTACTTCCAACAGCTTCCGTGCTGTTCGTAGAAGCTGTGAGACGTGCCAGTAGATTGTACTTAGTCTTATGTGGAGCACGACTAGTGACATAAGTGTAGGACAAATATTTCTCGCTATTTGCATAAGATACCGTGTATCCTACCAAGTGTTTATTGCATTTCAAAACAAATATTCCTATCTTGTCTGTCAGCCCGAGCTTCCATAATAAATTACAAGCTGTACTACGAACTGCTATGAACATAAAGCGAAGGGAGTGGAACTACATTGTCGATTTAAAAATTTAAAAATATATGAACAGATGTACTACGTTAAAATTTTGACAAGCAGGACCACCCAAGTATAGTTTTTTTCACACTTTTCACACTATATCCATAAAGGTATAGCGCGTTTTCCGAGTTCCGAGAAATTACAAAGCCAGTGACTTCCCAGTCAAATGACTGGCGAGCCAGCAGTGGGACAGAGGGAGTAGCGATAGGAAAATTTAGAAGGGATCTCCATTTCCAGTAATTACTTTGCAACCATACATACTCCGCGTGGCAGAGGTTATCCTGTACCACTAATAATTTCCCTTCCTGTTCTACTCGCAAACAGAGCGGGGGAAAAACGACTATTTAAGTACCTTCGTACGAGCCCCATTTTGTCTAGTCTTATGTTGCTAGTCCTTACGCGAAATGTAAGTTGGCGGCAGTAGGATCACTTTACAATCAGCTTCAAATGCCGGTTCTGCAGATTTTCTCAGCAGTGATCCTCGATACGAATGTCGCCTTCCTCCCCAGGGATTCCCATTTGAGTTTCCGAAGCATCTCCGTAACAGTTCCGTGTTGATCGAACCTACCGGTAACAAATCTAGCAACCCGCCTTTCAATTGCTTCGACCTAATGAGGATACCAAACACTCGAGCAGTATTCAGATATGGGTAGCACTAATCTTCTACATGTCTCTCTCTCTCCCCTTAATAGATGAACCACACTTTACAAACTCTCCCAATAAACCGACTCGATCATTTGCCTTCTCCACTACAACCGTTACACGCTCGTTCCATTTTATATCGCTTTGTAACGTTACACGTAAATATTTAATCGACCTGATTGTCAAGTGCACACTACTAATGCTGTATTCGAACATTACAGAATTGTTTTTCCTACTGATCTGCATTAACTTACATTTTTCTACATTCAGAGTAAGCTGCCATTCATCATACCAACTAGAAATTTTGTCTAAGTCATTTTGTATTCTGCTAAGTCACTCAACGACGACACCTTCCCGTACAAATCAGCATCATCAGCATACAGCCGCAGATTGCTGCTCACCCTGTCCGTCAGATCATTTCTGCACATTGGGAGTAAAAGCGCTCCTATCACACGTCCCTGAGGCACTCCTAACGATATCCTTGTTCTGTCGTCGAGGACATCGTACTGGATCCTGTTACTTAAAAATTCTTCGAGCCATTCACATATCTGAGAGCCTATTCTGTAAACTCGTACCTTCGTTGTCTGCAGTAGGTCACCGTGTCATATGTCTTTCGGAAACATAGGAATATGTTGCTCTTGATCCACGGGTCATATGACAAAAGGGCAAAGGGCAAGCTGAGTTTCGCATGAGCGGTGCTTTGTAAAACAGTGCTGATTAACTGACAGGAGCTTCTCCTTCTCAAGAAACTATTGCATTCCCACTGAGAATATGTTCAAGAATCAAGAATATTGATCTGTACTTTTGCGTGTCAGTTCTTTTACTCTTCTTATATACGGGTGTCTCCATTGTTTTTTTTTCAGTCGCTTGGGAATTTGCGCTGGGCGGGAGATTCACAATAAATGTGAGCTAAGCAATGGGTCAATACCGTACAGTACTTGGTTCAAATGGCTCTGAGCACTATGCGACTTAAATTCTTAGGTCATCAGTCGCCTAGAACTTAGAACTTCTTAAACCTAACCAACCTAAGGACATCACACTCGTCCATGCCCGAGGCAGGATTCGAACCTGCGACCGTAGCACACCCGCGGTTCTGGACTGCAGCGCCAGAACCGCACGGCCACCGCGGCCGGCTCCTGTGTCCCCCATACGGGAGTCTGTGCGAAGCTGAAACGATGGTATGTTTGTATGAGCCTCCTGCGTAAACGATTTCTTAAGTGCGAAATTTAAAACTTCTGTTGTCACACCAGACTGGTCACCGAATGACTGGATAGAAGTATTGGATCCGATTAGCGAGTTTACGTGGACCAAAATTTTCCCTGGTTCTCGGTTAGATCCTTTACTAAGCTCTGACGGTGGTAGCTGTTTTACGCTTCGTGCATAGTTCTTTAGGTCTAAAATATTTCCATTGCGTGTGGGCTGTTAAACTAGCCGCTTAAGACAGTTTTCAGAAAACGCGTTCAAAAGTATTTCGCACGACTGTTTTTCCGTACCGCCTGAAACTAATACGTAGGCGCCCCAGTTTATGCTCTGCAGCTTAAAGTAGCCTGCAACTAATATTGCGTGTTCTAGGTATTTCCGCCCTACTGACCGTCGACTGTATTTGAATTACTCTAAAAGCTGTCACGGGGAATCAGGTGACCGGTGAAAAGACGCAACAATGAGCTTGATTTCACCTACACCAGTCATACGCGTCCAAATAACTTCACAGCCACACTCAAAATCGACCTCATTACAGACCAAGGCGACGAAACCGTTGTCTATGTGTAACTGTGTTTACGCGCATACAGAGTAAAGTCGATGACCTGCTCGGCAAGTTAAGAGACCCTGTGTCGCTACCGATTACAGACGATGGCGTTACTGACTGTACAATATATTAATATAGCGAGCTTACGCCTTGCCATGACAGACTACATACCCATAGGAAGTTGAATGACACAGGACACAAGGGGAAATAATAATAAAATAATAGAAGAGCGGACTTCCCAGAAGACAGGCGAAAACAACTTAAAAAAAACAGCATTCCTTTCTGATTTAAAAGCTTGGATAGACATAGTCTGTAGACCTGTGTTCATAATCGTAGTGCTAACTGAAATGATGATGATGATGATTACACAATTCGATTTTATGAAGTGTAAATACACCTCCTAACATGGTGTCGGACCTCCTATTGCTCGGCGTAGTGGAACAACTCTACGTGCAAGGACTCAACAAGTCGGAAGCTCCCCGCAGAAATACTGAGCCATGCTGCCTCTATAGCCGTCCATAATTAGGAAAGAGTTCTCAATTACATCCCATAAATGTTCGATGGGATTCATGTGTGGCGATCTAGGTGGCCAAATCATTCGCTCACACTGCCCAGAATGTTATTCAAGTCAACTGCGAACAATTCTAGCCCGGTGACATGGCGCTTTGTCAGCCACAAAAATTCTATTGCTGTTTGTGAAGTCCACGAATGGCTCCAAATGGTCCATGACCGGCTCAGTTGGACCAGAGGACCCAGTCAACTCCACGTCAACATAATCCACACCATTATGGAGCCACCAACAGCTTGCGGGATGCCTTCTTGACAACTGGCATCCATGGTTTCGTGGGGTCTGCGCCACACTACAATCCTACCATCAGCTATTACCAACTGAAATGGGGACCCACCTGCCCAGGCTTCGGTTTTCCTATCGTACAGTGTACAATCGACATGGTCCCGAGCCCGGGAGAGGCGGTGCAGGCGATGTCGTGCTGTTAGCAAAGGCATTCACATCGGTCGTCTGCTGCCATAGCCCATTAACGCCAGATTACGTAGCACTGTCGTAACAGATACATTCGTCGTACGTCCCACATTGATTTCTGCGGTTGTATCACGCAGAGTTGCTTCTCTGTTAGCACTGACAACACTACGCAAACGCCGCTGCCCTGATCGTTAAGTGAAGGCCATCGGCCACTTCGTTGTCTGTGGTGATGAAAGGTAATGCCTCAAATTTAGTATGTTAAAGCTGTGAGACTTTGTTGCTATTCCAGTTCTTAAAGCTGTGGTGCGCCGTGTCCAGTACAGTGAACAGTTGTTTATGTTTGCTTCTTTTGCGTTTTCGAACGGTCTTCAGGCTGTAAATGCGCTCAGTCCACTGCCGTAGGCGCTCCCCACTGTTGCTGTGCCCTGCGTGCATTTGTAGCCTCAGGACTGATTGAAAACAACGAAGAAGCGATCATTAACAGCTGTCCAATGCAGTGGACACGACGCATTACACGTTTAGATAAACTGCATGACTCACATACTACTCAAATTTTTGGACGAATTCTTTTATAATGACGACACTGGAATCCATTTTATAATGGATTGCGTTGTTGCGGTCTTCAGCCCAAAGACTGGTTTTATGCATCTCTCCACGGTAACTAATCCAGTCTCTATCCATCTGAACCTCCTTATTGTATTTATGTCTCAGGTGTTCCTCTACAACCCCGTCTCTCCCCCTCTCCCCCACAAACAGTTGCCCCGTTACAAAACTGGCGATTCCTTGTTCAAACGCTTACATTCTCTTCTTATTTAGGTGCTTAACGTCCACGTTTCACTTTCGTTCAAGGCTATACTCCAGTCAATTACCCTCAGAAAAGACTACCATACATTTACATTCATTTCGAGGTTAACAAAACCCTTTTTGCAAAACTTTTCTTGCTTCTGCCAGTCTGCGTTTTATGTACTCTGTACTTCAGTCGTAATAAGTTATTCACCCTAAATCTGGTTTGTTGCAGCGAGGACAATAATTTTGTAACTTCTACGTTAGTAGCTTAGCGGAGCGATGTGCAGCACTGCCTCCTACCGGCCAGGATAGGATCGACAAGCCCAATCGCTCTACGGGTGTCGAGATACGTCGTCTGTTGACGTCATATGCCCAACCTTTGTCACCCACTTTTGGGGTATTTCTCAACCCTTGTGACCGCTTGCATCTTATAACAAATTATTTGTCTCAGTTTCATCTACGTGGCTTCGCGGGTTTTCAAACGTTACTAAGTATCATCACTATCTATTTTATAAGCCGGGAAACCGCAGTTGCTGAAAGGCATGATGTTAGGAACAACTCCGCTTACAGCTGTAAGCGGAGTTCTTCGTAACAGCATACCTTGGATAATGAGTTATATCTCTGGATCGGAAGTTATTTGCAAGTTATGCTACATTGATGAAATAAGCGTGACGTAAACAAATTATTATGATTGTATTAAAACATTTCATGGATTGTTTTGAATGTTGTTAAATACTAGGCACGTCCCCTCAACCCAGAAGTGAACACTAGATATGCGTCTGTTATGGCCGAAAGTTCCGTGATGTCGAGGTGATTTTGGGTGCTGCGCCCAGGCGCAGAACTGGCGTCGCGGCGACAGGCGACACGGGGTGTGGCGGTGACGGGAGCCTTGTGACAGAGCGCGCGATCGCACCTGGCACGCGTCAATCAACAGTCAGCCAGCCACAACAGGTGCCTCCGCCGCCGCGCTGCACCGCCAAACTTGTTTAACGCGGCGCGGTGTGGTGCGGCGCGGCCTGTCTTTTGGCCGTGTGTCTTTCCTAATGGATAGACGGCCGGGCGGACAAAAAGCACCGCCACAATGGCACCTGCCGCCTCCAGCCCACTCCTTTTCCTCCACCTTTACCTCTACCTCTGGCTCTGGCTCTCTCCTACGTCGACTTTAACTCTCATTTTAAAAGCTCCCGTACTACTGGATAATTTAAAGCCCTCACAGAAAGCTGAGAGGCTACGACAAAAAATAAAACCTTTCAGAGGACGTAAGGGGTGTTTCAAAAGATTTTAAAAATGTATGTTTATTGACGAAAACATTTTGCTGAGTCATTACAAATCCATCTTGTGTCCACAACTAGCAGCACGGACAACATCTACAAGGTAACCAAATTCGTCTTACACTTTGTGTAATATGTATTCGTCGACGGAAGTGACTGCTACTCTGTTCTTGAACTCATTTGTGTTACAAGCTAGAGAGAGAATGAAAACCCACTCCAATTGCCATTTATTTCGCGAACTGTTTATAGCTAATATCGTTTCTGCCGGCCGAAGTGGCTGTGCGGTTATAGGCGCTGCAGTCTAGAACCGCGAGACCGCTACGGTCGCAGGTTCGAATCCTGCCTCGGGCATGGATGTGTGTGATATCCTTAGGTTAGTTAGGTTTAACTAGTTCTAAGTTATAGGGGACTAATGACCTCTGAAGTTGAGTCCCATAGTGCTCAGAGCCATTTGAACCATTTTGAATACCGTTTCTCGCATGTCAATCTTCACAGTATACAGAACTCCTGTCTTGGAAATACCTGGAAACCGTAATTTCCTTGGTATCTATCAGCCATCTCCTAGACTAAATGTTCGACTTAATTTCCTTTTTCCCTCTGGGATCTACCATCTTACCTTCATTGCCCTTATTATGCTCCATTCTTTCTACAAGACAATGTCATAGTAACCCCTTCATCCCAACAGCTTCCATTACGTCCCCTTCAACTTCCATGATTTTTCAGAGTTCATCATTTCTGATGCGGTCAAATCTCGACTACTGGAGTGTCGAGATCTGACCACATTATCATAAATGACGAAATCTAAAAAATGATGGAAGTGGAAGGGGACGTAATGGAAGCTGTTGAAGAGGTTACTATGACATTGCCTTTCAGAATGAATGGAAGATAATGAGGGCAATGAAGGTATGCCGGTAGATCCCAGAGGGAAAAATGAATTTAAGCCGTACGCCGGCCGAAGTGGCCGTGCGGTTAAAGGCGCTGCAGTCTGGAACCGCAAGACCGCTACGGTCGCAGGTTCGAATCCTGCCTCGGGCATGGATGTTTGTGATGTCCTTAGGTTAGTTAGGTTTAACTAGTTCTAAGATCTAGGGGCCTAATGACCTCAGCAGTTGAGTCCCATAGTCCTCAGAGCCATTTGAACCATTTTTTTAAGCCGAACGCCTAGCCTAAAAGACGGGCGATGTATACCAATGAAGTGCAGGCCGGAGTGGCCGAGAGGTTCTAGGCGCTTCAGTCTGGAACCGCGCGACCGCTGCGGTCGCAGGTTCGAATCCTGCCTCGGGCATGGGTGTGTGTGATGTCCTTAGGTTAGTTAGGTTTAAGTAGTTCTAAGTTCTAGGGTACTGATGACCTTAGCTGTGAAGTCCCATAGTGCTCAGAGCCATTTGAACCAATGAAGTTACAGTTTCCCCATAAATACTTATGCTCTCTACTACTGTTTCGTTTATAACCGGTATTGATTCGTTTGTCATCTTTTTACTCCAAAAAGTTTAGTTTAGTTGTAGAATAACTCATTTTCCTTGCCCAATCTTATTTTCAATGTCTTCGGCACTCTTTCCATTCGCAGAGACAATTACACTTAGATCTTACGCTTATTTAGCCTTTGTCAAATGCTATAGTCGACAGTCCAAGATCATAATCGTTACAAGAAATGACGAAACCATAAGTACAGAACCGATATTAAAAAGTGCACAATTAATGCGACGAACTGAAAAGTAGGACAGACAAAAAGTTATCAACACGATTCTGCACAACAACAAGGGACTACGGTCAGTGCTTACACCTAACTACATCGTCATTTGACAGCTGTGACAGCAGGTAAACAGTTATAGAGTACAGTTGCAATAATTAGGTGAAACATATCACAAACGATAATTATGTTCTTACAGGAAGACCAGAAATCATTAACAACGTAGTTACGAAAAACGCTTTGTCTTTGAAAACGCAAAAGAGCTAAAGTAATCGAACTGGTAATTAATGTCTGCTGTTAATAAAATTACAAACAGTCTGTGTTAAGTTAGTACACTTATTTACAGTGGAAGAGAATATACATCAGTGCTTACACGAAGCTGCACCATCAATAGATTGATACCGCCATACGACTTATTACACATTTGATTGTGAAATAATTACACATAACATAACAGACTAGTAATTGTGATCATACGAAGTGATCCTGGCAACAGAGTAAAAGCAATAACAACAATCACCATCTTATCACTGAACGTGTAAAAGAACTGAAAATAACTGAACTGGGTAGGTCGTGAGCTTTGCTAACACATTAAAAGAGAACTGTGCCCAATTTTTTACATGTCTGGACCATAAAGAAACAGATGCTTTAGCTTACACTAGGTTGCACTGGCGTAGACGGATAAACCGGTGAGTAATTAGTTGCACAAATGGAGAAGTAACTGCACACGACATAGCAGAAAACAGTAAATGTGCTCACACAGAGTGATCGTGTGACCATTATTATCGTTCCTGATACAGTTTACATAATTACTTTGCAACTGTACTTTATAATCATTCACCTACTGCCACAGCTGTCAAATGACGGTTTAGCCTGGTGTAAGCACTGACAGCAGTTCCACGTCATCACTGTGTTGTTAAGTTTTGTGCGGTTCTACTTTTCAATTGTTTGCATTAATTATGCCCTCTTTATTATCGGTTCTATACGTAAGGTTTCGTCATTGCTTGCAACGATTATGATCGCTCAGTTGACTATCGCACTAGACGGACGCCAAATACAATGTTTACCTCTGTCGGGGAGCGGCGCTGTCTCATCGGTTTACTGTACGCAGCATGCTGTGTCTGCTCGCCATACTCCCGCCAGGCGGTCGGCAGTGTTTATGTTCGGTATTTTTGGCTTTGGTCTTTAACATTTCATATGACAACCAGGCCATTTATGTCATAACTTCAGTAGAGCTCGGTAAGGATTTACAATAAGGCTGTCATCAATGTCAGTTGCTTATTTTATTCGTTAAGATGCTGTTGTGTTAGCCTAATTTCCTGTTTTGTTTAACTGCAATCAACCTGAAAATGTTCAATGAACGAAACTGGTCGTAACACGAGAAATGTATGATAATACAACCGAGGTCGATTTCATTAATGATTAAGATTTCAAGGTAGCTCATTCCAGTTACTCCTCTGCGACTTAATGTGCAATACATCTTTTCATAAGAAATTGTACAAAACAAAGAGTTTATGGAATCATATGCGAACGTTATACCGATTAACTTAACCATGAAATGTTGCTTCAGTACTGAAAATTAACCGTGGTAAAAATCTCTGTCTTCTTCTGTGTAGTCTAAAAGAGCATTGGTGGCTTCAACTCGTTTTTTAATCACTGATATGAAGACACTGCTGTAATTGTGATTGGTATGGCATGTACACTGAACGCGGCATTTACCCTCGCCAGTCACTCTTACGGGGAACCACTAGTTTCCTGCGTGCGCGGAGAGCACATTTTTCTGGGATCTGCTCAAAACCTCGCTGCATTCTTTGGAAGTCCATCTTTATACACATGCTTGCGGGACCTCGACTGTTCCATGTAAAATGTCGAATCAAAACACCTCCAGCCGTCCAAAGTTCCACTTGTTATTTTATTGGGCAACCAGTTTCAGAGCTACATTTCGTCGTCTTCAGTCGGCAAGTGATGATCGAAGAGATAGCTCTGTTAAGAAGAAATCTACGGACAGCAGTCACTGAATGCTGGCCCTTATTTTGACTGAGCCAGGGGTGGGATTCTTCCTACACGTCGGTCAGGGGGGGCTGAAGATGGTGTAATGTCGCACTGAAACTGGTCCTTCAATTAAAAAACAACTGGAAATTTAGACAGCTGAAGATGTTTTGATTATACATTTCATTTTTGCTTAAGTTCTCTTCACTCATTCAACAGAAGTGCAAGATTGACAAAGTGCGAGGTTGAGCTGTACTCTCACCTTTGCACAGACATACCAAATAAGAACTCATTTCGCAGCAAGAACGTGTTTCTCCACTGGTGGAATAATCCCTAAGTGCCGGTCAGAAAACCACGATGGACCACAATAACGGACTAATACTTGAAGAAGTGCAACGTGCTAAAAGCATTCTGTTGGGCGGATGCCAGCGAACTTCATACTGAGGTTATAAACACGATCAATACATAGACTGTCATCTGGAGCCGGCCGCTATGGCCAAGCGGTTCTAGGCACTTCAGTCTGGAACCGCGCTGCTGCTGCTACGGTCGCAGGTTCGAACCCTGCCTCGGGCATGGATGTGTGTGACGTCCTTAGGTTAGTTAGGTTTAATTAGTTCTAAAGTTCTAGGCGACTGATGACCTCAGAAGTTAAGTCGCATAGTCCTCTGAGCCATTAGAACCAATTTTTTCATTCGGTGTCAATAGTTGGCGGAAAAATATATGTTGTGTAGAATACAACCTCTGGAGCTCCCACTTACTTACAAACCAGCAGACCTACAAGACCGTCGACAATTTTCAATACTGCAAGAAAAAAATGCGCTACCTAAGTCTATTACTGAGGGAAATCAGCGTTATTAACTACAGAGTCGTCTACGCACTGTAATTTTTTGTTACTTACATTTTTTTGAAAAAAAAAAACAACAATCAGGTCGAGTTTTCAGCTTTATCCGGGGTTAAGATGACACTATCTATCAATTCACACACAGTGTAGGGACACTAAGACTCGTGTTGAATCACTATTGTACACAGCATTTTCAGTTTCATATTGTGTTAGATAACTATACTTCTAGTAACAATTACAGAAAATCGGCGAGGGAATAAATGAAAAATACTGCAATTAAAGAAACTACACCCACATACACTTCGAAACAGCTTCCTGCGGTCATTATATCACGACAGACAAAATTTTAAAAGAGCACATAATACATCAGCAATGTGCAACGTCAATTACGTCCAACTCTGTGGAAGCAGAGAATGAAGGCGTAGTGTAATGCCATGGAGACGGTGGTGGAACAGGTAAAGTGATTTATATGCACTTACAATCAAAGGTGAAGAAGGCAAATAGTGCTATTCAGGTTTATCGCCGTAGCAGTCTCGTACTGCAGAGTATCTCAGATTCGCGGGGCTGGCTCCGCAGATCCGACATTCGCCGTAATGCAGTATGAAGTGTCGCACTTTTAGGGAAGCAACGCATACGATTCACCGAGTTCATGCAAGGAATACCGACGTAGCTCTACGACTTCGCCTCCTGCATCAGAAATCGGACTCTTGCATCCGAAAAGCAAACCACTTTAAGAGGCACTCTTGTTATTCCAGTAAAGCGCTCGGATTTTATGCTGAACACATTTCTTATACCAATGTGCCTAGAATGTTTAATGGGACTGATATCGAAGAACTACGTGCATGTGCGCGGTATTTCTTACGTAAGGCGACATGTGTTAACGGACAGGCGGCGATACATTGGAATATTCTTTGCGGAGAATTCGTACACAGGGACAGGGGTAGCGGACAGAGGGACGTAAAACTTCCGCGGTGTGTACCTCTGTTAATTACTGTAATGAATCGCTGAGAGGGAATCTTTTGTGCAATATATTAGGACACCTGCCAGATCTATTACAGATGGGTCGAGGAAAGAATGCTCTTGTGTTACATGTATGTTGTTATTAACCCATTTTATCTGCAAGTCTCTACAGGAGGTGTACGTGCGGTAGTGAAGGGTATTCCTAAATTCTGCTCTGAGGCTCGGGTTTTAGGGTGGTAATAGCGCTCAAACGTTCAAATCTTCACTCAGCGTCGGCTGGGGTGGCCGAGCGGTTCTAGGCGCTACAGTATGGAACCGCGCGACCGCTACGGTCGCAAGTTCGAATCCTGCCTCGGGCATGGATGTTTGTGATGTCCTTAGGTTATTTAGGTTTAAGAAGTTCTAAGTTCTAGGGGACTGATGACCTCAGAAGTTAAGTCCCATAGTGCTCAAAACCATTTGAACCAATTTTCATTCAGCCATACGTGATAACTGATTAGCTTATCCGAGAAAAATAGAAGTAGTGCTCCGTCTCATTAAGTGTTCGAGTGATGAAAGACAAACTTATATAAGTGGCTCTACCGTCATAGAGGACACTGACCCACCAACTGACTGCGGCTTCGTGTAAGAGGGGTGCTGTTTCCCGGCCGCTGATGCCTGCATTCGAACCTGAATCTGCCACTTCCTCCTCAGACAGCTTCCAAGCACACCTCACGAGGATGATCGTACCCCACTCCAATGCTAGAAGGAAGACAAATTATTTCGCAGTATCGGGAACAAAAAGCCAGATCCTTAATGTGTCAGTAGAACGCGTTAATCACTTAGCCACGAAAACAAAACTGCATAACAACTGAGAGGAAATATAATTTAGCATTTGGCCTCGAGCCCAACGATTCTATATGCAGTCCTCTACCTCGTCCTGCTACCTTCTCTCAGAAGACACGCAGGAAATTTTGATCTTGTTTCCTCGCAAGTTGTTTGTTTTTCAACGTTGTCGATCTTACACGTCTACATTCCCGGTCCATAAATTGGAGCTACCGTTTTGATCAGACCTTGTATTGCAGCAAGGATGAAAAATACTAATGTCTGTAAAAATTACAATACCGGAAAGAAGAGACCGAATGAAACTAATGGGTAACGCCCGAAGCACCGTGGGGCTGTTCGCAGACGACGCCGGTGTTTATAAGAACGTTCCAATACCTCAAGATTGTAGCGAAATCGAGGAAGACGTGCGGAGGATCAATGGCTGGTCCAGCGACTGACAGTTGAACCTGAACGTAATTAAATTTGTAGTGTTGCACAACGAAGAGACAGATTTATGTTCGATTATTCGCTATTGGTGAGCCGCGCGGAGTGACCGCGTGGTTGAAGGCGCCGTGCCACGGACTGCGCGGCCCCTCCCGCCGGAGGTTCGAGTCCTCCCTCGGTCATAGTTGTGTGTGTTGTTTTTAGCATTAACTTAGTTTAAGTAGTGTGTAAGCCTAGTGACCGATGACCTCATCAGTTTGGTCCCTTAGGAATTCACATACACACACACACACACACACACACATACATTTGCTGCTATTGGTGAAAAATCACTGTACAGACTAGCAACGAAGAGCGGCGTATTTCGTTACGGGGTCGTTTACTAGGCGCGAGTGCGTAACGGAGATACTCAACAAACTGAAAACTTCAGTGGCAGCCGCCAGAAGAGAGCCGTTGTGTTATGACGGCGGGGTCTACTGTTGAACCTCGAGAGCGTACGTTCGAAGAAGGGTCGGACAACAGTCTACGTCCTCCCACATCTGTTTCGCAATTTACCAAAGACAGAGAAATTAGAGGTCGAACAGGAGTTTACCGACTGCCGTTCTTCGCAAGTATCACTCGCAAATGGAAGAGGGTAAGGGAAGAAACGGCAATGGAATCAGAAGTAACCCCCGCCACTCCTTGCGGGGTATAGATGTAGACGTAACAAACAACATTGCGAGACGTTGCGCCAACGGTCCGTCAGTGTTAAAAGTCACGTTTGCTGCTGAAGGGGTGGCGTAGTGGCAGGCTCTGGTGCCTATAATAACTTCGACGCTGTGCAGCGTCGTAGATGACGTTTCCGGACACGAGTTCCTATCCTCGATTTGTTCCCCAAAACCATTCCAAGTTTGTCGCAACATTTCTAGGACACTCTGTACAGCCACAGGCAAGTGACAGGTAAAAATAAAAATTACAACAGTCATGCGTACAACTGGAAGTTACGGAACACGGTCACAACCTGGTACTGGTATCTACTGCCTTCTGGGTCTGGTCGACGACTCTTCTTCAAAACCGGTACGTGCGATATTTCTTTTTTCCGTTCACTTGCAACGCTTCGTTTCTCCATGTTAACGTGCGCTTACGAGTGTGTAATCCTACGCTTGCATCCTGATCCTGGAGGCAGTGTACGGCAACAAAACCACTCCACGTCGATAATTCTCTTCATCCGATACAGACTGAAAGCCGGCGACTGCTCGCAGCCGCGCCGCGTACTCGCGATCCGCGAGCAGTCTTTCCGCCCCACGGGCAGTGTCTGTCGCCTAATACGCAGGCTGCGTCATTAGAGAACCGCGCCGACCGAAGAGATTACGCGGAGAGAGCAGCTTCGGCTCGCAATTAAATTTGGAAGCGCGAATGATCAGAAATAAAAGCTCCGGCAGCGATGAAAAAAAGCAGGGTCATTAAAGCGGCGGAGGTAGCATCGGTTCGCGTAGCGCGGCGCGGCGTCGCGCAGCGGGAGACAGCGGCGGCGCGGCGCGGCGCGGGGGCGGGCGCTGCGTGGGCGTGCAATCGCGCAGATTGCGATCCTGGCAGCGCGGCTTGCACCGGCCTCAATGTGACGCGACGGCGTGCATCGCATGAGCGGCGCGGCGCGGCGCCGAGCTGGTGCTCCGACACCGACCGTATTTCACACCTAGGCCCCGCGCCCGCCAGAGTGGCGTATTGCCCGCAGAACACGAGAAATTGTCAGCGCCGGGGCGATCCCTCCCTCCCACACCCCTTTCCGGATTTACGAACTGGTCTCGCGGGATTTGAATACATCGCTATCGAGTTTACACCCTCCTCTGGGCCCAATTAGTTCGTGCGATGGCAGATCGTATTTCACTGCAGCGCCAACTACAAATAACTGAGGCGGAAAAATATTAAAATTACAGCCTCACTGTGAGACGAGGGGGGCGGGAATCGCTTCGGCCGCAAAATGAAACGCGTTGCAGCGTGTACGGAATGTATTGCCAATACAGATCAAATTACCGCAATCTTCTGACAACTAGATGCCACAGTCGAAAAAAAAAAGTCAAAATTAACCACTACAATACGATGTACTATCGGTTCAGCGGAGTCATTTATCATTCTAGCATACGGTTTATTTCGTACACTGCATTCACATTTATACTTCGCAAAGGATCGTACGGTGAGTTGTGATGAATGCACAGAATGACCTGCCCCTTGTCATAAGATAAAAAACAGAAACCTCGTCTGCGTGCGCCCAAAAATGCAACTGGACTTCTTTTGTGAGAAAAGACAGACGAAAAACCCTCACAGACGAGTAGTAACTATGAAACAGCTCTATCGTAGCGAGGTGAGCTCTAAGAATGTAGTTGTACTTTGTGAAAGGCAACCTTAGTCAGAACTAGGGAGATGTTTGTGTAGTCGAACTCGACTTAACATGCCTTACAGAGGAAATTGTGATCGATCCTCACAAAAAGTGATGAAAATAAGACAACATCATCGCAAAGGGGCCGAATATAAAGGTTATACGTGTTGTGACCCGAGTCGCTATCCTGGCAAGATAGACTTCCCTCCAGCGACTCATTGTGAACTGGACAGCCTAAATGCCTAGGCGAAGCGAATCCGCCAGCAAATTCTTGCGATCGGTGGCAGAGGTCGTAAGTGTCACAGAACTATGTTTCACGCCACGCAGCACGTGGAAGAAACAGTGCGGAGCCTGGTGTCACTACGGGAATTGTCGCAGAACCTGCTCCACCTTAGCATTGGTTCGGAAGTGACGTCCAGAGAGTGCGGCGTTCAATGCAGGGGACATATGAAAAAAAGTCCGCTGGGGCGAGATCGGGGCAGTAGGCCGTTTCATCCAATCTCTCCCTTCCGACGCGACGAATCTGATCATGTGTGAGCCTTACTGTGTGTGGTTTTGCATTGTCGTCCAAGACCAAAAGACCACTCAAGAGCCATGGGCGTGAGTTTGGTGAGGGTGTCGCAGTACACTGCCGCTTTGATGGACCCTTGCTGGAGGAAACCGAGGAGAATTACACCTTTCGCATCCCAGAACACTGTGGCCATAACCTTTCCCGCGAAGCTACGGGGGATGGCACTTTGAATTTTTTCCTCACCGGTGAACTGGAAGGCTTCCACGTCATTGAGGCAGCCTTGGATTCAGGGATGAAATGGTACACCGATGTCTCATTGTCTGTGATAATTCTGAACAGGAAGTCATTTCTCTCGCGCGCGCACCGCAGTAAGCAATGGATGATTCCCGTTCTTGCAATCTTGTGATGCGGGGTCAGTTTTCTCGGTACCCAACTTGCAGACACTTCTCGCTAACCCAACACATCATGGAGCACGTGCTGGGCCCGAGCACAGTCGATAAGCAGTGTGGACGTTATGTGCCCGTCCGCTAACAGCGTGTACTGCACTGTAGCAATGTTGCCCGTGGATGTGGAGAGACGCCCACTTCGACCTTCATCCTCCACACTCTGCCTTCCTTCTCTGAACACGCAACACCAGCGACCAACCATCTGACGAGATATGACGTCTCACAATATACGGCTCATAGGAGTTCATGTATGACGGACACACAAGTCGCACGTGCCCATTCCAACCAGATAGCAGCACGCACTTCCATTGGTGACCACTCTGTCAGTACACGTCCGCCTGCCATCGTGATGTGTGCTCGAATAACCTCGGGCACGCCGCTCTGCTGATACTCTCTCTTCCTCGGTAGTCCGTACATGCGTCACTCCTCCTCCGCCGATGCGCCTTCCGATGTTGAATCAGCAACGGATTTGGATTCATATGGAGGTTGCTTGTTTCACGTGATGTACCATCTTCTCTTTCAAAAACAATTACGAAGTTTACTTTCGGAAAGTCCCTCGTAGCATAGTAAAAGCATGTTACTTATTTTGTAACAATGAATTCTAATAATATCCAGCGTACACAAAGTGACTGACTATAGGAGCAATACCGTTACAGTCGCGCTCCTGCGACACTGCCAGACCTACAATAGCACCCACTCTGATTGTATTGCGAATATATTTCATCGAAACGATAAAAGTGTGCAGTAAACCGCGTCAGGGCTAAATTAACATAAGTACGACTTCAGTAATAAAATATGGAACCTGGTTAATAATACCAATAACGATCTGGTAACAGTCTGCTCTGGCCTCTCGTGAATCAGTGTGCACAGAACTGTGTGAAGCGTAGGTCTGTAATTTGGATGAAGCGCTTTCAGAATATAAGCAAGAGCGTTCGTAACTTGTAGACGTTATTTAGCATGCCATCTAACTGTGAAGTGCAATGAAATTACAAGCGGTGTACGGAACCGGCATGGCGTGCGGCTGAACTATGAGTCAACGCAAAGGTGAGTGAGTTCGACGAACTGTGTTCGAGTGACGACTCACCCCCTCAAAAAACTGTAGCGCGAGGCACTTTATTTGTAGCACACCCCCCCTCCCCCCGCAGGTTTAGACACACGGTCCGAATGCAAAGAACGGTGTGTCTTACCGCGTGCATCTGTAAGCGAACGGAGCGCTTACAAACGGAGATCTGTGGTTCGCACGTGGGCGTGAAGAAAGGACGTAAGTAAAAAATAAGAAACAAGAGAGAACAAAAAAAGGAAATGTAGGAACTGACGAATGAGAAGGAGCAATTGAACCATCGCGGTGTAATATAATGTACGATATTATGCTTTTTCACTACTATGGCACGGTCGAGCATTTTGAACATTAGGCTTGTTAAGAATTCTGGCGTCAGTCAGGATGGCAGAAAAATATAAAGCTGGGAGCGAGGCGACTGTAGCGCTTTAATGAGGCCAGCGCATCGAGAAACACGTCGAGCCGGAGCCGGCAGAGACCAGCGTGTCCAGATATCGGCCAGACGGCGTTCTAATGGCGCGCTCGATACGCGGCTGGTGCTGCTGGTGCTTTACGGAGAGCCCAGGCGTCGATCCGCAACCCAGTGCAGCGCTCAGCGCCCAGTACTGCCCTACCGACTGCACCTGACTGTGAAGTCCGCGATGCCGACACACGCAGCGTCGCACGAAACCACTCGTTACAAGGAGACGGCTAAACGCGCCGTTACCGTGGCTTAGTACTGACGTAGCGTCACGCGTTTGTTAGCAGCTGCCACGCGCTTTTGCTGGCTACACCATGGACTGCGTCATTACAGTTCAACAATTTACTAACTCAGCGGAAAACGGGAGGGACATTTCATAAAAAATGCACAGGTTGCTATTACTGTAGACCAACGAAAATTACGTCAGATAAAGTTGGTAGTTTTAGGAAGAAGCACGTGTTTTTGTTTTTTCGCTGTGCACTCGAACATAAAATTGGCGAGAGGTAGAAATGGACCCTGCAGGGTCTCGGGTACTGTGACTGTTAAGACCGGAGGTCGTACATCAAGATCGAAACTTTACGCGGCAAAAACCAGACAGAAATCCACAGTGCGTTAGGTGAAGTTTGTGGTGAGTTTACAGTGGACCGTAGTGTGGTGCACAGTTAGTGGCGACAGAATAATAGGTCCTGTTTTTTTAACGACACATATAACATTGAAAGATACGTGCAAAACATTTTGCAGCCGTTTTTATTACTTGAGTGAAAGAGAATGAAGCTTCGCGCTTTTTCAACAGGATTCCGCAAGCCAATGCTTCTTTGCACGTAATTCACGACGTGTTCTATGACAGAATCACTAGCAACAATATCTGGCCAATTAGAATTCCCTATTTAACACCGTGTGATTTCTATCTGTGGAGAGCGTTGGAGGATAAAATGTACACAAATCCGCACGTTATGATTTCTCATAGAGAATTACGTCATGTGATGGATGATTTATTAAGTAGATGTCAAATGGCAGGCAGTTCAAGCACCTCTTTGC
Organism: Schistocerca piceifrons; assembly: GCF_021461385.2. Classification (NCBI taxonomy): domain Eukaryota; kingdom Metazoa; phylum Arthropoda; class Insecta; order Orthoptera; family Acrididae; genus Schistocerca; species Schistocerca piceifrons. The sequence continues at coordinate 751,629,275 of NC_060139.1, forward strand.
ATGACATGGGCGACTAAAAAATTTATCTGCAAATATTTTAAATTTAGTATTGCGATAGTTACGGGCGAAAAGACGGCCAGGCAGCGGATCGCCCGCCCACTGCGCTCCATCTACGGCGCCGTGCGTGCGATCATAAGATACAGCGTGACCATTATTGAACTGTATGAAATAAAATCGTCATAACTTCTGAATGGTTTGCGTTACGACGTTCAAACTGCACGGTTGACCGCGGGGCATGATGGGAACTAGTATGCGCATGCGCACGCGCCTTGTTGTTTGTACCGAACTGAGTGACAGACAGACCGAAAAACAAAATACCCTCTGCCACACACCAGAATCGAAAGAGAATTAATATTGCAGTGTCATCCAGTTCCTACACCAAGCACCTAAACTCCACCATACACCAGGAAAGAAAGCGAGTTAATACCGAACGGTACGTGAAGACTTTGGAAGATGATTTCATTCCCATTATGCAAAGTGATCCTGATTTCGACAAGACGTTGTCCATGCAAGACGGACATCGAACCCATCGAAGCAGGGGAGTGTTTTATGCGCTGGAGGAGCATTTTGGGGACTGCATTCTGGCTCTGGGGTACTCAGATGCCACTGACATGGGCCTCGATTAGCCGCCATGTTCTCCTGATCTGAACACATGCGACTTATTTTCGTGGGGCCATATTAAAGAAAATATGTACAGCAATAACGCCAGAACCATTGCTGAGCTGAAAACAGCCATTCAGGAGGTCATCGACAGCATCGATGTTCCGACACTTCAGCGGGTCATGTAGAATTTCGCTATTCGTGTGCGCCACGTCATCGCCAATGATGGCAGGCATATCGAACATGTTATAACCTAAATCTGAATATCTGTAGTGACATTTACATGTTGAATGAAGTGTGTGTGCACGCTCAGTTTGTAACTAATTTACGTTTTCTTTTCATATAGTTCAATAACTGTCATCCTGTAAATGGAACACCCTGTAAATGTAAAGGCATGCACACATCAGGCATACTGCCTTACAGAAACACAGTGACCACCTTGTGCATTTTTTAATTAAATATTAGGCCTTGAAGTCACAAGTGCTTTCGCTACTGGTTTCGACTTGTTACCGAGTAGTCACCTGATGGTCTTCTAGAGACAGTCACACGTACTTGAATACCTTACAGAGTAACTCGTTAACTGAAGATGCTTCGAGAGTTGCTCACAATGAAAAAAAAATTTGTGCTCTGAAAGTTTGAACTGAAGGTTATACAGTTAATTACGTAATAGTACAATGTTGCTAACTCTTAAATCACAAATATATGATTTGTAATTCAGTTTCATATTATTTTACTAGCCTCCTTTTCTTTTTAAACATATGATCACTGTAATAAGCGAAACCGGTAATGATACGACTTATGCGACCTGATGATGAAGTACATAAGAAATATCTAAAGGTGTTGAACGATTTGGCCAAACAGTTATGCTGTGGAAAAACTGAGTGCATATTCAGTTTTTTGATCATCATTTAAGCGCTTTTTTTAATTCGATCAATTACATTAAGCTTGGAAAAATAAAAAGACATTTTCAGGTCGGCAGCATAATTTCTGAGACTCTAGGGCAGCAAGACATTTTAGATAGTGACCATTCATGCAACACTTGCTTGTGAAGTGCTCTTCAACGCCTGTGCGTCAAATATAGTCATCATCATTGTCACCCTCAACTACTAATGGGTACTTGCCACTGCAACTAATTTTCATTTTTCACTGTCCTTTTCATTTGTTACTACTAATTATTTTTTTCTGTAACATTTATGACAATCGTATTTTGTGCCTGCTACAAAGCACAAAGATGTCTATTGTTTTGTTAACTCATCTTGGTTTTCTTTCAGACAATGTTAAAACTTATTGTGTCTCGATAACTGTCCAAAAAGTTGCGTTTCCCCTTTCTGAAGAGTGGCTTCGAGGTTCTCGCTCAATGACTTCTTTCACTGCGTCTTCGTTGGTTTTCCTTACTCTGGTGCTGTACCTCGTTAGCGAAATTTCCATCACTTCAAAGCGCTTTCTATCTGATTTCAACATTATCAAATCCGTATCTGAATCGCACTACCGATGAACTATCTGATAAATGGTTTCTATTTTCCAAACTAAACGACTTGTTCACTACTAATTACTCTCTTTTACTCAAAGCACGTTTTGCTGATGCAATTATTTTTTTTCCCAGCTTCTGTAATTTAGATACCAAAACAGAAAAATATAGTAACTTTTATTACCTTCAATGTTTATGTCAGATCTCCTTCCCACCTTTGATATGCTTGCTATAGTAACCTAGAATGTGAATATTTCGTAAGTAACCCTCTTTTCCTTCGGCTCATAGCCACCAGTGCCGTAACTCACAAGTATTAAGTTCTACTGCAAGCATCTTTTTAGCGCGTACTACATTAAATTCTGAAGTCACTTTCACCACTGACTTGGCCAGCGTCATTCTGTATCCTGCAGCAATCATGCTTGATAACAACGTATACTTTGTGCAGCAAAAGAGTGTGAAACTGCGGGGTCTACGTCTACAACTTAAACTGTGAATTCAAGAACAATTCCATAATCCTAGATTTTCGGAAAGTGTTTGACACGGTGCCTCACTGCAGACTTTTAATCAAGGTCCGAGCGTACAGATCAGGTTTCCAGATATCTGCGTGGCTCCCAGACTTCTTATGTAACGGAACTCAGTACGTTCTCGACGACAGCGAGTGTTTATCAAAGAGAAGGATATCGTCAAGAGTGCACAGGGAAGTGTGAGAGGACCGCTATTGTTCTCTACATACATAAATGCTGTAACGGAAAGGGTGAGCAGCTATCTGCGGATGTTTGCTGGTAGCTTGTTTTAAATGTAGAAAAATGTAAGGTCACGGAGATGCGTAGGAAAAGCAACCCCGTAATTTTCGAATATTGTATTAGTAGTGCGCTTCTTGACACAGTCACGTCGTTTAAATACCTGGGAGTAACGTTGCAAAGCGATATGAAATAGAAGGAGTACGTGAGTATTTTCGTCGACTTCGTTTTATGAAAGTATAGTTCATCTGTAAAGAAGACTGCGTATAAAAACTAGTGTGATCCATTCTTGAGCACTGCTCGAATGTTTGGTATCCCCATCAGGTCGGATTAAAACAAGCAAATCATAAGCGGGCTGCTATGTTTGTTACCAGTAGGTTCGATGAACACATGAGTATAACGGTGAAGCTTCGTGAATTCGAACGCGAATCCACTGCGGGAAGAAGACGTTCTTTTCGAGAAACACTACTGAGAAAATGTATGGAACCTGTATTTGCAGCTGACTGTCGCCAACTCACAGCAAGAGAAATCAGGGATCGTTCGTAGGCATACAGAGAGTCTTTTTCCCCTCGCTCTATCTGCAGTGGAACAGTACACGGAATGACTAGTATTGGAACAAAGTACCCTCCGCCATGCACCATATCGTCGCTTCTGGAGTTTTTATGTAAATTAAGGATATTAAATATCAATCTGCCTAAACTAATAATGTTCAAAGCTCAAAATAAAAAATATATACTGCGGTTGGCGTAATACTATAAATATTCTTCGTCGGTCACTGCCGAATGCAGAGTGACGTCATATAGCGGAAATTATAATGCAACGTGACTTCGTTCTTCCCATCGCTTGTGCGTACGACATGGCAGACGAGCTTAACACGTTAACAGCTCCATTCAAATCCCCAGTCATCCATCCAGTTCTATGTTTTCTGTGGGTTTACTGACACGCCTTGGGAGAATACCACGTTCAGTCTTCTGGTTCCCCAATCAACCTGGTACCGACGTAGAGCAGCGTAACCTCTGCGTCAATGGGACGTCAAAATCCAATCCCATTTCCTTCAGCAGTTGAAACAGGCGAGGATTCTTTAAATTCGATTGCGTAATGTACGTAGCAGTGCGTCAGATGTACCGGAAAAAAAAAAAAAAAAAAAAAAAACAGTCGCTAGTCTACTTCATAACTGCTGCCCAGCTAGTCCGTTCAGTCATGTGCAGATTAAGTGATTGTGAATGAACAAGATTTTAACGCAAAAGAGTACTGACATGTACAAATTGGAAATAACGACAGCTATGTATATACAATGTAGCAACAAGTAACTCTTTGCCGTTGTCTTCCTGTAGGACGCTGGCCCACACCCAATCACTTGTCGTGTTCGCCCTCAATGTAGAAGTGCTGGAACAGCATGAGTTCGCAGATTGCTCTGCCGCCGTTACCGCAGGCTTTAGAACCGGATTCGCTACTTCTCCTTCAAGTAGTTCTATTTGTGCTCGAGAAGCTCAGTGGGCGATGTTCCCGTCCGCTTATTACGAAAAAAAATCGTGAGCAGTAATGGAAATTAGGCCTGGAAGACAGCAGCGATTTCCTACTGAGTCAAGGAGTGACTAGTGGAAGGCAAAATGTCAGTAACGTAAACCATAGCTGCGCTATCGAAAACTAATGAAACTGTTTCCGATAACTTTGGAATTGAATAATATCACTGTTTTCGTGCGACGGCTAGTTACAGAGTCCACAGCAAACCGAATTCTGTTAAATACAGATATAACTTGCAAAATTATACTTCGGTGGCGTCCACTGTGATTGTGGCAAGAGGTGGTGTTTAAAACCAGCAATAAAGTAGGGACAACATTTAATCGAATCAATCGCGTGACACACGCCATTACTCAAAACGTAGCTGTTTCCTTCCATAACTTGGCAGACAGAGTAATGGATGAGCTAAAAATCTGCATAAGTGGTCTCTTCAAAGTTTGTTCCGGTAGAATACAGCGAGAAAGCGTAAAGCCAAGCCGTCCGGAATTCTAAGCGTTTAGCAATTTCTCGTCTCCGGCGCTCGGCTGTCTCGTCTGCAGCGCACGCGAGCCGGGCTGACGCTGGAAGCGCCTCCCTTGCTGGCTGGCTGGCTGGCTGGCTGGCTGGCTGGCGCGCTCCAGCGACACTCTTCACAGCCACGTTCCATAAACGAGCGGGACCTAACATTCCACAGAAGCACAGCCCTTGCACTTCGATTGAAACGAGGATTTTACGGAATACTGTCAGCACCCAACCATTATGTACCCAAAACGGTCCGAGTGTTCCTGTGCATCAGTAGACCCAAATCATGAACGTTCTGTACCACTCCTCACAAAAAAAAAGAGTTCCTAAGATATGCTGGAGCAGGGCACTGGCGCTTTAATCGTTTTGTTTTCTGTACAGATCACACTAGGTGGATAATATTCAATTGCGCTAGCAGCGGTGACCAAGGAATGGGTTATATTTCAATGTAGTGGCCATCAACACAATTCTGGACATAGCGCCTGTAACACTGAATTAACATCATCGCGTAAAGTGGTTTAGAAGTTATCACGTACCTTTCATTTCGATATACTTAAGCAATGCATTACAAACCACGATGTCACCGTTTAACACATTACAGAACGTCCTACAAAATTAATGTAGATCCTACGATTCCTTGGTGCTCTCCTGTGATATGAAACGATGTAGGACTGCACTGTATGTGACTATTTATCGGAGGTGGAGGTTTTGTGGTTCTTGCAACATAGACATATCTTCAAGTTTTTTGTAATAGTTTGGTCGACAGCAGCTCTATTATGGAATTTTTGTTTATACTATTACCACCTTCCGGTTTTAGTTGACATTGTGTTCTCCACATGCACAATGCGCTCAGAGGTGGTTTTATGCCAGTAACCTCTTATTAGAGGTAACAGTTTGCTTTGATGTCCTCCTGCATCGCGTGTCAATAGATTCAGTATCAGGCCCTTCTTAGCATACGATGTTTTCATGAATCATTTACAGTACCATGATATGGAATACAGTACCTGTAAGTAATCAGAGATTGTTGTTAGGTCTCAACAAATAAGAACTAAAACTTTGTCGTTATTAGCGTCCAACATGATGATAGGTCAACGTACCAACACAGGTATCCCCCATAGATACTGTGATTGTATTTCACAACACTTCCAGAAATAAAGAACAAAGGATACCCAAGTGACTGGCAGTGCGCTATAGGTAAATGAGAAAACCAGCTCCACAAATGCGGTGCTTAGAGTAAAGGTTTCATATTTTGTCTAATCCCGGTAGTTACCACTTGAATATGAACGCCACACCAAAATGGTGTTTAAACGCAGTAACGTCATATATCTTATGGAACTGTCTTCAGTACTAATATAGCGCAATAAAATGTTTTTCACTTTAATGGATTTTCGCCAATTTTTTGTGAAACGTACATGATTGGTTACGGATTTAAAGCTACCATTTCTGGAGATGAGTGTAAAATCTGTCGAAGCCAGTCAAGGACAAAAAATAAATTTCAGAGTGTAAATAATGGGCGGTGACTGTAAATCAACTAATATTAAAAGCGCGTTCAATTAGAGCGCATGTCTTTCTGTAAATTTCTAAGACTGCTGAAACAGTCACGTAACTGGATGCTATTGATGTAAGACGTCGCTACGGAAGTATCGAACCATTCTAAACTTACGACGTCAGCTGTTTATGATTTCATTCCGATAAGGATATGTGACGAAGAGTCCACGGCCAAAACCCAAGGAAGTAGACCCGTAATAGTGCACGGAAGAGACTTTTCAACGTTGAAACTTAGTTCTCAGAGATCCGCGTCCTCTACAGTCATTTCCACTTAAGAGCTCAGCAATGCATCCCTAACGATACCTAGCAATATAGCTGTTACGGCTGAAGTTAGTATACATTTTTGCTACGGCTGTGCAAGTTTCTGTCAGCCACTTTCTGCTGCCAGGCGTAGTACATGCCGAATTGGTTCACGAGATGTGTAAATACGCTAGTGGTACAGTTTACATTATATCTAAATGAGTGGTGCCAGACACCACTGATACAGACATATGTGCGCCGGGAAGGCTAATATGATCATTCAGCACAGAGCACTTTGCGCTCGACCTCGTGCCGGACTTGGGACGCGACGAGCAAACAGAGGAAAAATGACTCGGGGCCGTTACTTTGGTAGTCTGCGGCAAATGGGAACTTGGGTTGATTGGGGAGGGGTGTCAGGGTAATCCGTGCAGTTCTGGGTCTAGCCACTGTGCCAAGGTGACGTAGATGGCTAACGCAACTGCCTCGTAAGCAGGGTTTGAACCCTGGCCTTGATACAAATTTTCATTTGTCACCAGTGAATTATTTCATGGCCCGATTGCGGCAGATATCGGAATTTCCCTTTTCTGAACAGTCTACATTGTTCTTAGGACATTTACATTACAAATTATCTCTGTCAAAACCAAATACTGCTCTTCTTAATATAAACTGATAGAAGCAAATACCATCTCTGCGTCGACATTTGGATCACTTCTCAGTACTGATGATTTTTTACTCGGGGTTCGCCTTAAGCAGATTATGAGACTTCTAAAATTGCTTTAAAACACCTGAAAACTTGTTTCAGTGTACCACGGACTGAATCAACATTTGGCAGTGACCCATTATCCAGAATTCGGTAGAAATATTGTCTTCCATGAAAAAATTCGATTTGGGTTCCAGCATTGCGCCTTACTGGGCAGATTCTGCGAAACCTGTACACTAGTGTCAGTGTATACTTTCTAGAACTTACTTGGTGCACCACAGCACCCCCAGTCACGAAACACACACGTACTCAGTGTGGAAATCTAGTAGCACCATACTAACCTGCAACAGAAAAAAGACTAGTGATAGCTACAGTAAATTCAAAATAATAAGTAACACAAACAGCAATACCTACGTAAAAACCGCTTTAGGCGGAAGTGCAGGTCCTTCCACACAAAACGCGTTGGGTCCCCTTTCCTAAAAATGAACTTCAATCTTTTTAGTGGACAATAATGTCAAAGCTTCCGTCTTTCTTTATCACAACGTTCTACAGATCTTGCATGCATCACTGCGATCAAGATGGAGCAAAGGTTAAGATTGACGTATTTCGGAGGAGCGGGGTTCATACATCGTTCACTCACTGTAATTTCGTTTTCGCTGATTCCCAACATTGTCTGACGCGAGCACCGTGATTTTACCATCAAAAACGCCACGCTCGATTTACTTCCCTATCCTTGTCCTGTAACAGCGACTTTTCCCCTGATGACATCGATGTCAACAAGATATCAATTACGTTTCATTTATGCTTCTTCCAGACTTCTTGGAGACTTATCTTCAGATCTGAAACAAATTAATCAGCATCAGTCGTGCATTCCCATTATGAAGTGTTACATTCGCAAAATGACATGACTACCTATGGTGGAGGAGAGCAAAGCTGGTTGCGGAGCGGTTTTTACACAGGCGGACGCTTCGCACCATTTCAGTCGCTGTACCCAACTTACTCCGGTTGCAGAGGAATCGCAGGAACTTCAAATAAGCGGACGGAGCTGAGTTCTTTCTGTATCCTCCAGACGTCCTTGGTAGATTTTATATAATTCTCCTCAGAAATGTTCGAGTTTAAGGGTATTTCACATGGATTATAAATGCAGAGAAAGAGAAAAAGTTCAAAATTCTACTGCTATATTTTGATTCCACAAGAACAGAACGTTCAATTTTACAATAGTAGAATATATATAAAAATTGCTTAGTGTTTAGTTGGGCATGAGCAGATTTTGTTATGTAAGAGAATGAAACTGTTAGAAGGATGTGGAAAGACATAACTGATTGCAGTTACTAGAACAGTTTCTAGGAACGTAGTTATTTTTTTCGTGGAAAGCGGGAAAAAATTCTAATAACAGACAGCAAAACAAATTAGGATCACAGAAATACATATTTTATTAGCTCTAAAAATACGTTATAAAAAATTTTACTGTCATTAATAAGGAACTCGAAAAACTGTCATTTCTGCTCAGTCATCCCGTTTTAAAAAGTAACTTCCACGCACGTTACTCAGCAACGACCCACCTTTTATACAGCTTTATATTTGTGAATCTGCGTTTCGGTTTTTCACTCATCTTCAATTAGTCAATACTATCTTTCTGTCGACTTTAGTTTGAACGTTGCAACTGCCTTTTATTCTGTAACTTGGACCTCCTTTTTTTGGCACTTACATGCATTGCAAACACACTTTTAGCTTCACTGAAGCTAAAAGAGTATGTGGTATACAATTACGTACCGAAAAAGGAGCTCCAAGTTACAAACGAAACACAGCCGTAGCGTTCAAAATACTATCGATAGAAACGTAGTATTTATGACGATATAAACTTATACGATAACATACGCGAGTATAATTATGTCGTTGTCTGCAAGACACCCAAGAACAAAGTACGCCAAGTTGAAACTCTGCCGTGCTCAGGAATTGCGAGTGGCCAACCGGCGCGGCATTAGGTAGTATGACAAACCCGGGTTTCCGCTGTCAGCTCGGCGCTGTGTTAATCAGTATGCCGTTTCTGCTGGCACAACAATACTGTTTGGCTGTCGCTGTGTACTCAGGCATCATTAGCAAGTACACATATGTCTGCGTAGCAGACGTGCGCTATGTACGGCCTCGCTGCAGAGGATGCTGACACGTGTACACGGCGGAACAAGGCGCGCCAATATTGGTGGTGGCTCACAGCAGTCTGCAGACAGCCAGCGGAGACTGCAGCCGCCTTTCAGAATCATTTCCATACTCACGACGTGGACAACACTTGAGTTTTGGGTGAGAGCGGTTGGGTACTGGCGTCACCCGACACGACGGTCATACCGAGTCCTACTGCCGCAGCTGTGTTTTGCACAACTCAGATCCAAAATCGCCGATCCACCTCCAGCCCAAACAGGCTTCAAAAAATGGTTCAAATGGCTCTGAGCACTATGGGACTTAACTACTGAGGTCATCAGTCCCCTAGAACTTAGAACCACTTAAACCTAACTAACCTAAGGACATCACACACATCCATGCCCGAGGCAGAATTCGAGCCTGCGACCGTAGCGGTCGCGCGGTTCCAGACTGTAGCGCCTAGAACCGCTCGATCACTCCGGCCGGCAAACAGGCTTCCTCGCCCCAGATCATAGTACGGGAAGTTCGCGTATATCGGGTAAGGGTGTGAAACCGGGAGCCCTCGTATTTCTCTTTACGGATTGGTAACATCGTTTTCTGGCTGTTAGGTCATGAAGAGTACCGGCAACTTCACTACCGCCACGAGGCTTGGTAGTGCCAGCCGCGTTGTTGTTGAACAAAATAATTTGTTAGATTTTTGTGGTCGTGAATCTATAAGGAACTTATACCGTCATATTATAAATTAAAACTTCTAATACAATGAATAATACTTTTAACAGGTTTTAGGAAAATATGCCGAGTTAAACGATTTTTCACTTTCTTTCTCATGCTGGAGGAACTTTACGGATAAGGTGCAGCTGGGGTAAAACCAGGTAGAAGCAATGAGAGGAGGACGAGATTAGTGTTTAACGTTCCGTCAACAACGAGGTCATTAGAGACAGAGTAGAAGCTCTGAATAGGGAAGGATGAGGAAAGAAATCGGCCGTGCCTTTTCAAAGGAATCATCCCGGCATTTGCCTGAAACGATCTACGGAAATCACGGAAAACCTAAATCAGGATGGCTGGACGCGGGTTTGAAACATCATCCTCCCGAATGCGGGACCAGTGCGCTAACCGCGACGCCATCTCGCTCGGTAGAAGCAATGCGGTAAAATCGAAACTATCTGGTGTTATCCTATGACTTCCTTACATATAACTTATATGTGTGGCGTCAGAATTGTAGGATTTTAACGGTACAATACTTGTATGTACACGTTTCAACAATTACACTTTAATAATTAGGTATAAAATTTACAATTATTTTCCGCCAACTTTCAGATCATTTTTGTCACTAAGAATTTGATTAATTATCCCTTACTGAAGGGTATATTTTCATTTGAGATGGGACCATTAAACGTCTTATAATGTCACGAGATTAAGACATGACTTAACAGCCACCCGGGAAGAGCGGCAAACCAAGCAGCTCCGTTGTTCGGACTTGCAATAACTACAACAGCAAAAAACGCAGTGTGATCTGTCTGTGTTTACAACGATGGACATTTTCCCCCTCAGTGCGAATGCATTTTGTGAAGAGTAAGTTGCACTCTCAGATAAAACACAAAGAATAATGCCATATTCCCACAATACAACAGAATCAGTTACTACCTCTTCTCCACACCCTGGTACGTCGACTGGTGTTCACTGAATCACCGGGGAGTGTAAAGCTAGTTCCTCATTACGAGAGTCCATCGTCAACCAGGTGAAGAGTAAAATGCGCCGTGATCACTGAGTCTCCCTACAAAAATGAAATCAATAAAACAAACGCATTTTTGAAGGACACCGGGTCCAGGTCATACAAAAGAGTCAGTGGAGTCAGAAGACGCAGAGCAGATGCTCTTCTGAAGATGACAATGAAACGCCTTGTCTTCTTTGCAGAGAGACCTACTCGTCAACAAGAAAATCAAATAATTGGACAAAGTATTTAAGGTGTGAAAAGTGGACCCATGAGGATTGTACAGGGTGCGTTGAAGATGACTTGCATGAGTATCGGGTTGTCCCATGCCTCAGACGGAATATATAACATTGCCCGTTTGTGCCCACAGAGTACCTGCTTTTACCGCAAGGTATCGGTTATAACCGTATATTTCTCAGTGCTGAGTTATATTAAATTCAATTTAAACCTTTAAAAATAAGTCCTCATAGTTCGTATATGTTGTTCTTTCACTGAAATACACTTGAAGTCACAACAATGAAAACTGCCATCGTTATCTAGCTTTCTCCTTAGCTATAAGATTGTACCCAGAGTTCCCCTACTCGTGCAACACTATCCCACGTATAGTCCGGAAAGACGAATGCGTACAGCACAATATTACAGTGCACTGCTATGCAGCCTCGTGACTTTTTGATAAGTCAAACTGAAACGTGCCTTCACCTCGCCCTCGGAACTTTCATGGCGTTGGGCCAAGTTCCAGTCGTCGCCGCGGCTGGAATACACGTAATATTAGCGTGCGAGACAAATTATGTGCCATCAGGCAAATTCCGCAACTGGAAATCCCCTTCCAATTGCCCCTCTCCCAGCCTACTGGGGTATTTGTCTGAGAAGGAAAAGTTCTACAACAGTCCGCCCGGTTCGTAGGTGTAGGGAAGGAAAGATGTAATAAAAACATCATTCCATAGCGAAACGGATCAATTTTATGCACTGCCACGCTTTCAAAAAGCCTCAATAAGGGTCACCGCCAGCGCTTTCATCCGCGAAACACGATTAAATTTGTCGGTGCTCCAAAAACAATGATTGCTTGTCTTCAGAAAGAAGCCGAGATCCGACGAGTGGACTGAAAAACGTACGCTACTAAAAAAGAATACAGTGTCTCCAGTGGTTCCGACAAACTGTCGCCGATAGTCTCTACAAAGAGAAAAAGTAACAATAAAACACCAAATTTCAAGTTTTTTTCGAAAACAAATGTAATTTAGTGATTTGGAAGGCCTCGCTTAGTGCGCCCCTTTTATTAAACACCACCTCCAGACAAGTAACGGCGCACAGTCTGGTACGGCACCTGCGCCTACCGAGCACGTGCGAACTCGCTAAACCACAACGCTGTACGCCAGAATTTCGCGACCGTGCGCGGGAACTCGCTTTCGAATACTTGCATGCTTTCTGTGTTGAAAATACAAAGTTTGTGGATTACAAATGATAAGTACCTCCGAACTTCAGACATTTTAATCACTTTTAAAAACCATCTCCGACTTACCTCTTGCGTCCAACAGATCTTGTCAATCTCATCAAGTCCGAACAACTTCTCAAACAATTGCTACATTTTGGCCATTCAGCTAATTAGCCTAGGAGCAGAATGCAACATCGTTACTGCTCATTCCCCCTCTCGCTAACACCACTCCTCAGGGACATGCTGCTTCCTGCCACGACCTTTATGGAAGTTTATTTTCAGTGGGAGCTGCAAAACGCCTCCCTTCTTCAGAACGTCACTAATCCTTAAACCGTCACAGTAGATTCCGTCTGCAGTCCATTTTAGGCGAATTAGGGTAAGACCAACCCATCAGCTCCAGGCTGGATAAAGCCCCGTTCCACTGGAAATCGAGCTTGCGTCTCTATCAGCCAAGAGAGCGACCCCACGGCATGACGGGGAACGATATGTTACAAATCAGTGGTTTTCCGCCACCGCAGAAAGCATAACGTGGGGTCAAGAACATACCGTCGTACTAAATTTTATTGCAGTATAACTTGATAAACAGATGTAGGAAAACCATTACGTTGCAGACGAATGAAATATTTACCAGTCTCCAACACGTTACTCTGTTTACACACAGAACACATCGCCAAGCTTATACACGTCTCTAGATGTTTTCAGTAAGGACAGTACAAATACCCGTTGCCCCAGAACAACTCTATCTAATTTCATCTGTCACAGGGTACCCTACGTCTTAATTTCATTCACTACCTAAGAAATAATGCAGTGAAGAAATTCACAGCATTCCCGACGACTCGAGGAAACTTTCGAGGAAGAGAAAAGTTTGCGTGCATTATGTCCAAAAACGGAACTCACATTACGGAATACACTAGATAAAGGAATGCAAATTTGATTAAGGGAATTTCACTCTTTATTCGAAACGAGGCTTCGCAGTATATAGTGAATGAATGATTTTTGTTTTTGTTATCGGTATCACTTGCGCGACTTTCGTCTGCGCTCTCTGTGTTCCTTACTGACTCGCCTCTGTGGTCGAAGTCATTAAACACCAGTAAGTTTGTCAAAAGTAGCCGCATCGAATCATGGTGGTGGTAACAAAAATTAATAGCAGGAATTTCAGTTCGTCATATCCAGATCGGACGTCAACATTTTGGGTTAAACTCCAAGTTTGTGGGCACTGTCTAATGAAATAGGGAGAGTCTTGACTGTTAGCGGAGTGAGTATATCGGTTATGGGCCTTAATCCTGGTTCCATTGACACGTAGTATCGGATACGAAGGCGTAAATGCTGTATTGGAGTCATCTACAAAAGCGGCTGCACAAGCAGCAGGAAAATTACCTGACGAGTGCGAGACATTCATTTCGCGGCAGTATTTTTCAAATCCCTCAGATATGAATCGCACAATGAAGTTAACATTTTTTTGTGTGTATGTACGATTAATGTACTGAGAAGTTCTCCATTTAACTCATACATATGCTTTTGGTTATAAAGAGAAAAAAATGTTATACTAAAAACGATTTCAATCGCCACTTTGATTACTGTAAACCTGGAAACTCTAAAACCGAACCGCATATTCAGCCACAAGATTTATCAGCCTGAGGAATAGAACAGCTATAAACGAGCGGTCATACGTTTCTGTCGCTGACAGCCGATTGTATGCTGTGTTGCGTGCCGTTTATCTTCAGTCAGCGATTATGAAAATTTTATGAGCCGACGGTTTAATTGCGGATGTTTTTGATTTATAGCACGATGAAATTATCTTGATGAATCCCTGCCCACTCTACGGAAGACAGTTAGTGGTGAGAATCAGCTCATCATCGCAACCTGTCATTGCATTCAAATTTAATTCGCAGTATTCGGTATGGACTTGAATAAAGTAGGCTGTCGTTGTGTGATTATTTTTTCTGTGTTCGGTGTGGAGTTCCATGAACACGTGGAATGTTACTCCGCACGGAAATACACTCCTGGAAATGGAAAAAAGAACACATTGACACCGGTGTGTCAGATCCACCATACTTGCTCCGGACACTGCGAGAGGGCTGTACAAGCAATGATCACACGCACGGCACAGCGGACACACCAGGAACCGCGGTGTTGGCCGTCGAATGGCGCTAGCTGCGCAGCATTTGTGCACCGCCGCCGTCAGTGTCAGCCAGTTTGCCGTGGCATACGGAGCTCCATCGCAGTCTTTAACACTGGCAGCATGCCGCGACAGCGTGGACGTGAACCGTATGTGCAGTTGACGGACTTTGAGCGAGGGCGTATAGTGGGCATGCGGGAGGCCGGGTGGACGTACCGCCGAATTGCTCAACACGTGGGGCGTGAGGTCTCCACAGTACATCGATGTTGTCGCCAGTGGTCGGCGGAAGGTGCACGTGCCCGTCGACCTGGGACCGGACCGCAGCGACGCACGGATGCACGCCAAGACCGTAGGATCCTACACAGTGCCGTAGGGGACCGCACCGCCACTTCCCAGCAAATTAGGGACACTGTTGCTCCTGGGGTATCGGCGAGGACCATTCGCAACCGTCTCCATGAAGCTGGGCTACGGTCCCGCACACCGTTAGGCCGTCTTCCGCTCACGCCCCAACATCGTGCAGCCCGCCTCCAGTGGTGTCGCGACAGGCGTGAATGGAGGGACGAATGGAGACGTGTCGTCTTCAGCGATGAGAGTCGCTTCTGCCTTGGTGCCAATGATGGTCGTATGCGTGTTTGGCGCCGTGCAGGTGAGCGCCACAGTCAGGACTGCATACGACCGAGGCACACAGGGCCAACACCCGGCATCATGGTGTGGGGAGCGATCTCCTACACTGGCCGTACACCACTGGTGATCGTCGAGGGGACACTGAATAGTGCACGGTACATCCAAACCGTCATCGAACCCATCGTTCTACCATTCCTAGACCGGCAAGGGAACTTGCTGTTCCAACAGGACAATGCACGTCCGCATGTATCCCGTGCCACCCAACGTGCTCTAGAAGGTGTAAGTCAACTACCCTGGCCAGCAAGATCTCCGGATCTGTCCCCCACTGAGCATGTTTGGGACTGGATGATGCGTCGTCTCACGCGGTCTGCACGTCCAGCACGAACGCTGGTCCAACTGAGGCGCCAGGTGGAAATGACATGGCAAGCCGTTCCACAGGACTACATCCAGCATCTCTACGATCGTCTCCATGGGAGAATAGCAGCCTGCATTGCTGCGAAAGGTGGATATACACTGTACTAGTGCCGACATTGTGCATGCTCTGTTGCCTGTGTCTATGTGCCTGTGGTTCTGTCAGTGTGATCATGTGATGTATCTGACCCCAGGAATGTGTCAATAAAGTTTCTCCTTCCTGGGACAATGAATTCACGGTGTTCTTATTTCAATTTCCAGGAGTGTACAACAGTAGTGGGCACGACGTGACGTCTGAGTGCAACACTGACAGCATTCAGTGTCCCCAGGAGAGGCACATCGCCAATCTGTGAGGTACTCACAGTAGTTGTCGAATCGGGTAGAATTCTGTACCTGCAACCTGTTTGTTCATGGTACGAATTTTGCGACTAGCTCGACGGGTAGTCTGCTGACGCAGACGAATCATACTGTTATTGTATTCAAACGATGGAAAATCCAGGATGGAATGTAAAAATACCAGAGAAGGAAAGTTGCTACTCACCACTCAGCGGAGATGCTGAGTCGTGATTGACACAACAAAAAGATTCACACAATTATATCTCCGCTATATGGTGAGCAGCAACTTTCCTTCTCTGTTATTGTATTCAGTATGATTAAAAGCAGACTACGGTTTTACGTCAACTACGACACGATTAGCGGCGGAGCTCAAACGTGGATTAGAAAGGAATGTGACAGTAAATTTTGCATGGCCTTTTTAAAGGAACCAACCCAGCACTCACTTCAAGAGATTTTGCTAATTTTCAATCGGAGTGGACTGGCGGATGTATAAACCCCATTTCTCGCGAATATGACTTATAATCCTTACGCACAAGCCAAATGCGACTGTGTTCCGTTTCTTATCATTTCCATATGGATGCGCTACTTGCCTGTAACCTTTTTCCTCTATTTCCTTCCATAAATCGCTCCAGCCCAATGCGTTATGGCAATAGTTCCCTAAAGAACGTAACTCCAGAATGCTTCCAACATCATTATTAAAAATTAGCCACTTCCCCGTTTCTAATTATGTTATTGTCGACGACTCGGTAAGGTATCTACCAAAAAGGAAACTATAAAAGAGTACAAGAGACAAAAAAAATGCAGCAGCGGGGATTCTGTTCATCTCTTAATGCGCCTAGACTCTACGACAGCCGACATTAACTAGAATCGTGACGTACTGAGCCAGTTTATGATCACACGGTTACGGGGGTGACCAAACTGGGGAGAGTATAGCGAGGTACAGTTTAACGTTGCTGGGGAGCCTTTATATCACATCTACAAATGTACTTACTGTACAGGAACGCACAAGTTCGTTGGATTTTTAAATAATAAAAAAGGCCCACCGTCTGCTCATTTAAAGGAGGAGAAACCTAGCACCAGCGGAAAATGAAGTGACGCGTTGTGACACGTCCCTACGCGATCTGCAGGCAGCGAATTGTTAGAACCGACAGAATGACCACTGTGGCATTGAAGCTGATGAGAAGTTAATCACGCTGCTAGAATTTTAACGGTTAAACCAATAATGAAAGTAAAATAAACGCTAATAAGGTAAACGTAGTTAAAGTAGGACAATATTATAAGCGGGGATAAAAAATTGTCCGTTTGAGAGCGTTGCTGCAGCGTATATGCAACCTAGCGCGACTCCGATGTGGTTAAATAAGCAACGACATGGAGGCTAGGGATTATTGTGGCGATCGTGCCTTTCCGACATGCGTGCGGTAAATGCGGAAACGTGAACTATGGTGACGTTATTGCCAAATGCGTCCAAACAGGACCAACGTGCTATTATTCTTTTCTTGGCTGCCGAAGGACCACCACCGGTAGACGTCCATCGGAGAATGAAGAATATGCATGGGACAGTGGCATCATCCATCGTCCCCTTGTCCCAGGAAGTTCAAGAGCCATCCATCTGCTGGAAATTTGATGCTCATCCTATTCTGTGATTACAGGGGCTCGCCGTTGATTGATTTCAAGGAATCTAGTGCCTCCATCACTAGGGCAGCAAGTACCCACGCGATTATCAGGCCTTCGGTCCCTTAAAAAATGCCTTGAAGGGCTGAGGATTATTGTCTGACGAGGATGTGCAGCGGGCAGTTACGGGCTTCTTCATGCAGCAGGGCAAGGTGTTTTTCCAAATTGTTATCTTCAAACTGGTGCGTCTGTGGGGCGATTGCAGTTAATGCTCTCGACGATTTTCCCTGTCTGGCAAGCCGATTCTGCACTTTACTACCTTCGAACGGAAGCTTTTTAATCGTCCCTTATATCATTAAATTCAAAATTTTATCGATTGGCGACTCCATGGCGTGTTGTGTGCACCACGACCAAATAGTGGATAGAATTGGAAGGAAAATCAGCATTGGGCGTATTTTGTTGTTTTATTGCCAGCAAAATCGATTTTCGGTCACTTAGTGACCATCCTCAGTGCTGACATATACAATTAAAATTGGTAGGCACTGGTATCAAGCTATAACCACAAGCTTAGAGCGATCACCAGTGCCTACCAATTTTAATTGTATATGTCAGCACTGAGGATGGTCACTAAGTGACCGAAAATCGATTTTGCTGACAATAAAACAACAAAATAGGCCAATGCTGATTTTCCTTCCAATTCTAAATTCAAAATGGTTGAATTAGTATTAGTAGTAGTAAGTATTCTATGATAATCATAGAAGCAGCTGTAATAGAGGTAGAACAAGTAGTTACCGGCAACTGCAATTGTACGGGCATTGAGGCGATTTCAGTTGTATGGGTACTAGGCCCTGGTCAAACGTGATTCATTTCGTTCTCTAATGCCGGGGATGCAGTCAGAGGCTATAAATACTTAGATAATTGCTATTCAAATCGAAGCAATTTTTTATTCTTGTCATACAACGGCAGTGGCATGTGACAAGTAAGTAGGAAAGGACAAAAACAGAGAAAATTTATGGTTTCTTTCCTTAGAAAAGGAACATTCGATTGTGAACAGAAATTAACGCCATAAAAAATTGCATATAGATTAACTTACTAGTGGTAAAGGACAAGTTGGAGAGGTAGTAGGATGAGTGACGAAACACTGTACATTCAAGAGGAAAAATGTAAATTTACGTTAAGAATTAGTGCATGACATAATTACAAAAACCTACATATTACCTTATTTTTTTAACTGAATTATTTTGCCTTCGGTGAACAGGTCTTCTAGTGTCCATGTAATTTGGGTTTTGTTGCGGTATCCCTCCGGGTGCTGTTCACACGAGTTCAATTTGGTGTGCAATAAACAGATAAGTGTGTGAAATGTTCTGGTTGGGAATATTAAGACCCAGTATCTTTGGAGATGTCGAGATTAACATTACCATACAGAGATACAAAATAAAAGTACGTTAGCTATTGCGCTTCAATTATTCATTCACTCTTTACTATAGACATGCTGAGACGTATACGAAACAGGTAACAAAGCAGAACACTTGAAGAAAAAGTATCTTCAGGTGATGCCCTGCGCGCCGAGCAGTTGCATCAAGCGAGGAAGACTGCCAACATGGCTGAGGTTACTCCAGGCCTGTGTGGAACAAGAGCCGCTTAATCGCGCAGGAAAGCTACAAGCATAAAGCGCGCGTGCGGCTGCTCCTAATAGCTGTTAGGCAGAGTAGTTTGTACGCCCGCGCGAAGCCGCGAAACGCACACACACCAGACAACTGTGCTCCGAGTTCCTCACAGCTCCGTTAAACGCCCTGTCCGCCTCTAAGGAGCGACAAGTCAAGACAGACGCATCTTCGTTACCTGCTGCCGGCGGACTTCATTTGCAACAGCTGCACGCTATTAGCGAAAACGCGTTACCTCGGATTGAGGTTTTTTATGATGACGCCGACAAGAAGCACTGACATCAGAACGCAAGGCGACACGTAAAACCTTACAACCACCATATGTTCGGGTTGGTGGCTGCGACTATAATTTGAAGACTCTGCAGTTCGAAACCTTGTTCTCAGGATGGACGAATCAAGGCCAAAACGTTTCCTGTAGCACTGTTGCTGTTAAGTCCATTAGTCGTAGAGCAATTTATATCAGAATCACCAACCTCATCCTAGTGATCACATGCGTCATGCTTTTCAAAGCCGGCAGCAGGTTCAAATGGTTCAAATGGCTCTGAGCACTATGGGACTTAACATCTGTGGTCATCAGTCCCCTAGAACTTAGAACTACTTAAACCTAACTAACCTAAGGACATCACACACATCCATGCCCGAGGCAGGATTCGAACCTGCGACCGAAGCAGCAGCAGGTTCGTCGACTGCGTTAGCATTTGCGCTGTTCGCGACATTTGCGCTGCTCTGCTAATGTGTTTCGCACTGACATAAATATGCATTTGACCTATATGGAAAGTCCGCAGCTCGTGGTCGTGCGGTAGCCTTCTCGCTTCCCACGCACGGGTTCCCGGGTTCGATTCCCGGCGGGGTCAGGGATTTTCTCTGCCTCGTGATGACTGGGTGTTGTGTGATGTCCTTAGGTTAGTTAGGTTTAAGTAGTTCTAAGTTCTAGGGGATTGATGACCATAGATGTTAAGTCCCATAGTGCTCAGAGCCATTTGAACCTATATGGAAACTAATTTCCATCCGTGAGCAAATTTTGCTGAACCACTCTTTTGTTGAAGATTACAAATGTTGCTTTCCGTGTTATGCAAAAATAGGCACGCTTTTAACCAGATGATTAACAGGAGCGTTATCCTTCTTAACTGGCGACGATTTGAAGTGTTGTTGACGGTTTTTGCTATTGTTGAAGTAAGATCCACCATATCATTTTTTATCTTAGCGGGTGTATGACTATTATTTCACTTTTTGTTTTTTCATCGCGTAAAAATAACACTAAAATCACTTCAAAAGAATCTGTCCTGCAGCATCCAATCACCACTGAGTTGTTTCTGGTGGATACGGAATACCCGAAAAAACTCGTGGGCTCTTTTGCTCGACGAAATGAGGTCACCATCAAGAACAGATGTAGCGTTACACGATATCAGTGCGATGTCTCTTGGAGGGGCCGGGCAAGAGTCAAATTTTCTGTCCGCTGTTCACACTTAACAGTATTATAGTTACCTCGCACTACGCTATCACTTATTTTGCGCTGGTAGTACAACACCTAACATACTTTATACACCTTGTAACCTGCAAACAACAAAACTTTTCTATTTCTCTCTTGTCTTTCATTTTAGGCTAATACGATATCAAATAGATAATTCCTAAGCCAAATTCAACACGAGGTTAACAAGAAAACTTTGCTTTCTGGCACAGACGGCGCTGATGCCAACAAACCTGTGTAATTATTTAACGTCAGCTCATGCTGTCGGACAAATTTACTATCTTCTAACATTTGGTCAGATGTCATTAGTTACGACTACACAGGGTTCAAAAGGAAATCAGCTACGACCGATTCAAATAAATCATCCTAGTATTCGCCAGACATGATTTAAGGAAACAATGGAAAATCTGATACTGGATGTATGGCCGAGGGTTTAACCCTTTAACGCCGACGACAGCCGCATGTTACGGAATCAGACGCGCGAGCGAGTTCGCTGTACGTGGAAATGTGTCAGCGAACCGACGCACGTCGAAAGACTAGACGCCAAGAAATACAGTATATACACTCCTGGAAATTGAAATAAGAACACCGTGAATTCATTGTCCCAGGAAGGGGAAACTTTATTGACACATTCCTGGGGTCAGATACATCACATGATCACACTGACAGAACCACAGGCACATAGACACAGGCAACAGAGCATGCACAATGTCGGCACTAGTACAGTGTATATCCACCATTCGCAGCAATGCAGGCTGCTATTCTCCCATGGAGACGATCGTAGAGATGCTGGATGTAGTCCTGTGGAACGGCTTGCCATGCCATTTCCACCTGGCGCCTCAGTTGGACCAGCGTTCGTGCTGGACGTGCAGACCGCGTGAGACGACGCTTCATCCAGTCCCAAACATGCTCAATGGGGGACAGATCCGGAGATCTTGCTGGCCAGGGTAGTTGACTTACACCTTCTAGAGCACGTTGGGTGGCACGGGATACATGCGGACGTGCATTGTCTTGTTGGAACAGCAAGTTCCCTTGCCGGTCTAGGAATGGTAGAACGATGGGTTCGATGACGGTTTGGATGTACCGTGCACTATTCAGTGTCCCCTCGACGATCACCAGTGGTGTACAGCCAGTGTAGGAGATCGCTCCCCACACCATGATGCCGGGTGTTGGCCCTGTGTGCCTCGGTCGTATGCAGCCCTGATTGTGGCGCTCACCTGCACGGCGCCAAACACGCATACGACCATCTTTGGCACCAAGGCAGAAGCGACTCTCATAGCTGAAGACGACACGTCTCCATTCGTCCCTCCATTCACGCCTGTCGCGACACCACTGGAGGCGGGCTGCACGATGTTGGGGCGTGAGCGGAAGACGGCCTAACGGTGTGCGGGACCGTAGCCCAGCTTCATGGAGACGGTTGCGAATGGTCCTCGCCGATACCCCAGGAGCAACAGCGTCCCTAATTTGCTGGGAAGTGGCGGTGCGGTCCCCTACGGCACTGCGTAGGATCCTACGGTCTTGGCGTTCATCCGTGCGTCGCTGCGGTCCGGTCCCAGGTCGACGGGCACGTGCACCTTCCGCCGACCACTGGCGACAACATCGATGTACTGTGGAGACCTCACGCCCCACGTGTTGAGCAATTCGGCGGTACGTCCACCCGGCCTCCCGCATGCCCACTATACGCCCTCGCTCAAAGTCCGTCAACTGCACATACGGTTCACGTCCACGCTGTCGCGGCATGCTACCAGTGTTAAAGACTGCGATGGAGCTCCGTATGCCACGGCAAACTGGCTGACACTGACGGCGGCGGTGCACAAATGCTGCGCAGCTAGCGCCATTCGACGGCCAACACCGCGGTTCCTGGTGTGTCCGCTGTGCCGTGCGTGTGATCATTGCTTGTACAGCCCTCTCGCAGTGTCCGGAGCAAGTATGGTGGGTCTGACACACCGGTGTCAATGTGTTCTTTTTTCCATTTCCAGGAGTGTATATTTCCCAGTCTTCTTTTGTATACGGACTTCCCACCGACACTCCCGGGTTATAATTACGTATTTCTGATAAATCATCTCTTATTGACATATAGAATTAATTTTACGTAACGGAGGCGGGTGATAGCTACTAGATCCCCGTTCTGAAATGGACGATCCAAGTATGCTAAAAAATAAAGGCTTTCCATATTATACGATGAGTTGATGACTCGCCAGTTTGTGTGCTTTATTATTGTTATTAGGTCTTATTTTATATACGAGTCATTATGTTATTGAAGGTTCTGTATCAACTATAAATTTATTATAAGGGGCGATAAAAAACTTTCCGTTCGAAGGCCGTACAGTCCAGAATCGGTGTGCCGTTCAGGCGAAATCGCCGTGACCATTAGGCAGTCATACCACAGATGCACAAGACCGAAGATACGCGCTTGGCAAAACATCGTGTCCTGCTCCGTGAAGAAGTCCGTAACTGCCTGCTCCACGTCCTTGTGTGTCACGAACCGTCACCCTTTCAAGGCCTTGTCTAAGGAACCGAAGGCGTGATAATCGCATGGGGCGAGATCAGACTAAAGCACGTGTGCTCGAGTGTCTCCCACTTGTCCGTAAAGAATGAGGCTAGCCGCCCGGATTGACCGACTTTTTGTTTCGAATCGCCACCAGCACGAAATATGGCGCACGATTTCACAACGGTGATTTTCGACGGACATGCTGCCGCATACACATTCTTCGTTCTCCGTTGGATGTCAGCCGTGTCTGTTCTTCGACAGCCAAGAAAAGAATGACAGTACGTCGGTCGTGTATGGGAGCACCTGGTAATAACGTCAGCATTGTTCACCTTTCCGCATTTACTGCACGCACGTCCTAAAGACACGAATGCCACACTAGTCCCTTGCATAAATGTCGGTGTTTATACATGGTGTTCGGAAATTCCCGTTACAAACATGTAGGACTTGTAGAGTGGAGTGAGTACATAATATTCTGAATACAAACCCACGTCCGGAGTCGTACAGTTTGCCTGGTGCGTGCGTTTGAAAACAGGTTTTCTACGTAGCTATGCAACAGGGCAGTCACGGTGCGTGCGGGGTGGGGGGGGGGGGTGTACGTCGAATCGGCTGATGTAATTTGACATCTGTCCTACCTCCCTGACCGGGTTCGAGCCTCATTCACATGTCTGTGAGTGTTAGAGCTACATGGTCGAGTACACGTTTGTAGAATACACCGACATGATTCTTCTAAGGAGCGAAGCTCGCGGTAATGGAAGAGCTGCTCGTCGCCTTTATCAACATCGTTCTCCACAACAGCCGACTCCTACTCATACCATTTTCGCCACAATTACGCAACGTTTTCGAGAAAAGCTACCGTCAGCAGGCGTGACTGTGATGCTCCAAGGAGACGCCGCACGCCCGAAATGAAAGAGGCTGTACTGTATCACGTTGGAGAGAAGCCGTCAACGAGTACACGAGCGATTTCTTTGGCTATTAACCAGTGGAACTGTACAACAAATGATGTAGTGAGTCATGCCTATCAATTACTTGTAAAAATGGTTGCGTTACCAACATGATTTCAAACTGTTGTACCACGAAAACGGTACGTTTCCGGACATGGGTCCCAATTCTACTTACTCTGTCCTAGTAGTCTGTCACAGGAATTTCCGAACACCCTTTGAAAGCGCATCAGAGTGGGGCTACGTTGCATATATGCTGCAGCAACGCCCTCTAACGGAAACTTTTTGACCGCCCCTTATATTTCATTTCTTTAACAATCGACAGTCAATAAACAGAAAAAAAGTAACAGAAATATGAGCGGAATTGACTAGTTCAGTAAGAAACAGATCGTCAGTAGATTAAAAACTATAAGGAAAGAAGGAAGCCGGCCGGAGTGGCCGAGCGGTTCTAGGCGAGACAGTCTGAAACCGCGCGACCGCTACGGTCGCAGGTTCGAATCCTGCCTCGGGCATGGATGTGTGTGATGTCCTTAGGATAGTTAGGTTTAAGTAGTTCTAAGTTCTAGGGGACTGATGACCACAGCAGTTAAGTCCCATAGTGCTCAGAGCCATTAGAACCAATTTTTGAAAGAAGGAATTAAAACTCTGGTTAGTTGCGTTACATTTTATAATCATATGCTGGTAATACTGAACAGCTTAAAATTTATGTTTTCGTCTCGTAGTCGGTCCATCATAGGACGACCATCGGCGTCGAACTGTCCCGAATGCCGCCTCGCTCGCGTGTGGTACGCTTGCTGGCATGCGCTGCAGGAAGAGCACAGGGCCCGCTCCGTCGCGGCGGTAATGGCCGTAAAATGGTTTTAGTCCTCGGGCGCAGCTTCCGAGCAGTTGGGCGGCCGTTGTCGCCCGCTGAGTAAAGTGAGCCGGAAGCGCGTGCCGGCCTTAGCCCGGTCCACGAAATGAGGAGGCGCGTGATCGATACACAGTCCACTCGAAACTGCGAACTCGGCCTAACTAGGGGAGCCGGCGGCACGGGGGGCACAAGAGCGGCCAGCGGGCCACCCACGCCGCGCCACGCCAGCTGCGGGCTCCGCTTATTGGTTTCATAAATACCAGCGGCGCGGTAACGTAGGGACAGCGGCTTCCGCGGCCGGTCGAAATTAAGCTGGCAGCATAAAGAAGGGCTACACCGCAGCCTGTGGACCACGGCCACCATCTCCTATGGCACGGCACCGCACCGCACGGCTGCACGCGTTCCTACCACTACTGCATTAACCGGGGCCACTTGTACAGGCTTTACGGCCCTATAAAAGAAAGGAAAAATGTTGGATTTATAGCCGACGTCGAGGGATTTTGACCAGGACGCGACAGAGAAACAGCCGTGTTCTCTTTATGGGACCATGCTGACGTTTGTCTCCGTTCAGCGGAGCCGTAGAAACGTAATGCAGTGATAACCTAGGAAGGACATGAGTAATGAGCAGAGATTAAGTTAGTACTAATTACGGACTACTTGCGTGAGTTGGAGAGAGCGGCAAGCTTATCATAAAAGACGGAGAGGCACAGGTTAATCGGAGCCACCTCTCTCCTTCAGTTCCATTCGCCCGGTGACGTATGTTTGGCGTTCCGACTACTTCTCTTCGTGCTGTACAAACCCCGCACTAGCCACCAAGGTGGCCGGATCCCTCCCCAGTTGAGAATATTTGAAACATTACGGGCGGGACCCTCCAACCAGTTCGGGATTTTGGATATCTAACGCGCCAATTGGTCAGAATTTGGCACGGTATCCTTCGAGACAGATCCAACAAATCTATGAATCAATGCCAAGCCGAACACAGTTGGACCAACTTGCTCAATTGTGAAGCTCTTTCTCTTGAATAAATCATCCAATTTATCAGAAGCTGTAATCATTCGTTTGTCTTTACATACCCACTACAACCACCGATTTTCATGCCATTCAGATAATTCCTTTGTGGTACGTCCTTTCTGTTTTCGTCCTAGAGTGTGCTTCAGAAGGCAGATGTGTGCCTCGTATGGGTGATAAAGCTCGTAAACACAAAGATACACTATGTAATGAAAAGAATCCGGACACCTGGCTGAAAATGACTTACAAGAGACGTCCTCCATCGGTAATGCTAGAATTAAATATGGTGTTGGCCCACCCTTAGCCTTGATGACAGCTTCCACTCTCGGAGGCATACGTTCAGTCAGGTACTGAAAGGTTTCTTGGGGAATGGCAGCCCATTCTTCACGGAGTGCTGCACTGAGAAGAGATATCGATGTCAGTCGGTGTGGCCTGGCAAGAAGTCAGCGTTCTAAAACATCCCAAAGGTGTTCTATAGGATTCAGGTCAGGACTCTGTGCAGGCCAGTCCATTACAGGGATGTTATTGTCGTGTAACCACTCCGTCACATGCCGTGGATTATGAACAGGTGCTCGATCGTGTTGAAATATGCAATGGCCACCCCGGAATTGCTCTTCGACAGTGGGAAGCAACAATGTGCTTAAAACAGCTTAAAACATTAATGTACGTCTGTGATGTGATAGTACCACGCAAAACAACAAGGTGTGCAAGCCCCCTCCATGAAAAACACGACCACACCATAACACCACCGCCTCCGAATTTTACTGTTGGCACCACACGCTGGCAGATGACGTTCACTGGGCATTCGCAATACCCACACCTTGTGTACTGTGATTCGTCACTCCACACAATGTTTTTCCACTGTTATGTTTTTCCACTGTTATGTTTTTCCACTCTTCTGTCATCCAATGTTTACGCTCCTTACACCAGGCGAGGCGTCGTTTGGCATTTACCGGTGTGATGCGTGGCTTATGAGCAGCCGCTCGACCATGAAATACAAGTTTTCTCGCCTCCCGCCTAACTGTCAGAGTACTTGCAGTGGATCCTGATGCAGTATGAAATTTCTGTGGTGTGGATAGTTGTCTGCCTATTACTCATTACGACCCTCTTCAACTAGCCGCGCGGTCTTGGGCGCCTTGGCACGGTGCGCGCGACTCCCCACGTCGGAGTTTCGAGTCCTCCCTCGGGCATGTGTGTGTGTGTGTGTGTGTGTGTGTGTGTGTGTGTGTGTGTGTGTGTGTGTGTTGTCCTTAGCGTAAGCTCGTTTAAGTTAGATTACGTAGTGCGTCAGCTTAGGGACCGATGCCCTCAGCAGTTAGGTCCCATAAGACCATACCACAAATTTCCAAAATTTCCTCTTCACCTGACGGTGGTCTCTGTCAGTCAACAGATGAGGTCAGCCTGTACGCTTTAGTGCTGTACGTGCTCCTTCACGTTTCACTTCACTATCACATCGTAAACAGTGGATGTAGGGATGTTTAGGAGTGTTGAAGTCCGTGAGTTCTGCGGAGCGCCCCATTCTGGTCTCTCACGATGTCGAATGACTACTGAGGTCGCTGATACAGATTACCTGGCAGTAGGTGGCTACACAATGCACCTAATATGAAAAATGTATGTTTTTTGGGGGCCTGGACACTTTTGATCACATAGTGTACAAGTCTCAGTGAGTGTAGAGTTGCATTTACCAGAATACAGTATTCATTACACAATGTATTTTTTTTTTATTTTCTTGTCCTCATATTCGTACGATAGGTTCTCCTAAAGGCTACACTTTTTTCCCGCAATCCAAAAACGCATACTATGCAAGGACACGGCGAACTCCGTCACAGTGAAAGCGAAACACCCACAACTGAGCAGGGCATTTGTTGAGCGACGGGCGTGTAGTACGTCACAAGCACTTACACCGGTACACAAAATCACAAAATTCATACAACGAATCGAATATTTCAGCTTCAACTGCACGAAGAATGCTTTAAGTAGCGCGTGCGGGAGGAGACCGCATATGCAGAGTGAATGTCGCTGCTCGCCCAACATACGTTCTCTGCTTCCAAGCGTCACGCCTCTAATAAGAAAGGGCTTTGTCGTCCCGTGCGATAAAAGGGAGGCAAATTACTCTCTCGTAAACGAAACGTACTATCTGATAAATTTACATGCAGCACAGAGCAGTTTCATTAATGTTAGCGATAACAACGCCGAGATTAAAGCACTCTCATACGGGAAACTGCTCTGTTCTTTTTTTAACTGGACCGAATGACACAACGACATTAACTTTCTCTTTTGTCCACTTGTCTTTATACTGCGAGGTATATCGCTTTCACAGAGAGCAGTAAGCCTCGCTCGGCGTAACGATATGTAAACATTAATCTAACGTGTTCTGCACGAGGCCGTGCCTCCTTTATGTTCCGAAGAATCAACAGATGAGTTCCTGGCAACTCTTACGCTGTGCTTATGCGAAAGGGCGCGCGCGGGCAGCTCATCTCCGCTGGCGAAAAAATTAGAACAGTTGTATTTGTGTGCACAACGCTAGACGTGACTAATACCCTTTGCACAAGTCTCTGTTGTTTATCAGTGACGGAGAACGGGGCGTGACACCGTTACCAAGACAAGTGCTTACAACGCTGCAAGAACCTTTCGGTAGGATACAGAGTAGACGCGCTAGGCGAACTACATCGGCTGATTGGTATGACAGAACCGTCGCGGGTATTAAGAGAAGTGAAGACCAGAGGAACTGCTGGTAGTGATAATACATTAAGCTTTTAAAATACGAAAGTACATATTCTATAGACGCCAGACACCGGTACATATGTACAAACATCTCAAGTAATATCCCTGAACAAAATAGGAGATCGCAGCAACTCTGAGTGTAACCTGTAGAATTTTTGGCCAAGTTATTGGAAAGAAACTTACGGTAATAGCTGAGGTATTTAATTCGATGAACTAAACGATTTTAATTGATGATCCTGTATCGATTATGTTTTTGCACTGAACAGAATCACAGAGAGACAATGGGAGTTTAACTTCGAGACCCATTTTGTTTTTATTACTTAAAAAAATCTTTGGTTAGATGTGAGGAGGCGATGCGCTTCAGTGCAATACGGAAAATTTCCACGACACTTAACAGAACCTGTCAGCACCCATTATAGAAACATAAACATGCGAATGAATCTAGACGCTTTCCAGTCGCCGGCACTAAAACTAATCTACAATTGAATCAACTCTGTGGCGTTTTGTCAACATATTCAAGTACTCTGAAAAAACGGCATTACAAGACAGCATGATAACAGAAGGAACCAAGTATCAGTATTTTCTGATGAACAAATTATCATTTACGGAAACGAAATTACTGTCCTAATGGACCTCCACCAACTGAATCTAGTGAGTAACAACAGCAAAGTGTTGCAACAAAAGACTGAACACATTGTTTTCAAAAGGGAGAGTATAGTTAGGAGATCTGCACGATAGCCAGGTTAACACAGTTTAGTTACCTGGACGCGATCTGAGTTAAGACGAACGCACAATCTAACAAATAAAATTTGTAGGTTGAAATATACATATGGCACAAAACATGGAACAACACAAGATACAACCAGATTGGACATAATGCAAAATGTTATAAGAATCCGGCAAAGGCTACGATACTGAATGGGTATGAGCGCCACGTTCCGTCTAAAAAGGAAAAAATCAAATATGCAGGTGTGTAAAACGAAATAACGCAAGATGTGTAATGTCGCTCTCTATAGAAACACTGAAGAATGAAGATAAGAGATAAACAGGTATGCTCTAAGTGATAAAATTCAAGAGAAATGTAGGGGGGCCACACAGATGATGACTCGAAGTGTGTACAATCTTAGTGTGAAGCCGGAACCGGTTGGCGGTTAATCCCTGACGCACAGAAGAAATCGTTAAATGAGGCGAAAAACATTTCATTTTGGGTTTGCAGTACTCACAGTTGTCGTCATGTTACATCTGACAAATATAATCCTTCAGACAGTGCATCAGATTTCATTGCTCTCCATATAACCAAACATTATTTATTTATGTAATTTACTATACAAGTTTAGTTTATTGTATAAGTTTCCGAACTGTGTCTAGCAGTACGAAGCTCTTGACTTCCCCGTTTATCTACGTTCGCGTTTGTCTGACATTGCTTTATGTGATGTGATGGTCTTTAGTTCTTTTATGTATATTCGTTAATACGGCGACTGTGGACGTAAGGGCACAAAAATTTCGTGGAACGGCAGTGTCTGAGCTGAAATGTGTATGGTGAATAGGTTACTGATGCAAGTAGTGCACAGGGTGCAACCAAAATCGAATGCACTACTAATAATATCGCTAGTACTATTGTTAATATTGCTACTACTATTACTGCTGCTGCTACTACAACTACGATTCTGTGAAGCTGCTGCATAAGCATGATGTCTGCCGCTACAACATTGCTGCCTACTGTTTGGGGGGGTACGCTTCTCCCTTGAGTCAAGATTTCTGATTTACAGAGCGACATGTTGAGAGACGAGAAACGTCGAAGAACGAACCACCTCTGTAACAACACCGTATGGTGGAAGAAAATATTCTCGTGACGTGTCCCGAACGACCAATTCCTGTGGAATGCTCTCTTAATCGATTTCGTTGCGAAACTCCGAATAGTCTGTTAACCGAAATATGGAGCTGAGGAGGTATTTCAGTGAAATGCGCCATTCGAGTCATTTTCAAGTTACGACAACTGACTCGAAGGGTACTGTAACACCTTTCAAGTACTCTGCCTCCCCAAAATGTCGGTCAACGTAACCCAAACGTATGTCAGACTACCTCAATTGTCGTGTTCGCGGTGAATCATACACCACATACCGTACAAAAGTTGTGACAGGACCCGCAGAGAATAAGTCTCCAGACGGTTACAGACACTTCATTATTACAAATGTATGCTACAAATGGCGGATACGTTGTGATAAGACAGCTCCCCAGCTTATGCTCGACATTTGCGTTACCTGGGCACAGCGAAGTATAATATGATACGGGAAAATAGCCGGGTGTAAATTCACGTGTTGGCTGTGGTATACGAGAACTCTTAAGTGCATTCGGTAATTTAGGCTGACTAGTAATAATGGGTGCGGAACAATGCTTGCAACTTGGCTAGACAAAAGGCTTCTACGTTCTCCACTAACGATGAGATATGCAGTCGACGAAACCAGCGGACGGCCCAAAAGAAGGCGAGAACTCGTTATTCAGTCAACGAGGAAACCTAGCGCGGCCGTTGCTGGCAGCGAAGCCACGTTAGAGTATCGTGCCAGCGGCCGCCACACAAAGAGCATAAATACACAAATACCCGTTATTTGTTGCTCACGTCTGTTTTTAGATTACTGGCACAACACCAAATGCGATGCAGCTGTCACTTCTGTCTAGATTTAAATAGGGGTGTTGACAGACACAACATCTTTTTACTCGATATATACAAACACATTCTACTGTATTTGCTCTAAAATCCATACTCTGCCAATATATTTCGGGTAACCTACTCCGAATTAACCTTCTTTTCCATTCTGAGAGTGAAAAAACTTCTGTTCCGAAATTATTGCGACAGACATTGTCTGCTGTTTTCAGTTTACACTAAAAATTTTCGAAATGATTAACGAAGAAAAATACACTGCCAGAAAAAAATTAGCGTACCTGGCAGACAACGTCGAATTTAATCCTATTATGGCATATGCCACCTCGGGGACAGTAGATATACTGATAACGGTTTCAAAGTTGTCCGCCAACAGATAGAGTAGCGGCATAGCTAACAAAGCGCCATCTGTGTCTGCCCTTTAACAGAAAATGCTCGCAGTCAGAAGGCTCAGTGTGATGCAAACGTGCAAAGCAAGTTGGCAACCATGCCACGGAGACACACTCGAACTTCCTACAGGCAATTGAGCGAGTTTGAAACGGGTCAAATTGTGGCCTTCAGAGTGGCGGGATGGGCCTTCCGGGGAAACTGGAACACAGGTAGGATGTGCGGCATCAGTTGTGCAACGATGATGGAATCAGTAGTCTCGTGGACGTTCTCACACACGTAGACGAAGTTCTGAACGTCCACGCAGCACAGACGCCGGCTACGATCGTCGCATTGTAAGGGCAGCAGTGGCAGATCGTACAGCTACCACAGCACAGGCAAGAGGGCTTATGAGCCCAATCGTGTCAGCACAAACTGTTGCGAACCGGGCAGGCACACCTCCAGCCCGTCTTCCACTCACACCGCTGATCGACGAGCATGGATCGACTGGTGCCGTTAGAAGATCACTTGGAAGATTGAATGGCGCGCCGTGGTTTGCAGAAATGGGAGCAGATTCTGTCTCCAAGCAAGTGATGGTCGTTTGCGCGTACGACGTTCATCTGGTGGGCGCTGTTTCCTAGAGTGCACTCATCCTAGACACACTGGGCCCTCCACAGGCCTTATGGCCTGTGGTGCGATAAACTAGAACTCACGTCCACCTTTCGCGTTTCTGGAGGGGACGCTAACCAGCGCTCGGTACGTGCGGAATTTTGCTAGGTCCGTTCTTTCGCTGTTCTTGCAATAGGAAGGTTATGCGTTGTTCCAAGAGGATAACGCTCACCCACACTTTGACCATGAAACCCAACGCGCTCTGCAAGACGTGCAGCAACTTCCCTGGCGAGCAAGATCTCCGGACTTGCGGGATATGATGAGAAGTGACTCGTGCGACTCGCCATCAACAACTCTTACAGAACTATGTGAACAGGTCGAACAGGCGTAGAATATCGTATCCCACGACAGTATTCACTACCTGTACAATCGACTGGATGCCAGAGTCAGTGTCTGCATTGCCGCCCATGGATTACGCCAGTAATATTAGTGCTTCGGCATGTTTCGGTACTGGTGCCTGAGAACTGCTTGTGCTACTGATCTGTAAATATAATCATTTAATGTACTCCATATGCATTGTTGCAACAATAAATTTTGAGTGAACTGGAACCCTCTAAAACGGTGTACCATTTTTTTTCCGGCAGTGTATAAAGTTAAGTGTTCGCAAGTCTTTTCAGAATGTATTTGGTTAGCGTATAGCCTTATATAGACGTCATACATTGAAGATAAGCAACATAGAAAAGATGAGGACGGAAGATTTTGAAACGTGGTGCTGAGTAAATGCGCAGGTCAAGTAACTAATGAAGCTGTCCTGAATTGAATTGGGAAGAAAATAAATTTATGGCAGAAATTGACTAAAAGAAGAGATCAGTTTTCAGGAAACATCCTGAGGCATCAAGGAATCGTCGTGACGGGCGGGAGGGAGGTGTTAAAAATTGTAGAGAGAGACCAAGGCTCCGCTACAGTCAACAGATTCAAGTGGATGTAAGTTGCAAAAGTTGCGCAGAGATGAACAGATTTCAACAGGATAGACTAGCATGGGGAGCTGCATCAAAACAGTTTTCGAACTAAAGACCACAAGAACAAAAACAACAAAGCATAAGAAACGTTCGTGCAATATCCACGAAGTCTACACCTTCCGGTGAAATAAAATCTCATTCACAGCCGATATCCTGTAATGGGAGCAGCATTTTTAAAGTCTGACAAATGCTGCCTGGCTTCACGAGCGTTAATGTACACGCTGGCCATCAATTAAAATGGTGCAATGGCCGAAATTTACTGCCATGTCGCAAATAAATTACGACATTGGCGACGAGCGGACGGTAATGGTGGTACGCACGCATTACACGGGGCGCATTTAAAATGTAGGCGCTCTAATGCAGTGGAAATGTGGCGCAAATGCTGCACACAGGTTAACAGCAATCCACGCAGGCGCGTCCAGCCCTGTAACCACTCACTCACTGCCTGTCCTGTTTGTCGTAACTCATAAACTGCTGCATCTCCCGCTTGCAGGGGGCTGTCGCTCTCCTCCTCTAGTGCTGCAGGACTTGGTTGACGTTCGTGTTGCACCACCACGGCGTAAACGATTTGTCCTTGACGGTCATACGAGCTTAGTTCCCAGTCGAAGGTCGAGTGAACTGCGCTGACAAGAGCTCTAACTGGATTTACTAGCAGTTTAATTTAACTGATCTTATTTAATAAGGGAAGAATTATCGTGATGGTACTCGGTGGAATCCGTCTACAATGTGATGGAGGAGTGTTACTGGATTAGAGTCACTGTTCATCAGATACTCGATTTATACAAAGAAAAGCTGCATCTGACCACAGAACTGCCGACGTCAGGATTCACAGCTGTCACGAAACAGATTGGTAAATAATTTTTCCTGGGTATCAGTCATATATATCACGTTTTTCGCTGAATTCGATTAAGGTAGCCTGATAACTGTATGCCACAAATAGCGTGATGCTACTCTAGTGTCCCACAACATTATGAACGATTTTCCAAAACGATTCAAGTGCTCTTCAATTAACGACATACATGTTACGGCGTAAAGTCAAACGCCGGCACGCCAGTGGGGAACGAGAGAGAAGAGACGGCCGTGAAAAGACGTCAGCCAATTGCACGCTGACCCACCCCTCTCCAGGACGACAACGCGACAGCAGCGGCCCCTTACGTGAAGAGAACATAAGCGCCGCGCGCGATTGGTCGCGGCCCAGTCGAACAGCAGTCTCAAACCTAGCGACTTGCATAGAAGCGTCAAAGCTCATTACTTCGCTTGAACCCTCTATATATCAGACTTTGGAATTGTTATACTGAAGAAACTAGATTATTTCGTCTGTCGCTCTTCGCTTGCGACACATCTGCGGAACACAAAGTTAAGTATTGTATTTGTTCATTTTGTAATAAAACTCATTAACACGAATTGTTTATATGTTGTCTAGCAATCCGAGAAAACAAGTTCCCTAGACACCCCATATCTGACGACTAGGCAGGATTTAATAATAGATTCCTCAAGAACGTCGTGTAATAGGCTTCAGAGTATTCCATTTGGTATTCACATTCACCGGAAATATGATCCGTTCCAGTGTTTCTAGACATCAGGTTCTCAGTTACGTAGAAAATGGGGACAATTTTGTTTATTTTGTTATCATTTCAGACTTCACATGTGTTATTTTTTCTCTGTAATAAACATCGAATTAAAATAATATTGAGGTTCCTGACGGTCGCTCTCACTTCCTCACTTTTCTTTTCAATAAATAATACAAAAGGCATAAACCTGCTTTTAGATGTTCTCACAAAGTTATCGGGAAAAATATTATGCGATTTTTTTCCTATGATATGTACTTAAATTATTCCGCACCTATTTTCTGGTAATACCTGTACTTTGGTGCACTGATTCGTGACCAAAGCTGAACGATACGTTTTTTTTAATTACACGAAATCGTAATACACGATGATAGCAAAAAAATTGTATCATATCGAAGTACATAGATCATCATGCCTCCTGGTATCACGTACTAACAGCACACTTACATCAAAGAGATAACTAGTAACCTTCGGTCGCTTAGAATACACTGACCTGTCAGAGTATTATGAAAATGTACTTAGCATTAAAACAACTGTGGCTGGTCCTATGATAAATGCTACACGCCGTTCGTGCATTAGAGACAAAATCCGTATCTCCAAACGAAGCTCATGGTGATTGCTGTAGCTCATATGGTGATAGTATCGGAGCGTTGCACTGCCGTCCTACGTCACCCCATATTTGTAGGTAAGTGGAATCCAGAGCTGTCTTGCCGGAGAAAATCGAGTGTACTGGACAGGATGCAAAAGAAGTAAAGTAGTCATAAAACTTTGCTGAGTATGGTACCGCATCGTAACGTAAAAAACTAAGCTGGAGAAACCAACGTTTCGGCCACAGTTATGGTGGCCTCCATCTGGGACTATTGGTGTGTTTTAGCTGCTCAGAGTCACTTATATGTCGTCATTACTGCTCACCGAGCAATGGCATTACGTCACAGTTTTTAAAAACATCGTTGTAATAATTGGTCTCTTAAGGTGGAACGGGTGGGAACTTTGGTGTAACAGGTTACTACAGCGTAGAGTGTGGGAGTGGAGATAACAGCAGATCCCTACTCGGTCCACCGTAGTGACGTGTTATACTCAAGTTCCGAACCCTTCCGCTTTAAGAGACCAATTATGTCAACGACCTTTTTAAAACTGTGACGTAATGCCACTGCTCAGTGAGCAGTAACGACGAAATTTAAGTGGCTCTGAGCAGCTAAAACACACCAGAAGACCCAGAAAAAGGCCACTGCCATCGTGGCCGAAACGCTGGTTTCTCCAGTTTAGTTTTTTACAGTACGATGCTGTACCATACACACCAAACATTTATGTCAATTGACTCTGGCCGGGGCGGCCGGAGTGGCCGAGCGGTTCTAGGCGCTACAGTCTGGAGCCGCGCGACCGCTACGGTCGCAGGTTCGAATCCTGCCTCGGGCATGGATGTGTGTGATGTCCTTAGGTTAGTTAGGTTTAAGTAGTTCTAAGTTCTAGGGGATTGATGACCTGAGAAGTTGAGTCCCATAGTGCTCAGAGCCATTCGAACCATTTGACTCTGGCCGCGGAAACGCACGCAAAAATATTAAGTTATTCAACAGCTTTGAGAGCACATTCTGTGAACGCTCCAACAGAAAAATACTGCCGTCACCACGTACAGTATGTTTTACAAGACCACACGAAACATGATTCATTTTATCAGCAAATTTTTTTTCATTGTTCCGTCGTCCGTGCCTTTTACAACCAGAACTCATTGTAACATTTGGTCTGGGACAACACAAATATGAATCGTCTGCTGAGTATCTCAATTTGCAAAAGCGTGGGACGAAAGGAATGCTACTAATCTTTTCTGTGTTCCTTATTTGAACAACAAACTGTCGTTTACTGAGCTTTAAGGTCAAGACAAGCTTCCGACATCTTCATTTTAGGATGAGAAATGCCATTTTCTGTACGAAGAGTCGGCTGTACATGGAAGAAAAAAGAAATATCTTCATTGCTTTGTATCTCTTTTACGCTATGTACACTGTACTCAGCTGAAAGATGTCTCCAGCATAGATAAAAATATCTAAAGGAACTTCCCCATCTTCCTAGTGAAAACCAATCTCCAAGCGCTGATCTAGCTAAAAAAAAAAGAGTAAAAAATGATTTAGCTCTGATCAGATAGGTTAAATTTATCTGGCTCCATCTCAAAACAGGTGAGGTTGAAAGGTGGCTACACTGAGACACAGCGCCAGAGATTGCGCCAAAGAGTATTATTCAGCCGCCTCCACAGTGCCTGTCTAGGACTCGTAGTAGTCAGTTCTTGGGGAGAGCTCGTAGTAGAGTGTTTGTTGAGATGTGCTAGTAGGCAGTGCTTGCTGAGATGTGATATTGGAGAGTTCTGGTTGAGATGTGGTAGTAGCGAGTCGGTGTGGAGAGATTGTAATGTTTAGAGTGCTTTTCATCAATATAAATTAAGATAACAAACTACTTTTCTTTTTTTCTCATTATTTCAATGTCCTGAATAATGCGTCATTACAGCTTCAGTCAACAAAGCATCTGGCGTGTGTTCTTGTATTAGAGTGTAATTCTGGGTTTCTTGCACAATTATAGTATTTCTAATTTTTTTTCTATCACGTCAGTATAAATGGTATTTGAAATTTCTTGTCTTGTTGAAGAAGAACCGTGCCAGATGTGTACGTTGAGTCACACTCCCACACACAGAACAATTACACTTGTGCTTTGGTTTCGTTGGTTTTATAGTTGCTGGGGTCTTAATTAACTGTGTTAACGAAAATTTTCTTTCATTCTTTGTTGTTGTTCTATGCAGTCAGATTGCGTACTAAGACTAGTCAGGGCCAACCGTTTACAAGACACAGCGTAATCGGACATACAGCTACCAAAAATAAAAATTATTTTCAATGTTAAATAATTAAGCCCCCATGCAAGGTTCACTCTGCCTCCTCTCATCAACGTAGTTCGCAATAGTAAATAAGTGCAGAAATAAAGTTAGTGAGAGCGTCGATAAGAATAGCGCGTCACAGAGAGCATTGACGGCAGCAGGGTCTTAAAGTTAAGGGTTTCAGGCACAGCGCTCACGGAACTAGCTTAAACTTAAAAAAGTACAAGTCGCCCGTTATTTGTGACCGGTTTCTGTTAAATCATCTCCAAACCAGTATGTCCATACCGAAGTAGCACTGTTGAAAGAATTCACGAAGCGGTACGTTATACTCAGTACCAATGAAATGTGTAGAGAAAAAAGTCGGTTCCTACTTTATCACTGCTGCCAGATCACCAGGAACATTTTAGTTTGAAGATAGTTTAACCGAAACAGGTCACTAACGATATATGCACAGATACTTGGGTTTTTCCATGCCTGTGGGATTTGATTAAAATTTAATTCTTCTGCTAGCTCATTTACAGCACACGCAAATGCAACTGCGCCACGATTATATCGCAACACTGCATTCCCAGAAAACATGCACGTGGAACCTACCACCACTTTTCGGAATTTAGAAAGCTTGAATCAGTGGGATGAGGATCATACCGAGAGATCACATACACAGCTGGCTGTAGTGCGGTGGCTGAAGAATGGACGGTGACGAGATGGACTCAGCACTAAAGTGTTGCGAGGAAAGCAGGCACGGATCCTTCCAAAATTACTAAAGGACGAGAAATGGTTCAAATGGCTCTAAGCACTATGGGACTTAACATCTTAGGTCATCAGCCCCCTAGACTTAGAACTAATTAAACCTAACTAACCTAAGGACACCACACATATCCATGCCCGAGCCAGGATTCGAACCTGCGACCGTAGCGGTTGCGCGGTTCCAGACTGAAGAGCCTTTAACCGCGTGGCCACACCGGCCGGCAAAGGACGAGAAGATCGTAGTATTCAGAACGATGTTTTCACTCTGCAGCGGAGTGTGCGCTGATATGAAATATCCTGGAAGATTAAAACTGTGTGCCGGACCGCGACTCGTACTCGGGACCTTTGCCTTTCGCGGCCAAGTACGCTACCATCTGAGCTACCCAAGCACAACTCACGCCCCGTCCTCACAGCGACGAGGTACTGGCGGAAGTAAAGCTGTGAGGACGGTGCGTGAGTCGTGCTTGGGTAGGTCAGATGGTAGAGCACTTTCCCACGAAAGGCAGAGGTCCCGAGTTCGAGTCTCGGTCCGGCATACAGTTTTAATCTGCCAGGAAGTTTCAGATCGTAGTATTGTTCGACTGTCTCTGGCTAACAGAAAGATTACAACTGCTGAAATCCAAGCAGAGTGTTAGCACGATCCGTCGGAAATAGATTACTGGAAGTTGGGTTGAAATCACCGGTTGTCATGTGTCAGGCAACATACGTTTGCGTTGTGCAGAAACAGAGTCGTCTGGGACAACACTGAGTAGCATTCTATGGTGACCAGCGATGAAATTTCCGCGAAGAGTCACACAACATATTATTTCCTCCCACATACATCTTGCGTAATGACTATCACGAGGAAATTCAAGAAATCAAAGCCAATACAGAGGCTTACTCACAATCATCTTCGCCGGCCGATGTGGCCGAGCGGTTCTGGGCGCTTCAGTCTAGAAACGCGCGACCGCTACGGTCGCAGGTTCGAATCCTGCCTCGAGCATGGATGTGTGTGATGTCCTTATGTTAGTTAGGTTTAAATAATTCTAAGTTCTAGGGGACTGATGACCTCAGATGTAAAGTCCCATAGTGCTCAGAGCCATTTGAACCATCTGAACAATCATCTTCCCGCGCGTCATTCGTGAGTGGTATAGGGTAGGTTGATCAGTTACTGGTACCCGAAGTACTCTCCGTCACGCTCCATTATGTGGCTTGCGGAGTATGATGTAGATGAGTTTCGCTTCTGTTTGTTGCGGTCAGATCGATGCAAACATGTCCAGACGACAGGGTGAAAGATCACAGGAAGTGGGGGATGCTCGACTCGCAAAGTCCTGGAATCACAGTGTGCCGAACTGAAGGATATGGCAACAGGACTGATTTGGTAGTTGTTGAAGCGAGGCTGAATGCTCGTCAGTCTGTGGCAAGAACGGCAAACGGTGTTTTCACAGTCTACGAGACTACAGTACCAAGCAACATTTTCCAGCAGGATAATGCCGGAGACCACACTAAAGTTCATATCTCGGAAGCCTCGAGGACTGTACTGATCTGGCTGGCCTCATCGATCCCCTGGTTTGTCACCCAAACGGCACATCTGGGTGCGATGGGAAGATGTATCCTTTTATATGAGCCTACAGTCGGCAACGTTCATGAACTGACACGTGTTTCAGGCATGCCGAGAAGCTTCTCAAGAAGACGTTAGGAAGCTATTTGCTTCTGTGCCATAACTAGTACAAAAATATATTCGTGCCCGTAGAGTCACACCTCGTACTGTTGTTGTTGATGACGGACGTCAGTTGCGAACGGAATGAAAGTTTAATTATGTAATACGTGTTATGTGGTGAACATGTCCACGAAGTTTGATAAATATTGGTTGGTGTCTCATCGCGTAACATTTAACATATTCATCAGGGTTAAAAGCGACCTGGAGTACGTGAAGATTGCGTTGTTAAAGTCTGCTATGA
Organism: Schistocerca piceifrons; assembly: GCF_021461385.2. Taxonomy (NCBI): domain Eukaryota; kingdom Metazoa; phylum Arthropoda; class Insecta; order Orthoptera; family Acrididae; genus Schistocerca; species Schistocerca piceifrons. The sequence continues at coordinate 751,669,878 of NC_060139.1, forward strand.
AGCGTAGCAAATGCACGAGGCAGTCGCCGCAGGGCGCAGCGCGCGCACGGCCAGATCCAGAAGCCGCACGCAAGAAGCCGTCCAGCGAGGCGGTGGCCCGCCGTGCCGGTGAGTTACCGCCCCGCCATGCTTCTTGCCGGCCGCGGCCGTTTCCCGTTACACTGCGGCTCTCTGACCCTCCGCCGCAACAGCGCAGTTACGGGGGCTATTCTGTACTCACCTCTCCACGTGCACAAGAAAAGGCGCACTCCGCAGCGGCTGGTCCTAAGGCTTTAAAACGAGAAAGAATTACGCCAGGGCAATGTAATCGCACAGCTGTCACTTTACCGAAGAAAAATTCTCTTATCTTGTTTTTCCTTCTAGTCCTCAGTCCAAAGACTGGTTTCATGCAGCTCTCCATGCTGTTTGTATTTTGCGCAAGTTTTCACATCTGCATTAAACCTGATAGCAGTTCCTTACTCTACTCAAACTTTGATCTCCCTATAAAGTTTTTACTTCCCACACTACCCTCCACTTCGAAATTATATTTCCTATAACACTTTGACTTCTTGTGCCATCAATTTATTTTATTTCTGGTTCAGTTATGCGATGTACCACGTATTCAACATTCTTCTGTAGTAAACGTTAAAAAAAAAGAGTATTGTCATCTTCTCTGTAATGTTCACAGTCAACGCTTCACTTCGATAGAGGCGTACTCTCCAAACAAATACTTTCAGAAAAAAGTGTCTAACACTTAAATTCGTATTCGATATAAAACACTTCTCTTATTCAGGAGGTTTTTTTCTTGCTATTGTCGATCTACATTCTGTATCATCTTTACTTCCGCTATCGTAATTAATTTTGTTACCATCGTAGTAATACTCGTCCATTACTTTCAACACCTCATTTCCTAATCTAATTCCTTCAGCGTCACATCACTTAATTCGTCCACTGCTCTTGTTGTACTTTCATTCATCTCAGTTTCACTTTAATTCGTCTTATCACCCCTTTTCAGGACATTATCCAACCGTTCAACTGATCTTCCAAGTCCTTTGGCGCTTCACGGCAGTATTACAGTATCATAGTATTATTTATTCTTCCTGAACTTTAATTTCTTTTCAGAATATATTCTCGATTTTCTTTTCTGCATATTCAATGTAGAGATCGAATAACATTGTAACATGCTACAAACCTGTCTCACATCCTTCTTAAATGCCGGTTCCCTTTGCTGCCCTTCGATCTTACAACTGCAGCCTAGCTTCTGCTCAAGTCACCAGTTACGTGTCTCCCCTGAAAGTACACACTGATCGGTGTGCTTTACGTGGTGCGGAAATGGTACCAGGCGGTCACCACTGACGTACGTTATGGCAGTAAAGAGGTGTGCATGTGCCAGTCGGTTGTACAGAATCAGCGCAGCAAGGTGGGTCGACGGCGAGACATCACAAAATGTCAGGGAGGAAGTACGATATCTGGACTAGCCCAAAGACCACGCCGTCAATGACGCTGTCCGAAGTGTTGTTGTATCAATACCGAATGTCCATTGTGTCTAAAAGGAATGATGCAGCACTCGCAGCCGCTAATACCATGTAGCAGTGGTCGTACAAACTTCTAACCACCAAGAACCGGAGGCAGCTACCACGCTTTCAAACCAAACAGGAGTAGCTGGAGCCGGGTGCCGCTTAAAAGGCTATTCCAACAGCACATAAAGTTGTTCGTTTTCAGTGGTCGAAAGTCTAAACGACACAGTAATTGGGCAGTAGCTGACTTCGAATGGCTAGTGTGGTCCAACGAATCAAAATTTTGCCTCTTTACAAATGATGCAATTCATAGAGTGGACCAACAGACCATTATGGCGTTTAACATGCAGAACTTGCAAGGTTGTTGTTCAGGCCGGAAATGGCTCTGTGATGTTCTGGGTGTATTATTTACACCACGACCTGGGCTCAGGTTTGCGCTAATTTGAACGAGGATACTTATTCTAAGATTCTCGTTCACGAACTGTTGCCCTTTCTTCTACATCTTCGTTACGAATATACCGTGGACAATCACCTTTCAGAATGACGACAACCGTGGACACTGAGGAATCCAACCGCATCTCGACTAGCCGGCTGTTTACATCAGTGAGTGGATGGTAGCAAACAAGAGCCGAGTAATTTGGTAGCCCTACGGGATGTAATCATCAATAACTGGTATCTTCTAGATATGACATGTGGGAAAAAGCTGGGAGACACTCTTCCTCAGCGAACTGTGGCCGTTCTCAAAGTCAGAGGCGGTGGTACATGACACTGGCGTGATGTCTCCTGAGCGGTTCTTATCAAACTCAGAGTAGTCCCATACTCAGGGAATGAACGCAGAGGGGCAGATGCAGTAATCCTGCATCGCCCTTCTAGGCAAGATCCTAATGGAGGTTGTTTGCTGTTGCTTTCCTGCGGTATGTTACAGAGTGTCAAATGTGTATCTCTGTCGTGTGTGTGACTGTGACGAGTGCTTGTACAGTGTAGTGCTGGATCTGTGTTGTTATGTATAAGGGTAGTGAAGATGGTGAACGCGTGCTGCCAGCACGTAGACTACTCCTTTCGAATAACACACCGAGCGAGGTAGCACTGTGGTTAGGATACTGGACACGCATTCGTGAGGACGACAGGTCAAACAAGCGTCCAGCCACCCCGATTTGCGTTTTCCGTGATTTCCCTAAACCGCTTCAGGCTAATACCGGGTGGTTCCTTTGAAAGGACACGGTCGAGTTCCTTCCCAACATTCCCTAATTCTATGGGTCCCCTTCTCCCAAATCAACCAATCAAACAACCAAACGAATAACACCGGGGGTGCTGCCGAGCTTTACGTCCCCATACGGCAGAAGCATCACCAACAATGTCAGACGCCATCACTTCGTGAGACGCGGCTTAGACGGTTTAGGACATTGATGCAAAGACTGGGGATCAGGGAGTCTACGCATATAATATTGGCAGGATTTGAATCGGCTTACCTCCGAGTAGTGCGCCACCAAAAAGGAGTAGGCCGCGCGGTCAGAGGCGTCTTATCACGGTCCGCACGGCTTCCCTCGTCGGAGGTTCGAGTCCTCCCTCGGGCATGGCTGTGTTTGTCGTCCTTAGCGTAAGTTAGTTAATGTTAGATTAAGTAGTGTGTAAGCTTAGGGACCGATGACCTCAGCAGTTTGGTGCCCTAAGACCTTATCACAAATTTCCTAAGGCGTACGTTAGCGACCTCTGCTACGGTGGCAGATATAATGTGCTTATGTTAACACAGAAAATCAAGAAAAGTGTAAGGAAGTCTTTTCTGGGAGCGCTTGTTTTTTCTGTGGCCTTATATGCAAGTAAAACTTGAACAATAAACAGTACAGACAGGAATGCACAAAGTTTTCATAAAATTGGCATCAGGCAGGACTTCAGACTTTCAACGACAACAAGAACGAGGCAAGGCTGGCGACATTTTTAGCGCAGTACAAGCCACGACACCGCTCTTGTCGCAGACGCAGACTGAGAGGAGGGAGCGGGTGAAGACAGCAGTGGCGCGCCACAAAGCCGCAGACGGCTGCCGCTTTCGCCGACGCCCACCGCACACGCTGAAAGGGCCGCGCGCTTGTGAGGAGGGTTGCCATCAATCGCGGGGCGGCGCGGCGCGACAACCGAGCTCGCATAATTCGAGGCGCGCTATCTGGAGCGCCATCTGAGCGACGCCTGATTTCCTGCCCGCTCGCTGCCGCAATTTCCTGCGCACAACGCCGTCTCCAGAATCCCCCACTCTTTCACCGTCTCGGGGGGTTAGGCGGCACAAAAGGCGGCCGCCCCGCAGGGAGGCAGCGTACGTCTGCACAGCCACACGAGGAGCGTCGCAACAACTCAATGGTCGCTCAGAGGGTAAGAAGGGTAGTCGTTACGTTGTAATTATCACTTCGAAAAATTACAGTTATTTAATTAATTTCTTGTTTCCTTTGAGGTACGCCTCTGCAGTACCCTATAGCATGCCGCTAGAGGAGCCAAAATAACACTGAACAACCCGTTGAGAATTGTTCAGTTATTCATTTTCGGCAGCACCGGAAATGTTGCAGCTGGCCAAGCCAGACGGATGAAGAAATCGGCAATGCTCAAACCTCGTTTTCAATGAGCGTGCTTGCAGTCAGTATTTTCGAAAGACGGCTACATCAAAGAGTCAAATCGTAGGGGGTGGAGTAGTTTCTACATATGTTATGCGGTGTGCGCAACCGAAATTTTTTTTTTTTCATAAATGCTGAAAGGTACAGTCAACAAAGAATTTGGGCTAAGCAAGAACATGGCAAAGACAATCTTTTTTTTTGGGGGGGGGGGGGATAACATTCCGAAGATCAAGACAGGGAGAAGAGTCAGTGGCAGCACTAAACGTATTGTCAGACGTACTAAACAATATCATGCAAGATGCAGGTGCAAGGTTGTGAAGGTCCAGTCGCATCTTCTGACTTATTAACGTTTGTCTGAATTTCTTGGAGTAGAATGGTAGAATGTGTGTGGTTAGGCAGCATTTTTTTTTAATATACATCTACTGTTTTTTTCGCGGACGCTACACTTTGCTCGTCTAAGACAGAAGTAAACATTGTGCTATGTATTCCTCTGTATTGGTTGTTATTGGAGTCTTCTCCTCAGGGAACGTAAATTACCTCGTGTCGAGTATAGTCGCATGTGTACCATTATTACGGTTCGTTTGTGCCGTAACGTCGCATTTCGCCTTACGGGTGTATTTAACCTGCAGTTGCGCTGCCATCCCCACCCCTGGGATCCGCGCTAGGCAAGCATTACGCTACAGCTGTAGAATTAAAAAGGTATGGTAACAGATGAACAACAAAAGGTCAGATTCCCAATATACGTAAATCTAAAAACGAAGAACACAGTTAATAGGTACGAGATTTCCCTGGTTTTATCGGTAATAATTTTGATTAAAGTCAGTTGGTTGACTGGACGAGGGACGAGTAGCTGGTCGGAAGCTACCATACTCCAGTTGTGTAAAAATGAACAAGCGTGATGGATTTCGCGTTAATAGGAAGTTAGAAAAGATCATATTCTCGAGAAGTTATCTTTATTTGGTATCGATGTTACTTCAGACCACGTCATGTTTGTCCGTCTAAGGCGCTCCTTTTGGGCTTCGTGCGGCAACGAGAGGAGCCAAGCTGCGCCAAGTGAGACAAGCGCCAAGGAATATCGACGACCGGAACGTCAGTCGGGCAATAATGTCAACTAAATTGACGTTACTGGTATTGACATTCGTTTTTCACTTAAACGTTAGTCACACTCCACGCCAGAGTCAATGTATGTTAAGCAGAAGAATAACAATTCTTGGACTACTCCTTCAACAGAGTTGCAAATTAACAAATAACTAAGGAGTATCCGTCGGGATTTTAACAACTTTTGCTAGATACAATAGTATTTGACAGTGGTGGATTCTCGAACACTATACCTTCAAATTTTATTCAATAAAAATCAAATAACGTGCGGTAAAACATCTGTACTACGCTTCAACGCTTCACAAAAGGATCAAGCGGTAGGCAAAGTTACGGGAGAGGACAGACAGCAGAAAGACCTGTGGAAAATAGGATATTCCGTCTACCAGGCGCATGTGCTGTGTGAAAGCGTGCTGTACAGATTTCAAGAGTACACGGTTTATTTGTGTTCTGTTTATCTTTCCGCACACCCAGTACAGTCTGCACGGAACCTCCCGGAAATTTCCGAAATTTGTCATTTGTCAAATAGTTACGCATAATCTGTGTCTCACTGGTTTTTAAAAGTTTTCCGTGTCTATGATTCACTACAGAGTACGAAGCGACTGGAAACTTTTGCACAGCGCATACGAAAAAGAAGATCACACGAGCATGACTGGTGGAACAGGGGAAGCGCGTGTCCAGTGAGATCTAGAAAGAGAACTGCACGCATTCATGACGTGACAGGGTGGTCGTCAGCAATACAACGAAGACATTCAACGCTCTTACGTCGCCCATTCTGTTACTCGCGCTAGAAAAACAACGAAATGACTGATACATAAATACGGCCAATTTCCGGTGGCGTCACATCCTCTGGCGTAGGTGCATGCGGCCAACGACGAACCGCTGAGCAAGCAAAGAGGGCGTTTGCTTACATGAGGGTTGAACTGAAAATGAACAAAACGTAGACGGACACCGAGGCACCGACAAACGGGAAACAGCACTGACGTAACAGTGCCATTTACAATGGCGTGCCAGTTCAGAGGAGGCAACTGCTGGGAAAAATTTAGTCAAATTTACGCCTACAATGAGGAATAACTAGTAAATAACAATTAATAACATTTTCGATTAAAGAGCGGAAAGGATTGAGACTGATGGCTGGGAAAGTTTGTCAGTAGCAGCCTCTGTCAGCCGTACGTCTGGAATGGTAATAAAGTGGTAGCAGAGAGTCCAGGGCGAACATTAATTACGGGGAATAAGCCGGCCCGGTCTCGCAGCTTTCAAAGCAGCCTGCGCCGCCCCGAGTCACCGCGCCCGTCCACCGGCTGCAGCGCGTCTCTGTGTGTAGAAGCCACCCACCGCTCGGACCGCGGCGAGCTCGCTACTCTATCCGAACCCTCTCATCCCGTTAATTAAAAATGTTATTAATTCTTGAATAATGTTGTTTTTCAGCCCACGCGTACAGCGAAAATGTGGCTGGACTTTTCCGTCTGTCAGGAAGCGCAGTCCTGATTACGTAGGGCAAAGAGCAAACTTCGTAGAACATAGACCACTTCGTGCATAATGTGAGGATGACAAGACGACTGGGACACTGCAGGTACAACATGACGACACTCTGAGAGAAAGACCTGAAATGTACATTCTAGCCGGCCGAAGTGGCAGTGCGGTTAAAGGCGCTGCAGTCTGGAACCGCAAGACCGCTACAGTCGCAGGTTCGAATCCTGCCTCGGGCATGGATGTTTGTGATGTCCTTAGGTTAGTTAGGTTTAACTAGTTCTACGTTCTAGGGGACTAATGACCTCAGCAGTTGAGTCCCATAGTGCTCAGAGCCATTTGAACCATTTTGTACATTCTATCCTTGGAGCGTTGATCAGTTTTCTTACAGGACATGTGCCTTACACCACGTGTCTGAACAGAATAGGACGGAGAAATTGGTACCCTGGATCATTTATTCATTTCAACAGCATCACTGAAAACCGAAGAGCTGGAATTGCGGATGGAGCAGAATACAGATACAGTACAGAGGTAATTATAGGGCGTCCGGAAAGGAGTTACAGATTTACCTACGAAGAAGATAATCACCGAGTCACCGCAAAGTACCAACAACATAAATATAAATAAGCGAGGATCAGAAGAAGATAATAGATCATAAAATACAACATTTGGACTCTTTTGTCTCAGCCCCGTCTTCTCGATTCCAAAAACACAAAACTAATGCAGGACGCTGCAAACATGGCTGCAGCTGTTTCAAGGCAAAGTTCAGCCATAAAGCTTAAGCACGTAATGCGGAATGCAAAAAAAAAAAAAAATAATTAAACGGGTCCGAAAGATAGAAATGGCCGAAGCGGTTATGGCGACCGCTCGTGTAAACCTGGAAATCCGAGGTTCGAGTCCCAGTCCGGTACAAATTTTTAATCGTCACTATTGATTCATTTCGATGTCCAAAACCTTAAATAATGTTTTGGTTCCATTTGATACATGGATGAATGAGCAGTTCTCGTATGTTCTGATGATGTGGATTTTCTTCGATTCCCTCACTACAGTACCTGAAGATGGGACTTTGTGCCTTGGAAATCGTCAGCAGTTGAACAGGTATCCTGTGCTATCGATACTACACCGCGCCAGTCGACGTTCAGAAGTTGGGAGCAACCAGGTGATCTAGCCGCCGGTCTGCGGCCGGCTGCAACACACATCATCCCCGGCACGTCTGGTTGAAAATTCAAAAAGTTATTTTTTTTCATCCCAAGTTCGCCAAAGTGTCTCCGAAAACCATTCACAGGGGAAACCAGATAGTTGACAAGTACAGAAATTTCAACGACGGCCTAACAGGCATTATGGAAATTATGAACGTGGTCGAACTTGAGATCGGACCAGCCTGTTACAACTTCTGTAGCAAAACGGAACAAAAGCGTCTCGAGTGAGCAGAGCAGCGGATGACAGAAGCTGCCAAAGAGGCCCGCGGGACCGCCTTGGCCACGAAGAAGGTGGAGGAGGACCTACTTTTGGATCTGGAAGGAATGCTGTGTGGTTCTCGAATCGGTGACTGGAGGTATGTTTAACTTAACAACACAGAAGTAACGTAAAACTTCAACCACGTTTTCCTCGAAGAAAAAAAAATTAGTAGGGAACATGGGAGCCGTACATACGATTATAATCGGAATTTAATATCAGCGTTCTAAAGTGAATTCTCCATCAGCGTACAGAGGCGCTCTGCTATGTCTTCAAAAGTCTATTCTCGGTACACGCTTTTGTCTTGGTTTTGGGGCGAAGAAAACGTCAACATTTTCTTAGAACTTAATATTATTCAATTATCCTATGTATGCTGATAGAAAATGCATCTAAAATGGCATATACAACAATATTTTGTTACAGGTCCAATAGGATGGCTCCGGGAATTCCGGCTAATGACCAGCGTTCCGGCTGCAAGATATTCTTCCACCAGACGCAGCGGTTACAGGAAGCATCCAGTGAGGACACAAAATTGTTTTCTTATAGACAAAAGTGTAAGGAATAAAACTATATCATCGGATTTATGGTCACTTTTTATTTTGACTGAAAAAATCACGAAAAGTTTTCATGCGTTCAAACAGGACTACCCCCTTAAAGGACACCTCAGCTTACCGCTCCAATAACTCCAGTCTTAATTTAGTTCTGCCTGCCTACTCTAAGAATTGTCCCTCAGTCTCTGTTAATGTTGTCGATACGGACACCGTCTAGCTCTGGGACTTGTATTCGATACTGATCTGGAGTTGCTCCTGGATGTCAAGTTAAACAAAAGAAGTTTATCAGACACCACGTGCGCATCTTACTGTTTCGCTCTCTGTAAAAGAATCCACCGACTCCTTGGCATCCACCAGCAAGGCGACCAAATGAAAACATTAAAGACTGCTGAGTCGATAAAGAAATAAAAAAAATGGAACATACAGTTAGAGAGACTAGGAATACTGCCTTAGGGAAACATAGGGACCGTCTCGCATGACTATTATCTTTTCATTATTATAGTTTACAACCTCAGTTCACACAAGAGGCCGCAGTATATATGGTGTTTCAGGAGAAATTGTAAGTATTATGGGAAATGGTTGTATAGACTAATTAGAATAAAACGTTCCATTTGACGTGTGTCCAGTTTTTATTGGTTACGGAGATACAGCATGTAATAGTGACAGGTTTTTCATTTTGCATGCAGTGGGTGTATTTATCGACTGCCATTATTGTAGTAACAGACTCCGACAGCAATATGGAGCGGTCGCATCTGTCGGAGATCGATCCGTATCTCCAGAACGCACTACCAGTGTCGTTGCAATCTACAAGAAGCCGTCTCCACGAGAAGCGCTCTGGCGTATGTCCAGCGAGATATATGGACCCTGTGGCGCGCATCACAGCGCGTGACACTACACCTCTTACCAATTACAGTTTCACACAAATTTAATACTTCGTAGCTGCATGTTTAAACACGATCAAGCTCTCGATATCGCGTGACAGAGTTATGGACTTTAGTGGGTACCTTTTCATTCGATTTTCTGCCAGATCCCGGACGTAGACGAGAGTTCGCGATAGGGCAAGGCAACTAGTGTGACGTCACAAGTTCGTTGCGGGGCCCGTATTTGTCGTGGGCCTCGACCTGGCGGGACCCGGTGACCTCTGATCTGCTATAACCCTGCGCCTGCTGTGCAGAGGACTCATTCTCCTTTGTGCTCATTTGATGGAATGTTCACTGTATTGGCCACTCTGTTGGCGACTTAAGCTTTGATCTCGGACTACAAATATGGACTTTAAAAATGACCAGCAATCTTCTTCGTGTGACATCGAAGTTACATGTTATTGTTTTTACTGTGCTTTTCTACCATCTCACTGTAATAAGCCAAATAAATTATGCTCATGAGTACAGATTTCTACAATTACTGTTTTGAAGTTCAAGTTGTGATTAAATTTTTTCAACTGTGATTGTAATTTGTCAGTCAGATTAAGCATATCGTTCATATTTATGAAGCTGAGTACGCCGATATGGTATTTGTATACGGATTTTGTAATGGAAACTACTGCTGCTGCTTGTAAAGAATACGGTAGAAGGCTTTTTAACAGCAGATTAACAGATTCAACGGCGTTTACCAAACTGCCTGAGACTGGCGCAGTGTGTGGACGACGTAGAAGACATTATTCAGCTGGTGGAACGTAATCCTTCAACAAGCACACACAAAATTTCTACACGTATCGGCGTTTCGCATAAAAGAATGTTGCGGACATTACGTCAGCAGGGCCTCTATCGTTATCATTTAAAGTGGATTCAACATTTCGAGAAGGAGAGCAAGGTACATGATTGGAATTTTGTCGTTGGCTAATTGTAAAGCGACGAGTAATTCCTTTAATAATAATGAAGCCACTTTCAATCGTGACGGTATCAATAACGCTCCTAACTCACATCGGTTGTTCGACGAAAACCCACATTTCTTTGTGAAGACTTAGTTTCAAGAATGCATTTCTGCAAATGTGTTGTATGGTATAGATCCTAATACATAGTCCATTGACTGGACCTGTTGGGCCAGCACATCATCTAAAAGCATCTCGTACCATAGTTTGCTTTAATATGAGCTTCCAGCATTGTTCGGAAAGATTTGTTTGACTAGAAGGACTGATATGTTCTTGCAGCATGACAGGGCCAATTCATATAACATTCCCTGGGTAATGGATCGCCGTAAATGGTCACGTTTTTTGGCTACTCGTGTACCATCAGATTTTTACCTTTTGGGTGGTTGGATGGCGAAATCTGCAAAAAAAAGTAAACACAATAGACTGTGAATAGTTCTTACGACCGAACAGTAAGACGACCTTTGAAGAGCTACACGTGATGTCAACAGAATTCGAAAGTGCACTGAAATCGGAGATGGACTTTTGGAAATCTGCTTAGAACTTATTATGTCCTTTTCCTTAATGTCTTCTGTGAGTATTCGGTTCACTGCTGTGTCTCTGTAACAAATGAAAACTGGCCACATGTCGTACTGGAGGTTTTATACTACTTAGTTTGTATTAACACCTCCTGAAATATTTACAGTTAGTGCCTAGCCAAACCTCGGATACTGCACAGAATTTCCTTAAACTGAAATTAAAACTACCAAAAATAATATGATGAAGTCATCGTAATTAGTCTAAGCAGGTACTGATACCAATAATTCACCAGAGGCAGCATTAAATAATAAAAATGGAATTAATAATATTTATTTTTTTCCGTAAACATCTTGGCAAATGACAGTCCCACTATCTTCCTACTACGAAACCGACAAGACGGAAAACCCTAATGTGGATTGCCGGACAAGGATTTAAACGGCGTCGTCCAGAGCTTTAACCGCTGTATCACCTACCTCGGCCCTTGGCTTGAGAGACCGGTAAACAATATGAATAAATTGGAAACATCGTTGGAAGTGTTTAGCTGTAGAAGGATAAAGTGTATAACTGCAACTATGAAATCAAGAACAAATAAGGAAACCAGTCTCTGGGCCGGCCGGAGTGGCCGTGCGGTTCTAGGCGCTACAGTCTGGAGCCGAGCGACCGCTACGGTCGCAGGTTCGAATCCTGCCTCGCGCATGGATGTGTGTGGTGTCCTTAGGTTAGTTAGGTTTAATTAGTTCTAAGTTCTAGGCGACTGATGACCTCAGAAGTTAAGTCACATAGTGCTCAGAGTCATTTTGGTACCAGTCTCTGGAAAATTCTTAACGGCAGAATGGATCTGATAGTGGCTTTCAGGAAGAGTAAATTTGACGCAGAAAGGAATAACATTGGGGGAGAAAATGGTAGGGGTAGACAAAGATTTGAATACGAAGGAGGAAGTGGGAAACGGTGGATGGTACTTGAAACTGAAGTTGGTGCTATCACATAACAGATGAAGGTGAAGTTAAGAAGCGCAGTGTTTAAGGACGTATATATTAACGCTTTTCTTTTTTTGCAGGGTGGTGCTTAAGCAAAATAATGGATCGTACGGTTTTATGAAGTCCTCAGAACACGCTGCCAGAAACGAACGTGCGGTCTTGTCTGTCGTAATTACAGCAGAGCAGCCGTTGTCTCGGAACAATACACTCGTCAGCGCGCTCTGCGGGAACGCTCCTCGACGGTCATCGACGCGCAAGAAAAGACGGAACCATTATTTGAGAGAACCACTTCATAATTTACCTGGCACGCTAAAAGCCGCTTTATAGGACGGGCTAAAAAATTACCGCGCAGCGCTTTCGCTGTCGGCGCAATCAATAGCTTTCCCGTCTTTTCGGTTCAGAGTGGGGTCTATCCAGTTCGAGGGCCGCTGCACTTAGCGCAGACCCGAGACACGGCTTCTGTCTGTGCTGTCGCTCGCATGTATGTGGGCGTATACGAGAACACTGCTGCTCTACACACCGCCGCATTGAGGTATTACACAGCTGTTGGCCAACTTTAGCAATACCAATTTGACAAGCTGATTCTGATTGAGCAATTGCTGAGATAGTTACTCGTGACTTCGCCAACTGAGAGGTTCAATCTGATCATAAACTAACATGGAACCAATGCATATTTGTCATCTGAGAGAGACACTTATTACAAGAAAGTGCGATATTTCAAGAACTTTGGGGTATCTCTCAGTCACTCTAGATGGATGTTGAAAAGTTTCCTTTATCTGCGACATTGCCGAAATCTTTCCCTATCCTTTTCTGAGCTAACACTCGATCTCGATCAACCTGCCTCCCCCCCCCCCCCCCCCAATTCTGTGTTGGAACTAGGAAAGAAGGTATCCTTCACCCAGTTTCGTGTAGATGAGGTATGAATTAGACGTTTCAACTGATTCGTATCGATAAGATGACCATCACGAGCGAAGCGCTGGTCATCAAGTTAGCTGAGCCATTGCACGGTTTCGACAGACTGTTGAACAAAAGCCATCGAACTGGAACTTCTCACGTAAACTTGCAGCTATGCAGCAGGAAACGGCAGCAAATACCTCGTGTGTGAACATCCAGCGTCCTCCAACGTGTGGTAACGTGTCCAACATCGGATCCTTTTGTAGTTCAGAAAGGCCGAAACAAATGTCCAAACGCGATCTGCATTGTATAAGACTGTGAAACTATGACGTGGATTTCCTAATCAATGGCGACTGATGAGATTCTGTAGGAGTGCTCAACAATCACGATTAATACCACCATAAAGTGAGCACGTCTGCGTGGCGAAAACCCATTGCGATTACGGTAGAAACGATTTCCTAGAAGGCTGTGATTTTAGCATTCAAAATACGTTCAGCTCAATGTATTGCCGTCAATCTCCTTTCCGTTTCAAATTTATTTTTCATTTGTATAACTGTCGGCAATAATTGTCAAGCTACACATGAGATCATCGCAGCTGCAATAAAATGGTTCAAATGGCTCTGAGCACTATGGGACTTAAAATATGAGGTCAACAGTCCCCTTGAACTTAGAACTACTTAAACCTAACTAACCTAAGGACATCACACACATCGATGCCCGAGGCAGGATTCGAGCCTGCGACCGTAGCGGTCGCAGACTGAAGCGCCTAGAACCGCTCAGCCACAGCCAAATGTTCTATTGATTCATTTAGCGTGGTCTAGGTGGTCAGAACATTCACTCGAATTTTTCAGAATGTTCTTTAAACCAATGGCAAACATTGGTAGCACACTGTCATCCATGAAAATGCCATCGTTGTTTGGGAATATGAAGTCCATGAATGGCGGCATATGGTCTCCAAGTAGCGGAAAATCCGTAGGACCCAATCCACTCCCTGTAAACACACCCCACACCATTGTGGAGTGAACACCAACTTGCACAGTGCCTAGTTGGCGATTTGTGCCCATGGCTTCGTGGGGTTTGCGCCACACTCGAACACTACCATCAGCTCCTCCCAACTGCAATCGCGACTCATATCTGACCAGGCTACGGTTTTCAGTTGTCTAGGGTCCATCCGATACGGTAGCGAGCCCAAGAAAAGCGCTGTAGGCGGTATTGTTGGCAATGGCACTCGCGTCGGTCGTCTGCTGCCATAACCCATTAACGCCAAATTCCACCTTATTGTCCAAAAGGATACGTTCGACGTACGTCCCACATTGATTTCTGCGACTATTTCGCGCAGTGTTGCTTGTCTGTTAGCACTGACAACTCTACGCAAATGCCGCTGCTCTCGGTCGTTAAGTGAAGGCTGACGATCACTGTATTGTCAGTGTGATGAGAGGTAATGCCCGAAATTTGGTATTCTCGGCACAATCTTGAAACTATGGATCTCACACTATTGAATTCCCTAACGATTTCCGAAGTTGAATGTCCCATGCGTCTAACACAACTACCATTCCGCGTCCAAAGTGTATGGAGGACCCCAGACTGATAAATACCAGGAACTAACAAACACGATGATCAAGCATAAAATTACAACAAACGTTGCAGGTGAGCGAGAACACAAGTAAATAGAAAGGTTTGGTATTTATAAAGCCATATGAGCAGTGAAGGTAAGTAAAATCTACTAATATGTGGCAGAGTATCACGTCACAGGCAACTTTTTTTGATTTTCAGCGATTTTACCCGTCCTGCCACTACTTGTGGCAACAGGAGGTTAACGTTATGTAGATGTCAATGAAAACTACCAACTAAACTATGAAGAAGTGCAATTCTTATGGGAACATTCAAAAAGAAAAAATAGAGAAAAATCAAACAAGAGAATAAAGGATTTGCTAGACGATTTCAATGGCCAACTAATAATGAAGCACGGTGCAGGCAGAATCACGTCGGAAACCTTTTCACATGAATTGTCGAGTATAAATGACAAAGCCGCCAATGCACTGCCCTTTTACACTTTGTGTACGCGATACTACCTCCATCTGTATTTGTGCATATCGCTATCCCATGACTTTTGTCACATCTGTGTGTAGTAGCGTATTTCGCGATGGTCTGGTCACAGTACTGAAAACTGCTTCTCCATCAGGATCGAGTTATAAGATGTTTCTCTATAGTTACTCATACTTTGCTAGTATTTCTCATGTGACGTGCGTCACGGGCTGTATGATGTCACAACAATGGTACTCGACACGGAGATCCACGGAATTTGCCGTTCGGCAGGGGGTAGGTCTGCGAGAGCTCGGAGAGGTTCAGCGCGTTACAGCTACGTACAATGATTGGGCTGAAGTCCAGCACATTTGGCTCCCACTGTCAGCAACAACGGCCGACGGCCAGACAGAAGTTAACCCCGGAGAGAGTGAGCACAGCGGCAGAGCAGAGTGATTCCAGAGTAAGGCCGTTAGCAGCGGTCTCTGGTCCGAGTCGTTAATCAGCAGAGGCGTGCGCTCTGCGCGCAGCGCGGATCTTGACTAATTACGGTACGCTGTGGCGGTGCGCGCCGCACTGTACGAGTGGCGGCGTAATCCAGAGCGGGCTATCTTGTTAGCGGCGCTGCAACTTCATTATTACGCAGTGTCGGGGCGACGCAACATCGTATCGGTTTCCAATACGACGTCTGTACAATGGCCGGCAGCCAGTGTATGTCGCCCGCCTCGCCACCACGTGTGCCGCTACCGCTGCCGCCGCCGCCGCGCAGCCCTAATGACGACCGCCTTTGTCCCGCGAACAATGCGAATCATTTTCTTTGTTTCAGCGGCGCTCATCCGCCGCGATCGCTGTGTCCCCGTCGCTAATAAATTTATTCCGTTGCAGGGCGCGCGGCGCGGACACTTCGGCGCCTATGCTTGTTGCCTATTTGGTTGATTACTTCCACGTTTCGTTACTGTCAGCGAGTAGTCGGAACGTTGGTACCAATGGAAACAGAGTTCACAAAATACCCTTAGTATAAACAGGCTCAAGGTATTCGAAACAAGTTTTCATCGAGTGACACTAGCCATATCTGGCGAGCACAGTTGCTTAACTCTCGTAACTTTTTTTTATCTACGTCGATGAAGAAGCAATTACTTACTGCGAGAGCTGGTTTGATGCAGCTCTTCACGTTACTCTAACCTGTACGAGACTTCTCGTTTCTGCAGAACTACAGTATCATACATTCATTTTAATCTGCTAACTGTATTCCCTCTACAATTTTTACTCCCCCCCCCCCCCCAAATCCTTAGCGTCACTTCTACCCAAATATAATACCCTGACGTTTCGGGACGTGTCCTATGGAGCTGTTTCTTCTTTTAGTCAAGTTACCCTAGAAACCTCGATTCAGTACCTCTTCATTACTTACTAAATTTACCCATCTCGTCTTCGACATTCTTCTGTTGCACGACATTTCAACTTCTTCCTCCTCTTTTTTATATGCCGATCATCGTCCGCTTTTCACTTCCATATAACATTACACCCTAAACAAATACTTTTAACTATTAAATTTATATCCGATATAAATAAATATCTCTCTTACAGAACCGCTACAAACGTGCCTGCAACTTATATTCTCGTTACTCCTGCTATCGTCAGTTATTTTCCTACCCAAATAGCAAAATTTGTATAGCACTTTACCGTCTCATTTTCTAATCTAATTCGCTCAACATCACCTTATTTAATTTACCTACATTTTTTTATTTACGTTCGCCTTAAGCACGATTCGCCACTGGGACTTAAGCAGAAATCAATATGGGGGAGAAGATACAACCAAATGGCCGCGAAATATCTAGACGCACGACACCGAGGAATGTGACGTATTCGAAAGAAAGGAGAAGAGTACTATTCTTCGATCTGTTTAAGATAAAGTAGGGTGCAGACTTTGTGTAAGAATTTATGATCGGAGGGATCAACACAGGATTACATACATAGTACGGAACAAGCAGTGAACCAACCATTTCGTAACCATATCTGAAATGAGGATGTACAGAACTGTGATGGACGGAAAACCACAGAAAATGCATCCCCTTCGTCGGTCGAGAGCTAACTGGAAGGTGATTTAGAAACCAATATAAACCAGCTGGGCGTTTGAGGGGATTTAAAGTAGAAGGCATCAGACTGACAGAGGTGAAAACACCTTGTTCAGGCTTCGCGTGGTCTTCAGAATCGCGAAATTTATACTGAAACGGAAGTGCGCAGTGTACTGAAAGGTTTCGACAGCGTTTACAAAGAGTAGCGAAGAAGTATTCCGGCCGCGGTACAGTGACAAAATACGCGGTGAATCAGCTGCATGTGAAGCCATTCGTCGGTACTAAGCAGTGTCGTCTCTGTTACGTTTCATTCAAAGGAAGTGTAACACACGCTTCGCCACGGCGGCAGAATTTGCTTTACATTTTAGCAGATTTCTAGTCTCTTTTTGAGAAAAATTTCACTGTAGCCGTGATCTAGCATCACTTGGCTGTGCTTCGCTCTTCAAGCGCTATCGAAAATTGTCAAATATAGTACATCTTTCAATTTAATAACCTACAGTTACTGAAGTAGGTCGACTAACAAGGAAATCATGGGCTATGAGATCACAAAAATACGCCTGCCCTTTTGCACATTAATACTTGTCTAAAACACAGCTTCGGTAGGCCCTTACCGTTTTAGTCACACAAAACATTCAACGCGCTCACGCTGCGTGTAGCTTTGCACCTTGAAATAACAATTAAAAAAAAACATATCTTGACCGAGAAAATCAGATGCAATTTATAGTTATTACAGTAAACACCAATGCAGAGAACAGCGAAAT
This sequence comes from Schistocerca piceifrons, assembly GCF_021461385.2. Taxonomy (NCBI): domain Eukaryota; kingdom Metazoa; phylum Arthropoda; class Insecta; order Orthoptera; family Acrididae; genus Schistocerca; species Schistocerca piceifrons. The sequence goes on from NC_060139.1 coordinate 751,687,651, forward strand.
ACCAAGCAAACGTGAAGATAGGAAATTCCTTGCATAATTGCGCTATAGTGCGTCTCTCTTTCATTTCTATATGCTCGAGACTCAAATTGCCAAAGGCCTGTGGTTGTATCTGAAATCTCACACTAAGCGTGATCGCGTGTGAATGGATCTTCCTTGACAAGTTTGGATACCAGATGCCACCATTTGCAAAGAGCTAGTACAGCGTCAGCGTGGTCGTCGTCATTAGACGCTGCTAACCCCACAGCAGCAAAATCGCTTAATCAAGTAAACTTACAGTGAGGTGACAAAAGTAATGAGATACTTCCTAATATCGTGTTGGACCTGCTTTTTCCCAGTTTGCCGGCCGGTGTGGCCGTGCGGTTCTACGCGCTTCAGTCTGGAACCGCGTGACCGCTGCGGTCGCAGGTTCGAATCCTGCCTCGGGCATGGATGTGTGTGATGTCCTTAGGTTAGTTAGGTTTAAGTAGTTCTAAGTTCTAGGGGACTGATGACCACAGATGTTAAGTCCCATAGTGCTCAGAGCCATTTGAATCATTTTTTTCCCGGTTTAGTGCAGCAACTCGACGCGATACTGACTCAACAAGTCGATGGGAGTCCCCTGTACAAATATTAATCCATGCTGCCTCTACAACGTGTGTGGATTTTGTTCACGAACTAACCTCTCGATCATGTCCATAAATGTTCGACTGGAATCATGTCGGGCGATTTGGGTGGCCAAGTCATTCAGTCGAACTGTCCAGAATGTTCTTCAAATCAATCGCGAACAATTGTGGCCCGATGACACGACAAATTGTCGTCCATAAAAATGAAGTCCATTAATGACTGCAGATGGTCTCCAAGTAGACGAACACAATCGTTTCCATTCTTTGATCGAGTTAGTTCGACTAGAGGTCCCAGTCCATTACATGTAAACACTGCCCATACCATTATGGGGCACCACCAACCAGCTTGCACAGTGCCTTCTTGACAACTTGCGTCCATGGCTTCGTGGGTTGTGCGCCACATTCGAACCCTACCATCTGCTCTTACCAACTGAGGCCTCGGTTTTCCAGTCGCCTAGGGTCCGACCTTTACGGTAACAAGCCCGGGAGACGCGCTGCAGGGGACGTCGTACTGTTAGCAAAGGCACCCGCGTCGGTCACCTGCTGCCATAGCCCATTAACGCTAAATTCGTCGCCCAATTTTACTAACGGTTACGTGCGTCGTACGTCCCACATTGCTTTCTGCTGTTATTTCACGAAGTGTTGCCTGCCTGTTAGCCCCGACAACTCTACGCAAACGCCGTCGCTCACTGCGTTATTAATGCTTGAAATTTGGTATTCACGTCACATTCTTCACACTGTGGATCTCGTAATATGAATTCCCAACCGATTTCCGAAATGAAATAGGGCAAGGTGGTACAATTTCGACCATTTCGGACAAATGCTGTTGTAAGTGGAATCATAGTGGGAAAATAATTAATTTAAATTATGGCACTTATTCTTTGATGCTTAATGTATATGTGGCACAAATATTACATAGTTACAAGTGTTGATTTGAAAACAAGAAAAGATCACAGAATTGAATAAAATTGTTCGGAAATGTACCACACTAGGTACAGTTGTGATCACTTCTTGGCACAATTCTGATCTCTGACATCTTCCACATAAAAAGGGCTTTTTCCTTCGGGCACCGACGCAAACTTCGTAGTACCACATATTAAATTTTTGGCAGCGAATCCAGTCACCCTTTGCCAATGATTTCGCACTATGGTAGTTTAAGAAACAAAATCCACAATTATTCTCGTTGTTTGGTGGCGATTTGAAGCTTTTAATACTTCTTTCATCATTACTCATAGACCTAAATTTCTATTTCCTTTTATTGTTGCATTTGGTAATTTCTTTCTTTGTTTCCTGTTGAAAAAGATTTCTCTTGTTGCGGAGGTTTTACCAGTTTTCATCCGAAATAAGTCGAATTAATGTCTGTGTCTTCCTTTTCCAAGAGGATACTTCTTTGCCGGCCGCGGTGGTCTAGCGGTTCTAAGCGCGCAGTCCGGAACCGCGCGACTGCTACGGTCCCAGGTTCGAATCCTGCCTCGGGCATGGATGTTTGTGATGTCCTTAGGTTAGTTAGGTTTAAGTAGTTCTAAGTTCTAGGGGACTGATGACCACAGATGTTAAGTCCCATAGCGCTCAGAGCCATTTGAACCATTTTGATACTTCTTTCCTTGGCTTTGGCAAAATGTCCTTTACAATACCGCGCTTAGAAATCGTACTGGATGATGGTGTTAATTCAGCTTTGTTCCAGGCATCACAGAAAAAAATACAGAATCTTTGTTTATAGTACTAGGTCCACTGTGTCTACATGCTGATAGGCAGGGTGCAAGTCCTAACTGGCCTCCTAATAGCCATCACACGGCCATCACTGGCACTGAGGCAGAACCAGCTTTGATTAGAAAACACATCAGACCTCCACCATGCCTTCAAGTGAGCTCTTGCCTGACGCCAATGAAGCGGCGAACGGTGGTGTTTGGGTTTAGTAAAATAGACACTGCGGGGCGTCTAGCTCGGAGCAGTACTTGAAGAAAACCGATTTATAACAGTTCGTTAGGTCATTGTAGTGCCAACTGCTGCTCAAATTGATGCTGCGAATACAGTACGATGCGACAGAGCCACAGGCCGAACAGGATGGTCTTCCCTCTCCTTAATGCCACGTGGCCGTGCGGAGCCCGGTCTTCTTGCGACCGTATATTCTCGTGACCGCCGCTACTAGTGATCATCTACAGTGGCTACATTCCTGCCAAGTCTTTCTGCAATATTGCATAAGGAGCATCCAGTCCCCGCAGCCCTATTACACGAGCTCGTTCAATCTCACTGAGGTGTTATAATAGTGTCTTTGTCGCCTTAAAGGCATTCTTGACTAACAGCAACTCATCCCCTACCCCAGTCTAACGCCCACGATCGTTACAGCGTGTACTTAAAGCACATCTGATTTATATCTTTAAAGCTGCGCTACTGGCGCCACTTATATGCGACTGGCTCGAAATCTGAATCGGTATCATCTTTCACATGTAGAAATACGCATACCAACTTTCGTTCGTGTAGCACAACTCATTCTTGGTGCTGTGATTCTTTCCGTCAGTGTAAATTGGCTTTTGTCAGAGAATTTATTGAATTCAGTGAAATACAAGTTCTCAGAAATTCGTTAGGGAAAAATTATCAGCAAAAATGGTTCAAATGGCTCTGAGCACTATGGGACTTAACTTATGAGGTCATCAGTCCCCTAGAACTTAGAACTACTTAAACTTAACTATCCTAAGGACATCACACACATCCATGCCCGCGGCAGGATTCGAGCCTGCGACCGTAGCGGTCGCAGACTGAAGCGCCTAGAACCGCTCAGCCACAGCCAAAAGTTCTATTGATTCATTTAGCGTGGTCTAGGTGGCCAGAACATTCACTCGAATTTCCATGAGCATTATTAAACGTAATTCATTATGTCAGGAACACAAAATCATGCTACCAGAAGAATGGGGTTCATTCCCATCAAGATAGTTTGCTATAACACAGTCGGCAAACTACCTTATTATTACTGCTTGTAGAGTTAAACTGAAGTTTTGAGCCTCTACTTTGACTTCCGCATTTGGTAAACAGAAATGAAACTGTGGGCGCCATCTGTCTTGGATTGTACAAGACGAGAAAAAATAGAAAAAGCGTGAGAGGAAGGGGAGGGGGAAGTTCTACGAAATGCTATTAAGTTATCTAACTGTAAACTGTTTTATCAGAGGAACCGCTACTCACATGCAAACCCATTTAGAGCGCATTGTTCCAATTCCTCCGGACAATAATCTAGAACAGAACATCATGGAGCCTGCTCGCTCTCCCTGTTTCGTCGCCATTTCTGCTCGTGGCAGAATCTAAGCGCGCCATGGCCAAAATGAATAGAATGTTATGGCTGTGGAGTATTGATTTTGTCGTTGAACATCTACCAGCGTTATCGAATGAACAACGACACTGTAAGTCGACACCTCTTCGTGTGCAAATAACGTCGTAGTATTCACTTACAACTTTTCAGAAGAGCAATGTCCAATTTTTATGCACCGGTACCTCCGTATCCCTGTTCACAGCGCCCCAAAGGCCGTGCGACACGGATTCTATCGACACAATAACGGGTCGGCACAACCCACGCAGTTCCTCGGTCGCTTATCGCTTCATTTATATCTCTCGCGAAAGAACATAAGCACTTTCCCATCCCTCCTATATCTGGGATTAATACTTCCTTTCCTTTTCATTTTCTCCCAAATGTATCGATTTCCGCTAGCATCTCCTGTGCGCAAAACCAACATATTGACCACCTACCGTCGGCATGGAGGATGAAGCTCCAAGCACCTCACGTTGACTGCGTGAGCTACACGCCCAGTTACTACCGTGTTATTCCGTCTTTTCGATGCGATGGGAATCATGATAGTTGTGTACAAAACATAATGCGACGGAAGCACGGATTGTCCATTGCCGCTAATTAAATTCTACAGTTACAAACATCGTTCCCAGAATTTTTAGTAAGCACGTACCTCTACGTCGATAATACACAACCCGACCCGAAATATCCGAACACCTACTAGTGGACATTAATATGGAGCGTGTTCACCTTTATCCTCTATCACGGATCGAACTTTGCTGAGTACACTTTCAATGAGTTGTCTGAATCTCTGTGGAGGAATGGTATGATGTTGGACGTTGCGGCATGGAGCAAAGTGACCATTCTACCTAATCCTAAATGTGTTCCATTGGGTTTAGGTCGGGACTCTGGGTAGACCAGTCCATTTCAAGAATGTTATTGTCTACAAATCTTTGCCTCACAGATGCTGCTCTATGGCAGGGGCCATTTTCATGCTCACACAAATTATCCTCGCCTCAGAACTATCCCTCTGCTCTACGCGGCACACACAGCTGTATAATGAGTTCATATCGTTCCGAATTTAGCGTTTTCTTAAGAGCAATAAGTGGACCACATCCTAACCACGAAAGTAACCTCCAAACTGTAATACCAGCTCCTCTGTACTTCACTGTTAGTACTACACATGACGGCAGGTAATGTTCTCCAGGCATTCGACAAATCCAAGACCTTCCATCGGCTTGCCACAGGGTGTAGTGCGATTCATCACTCCAAATCACTCGTTCCCAGTCACCCATTGTCCAGTGGCGTCGCTCTTTACATCACCTCAATCTTCGCTTAGCTCTGATTTCAGAAATGTATGGTATATGAGGATCTGCTCAACCATTGTACCCCCTTGTTTCTAACTACCTGGACTGCTAGTAGCACTTTGGAACTCACGAGGTGATTCCTTTCGGTGATGTGCATCAGCTACAGTCGACCCGGGCAGCTGTAGAAGGGTTGAACTGTCCCTGATGGATCTGCTACTCGGGTGATATCCAGTGACTAGACCACGTTCGAAGTCACTGAGTTCTCCTGAGCAACCTATTTCGCTGTTACTGCTTCTCTACTGACAAAACAATACCCCTTACTTCATTTTACAGAGACTCTCGCGACGTTCGTTGTCTCGATACATTTGATCAGATAGTGTATATAGGAGGCAGCGTGAGGTGTGAATCGGGGATTACGTCGTATCATCATTAACTGTTCCCCCTCTCCATCTTATTACTTTCACTTGTAAAATGCCGAAAGACCCCTGTCCGCCTAGAAATAGGCTCTAACCTCTGATTCGTTATTATTGCACTATGTACGTACGTGTGAGTTAGAATGTTCTGTCAAGACCTATTTTCGAATTTTTTAAAAAGGAGCACTTCACTTGTTGCACTGTCGACCTACAAAGAGATAATCGAAAAGCTACTTTGCTCTTGCAATGATCTCACGTGTCAGCGGCCCATCTCTTGAGTAGCAACAAAACCAACGAATGGAGTTACCTCTTCTTTGAACTGGACTAAAAGCTCTGTGTTACCTCCAGATCAAAACGTTTCGTATCTGAAACTATCTGCTAACCAAGGACAGGTGTTCTGTTCCAGGTGACATCAACGTCCTCATCTAGAACAAGTTACTGCGCTTGGACACTCGTGTGTATTAAGAAAATGTTTTTTCTTAAAGCTATATGCAGACCTGCGCTTTTTGTGTATCAACAATTTTGCCCAGTCACAACAGTCGAAACAAAAACCCAGCATAAGAAAGAGGCCTTAAATAACTAGAGCTGTCACGTATTTGATACATCGTTAAAATCATGTACTATCACTACAATTTTACTAATATTATTACTTGCATTACTACGGCCACGAGCATGTCTACTAGTCTACTAGAAAGGGATCTAAAAAAGACATCACGAAATCATGAGTTATCGACAGCTAGTTCCGACCAAGCGGATATATTCAAGTCACGGATACCATTACATCATGTTAAAGAAGGGTTCCTTAGCGCCAACTACATAATCACTATCAGTTTCAGCATCCGTCGCTTATGCACGCGTCCATTGTTAGTTCACGTTCTGACTTTGATGCGACAGATATGCAAAAGTGCAATGTTCTGTAATTTGTGCACAAAGTGAATAATGGAAAAATATATGACACATGCTGCAGCTGACAATAATTATGTTTTTGACGCCAAGGAACCTTCCTTTAACCTAATATAATGGCATCCGCGATCGGAAGCTGGTTGCTTGATCGAAACTGTCGTTAAATAAAGACACATTACAGCAACTTTTGATGATTTGTTGATGCTGTTCTGTAAATACACTGAAGCTGCGCAGCAATGGTTAGAGAACATAAGAAAGACTCTGTTGGTGTTGTCATCCCGGCCCGAGCTAACGGCAACATGAGGCCGGTGTTTTGTAAACATGCAACACAGGTACTTGCGTGAGCAAGAAGACAATGGCAGGGACACAATACTGCACTTGACGTGTCGCTACTGTGCAGTCTGTTCTGCTCATCATCAGCCTGCTCTTTTTGACAAAAAGAAAGATATTCTCGACTTTCATCCGCAGCGATTTCCGTTTTCCTTTCTCTTTGTCTCCTAAGCGTGCAGACTATACATAAAAGAACAGTAGTTTCGATCGATATTTGAAGCTGACACGCAGAGCCAGGGCATCGGAACCGCCTCCTCAAGGTCACGCTGAGAAGGCATTACAGCGATAGAAAAAGCCGCAGCACGCACTCAAATCCCAAAAGATATTGCACAGAAAATACACGTTACTTTGCATGTGCCTATTACAAGTCTGGGTTGAACCACAGAAGTCGTGCTGCGCTGCCCGTTTGACATCGGCATTCGCTATATTGCTCCTCGAGTGTCGAGTCAACGTTCGTTACAGGATCTCGGCGTTCCTAGATCTAGCTTGACCGCTCAAGTACGATGATGAGATCTGCAGACTGCGAACTTTCCTAAAATTACCAAAATTATAACAGACGTCTCTGTATAACACAGCAGTTCAACTTTAAAAAGATGTTGGCACCGTCACCGCATTTTTGTTCTTGATTGCTACCAGAAGCAATTCATTGACACTGTCATTTCTTTATTACGTTTCGACCCTAGGTCTGGCTGCCACTGTTACGAATGAAAGAAGATTAGGGTTTAACATCCCGTCGACGGAGATGTCGTTGGATAAGGAGCACAAATACTGGACTCGAAAAGAAACCGGCCTTGCCCATTCAAAGGAACCACCCGGCATTTGTCACAGGTGATTTGAGGAAACTATCGAAAACCTAAATCTGGAAGGCCGCTGGGGGATTCGAACCGCTATTCTCTCGAATACTACTGCAGTGCTCACCACTGCGTCACCTCTCTCCTTGCTACTTATAAGAACATATAAGTCTAACACTTATGGTTAGCTGGCCCTTGCAAAAGACGTAATGACAGTGCAATCGAATCAGTTAATATAGAGGAAGGTATCACTAATCATAAGGCTGTTGTAAGAACTATATCTAATGGTTTTACAAAAATATTAAGAAAGGTACGAAGATAGTTTTGCTTAGCAGGATTGACAGAATACAAATTGCAAAATATCCGAGTAGTTAGCATCAAATATTCAGTGCTGAGGACGAAAATGTTGAAAAAATTCAAAAATCTGGTTCAATATGCCTTAGACGTGTATGTTCCGCGCGAGATCTTCAGGGATGCGAAAGACCTACCGTGGTTTAATAAACGTGTTAGACAACTGCTACGTAAACATATCCAAGAGAAGTCAAACCTTAGCAGTCGGACAACTGAATGCAGCGAAAATGAGCGTAAGGAGAGAAACAAGAGACGCGTTCAATGACTCTGAAAGTGAAATTCTGTGAACCGATTTGACCAAAAATACTAGGAGGATTTGGTCTTATGTAAAATCAGTGAACGGTCCGAAATCATGTATTCACTCACTCAGTGACCATACCGACACCGAAACGGAACATAACAGAAGTCCAAAATACTGAATTCGGACTTCCGAAATTGTTTCACTGCCGAAGCCTGAAATACGGTCCCTCCTTTCAATCATCGTACGAACATCGAAATGGCAGATACTGAAATAACCGATCGAGGAACAGAAAATGAACTACAAGCGCATAGTAGTGCAAATGCATTAGCACCAGATAGGATACCTATAAGATTCAACAAACATGCGAAAGAATTTGCTCCCCTTCCAGCAACGGTTTAACGTACATTGGTGGAGCACCGAAGGGTACCTAGGGATTGGAAAGAAGCGCAGGTCATTCCCTTTTTAAAAAAAATGGTCTTAGGACAGATGCACGTCAATCTGTTGTAGAATTATGGCACATGTTTTACGCTTAAGAATTGTGACGTTTTTGGAGAACGAAAATTTCCTATATAAAAATCAACATGGGTTCCCCACACAGCGATCCTGCAAAACGGCTCGTTCCGTTCCTCCATAAGATCCATAGCGCTGCTGACAACAGCACTCTCATAGATGCCGTGTTCCTTGACTTCAGGAACGCTTTTGGCACCATCCCGACTGCCAATTAGTGGAAAAAATACTACGATTTCGAGTAAAGGCCCAGATAAGCGACTGGATTCAAGACTTACTTGCAGACAGAACTCAACACATCGCTCTTAACCGAACAAGATCGATAGATGTAAAGGTAATTTCAGCAATATGCCGAGGAAATGTGATAGGGCAGTCACCGTTTACAATGTATATAAATGACATAGCAGAAAGCGTCGGATGCTCTTTAAGACCGTTCGCAGATGACGCAGTTGTCTATGACAAAGTAGTAACGCCATAAGACAGTATCGATTTGCAGAATGACCTGGAGACGGTTGATGAATACTGCGGGCTCCGACAATTGACGCTGAACGCAAATAAATGTAACACCCTGCTCATATATAGGAAAAGAAAGCCACTACTGTACATCTACACTATTGATGAGAAACTGTTGGAAACTATATCTACCATAAAATACAGGGTGGAGCACGAAATGTGTTACCATTTTTTTAAATATAAACTTTATTGTCAATACAATCTGAAAGGAACATATACTACAATGAAGAGCCGTCCATGGAGATTTGTCAATATGTCCACCATTTCGTTTCCTAACTTCCTTCAAACGAAAACTGAAGTTAGTGATTACTCTACGGCACATGTCTTCCGTAATTTCACTGCAAGCTTAAAGAATAAATCTTCTGAGCTCCATTAAATCACGTGGACGTTTCGGGAAAATTTTTTCCTTTAGGTACCCCCAAAGAAAAAAGTCGCATGGATTGAGGTCTGGACTATTGGGGGGCCAATTTTGTCCGTCATTGAAGCAACCTGGAAACCTGAGTGAAATGATCCGCATGTCGAAATGCTCGTGTAAAAACTCCAACACAGTGTTTGCAGTATGTGGCCTTGCTCCATCTTGCATGAACCACTGCGTGTTGAAGGGCAAGGCAGTAGCAAGAAGCTGTGAAATGAAGGTATTGCGAAGCATGCTCAAATAACGTTCGCTGTTCACAGTTTCTTCAAAGAAAAAGGGTCCAATAAGTCCGTGACTGGAAATTGCTGCCCACGCTGTAATCCTCGGAGCATAATGTCGTCGTTCATGAAGCACTTGTAGGTTTTCAGTGGCCCAAAAGCGTACATTTTGTTTGTTAGCCACACCGTCTAAATGAAAATGCGCCTCGTCTGAAAACCAAACGTTGTTGAGGGTTTCTTCCCTATCCTCCGCCTACTGAGCAAACAGTAGTCTCTGCTGCTTGTGTTCTTCAGTGAGCTTCTGCGCACGGGTCCTCTGGGTAAATATGGAGGTCACTTTTAAGAATGCGTTGAACGGAGCGTCTGGATATTCCCAGTTGCACTGCTGCCTTTCTACACGATTTCCCGGGACTTCTCTATACAGCAACTCGTACCGCTTCAATAGTCTCCGGCGAACAAACAGGCTTAGGCCGAGGTCGCTTCGCTTCCAATACTGTTCCTTCCTGTGCAAATTTATCGTACAACCTGAGGATGGTCTTTTTGCAAAGGACCCATCGTGTGTTAAACTGTTGTCGAAAACGCCTCGGCCGGCCGGTGTGGCCGTGCGGTTAAAGGCGCTTCAGTCTGGAACCGCGTGACCGCTACGGTCGCAGGTTCGAATCCTGCCTCGGGCATGGATGTGTGTGATGTCCTTAGGTTAGTTAGGTTTAATTAGTTCTAAGTTCTAGGCGACTGATGACCTCAGAAGTTAAGTCGCATAGTGCTCAGAGCCATTTTTTTGAAAACGCCTCCGAGTCACAACAAGGCTTTTAGTTTCAGGAAAAAGTAACACAATTGCCGCTCGTTGCTGTGTCGTCAGTCTTCCATTGTCAGCCATTGCTGCTTACTAGTCTCCTAACGGCAGTATCGTGAATTACACGTCATTTCGTAATTCATTTGTTTTTCCAAGCTCTGCTGGTACTGCTGTAGAGATCCCAGCGGGATATCTAATGTGCGTCGCAAATTGTGAAAGAAACAATTGGTAACACATATCGTGCGCCACCCTGTATCTAGGAGTATCCATCCAGAGCGACCTTAAGTGAAATGATTGGTTCAAATGGCTCTGAGCACTATGGGACTTAACTTCTGAGGTCATCAGTCCCCTAGAACTTAGAACTACTTAAACCTAAGTAACCTAAGGACATCACACACATCCATGCCCGAGGCAGGATTCGAACCTGCGACCGTAGCGGACGCACGGTTCCAGACTGTAGCGCCTAGAGCCGCTCGGCCACCCCGGCCGGCTAAGTGAAATGACCAAATAAACAAATAGCAGGAGAAGCAGATGCCACACTGAGACTCATAGGATGAATATTTAGGAAATTTAATTCATTCGTGAAAGAAGTGGCTTACAGGGCGCTTTTTCGATGGATTCCTGAGTATTTTTCATCGATCCCGGATTCTTATTAGGTAGGACTGATAGAAGAGATAGAGCAGATCTAACAAAGAGCGGCGCGTTTCCTCATGACATCGTTCAGTCGGAGTGAGAGCGTTACAAGAGATGCTCAACAAACTCCTCTACATGAGCGACACTGTGCATCATGGACAGTTTTACTATTGAAATTTCGGGAGAGTTCTTTCTGCAAAGAGTCGGACGACGTATTACTTTGTCCCACATGCATCTCGCGAAATGACCACGATGAGAAAATTAGAGCGAACACAGAGGCTTATTACAATAATTCTTTCCACGCGCCATTCGCGAGTGAAGGAGGGAAGAGGGCGACAGTTAGTGGTATGAGAAGTACCCTCCGCCACACACAGTCAGGTGGCTTGCGGAGTATCGGTGCAGATGTGGAACAGATACGGGAGAATACCCGTATACCAGGTTGGTGGTGTCACTTAAGTTCTGGAAACTGAGTTTATCAGTTCAGTCGTGGCAGTTGGTCGCTCAGATGTGTACATAGTGCTATACTGCGTTTTTAATGTACGTGCAACCTTACAGTGTGAACCTGACGATCTGTTGGCTCACATGCATCATGGCAATACATTATTCTGGCATCCCTTAAAATTACGAAATCATTCAGCTGATTTAGAGAATCCTCAATCCTAATTACGGTCACGAAGTATGTAAATAATGGACCTACAACCATGCGAAATGTTCTGCGAGAGGGACACGGCTAAAGCAAGATGCAAGGTAAGTGGGCAGAACTTAGCGACGTATGCCACAAGACTACAAGTCCAACTGCAGTTCTCATGCGAATGTCAGGCTCTAACAACAAGTACACGTTCTCACGTCTCCGAAAGCAATTTTGAGAGGAAAAGGTGCAAACACCCATAGTTCCTTTTCCTTAATTACATTTTAAATAAGCACACCCTGCTTTAGATTTACTCTCGTTGCAACAAAGTCCCCTTACAGCTGCTGGAACACAGTACGTGGACGACAAAAGCCAATAACGAACTGTTGTGGTTTTACTCCTCTGCATGAAACCAGTTTCGAAATCCGGATTTTATCAGCTTCAGAGACTATACAGGGTATCCCTGGAGGAATTATAAATATTCATGGATATGACAAAGCAAAAGGTCTACTGAACCAGTGCTCACAGTTCTTAAGGTATACAGTTTAGAGCCCATGTTACTGTAAAATTTTTTACTGTTGTTCTCCATACTTCCTGTTCCCAAAATATGGAAAGTACAGAGCTTGTATCAGAAGAGATTTGATCGACAGTACGTTTCCGTGCTACCGAAGACATGCTTCCCTCACTTTCTCAACGATAGGTGCCACTCAGTACCGCATGTGAATTTCATCGCTGGCCACATCATCATGAAATGCCACGCCAGATGTCCACCGAAGCATATTGGTTTCCAATACAGCAAATTGTTGCTCTGCTCCTTTTGCTGTGTGCCACCATACCGTGCCGCAGAACACAACTGGGCGGATTGCAGAGCGATATATTTTCAGCTTGAGTTGGTCAGGAATCTTCTCATCACAAAGAACAGCAGTCACTGTGCGCCATTAAATATATGCATTGCTAACGTATTTTGCGGTTCGAAAAAGAGTGAACCGTAGGCAGTGATTTCTTAGGCAGAGTAGTTCAAGCTATTTGTGTTTGGCAGATCTATAATGTCAATGTTGACGGCTCAATTGTACCTAATGCTATCCGATAATGTCTAACATGTAACAATCACATTACGCTTACTTGGAGTACATCACATATTACTTGAGTGTCTGTACACAAGTCTGCTTACAGGATAAAATGTTTTCTACCAGTCAAGATGTATTCAGTTAAGTCACAAATTGGCTACATATTCCATACGACTGTAGTTTCTTGATTAGGCATTGGTCTGTAGTTCCTTGATTAGGCATTGGTTTGGTACTGAATTAAAAGCTGTTCGGAAATCTACAGACATCAAAATCCATTATTTATTTATTTATATTCAAGGCGTTTACTGAGTATCACAGTTCAGCATTTTCGGCCCCCATACCGGCTTCTACGGAGTAGTTCATTTAAAAGAATTTGAACATTGTACACACTATATATACCGTATACACTAACCAGAGACCACTAGATATGACGAGAAGCGGGACTATTGTTACGTCAGTAGGGAAGCAGTGACAGCAGGATGGATCAGTCAGCAGAGCTCAGGGACTTCGAACGTCGACTGTGGACTTTAGTCTGATTACAATTACCCGTTAGTCGACGTCTGTCACTTTCCGCTACAGCGTTACCACACCGGCTGCCAGCTGCCGCTCGCTTATAGGCGACACACAAAGACGGCGGGTCACGAGACACGTGCTGTCACATGTAAAGCGGAGCAATGTTGCAACGGCCGGTGTGAGGTACGACGGGAACGGGGGACGCTCTGTCGACAGCTTATTTTAACTGACCAATGACAGAACTGCCTGCATCAGACGATGCGTTTTGTAACCTTGAATTTAAACTCTTATCCTTACCTAAACACAACCCCGTGACGCTCAGTGTATCCGAGGAAACAGTGGTCAACATCCTGCGGGAGACCTATTAACCCCTGAATCGCAAAAACTTAAAAAAAAAATTGATTTTAAAATGTGTCACACAACTGAACTTTATCATCATAGTAAGCAACGAGAACAAGAAGAAACTGTCAAAAAGCAAACAATCGATTCTTTTAAGGTTGTCGTTTCACTCTGGAAGCACTGCGACATACTGTTTTCAACTCCCCATCATTTCATGACATATACATTGATGGACAACAATCGCATCACCAAGGAGTTGTGTGAGATGAACGGAAGTTGGCAGGCGTGTTTCTACATCTGAAAGATGATGTCTATTCAAATTCCGCGCCACTATGAGGACGCAAGCCTGGTTTGCTTTAAATGAACGCCGTGATGGTCGCCAGTGGCATTTACCTTTAATATTGGACGTGGTGAGTTCATGTTGGTCAAAAATGCCTTCTAGGTGACAAAGACCTCACTGAGTTTGTACAAGGTCGTGGATTTCTTTCTGCAACTTGGCAGGAATGTAGCCTCTGTACAAGACTGCTGGCAGCGGAGGTAACGACAAAGTACGGCCGCAAGAAGACCGGCCTCCGGACGACCACGTGGCACTACCGAGAAGCAAGACCATCGTGATCGGCGTATGGCTCTGTCGCAACGTACTGCATCTGCAGTAGCAATCTGAGCAGCAGTTGCTACCACAGAGATACGACAAACCATTACAATTCGGTTACTTCAGTAACAGCTCGAGCCAGACGCGCTGCAGCGTGCATTCCGCTGACCCCAAACCATCGCCATACCCGACTTCAGTGGTGTCAAGGACAGCTCACTGGAGGGCAGGGTGGAAGTGTGGTGTTCTTCCTGATGAAAGCCGGTTCTGTCTCGGTGTCACTGGTGACCGTGTGCTAGTTGGGAGGAGACCAGTCGAGGAGCTGTAACCGAACTTTCAGCGTGCAAGAAATAGTAGACCTAAAACTGGAGTTATGGTATGCGGTGGGATTTCGTATAACAGCAGGAACATTATCGTAGCTATCCCACGCACAAGTACTGATAAATCTGTACGTCAATCTGATGATTCGACCAGTTGTGCAGCCATTCATGTACAACATTCCAGGGGGTGTTTTCTAACAGCATAACGCTCGCTCGTATACCGCTATTGTAACCCAACAAACTTAACAGAGTGTCGATATATTGCCTTGGTCTGCTCGATCACCACCAGATCAGTCTCCAATCGAGCACATAATGGACATTATCGAGCGACAACTCCGTCATCCAAAACCAGCGTTAACCGTCCCTGTTTTCACCGATCAAGCGCAACAGGCATCGTTATGACCGACCTAATGCAACAAGCATGAAACTCCACCCCAGAAACTGACATCCGGCACCTGTAGGACACGATACATGCCACGATTGCAAGCTCTCATTCAACATTCTGCCGTTTTTTGTTTTTTTTTTTTGTTTTTTTTTTGTCATCAGTCTACTGACTGGTTTGATGCGGCCCGCCACGAATTCCTTTCCTGTGCTAACCTCTTCATCTCAGAGTACCACTTGCAACCTACGTCCTCAATTATTTGCTTGACGTATTCCAATCTCTGTCTTCTTCTACAGTTTTTTCCCTCTACAGCTCCCTCTAGTACCATGGAAGTCATTCCCTCATGTCTTAGCAGATGTCCTATCATCCTGTCCCTTCTCCTTATCAGTGTTTTCCACATATTCCTTTCCTCTCCGATTCTGCGTAGAACCTCCTCATTCCTTACCTTATCAGTCCACCTAATTTTCAACATTCGTCTATAGCACCACATCTCAAATGCTTCCATTCTCTTCTGTTCCGGTTTTCCCACAGTCCATGTTTCACTACCATACAATGCTGTACTCCAGACGTACATCCTCAGAAATTTCTTCCTCAAATTAAGGCCGGTATTTGATATTAGTAGACTTCTCCTGGCCAGAAATGCCTTTTTTGCCATAGCGAGTCTGCTTTTGATGTCCTCCTTGCTCCGTCCGTCATTGGTTATTTTACGGCCTAGGTAGCAGAGTTCCTTAACTTCATTGACTTCGTGACCATCAATCCTGATGTTAAGTTTCTCGCTGTTCTCACTTCTACTACTTCTCATTGCCTTCGTCTTTCTCCGATTTACTCTCAAACCATACTGTGTACTCATTACACTGTTCGTTCCGTTCAGCAGATCATTTAATTCTTCTTCACTTTCACTCAGGATAGCAATGTCGTCAGCGAATCGTATCATTGATATCCTTTCACCTTGTATTTTAATTCCACTCCTGAACCTTTCTTTTATTTCCATCATTGCTTCCTCGATGTACAGATTGAAGAGTAGAGGCGAAAGGCTACAGCCTTGTCTTACACCCTTCTTAATACGAGCACTTCGTTCTTGATCGTCCAGTCTTATTATCCCCTCTTGGTTGTTGCACATATTGTATATGAGCCGTCTCTCCCTATAGCTTACCCCTACTTTTTTCAGAATCTCGAACAGCTTGCACCATTTTATATTGTCGAACGCTTTTTCCAGGTCGACAAATCCTATAAAAGTGTCTTGATTTTTCTTTAGCTTTGCTTCCATTACTAGCCGTAACGTCAGAATTGCCTCTCTCGTCCCTTTACTTTTCCTAAAGCCAAACTGATCGTCACCTAGCGCATTCTCAATTTTCTTTTCCATTCTTCTGTATATTATTCTTGTAAGCAGCTTCGATGCATGAGCTGTTAAGCCAATTGTGCGATAATTCTCGCACTTGTCAACCCTTGCCGTCTTCGGAATTGTGTGGATGATGCTTTTCCGAAAGTCAGATGGTATATCGCCAGACTCATATATTCTACACACCAACGTGAATAGTCGTTTTGTTGCCACTTCCCCCAATGATTTTAGAAATTCTGACGGAATGTTATCTATCCCTTCTGCCTTATTTGACCGTAAATCCTCCAAAGCTCTTTTAAATTCCGATTCTAATACTGGATCCCC
The DNA here is from genome assembly GCF_021461385.2 of Schistocerca piceifrons. NCBI lineage: Eukaryota > Metazoa > Arthropoda > Insecta > Orthoptera > Acrididae > Schistocerca > Schistocerca piceifrons. The sequence goes on from NC_060139.1 coordinate 751,704,443, forward strand.
TATCTCTTCTAAATCGACTCCAGTTTCTTCTTCTATCACATCAGACAAATCTTCACCCTCATAGAGGCTTTCAATATATTCTTTCCACCTATCTGCTCTCTCCTCTGCATTTAACAGTGGAATTCCCATTGCAGTCTTAATGTTACCACCGTTGCTTTTAATGTCACCAAAGGTTGTTTTGACTTTCCTGTATGCTGAGTCTGTCCTCCCGACAATCATATCTTTTTCGATGTCTTCACATTTTTCCTGCACCAATTCCGTCTTAGCTTCCCTGCACTTCCTATTTATTTCATTCCTCAGCGACTTGTATTTCTGTATTCCTGATTTTCCCGGAACATGTTTGTACTTCCTCCTTTCCTCAATCAACTGAAGTATTTTTTCAGATTTTGTAGTTTCCCTACCACGTTCAAGCTTCTGACATTCCACGCCCCGACTCGTAGAACGTTATCCTTTCGCAGATGATTCAATCTTTTTCTCATGGTAACCTCCCCCTTGGCAATCCCCTCCCGGAGATCCGAATGAGGGACTATTCCGGAATCTTTTGCCAATGGAGAGATCATCATGACACTCCTTCAGTTACAGGCAACACGTAACGTGTATCCACAGGACAGAGATAGAGGATCCAGTATTAGAATCAGAATTTAAAAGAGCTTTGGAGGACTTACGGTCTAATAAGGCAGAAGGGATAGATAACATTACATCAGAATTTCTAAAATCATTGGGGGAAGTGGCAACAAAACGACTATTCACGTTGGTGTGTAGAATATATGAGTCTGGCGATATACCATCTGACTTTCGGAAAAGCATCATCCACACAATTCCGAAGACGGCAAGGGTTGACAAGTGCGAGAATTATCGCACAATCAGCTTAACAGCTCATGCATCGAAGCTGCTTACAAGAATAATATACAGAAGAATGGAAAAGAAAATTGAGAATGCGCTAGGTGGCGATCAGTTTGGCTTTAGGAAAAGTAAAGGGACGAGAAGGCAATTCTGACGTTACGGCTAGTAATGGAAGCAAGGCTAAAGAAAAATCAAGACACTTTCATAGGGTTTGTCGACCTGGAAAAAGCGTTCGACAATATAAAATGGTGCAAGCTGTTCGAGATTCTGAAAAAAGTAAGGGTAAGCTACAGGGAGAGACGGGTCATATACAATATGTGCAACAACCAAGAGGGAATAATAAGACTGGACGATCAAGAACGAAGTGCTCGTATTAAGAAGGGTGTAAGACAAGGCTGTAGCCTTTCGCCTCTACTCTTCAATCTGTACATCGAGGAAGCAATGATGGAAATAAAAGAAAGGTTCAGGAGTGGAATTAAAATACAAGGTGAAAGGATATCAATGATACGATTCGCTGATGACATTGCTATCCTGAGTGAAAGTGAAGAAGAATTAAATGATCTGCTGAACGGAATGAACAGTCTAATGAGTACACAGTATGGTTTGAGAGTAAATCGGAGAAAGACGAAGGTAATGAGAAGTAGTAGAAATGAGAACAGCGAGAAACTAAACATCAGGATTGATGGTCACGAAGTCAATCAAGTTAAGGAACTCTGCTACCTAGGCAGTAAAATAACCAATGACGGACGGAGCAAGGCGGACATCAAAAGCAGACTCGCTATGGCAAAAAAGGCATTTCTGGCCAGGAGAAGTCTACTAATATCAAATACCGGCCTTAATTTGAGGAAGAAATTTCTGAGGATGTACGTCTGGAGTACAGCATTGTATGGTAGTGAAACATGGACTGTGGGAAAACAGGAACAGAAGAGAATCGAAGCATTTGAGATGTGGTGCTATAGACGAATGTTGAAAATTAGGTGGACTGATAAGGTAAGGAATGGGGATGTTCTACGCAGAATCGGAGAGGAAAGGAATATGTGGAAAACACTGATAAGGAGAAGGGACAGGATGATAGGACATCTGCTAAGACATGAGGGAATGACTTCCATGGTACTAGAGGGAGCTGAAGAGGCAAAAAACTGTAGAAGAAGACAGAGATTGGAATACGTCAAGCAAATAATTGAGGACGTAGGTTGCAAGTGGTACTCTGAGATGAAGAGGTTAGCACAGGAAAGGAATTCGTGGCGGGCCGCATCAAACCAGTCAGTAGACTGATGACAAAAAAAAAAAATGTCCTGTGGATACACGTTACGTATCTTTAATGCAGTGGTTTCCATTGCCTTCTGCATCCTCATGTCGTTGATCATTGCTGATTCTTCCGCCTTTAGGGGCAATTTCCCACCCCTAGGACAAGAGAGTGCCCTGAACCTCTATCCGCTCCTCCGCCCTCTTTGACAAGAACGTTGGCAGAATGAGGCTGACTTCTTATGCCGGAAGTTTTCGGCCGCCAATGCTTATTATTTATCAAAATTTAGGCAGTGGCGGGGAACGAACCCGGGACCGAAGACGTTTTTGATTATGAATCAAAGACGCTACCCCTAGACCACAGGTTAATGTACCAGCATGTCATATTGGCATTGGCGTATCTCACGCTTACATTAACCTGTGATTTTGCGAAGTTGATCACATAAGTATGTTACCTAAACAAAGGTATTCCCAAAATTTCATTACTCTGCGTTAGTTATTTTTTGATGCGGCGATTTTTTTTCCGTCAGTGTATAATGCTGAAAGGTAGAAGGCACTCCTGGCTGTCTTGGGTACGAGCTGCGAAGGGAGTTGTCAGCGGGGTGTGTGACGTGTGGTCTAAGACGGGGCACATACGGTATTTTTGTGTTCCGGGGCGTGGTGGGGCGGCGGATGCCGTAGGCAGGGCGTCCGCCCCCCGCTGCACGTGGCTGCGATCAATAGCCGGCCGCCCCTCCGCCCCCGCAATCATTACGCCGAGCCTGCGGCCGCAAAAGCCGGTGCGTGCACACACACACACACACTCTCTCTCTCTCTCTCACACACACACACACACACACACACACACAGAGAGAGAGAAAGAGAGAGAGAGAGAGAGAGAGAGACGCGCATATGAACGCGCTTCTTCGGCTCATTTCCATCTCTGCCAGCGGCCAAATAGCGTCTCCCCTATCGCAACAGACGCGTAACTCTGGGGCACTCGCGCCACTGGATGCGTCTGTCACAGGTCAAAGCCACTCTGCAGGCTGAAAGCGAAAGCCTACAGAGGTCGTCAGGTACTCTGGCCGAGTATTTGGGTGCGTGGACCCAACTGTCTACAGGACCTTATCAGACAGTAATTTCACGCTGATGTGACAGCCATCTATTATGTCCGTTGGCTAGTACTGACGGATTAATTAACTATTCATCACTCTGTGACGGACTGACCGTAATATCACGCGTAAGGAAACACAGCAGCGAACACTTTGTTGTGAAAGTACGGGATGAAAAGAACAACATCAAGGAAATATTTGTATTGGAAAATTACCACGAAAATTACATCGAATGGCATATTTTATTCGACAATGTACATTGCAAATCACAACGCAGTGTCTTCAAGCCTTCAGCTGACACCTATTCGGCAACTGGTCTAAGCGTACCTGTGAAGGGTCCGCTGCTTGCTCGTACTGTAAACGAAATCGTACTGTGGTTTCTTCCTCAACTTATTTCGATTTCACTGCAGCAGAAATACCGTTCTGCGTACATTGTTTGCAAAGACGACACTACAGTCGGCGTTAGCCGAAGCCCTGATAATGACGCTTTACTACAAAAATGTACAATGGCGAAACATGTCAGAATAAGATAGACGATTGAAGTGGCCATCTCATCATCTTGAGTTACCAAGAAAATTCGCTCGCCCATCTCATTATCTTGTGTTACCAAGAAAAATCACCCAATAACTATTTCGTCAAAAATATAAGGTTTCTCTAAAGTAACTAACTTTTTATTCACAAATTTCTTGATTGTAATTTACAGATCAACTAAGGTCAGCCGCTTTCGACTCTAGAGAGCCATCATAGAACTAAAACTGTTCTACTTGTTACAAAATTAACATGTAATCAAACACAGCTTGCGCTTAATACAGTTTGAATGGCCACAACGAGTGTCTGCTTACATCTTTAACGTTTTAAATACGTAACAAGTACAGATTTTTTATTTCTGAAAATGACATTCTGGAGTCTAAACCGGTTAACTGAAATTTATCTATCAATGCGATCATTTATAAAAAAAATGGTGTACTGCAAATACATTGCGTGCTCCAGTTGACACTATCAAATTTCATCAAAGCACCTGTTCAAAAAAGAAAACCACTGTAATTTCAAGGAATGCACGGCAACGCATCAAGAGCGATAAGAAATGCTTTGCCGCCGCAGGAGATAAGACACACTCACCTCGAACAACTGTGGTAATCCTGTCGTTTACTCGCACGGGACCGACAAAAGGAAGAAGTGAGCAAGCAGGGAAAGAAAGACAGGCAGAGTTTAGCGTAGCGTCAGTAGAGACACGCTACTTCAAGGGTAAGGATGTGAAAGGAAGTCTGTTATGGTGTCGTCTAAAGAAATATACAGGCAATCTTGCAGAGTGATACCCGGATTAAACAGAAAATCTAGAGCACCAGAATACGAGTTCTGTATCTGAACCGCAGCCCCACGTCGTTCGAAACTGTTGTAAGCTTCACGTGACCTCTGAAGAAGTAATCTGTGTCATATGATGATAATATCCGCCTGGGGCATCAAGCACGAACACCACTTGATCTTGGACCAAACTAATCGTTATGACAGACCGAATGAAACGCGTCGCTAAATCATACACAACGACAGTTCGACAACCGTAGTACGATACTGCAACTCTACGCTAAGGCGCAGCAGCTTAAAAAAGCGTTCGTAAGAAATCCTTTAACAACGTGTACATCAGGTTTTCTACATAAACTTTTCAGTTTTTTCAACAAAACGAAAAATTGCAGTTGTTCGGTCTAAACATTCTCCAATATTGCAAGAGATTCTCTGAAATCGCCTGCGTTTTTCGATGATAGTATACAAAGCGATAAGGGGTGGAGTTTATATCCAAAACTGGTGACTTAGCGACCATCAGCTGCGTAGAAGGCGTAAAAATGGAAACAGAAAATTGTGATCCGGTTTTTAGAAGTTGTTTGTACAGGTTATATTCCATAGTGAGCTTTACATGGGAATTTCTACGAGGAGCAAGCTGCTATAGTAGCAACTACAGTGACGTGACTGAAGTCATGAGGCACCTCCTAACATCGTGTTGGACCTCGTTAGTGCTGAAACTCAACGTGGCATGGACTCTAGAAGTCGTTGAAAGTCCCCTGCGGAAATACTGAGTCATGCTGCCTCTAAAGCTGTCTATTAATGCTAAAGTGTTGCCGAAGAAGTATTTTGTGAACGAACTGACCTCTCGATTATGTCCCATAGATTTTTGATGGGAAGTCGGGCGATCTGGGTGGCGAAATCACTCGCTCGAATTGTCCAGAATGTTCTTTCAACAGATCGCAAACAATTGTGGCCTAGTGACAAGGCGCAGTGGCATTCATAAAAATTCCATCGTTGTTTGGTAACATGGAGTCCATGAATGACTGCAAATAGTAGTAAAGTAGCCAGTACAGCCATTTCCAGTCAACGATCGGTTCAGTTGGATGAGAGGACCTACTCCATTTCATGTAAACACAGCGCACACCATTATGGAGCCACCACCAGCTTGCGCAGTGCCTTTTGACAACTTGGCTCCATTGCTTCGTAGGGTCTGCGCAACACTCGAACCCTACCATCAGCTCTTATCAACTGAAATTGGGACTCATTTGACCAGTGCACGGTGCTCCAATCGTCTAAGATGCAACTGACATGGTCACGAGCCCAGGAGAAGCACTGCACGCCGAGTCGCAAAGGTACTCGGTTCGATCGTCTGCTGCCATAGCCCATTAACAGCAAATTTCGCCCCACTATCAAACAGATACGTTCGTCGCACGTCCCACATTGATTTCTGCGGCTATTTCACGGAGTTCTGTTGATCTGTTAGCACTGACAATTATACGCAAACACCGCTGCTCTCGGTCGTAAAGTGAAGGCCGTCGGCCACTGCGTTATCCGTGGTGAGTGGTAATGCCTGAAATGTGGTATTCTCGGCACATACTCTGGACACTGTAGATCGTGGAATATTGAATTCCCTAACGACTTCCGAAATGGAATGCACCAAGCTTCTAGCTCCAATTACCATTATGCGTTCAAAGTCCTTTAATTCCTGTCGTGTGGCGACAATCACGTCGGAAAGCTTTTCACATGACTAACCTGAGAACAAATGATCGCTCCGTCAATGCACTGCCCATTTATACCTTGTGTACGCGATACTACCTCCTTCTATATGTGAGCATATCGCTATCACATGACTTTTGTAGCGTCAGTGTGCAGATGTACGAGTAGTAGCGTGTGCCATGTGTATCGCGCCAGGAAGCGACAATGTGTTTATAAAGCTATTCCGTCAAATATGCTACGACTGACAGTCTTGAATGGAAGCACTTGCTGATAAACCTGATTATTCACGGAATTCAGTCACCCAGTCTGAGAATTTTGTTTAGTTACTTGATGTGATTCACGGGACTAGAGATGACAAGTTATCTAGGGCGATAGTTGTTACCCATACTTGCCATAGGTTAGTTTCAGAACAGGTTAGATTGGTGGTAGTGTTGTTTTAGGGTTCTATTTTAAAGTCAGTACAAAGGCAGGGGCAGGGTTGTCCCATTTGAAGGCGTGGCGTGTGTGTGGTTAGATGCGGCGTGTGGTGCGAGTTCTCATGCGATGTCCGAGCAGTCTGTTACAGAGAAGTGTTCAGTGAACATGGCTGAAGTCTATGTCGCGAGTTAACCGAATCGGAACATGCGATCATAATTGGTACAAACGCTTGAGCCAAAGCACATCGGTGATTGGTCAAGAATGCGGATTTGCGAGGTCAGCAGCGTTTGTGCTGGATTTACGATATCGGACGGGGCGATGACAGGTGTTCAACGCACAGGGCCCACGCCGCCTCTGGAGAGCCGTACGGGGCGATCGACACTCTACCGTGGATGAGAACGCCGTCGATTTGAATGTGGAAAGTCAGGAACTTATTTCTACCACGAAACTTCACCAGCCAACGACCGATTAGTGCCCCAGTGCGGTCTCATTATTCTTGGCCACACAGTATAGTTCCTAGTTATTTTTGCTATGTTAACTTCTAAGTGTTAGTCCAATATACGACTTGCTTTAGCCTATACGTCAAAGCGTAGCGAAATGAGTGTTATCATGTAATTAAAAAGCTGAGATGTGAGCCAACGGTATTGTAGAAGGTATCCCGGACTCTACTCCACATTTGTGTCGTTAAAAGCTACACATTTCAGACCGCTACGAGCAAATGCGACAGGACCATCGCCAGAAGAGAGCGGTAGTGGGTACAATCTGGGCGCTGAGTACGTGCTTGAGCGAACTTATGACTATTCTTGACAAGACAGCATCCCCTGGCTACGAGTCACGTATGGCATCTCCACAAACAGCACAATGTGGCCGAGTCACTAACTCAAGTTTAAGACGAAGCAGGATGATCAAGACACCGAATTCCGCTCCTACGATCATTTTCCAATACGTAGTGATAACGTCCCAAGAAAAGAGTTATCAGTGTCAATTTCGTTAATTACGGTGCTAAATAGGTAGTTAATATACCACAATAGTTTCCATTATAATATGCGGTGAAACCATCTTGCACACGTACAGTTTCAAGAATGCTGTATGAAGCACCAAGTCTCTTCCCTTAATGCCTCACTGTACTGTATTTCTCAGGAGCGAACAGTGATCGAAGGCTCTACCACAGTCCGACTCGAAAACACGGCACCACGAGAGCAAGGGAGTGCGATGGCCGCAAGTTTTCGCTAATCCGCCCCCACAAGGCGGCGACGCTTCCTTAGGAAAACGAGAATTCGGACTGACCGTACCTTCTACCCGCACCTCGGCGCTGACACTTAATGGTTACCGCATACGATTGTTTACAAATACGTTGGAAAGTGAATCGGCTCAGTTGCTCAGAAGCTGTGACACTAAGAATAATTGTCAACCTTATTTGTGCCTTCATCTCAGAGAGAAATATGGAATAAAACTGTTTTGTAAATATATTTCTGAAACGAGATCCTTACGTCGTCCCTACGTTAGATGTGCAGTGCGGCTTTCGAGAAAGATTTGAACCTCCAGTGTTATACGCGAGTGAAAATAAAATACAGATATAATGTCATCTTTTGGAAGGGAAACACGGCAAAACAAAAGACGCTCTGTAATTACCCTTATTTACAGAAAATTCTGTCTTTGTGAATTTGTGCATAATGTATATTATTAATTTAAGGACACTGCGCGTACAAAAGTTAATGATGCTACTTTCTCGAAAAATATTTTTCATATTAGTATATTGGAATATGTTCCAGGGCCCATGTTAAATTGTGGCTCGCCATATAAGAGACTGGGTAAGCCAGTTTTAAAGGTCAGAGAAAAATAAAGCATACTATCTACAAGAGGACTGTAGTGTAGAAACCAACCTTCGGGTCGATCCCACTCGCACTTTTCAAAGGGGGGGGGGGGGGGGGGGCAGTCTTTAATATCTGAACTGATGCTGCGCTACTGTCTTTCACAATGCACCACATTTCCAAAAGGGCGTGTCGCAAAGGACGAACTTTCAAGTTCATGATTATTATTCAAGAGCACTAAATTTTCATTTCAACAACACTTCTACAACATCTATAATTACTTGCTGTTTCTCATGTAAGTTTACGACCAGCCTAACACACCCATTGTGACACCTTTGAGCTTTGCAATAAAATATAGCAAGCTGAATACACTAACAAATGTTAACATTCTTAAAAAGTTGTAACATGGATCTTGGCGCCATTTTTGGTCACTGGAAACAAATAACAGTCCGTCTGTGCTAATCTGAAAAATATAACGAGAAGCGTGGCGTTTCTGCAAGAAAGGAGCTAGAATGGCTGAAACCACCATTCGCTTTATATTTTAAATCCATATTAGGCCGTTCAGTGTTCAGAGATTCAGATCACAAGTATGTTACAAAATACGACCACAGCAAGCGGTGGATACGCACTAACCGTTCTGGTCAACATCACGCTTCTAAGGCTAAATATAACCCAGTAGTCTTACAAGAGTTCGAGGCCTGAACCCGTATCCTAAAGAGCTAAAACATTATCACCACTTCTCAATAGCGTGTTGATACACCGTTGGAAGGCAATGCAACAGTATTTCTGAATGGCATGGATGGTAAGGACAGTTATCCTGATGGAAGATGTCATGCCTGTCAGGCAAGACATCTACGATGAAGGGATGCAGGTGGTCAGCATTAGGTTCACGTAGTTCATGGCTGTCACGGTGTCTTTTAGACACGATCGTCGAGCAGGTGTAACAAGAAATGGAATTCACTCGACCAGGCGACACGTTCACATTGATCCTCAGTCCAATTTCGATGATTCCGTGATTTGACGATGTCGTTGGGTCAGTATGGGAACACCGTATTGGCCGTCGGCTGTAGTGACTCATGCTCACCAATGTGCGCTGAACGGTGTCCTGCGGAAAACTAGTGCATGCGGTAGTGTTGTACTCCGTTGGCAGATCAGCCACATATCACCGACTTTAATCCCTTTCCATATACGCTCACGACAGTACTACGGGAACAGTCAACCAGCTTCGCCATTTCCGAGATGCTCGTTCCCAGGCGCCCTTTATCAAAGTCGCTTATACCAGCGGATTTACCCAATTAGCGATCCATGTGGTCGCTGGAATGATTCCCCATTCGCCTCTGCACCGCTCATGTACTCTGCTTATGGCATCAAGAACCTGCAACGCCGCAGTTGTCATAATGTTTTGGCTCATCAGTATATACATATAATACAAGCGTAAAATGTGGAGGACAGTATATGACAGCCGGTGAGTGAACTTCGTCGTTTGAAAACACAACACATCCCTAATTCACTCACTCACAGTGCATTCAAGTGACCGGTACGTGGATATGTTACTGCCGTAGGGGAAGCTACGACCCTTATCCGGATGAACGACAACCGACGGCTGTCACTTTGGGGATTGTGATGTCCGTGTGAAAATGGATTGCGGGAAGGATTCTTCCTTAACCATCATCATTTTCTTACTACTGTGCGTTACAAAACAATCTCGTAATAGTACTGGGATTGTTTACAGCACTGCGTTACCCTTCATGTGTTGAGAACCACCCGCCGAAGCGCAGCTCCTCCCCAGCATGCTACGGTGGAATTGGATGTTAAGCCGACTTGACGGTGATGTGGCACTGTAAATTCACACCAGAACAGAAAAGAAAAGAAGTGGATGGATGCCGGTAGACAGCCACTAAAAAAGGGCATCTGTCAGAAACCTGTGGACAGTCTTGCATGGGGCTCTTCTTACTCCTTACACTGCAAAGGGTAAAATAATAACTGGCAAATGCTAAACAAGTATTTTGGGCTAAATGGATGAAAAATACGTTAATCGTAGACTGGCATTTTGCAGACTTAGGATTTCAAGAGTGAAACTGACTCACTGGTATACAAAAGCAATCAGGCGCGTCCAGTATTTCTAGACTTCCGGAAAGCACTGCACTCGGTAACACACCAACGTTTATTAACAAAGGCACTCTCGTATGGCGTATCAACCTAAATTTGTGACTAAACTGAGAGGTTATTTGTAGGGAGGATGGAGCATTTTATCTCGGATGGAGAACTGTCAGCAGATGCAGGAGTAACTTCAGGTGTGGCCCAAGAAAGTGTGGAGGGACCCATACTGTGCATGTTTTACGCTGATGACGCGACAGAAAATACTAATAGTAAACTCAGAATTTTCGCAGATGATGCAGTTATCTGTAATAAAGTACTTTCGCATGAAACTTGCATAAATATCCAGTCATATCTCGATTTCAAAGTAGTGGAGAGATTGGCAACTTGTTTCGAATATTCAGAAATGTAAATTTGGGTACTTCACAAAACGAATAAAATAAAACATAGTATACCGTGACTACAAAATCAATGAGTTACCATTGGAATCAGTGAATTGACACAAAAACCTGGCCACAATTTGTACAGACAGGAAAAGGAAAGATAACATAAGCTCAGTCGTTAGTAACGCAGGTGGCAGACTTCAATTCACTGGCAGGGGACTGGAGGAATGCAGTCCGTGTACAAAAGAGATTGCTTACAAATCTCTCGTGTGCCCAATCTTAGAATATTTCTTAAGTATGTGGGACCTTTGGACCTTTACCAGATAGGACTAACAGGAGATACTGAACGTATAAAGAAGGACAAAAAGGTTGGCCACTGTTTTGTTTGATTCACGGGAGAGTGTCATGGAAATGCTGAAATAAACTGCCAAACTGTTGAACATAGACGCAAATACTCTCGAGAAAGCCTACGGGGGGACGTTCATGAAAAAGTGCCCTATTGAAAAGACACACCAAATTCACGATTCTGAAGACACAGCAATGAAATTTTGTACCATGCCTTACACGAAATCGCCACATTTACTGTTAAGTTCTTTATGGAATTTAAAAATTGTATCTTCAAAAAATAATGTACCTACCTGTTTCTCAGGAACTATTCAACATATTTCTACAAAATTTTATGTGTTTAATCTCTTTGCACACAGAATGCTTCTCTCACTAGGTTTTTTTTTTGGTAACATATCGGATAGGAGGCTTTTAATAATTTTTAATGGCAATTATGTAAGAATAATACAAAATTCATGGTAAATTACAAACACTTTGCTCCAGATCTCAGTTTACATCTAGAATTTCAAAAGTTACAGTTGAGACAATATTACGGGGTTTATAGAAATCAATGTACAAAATTTCTGAATCCTACCTTCTAAGATTCTGAGAAAAAGTATATAAACTTCAAAGAACACAATTTTCAGTAAATGAAATTTAAAGTTCAATCTACCGTTTACTCTTATGTCATCTCTCCAGAAGGCCCCAGAATTGTACTCAGGGTCCTCATTCCCTTTAAGGTTTTTTCTTCTGGTGCCTTGTTTTCTGCCTTCTTTCCTTTACGAGGCCTTCAACAGACTTTTCAGCTGCAGGGAGGCGCTGTAAATCTATTTTCCACAATATTTCTTGAGTGAAATTTTCTATGTTAGAGTCCATTCTTTCCAATACCATCATCCTCCCTATGTTCCCACAATAAAATATAAGAACATCATAATTGAACACTTGGGTAAACCTCCATCAGTAGCACAAGGCAAAACAACAACTGCTTCTTCATAAACATAGCAGCTAGTTTGTTATTGTTTCGAAGATGTCACAGACGATCTATAAAGCAATAATCCAGGGAATCGTTGTTCAACGAGCTAGCCGACTTGAAGTGTTGCTTCAAAACAGATGGCGTGGCAGGAAGGTCGCCTCACACATTTAATTATTTTTCAGGCGCTTCAGACGCGATTTCATCATTGAAAATTTGGGAACTTATTGTCCACGAGTTCCACTAATAAATAAAACATAAACTGAAATGGACATCTTAATGACGAAGTTTCAAGCAAAAGTACTAAGTGAGTACTCTGGCAACATACTACAGCTCCCCACCAGACGCTCCTCCAGGAATCGTGCAGGAAAGACGATACTAATTATGGCGCGCACGGAGCCATTCAAGTAGTCATTCTTCCCGCGCTGCATACGCAATTGGAATGGGAAGAAACTATAACACGTGGTACTACGCTAAGTAGCCTCTGCCATGCACTTCACAGGAGCTTGCCGAATACGTGGATGTAGAAGTGTACTGACGAAAAAGAGACCTACCTCAAAAATTAAGCGTAGGTGTATTCTTCTCTTAATACCACCTACTTTCACTTCCACATTGAGAAGTTAAGCACCCGGAAGCGGGATCTGTATTAAGGCGCAGTGTTCGCTGCAAGTTTAGGAGGATGATTATGCAGAGGGCAGCGTTACAACAGTGAGACGCGAGTGGGCGCTCCGCTGCGGCGTACATTATTGAGGCAAGGCGGCGCCAAAGCGACTGCCGGGATTTTGGCGGTGCTGAATAAAGGAAGCACTTGTTGCTGGCGCCTCGGCAGGCGGCAATCGGCAGCCGGCAGCACACGCCGCGCCTCAGCCGCGAAAGCACAGGTAGCGATCCTGCGTGAACTTAGGACCTGGCGTACCCTCCAGTGCTCTTACTACCGCAGCAGTGCCACACGCTACACGTCCATATGCGCCAATGAATAACTGTCCAATTTGATCAAGAACAGGAACAGGACGTCGTTGTTGTTGTCTAAGGTCCAGAGACTGGTTTGATGTAGCTCTCCAAGCTACTCGATGCTGTGCAAGTTTCTTCATCTCCAAATAACTACTGCAACCTACATCCTTCTGCATCTGCTTACCGTATTCATCTCTTGGTCTCCGTCTACGATTTTTACCCTCCACACTGCCCCCCAGTGCTAAATTGGCGATCCATTGATGCCTCAGACCATGCCGTACCAATCGATCCCCTCTTCTAGTCAAGTTGTGCCACAAATTCCTCCTCTCCCCCATTCTGTTCAGTATCTCATCATCAGCTATGTGATCTACCCCTGTAATCTTCAGCATTCTTCTGCAGCACCGCATTTCGAAAGCCTCTATTCTCTTCGTGTCTAAAGTATTTATTGTCCATGTTACACTTCCATACATGGCTGCACTCCATACAAATACTTTCAGAAAAGACTTCCTGACACTTAAATCTACACTCGATGTTAACAAATTTCTCTTCTTCAGAAACGCTTTCCTTGCCATTGCCAGTCTACATTTTATATCCTCTCTACTTCGACCATCATTAGTTATTTTGCTTCCCAAATAGCAAAACTCATTTACTACTCTAAGCGTCTCATTTTCTAATCTAATTCCCTCAGCATCACCTGAATTAATTTCACTACATTCCATAATCCTCGTTTTGCTTTTGTTGATGTTCATCTTATATCCTCCTTTCAAGACACTGTCCATGCAGTTCAAATGTTCTTACAGGTCCTTTGCTGTCTCCGACAGAATTACAATGTCATCGTCAAACCTCAAAAGTTTTTATTTCTTCTCGATGGATTTTAATTCCTACTCCGAATTTTTCTTTTGTTCCTTCCTTGCTCAATATACAGATTGAATAACATCGGGGATAAGGTACAACCCTGTCTCACTCCTTTCTAAACCAGTGCTTCTCTTTCGTGCCCCTCGGCTCTTTTAACTGCCATCTGGTTTCTGTACAAACTGTAAATAGCCTTTCGCACCCTGTATTTTACCCCTGCCACCTTCAGAATTTGAAAGAGACACTTCCCATCAACATTGTCAAAAGCTTTCTCTAAGTCTACAAATGCTAGAAACGTAGGTTTGCCTTTCCTTAATCTTTCTTCTAAGATAAGTCGTAGGGTCAGTACTGCCTCACGTGTTCCAACATTTCTACGGAATCCAAACTGATCTTCCCCGAGGGCCGCTTCCACCAGTTTTTCCATTCGTCTGTAAAGAATTGGTGTTAGTATTTTGCAGCAGTAACCTACTAAACTGATAGTTCGGTAATTTTCACATCTGATAAAACCTGATTTCTTTGGGATTGGAACTATTATATCCTTCTTGAAGTCTGAGGGTATTTCGCCTGTCTCATACATCTTGCTCACCAGATGGTAGAGCCGGCCGGAGTGGCCTAGCGGTTCTAGGCGCTACAGTCCAGACTGAAGCGCCTAGAATCGCTCGGCCACAGCGCAGTAATTTTTCTCTTCAACAGAAACAGAGGACTCTCTCACTTAGATTCAGCATATTAATTATTATTCATGGTATTCTCAACAAAATGCGTCGTGCTCAGCAAAATTATAACATATTGCGATATATTTCACATTTAAAAATCTCTAACATTCTTAATGTTATCAACAAGACGACGCTTTCTCTTTAAGGAGCCAAATCAATAGAAGTTTTCAGCATATTAATAAATATTCACGATCTTCTCAGCGTTATGCAACTATACGTTGAGAAACCGGTTGTACTAATAAATGATTATTCAGCAGTTTCGGCTGTTCTGTTTAACACGAAAGCATTCTTGCTGCTTTGTCTATCCACAATATACAGTGTGTTGTTATGCTTTCTACCATCCAACGTGGTGAGAGGCAATGCCTGAAATATGGTATTCTCGGCCCACTCATGACACTGTGTATCTCGGAAAGTTGAGTTCCCTAACGATTTGCGAAATGAAATGTCCCATACGTCTAACTCCAAGTACCATTCCGCGTTCAGAGTCTGTTAATTCCGTCGTGCGCCCATAATCACGTCGTAAATCTTTTCACATGAAGCACCTGAGTACAAATGACAGCTTCTCCACTGCACTGCCCATTATACCTTGAGTACGCGATACTACAGCAACCTGCATATGTACATATCATTATTCCACGACTTCTGTCATCTCAGTGTACTGAAACGACGACTCGCAACGCAAGGAAGCTCCCAGACAAATGGCGTCAGGCGCTTTGGAGGTGACTTCGCTCTCCGTCGAACGCGCCTGGAGTGGGCGTTGTTCGACGCGCAGTGATGCTAGGAAAAACCGTGCACGTGAAGTCACTCCTCGAATGAAATCCGTGCCAGATGAAACACCGCTAGGTAAGCTGAATAAGAGGGGTCGCCGAAGCGACGGAGCTGTAGGAGAGAGTCGGAAGCAACGCGCAGAGGCGCGGCGCGTAATGGAGGCGGCCGTGACGTAAATCGCGCAGTGCCGCGAGGAAGCCATTTATCGCTGTCCGCCGGCCATAACGACGCCGCCGCGGGCAGGCGGCCGGAGGCGCTGGCAGGGGGTGGCTTCTGGCGGCGCCGGCAGAGGCGGCTCCCCGCAGCCAACCGACCGTCAAATTTCGGAACACCGGCAGCAGTCAGCAGGCAGCTCACTGCCCAGTGAAACACATCCGCCGCTCCGTTGCGTCGGCGCCTAGTAACCGCAACGTCAACAGCCAAAGCTTCGTGTACTCTCAAGTCCGACTCCAGCTCGCTCACAGTTCTGCGCGCAGTTCATTCACTGAAAATCCACCTCTGTCTTTCTAGTAGGGCTGATTATGCTCGAAACTTGCCCTGTGTACCGAGATTATCCTCAGAAACAGGACATTGCTAGGAAGGTTCCAAATTAGATTTTAATATTCCATTGTGTGTTTAACCCTTTCAGTCACTCTCTTTCATTTCTGGGATGGTAATTTTGTACCCATGCGGAAATTATTTTTGGAAATTTTTTCATACAGAAGAAACCAAAACCGGACTATTCAAACTAAAGTTATGGATCGTCCACTACAACGGACAGTGTGACTTAATGGCATAATTTTTCACAGTGTTCAGAATTTTTTACTTTGTACTTTTAGTATCTAAAAATCTGTTTTTAAAAGAATGGAGCACTTAAATAATATGCTTGTAAAACGGTTACGAAAATTTCTTAGAAAAAGCTACACAACAGTGAAATGATGCTGGGGACACTGTATTTTCATGCAAAGTTTATTTTGTATGGAATTGTAGATAGCAATTGTGACATCTTCCTATACAAAGATGAAGCTTGCAAATAATGGACTGCATGTGTGTTTCAGCTTTGTGCCCACGATTTTTTGCATTTAGATGCCTATTTCTGCTGATCAAAGCATGGTAAACTATTAACAGAATTGTGTCCGATATCTTCTACCGGTTTCAGTTCATTTCTACCTTTGCATGCATATATACTGGGGTTGCTTCATTTGAAGGTTTGCCTTTGTTCGTTACTGTCCGTTTTCGTGCCATAATCCACCATTGTCCAATATACTTGTTCAACAAAACATTCTCTCCAAGACGTGAGACAGAAATACACTCCTGGAAATTGAAATAAGAACACCGTGAATTCATTGTCCCAGGAAGGGGAAACTTTATTGACACATTCCTGGGGTCAGATACATCACATGATCACACTGACAGAACCACAGGCACATAGACACAGGCTACAGAGCATGCACAATGTCGGCACTAGTACAGTGTATATCCACCTTTCGCAGCAATGCAGGCTGCTATTCTCCCGTGGAGACGATCGTAGAGATGCTGGATGTAGTCCTGTGGAACGGCTTGCCATGCCATTTCCACCTGGCGCCTCAGTTGGACCAGCGTTCGTGCTGGACGTGCAGACCGCGTGAGACGACGCTTCATCCAGTCCCAAACATGCTCAATGGGGGACAGATCCGGAGATCTTGCTGGCCAGGGTAGTTGACTTACACCTTCTAGAGCACGTTGGGTGGCACGGGATACATGCGGACGTGCATTGTCCTGTTGGAACAGCAAGTTCCCTTGCCGGTCTAGGAATGGTAGAACGATGGGTTCGATGACGGTTTGGATGTACCGTGCACTATTCAGTGTCCCCTCGACGATCACCAGTGGTGTACGGCCAGTGTAGGAGATCGCTCCCCACACCATGATGCCGGGCGTTGGCCCTGTGTGCCTCGGTCGTATGCAGTCCTGATTGTGGCGCTCACCCGCACGGCGCCAAACACGCATACGACCATCATTGGCACCAAGGCAGAAGCGACTCTCATCGCTGAAGACGACACGTCTCCATTCGTCCCTCCATTCACGCCTGTCGCGACACCACTGGAGGCGGGCTGCACGATGTTGGGGCGTGAGCGGAAGACGGCCTAACGGTGTGCGGGACCGTAGCCCAGCTTCATGGAGACGGTTGCGAATGGTCCTCGCCGATACTCCAGGAGCAACAGTGTCCCTAATTTGCTGGGAAGTGGCGGTGCGGTCCCCTACGGCACTGCGTAGGATCCTACGGTCTTGGCGTGCATCCGTGCGTCGCTGCGGTCCGGTCCCAGGTCGACGGGCACGTGCACCTTCCGCCGACCACTGACGACAACATCGATGTACTGTGGAGACCTCACGCCCCACGTGTTGAGCAATTCGGCGGTACGTCCACCCGGCCTCCCGCATGCCCACAATACGCCCTCGCTCAAAGTCCGTCAACTGCACATACGGTTCACGTCCACGCTGTCGCGGCATGCTACCAGTGTTAAAGACTGCGATGGAGCTCCGTATGCCACGGCAAACTGGCTGACACTGACGGCGGCGGTGCACAAATGCTGCGCAGCTAGCGCCATTCGACGGCCAACACCGCGGTTCCTGGTGTGTCCGCTGTGCCGTGCGTGTGATCATTGCTTGTACAGCCCTCTCGCAGTGTCCGGAGCAAGTATGGTGGGTCTGACACACCGGTGTCAATGTGTTCTTTTTTCCATTTCCAGGAGTGTATGTTCTTCCAAAATGTGATTGTTCGAAATTATATCATAATAAGGTTCACATTATGATTGTCTTCATCTAAATCTTCTCGAGATAATCCATTGTGTTGTAAAGTTGACCACTGCTGTCAGCCACTGAAGAAAAATTGTCATCTACTTCAAGTTCTGCAATAAGGGATACATCACTATTTTCCAGAATTTCCAAAATCTCTTCTTTCCTGAGTTTTTCTTTATGATTCCTGATCATTGTTGAAGTAATTCCCAGCAATTATTAACAACAAATTGTTGTAAAAATGATAGTAAACACTTAGAACGAGCACACATGCAGAATGTGGATTGAGATAGGAAACCAGAGATGAGAGTGGCTGAAGACACTTTGTCCACTGTCGTTGACTATGTTTTCAAAATTTTGCTATGGCAACTGTAATCCCGATAACTTATGATTATAACTACTTTTTAAATAATGGAAACCGCTTTCAACAGCAAAAGTACCAGAAATTCGTTGAAAAATGTATATAATTCTGAAGGCTAAGCATTCACACTCAGCCACAATCACTGCACGACGGACACTTTATGCATTCCACGGTAGTTCAAACACTGGTCATACAGATGGCACTGGAATGCAAACGTCCACTACAAAGTACTCTAAGTCCAGTGCCTTACGAAGCTTTTACAATGCAATTATCGACTGAAAATAAAATCGCCACTATAGTGGACCAATACAACAAAAGGACTAAATAATGTTTTAAATTTATAACCTTCACCTCAATGCACACTTCTGGAATCGTCGGTGTCAAGTTTTACCCGCGTCTAGCAACCTTGATTTAGGTTTTCCATGATTTCCCTAAACCGCTTAAGGTAAATGCCAGGATGGTTCCTTCCAAAGGGCACGGCCGCTTTCCTTCTCCACATTTCATTAATACACTATCGTTCTCCGTCTCTAATGACCTCGATGTCGACGGGACGTTAAACACTAATCTCCTCCCCCCGGTTTCAATCAAGTATCCTTCCAACTGTGGTCCATGTAATTCATTAAAAGCTGCGCTAACATTGTTTATGTGAGGTAAAATGGTTAATTTATCTCCTCGTTTCAAGATTCTATCACGTCATTCAGTGATATACTAAGGCAGTAGTCTTCAGATCAATTACGGTACTCGGAACGTCGATCACACAATTCCTTCGTGTGTGAAGTATCTTCGATTATCTGTTGTATTAGCGACGAACGAAACACTTAAGCTAACCCAAAGCATGCTAAAATAAAAAGTAATGCAGTAACAGAAGACACATTTCACGCAGGGCCTGTTTAAGGCCCAAGCGACCCTAGTCGCCTCTTGCGGCGCTACGCTGGCAAGCACGCCAGAGGTGCCACAACTCTAAGGAACCCCTTGAGTGCGCGGTCGCATAAGGCGAACGATGTTTACGGCATTCGACGACCCGCATATTGTCTACCATGCAACCACAAGATTGGCTGCTAACGGCAACAGGGGACGGGGCTGGAGGTATCCAAAGATGAGCGTAGCACCAAACTACGGACCGGATTTGAGCTGTATACTCGACGAATAACTCACAATAGTGATACTATAACAGTGGTGTCGATATAAAGCGAACAATGGCAACGATAAACAAAGCAAACATTGCATTATATCTACAACAACAGTTGCCGAAGCTGACATTTCGACAGACAGGAACCCAAGGAATTTCGCAGATTGAGAAAGAAGTGGTAGATGAAATATCTAGAGTTTCTGCAAGATGAGTCTGTGATATGTGTGATGTTTTATGCAGTAGACTGTGCGGACAATGAACATGAGGAGTACAACGATGACAGAAGGTGCTTAAGAAGTGAAAGTAATATTGAAGCAGGTGTCGAGCTATGTAGTTCATCAACATTGTCTGACAAGAAGCCACAAATCCCATCTCTAATGAAACGTAGTATAGGACAACCGTTGTCTAAGAAAGGGGTACCAAATATAATTACGTACATGGAAGATCATCCGCAGTATATTTTAAAAAAAATTATGAACAAATCTCGAATAAGTTCGCAGCCGTGTAGGCATACCGACATTCAAGGAAGGACAAGATGTACTTACTACAAGAACTGGTGTTTGCACGTTTGGATGCTTGATACAATTTAAAGTATGTGCATTATAGTGACCTATTACCTTATGCAAATCACATTGCGCTTGACATATATTACAGTGACTTCAAGGGAAGCAGTGGATGGTTGCATAACTTCAAACAGTGCTACAGAATTGGAATACGTCAGATAACGAAATTTCAAACAAAGCAGCAACCTGACGATGCAGAACAAACTAAGGAATCGGCTCCAAACAAACTTATCCCATCGTTCGGTGAGGAATTTGTTTTCAATACCGACCAATAGGGGTTTGAATACGAAATGTATACAATAGGAACACTGGAAATTGGAGGTAATAAGAAAGCTGTATCAAGATCAACTAACATTAATGCCTTAACGCATTCGTATACAATTATGGCAACTGTTAATGGCAAATTGGCTGGAAAGTTATTTATTGTGTTGCGAGAAGTTGGAGGTGCTCTGCCCCCTGCGATTCTTTCTCCTGTGTGTGATCTTGCATGGATAGTAGGGAATATTTACGTCACAGCAAACAAGAGTGGGAGAACAGGCGTAAGAGAACAACAACAATGTTATGAGCAGTGCTTTTGCCCAATAGCTGGTCAAAATAGCTTGCTTTTGCTTGATTCCTAGTCTGCAGATAAAAATTGTACTCCTTTGGAGCAAACTATTCCCCCTGAAAAGTGTGTGACATTGCAATTCATACCACCTAGAACCATTGGACAAACTCAGCCTCTGAGTATTTGTTTTTTTTTTCCATCACTATAAAACATATTATCGCACTACCTACAGTTACGCCTTAAAGGATAACCAGTTCCACGATAAGCTCCACGATAGACTGTGTCGCATTCGGTTACATGCCATCACATTCCGTCACCATCACATTCCGTCACTTCTCATCACCTCGTTACAACAGTATGATTCTATACGCGTTCTTTAAGAGTGGACACCTAACTGAATGTCCTGCACGGCTTTTAACTCCCAAGGAGTTCGCCTTCGATCTTGATGTTGCGAACCTTTGTGATCACTCTGGCGTGCCATTTATCATTCGTTATCAACAGTACAAGTTAATGGTTTGTTCTGAAAATTTCTTGAAATGGTTGATCTCCGCGTATCCCGGACACTCATTTTCCGTCTCCTCCTGATGCACATGGTGAGACATTGGCAACTATTTTTCCCGTCGTAATTGTTAACACAACACTTTCAAATGAGCCTTACTAGAATAGAACTTGCAACCTCGCACTCACGGAGTTCCTTGTAAGATTTACGTACACGACGTAACACAATTAGTAGCGGCCGCTGGCGCCGCCAAGCTGAGAGGGATGCCAGGGGCTACCAGGTGCAAGGTTTGTTTACAACGCGTATTGAAACTAAAGACGAAAACGGATATGGGTGAAAACTAACGAGGAAAAAATGTGTGGAGATGGTGTGCCAAATGATGAGTTGCTTGTGTGGAAAAATGTTCTCGTACAGACACACATCTGAAAAACAGGCAAATAAATATCGAATGGATAAGCAGACAAAACACAACGAATAACTTTATCAGTAATTTTCCATTCTAGCCTGTACCCTTAGACCTAGGCCCTTCGCCTTGTCCTAGGGATATACTTAACATCACACACACAAAAAATTATACGAATTGGCATATGCTGCTGACCTGTCAATGAGATTTCTGAGCTTGTTTTCTGGACACTAGCTCCTCTATTCGTGGCTAAATCTTTGTAAGTGTGAGTGTCAATGGTGACTGTGGATTCTTCAAGCGATCTTTTTGTTTCGTTTTGATTGTTGTTCAACAAGAAGAGGCGAACGGAAGGTGTGTAATGGCAGAGTCATGAAGTTTAGTGTAGTCTTTGCGTTCACAAACCAGAAAATTTCAGACCAGTGTCATACCGGATGCGCCACTTCGTTCGACACAACTTAACTGAAGCATTACATGAAATATATGTAATCGCTGATAGTTCTCAAATTAGATACATCGCAAAATGAGAGAAGAAAATTCTTTGAGAAGGGGAAAATAGCATTTTAATGAAAATGAAAGCTCGAGAAATGTGTTAAGTTCCAGAATATATGTGAGTAGTATCAGGAAACGGTGACTATAAATTTACAATCGAATAGAGAGCCGATCACAACAGTCGCCAAAAACAAAATACTGTACCTTTTTTTACCGATGAAAAATTACATCAAATGGCTAACAGCCTACAAAATACAAAGAGGATGAAGAACGCAATTAAAAAATTATTTAAAAAAACAGCAGCTATCTTCAGCTGCGCATAAGAAATTACATAGCAAAATCAATAAGATCAATGGAGAGAGAGTGCCGAAGTCAAAAAGTAAGAATGCATTCATACTTTTTTCAGCTTCGCTTGAGGATCTATCCACCTCGTAACTCTGAAGTCACGTCTTAAGTTCATAAAAAGTAAGTGGAAATTCACATAGTTCAAGAGGATAAAGTTTAACGAGGTGTCATTAACTACCATTGATCCTTTGCCTGCACACAGATAATACTTGGAAATCTAAAGAAACCACGCATCGATTACTACAAAACACTTTTTAGTGAGAAAGAGAAAAAGAAGGAAGTGATTAATTACTTTTGTGCAGTGGGATGACGACTGGAATAGTCCGCCGTTTTGGTGTCCCCTATGTGATACTGACCTTTTTTTCCCAAGCGCTTCAACGTTCCTTTAAATGCACAATAATGCTTCGCCACAGGATTTCACCAAATTTCTTACCAGTTTCAACGCTGCAAACCGAGGGAAGTGGTTTGGTGGTGAAGGATCTCGATTTGTATTTAAAAACAGACCCGTGTCAAGGATCCAACATTTAGTTTTTCAAGGCCTACAAGAATCACCACACGTGAATCTGTGGCCTAAGCAAGACTAGCCCGATGTCCTTCCCTGTCACTGTTCAAAACGAACACTTCTCTGACTCTAACGTGCTTGGTTTCGACAGGGCGCCAAACTGAAGCATCCCACGGAAATCAATCCGACGCTCGATGCAGCATGCAACGCTTCAAATGAACACGGTCTCGCAATTCTTCGATGCATCCTTCTACAGTTAGTGATGCTTCTGGAGTCCATAGAACTTCACGAAAATGTGCTCCCGTCTCTAATCTTAGGCAGCGCTCTTCATCGCGAAAGAGACACGGATCTGACATGTGGCAGATAGACAAAATCGCTGAGCTTACAACGCAGGTGACCCCTTGGAGCCGCCGTGCAGCAACCTGTGATACACTTCGCAATGGCGCTTACCTGCAGTGCAGACCTTCCCCGTTACGGATAACTTGAATCGCATAAAACAGACTGTTTTAGCGACTGTTGTCCAGCTCAGTAGGACAGATATAGTGATAATACGCGATCATGGATTCTGGGCCAAGGCAAAAGCTTAATACAGCTGTCTCTATGAAGATTTTCTCATTTTCCTAAAGTCGTTCCCGGAGACTTCCAATAGGGTTCCTTAAAGAAGACAGAATGGAAATTCCTGTAACTGTCCTCGCCCTACCAATGTTGGAATTCAGCACGTGTTCCACCTGTAATAACCTCATTGCTCTTGGGACCAGAGAGTCCGTGCCCAATTCTCCCATCCATCTTTATGTCTATCCATGATCTATGGTGAGGCTTTCACATACAGTGCACTTCGGCAGTTGTTACTGAATTCCTTACGCCTATGTTGTCACAGCGTGTATCACAAACGGAACCTGAATACGTCACAGTCAGCGAATTTCGTAAACTGTGTTTTGTGAGTTTCCCTACTTTCATTCTATACATATCGCATATATGACGCAGAAGCTAGCAATAACTGCCACCTATGGTTGGACATGTCGTACATCTACGGCAGCCACATACATTTATAATACAGAGTATCTGCCCGTTCCGTGTCTAGTTCATTGCACTTCCACCGATCCGTCTTACTGGGTCACACTACTCGCAAAGGTCGTTGGCGTAGCTTCATATCCTAAGAAACAAAGTTAAGAAGAAAAAACGTAGAAGGTGACTGAGGCAATGGATTTTGACGACACTCAGCCTAAGGACACCATTAAAGATCGAACGACAGTCGCGTACTGATACGTGACAAATAGTTCCTCAGCAATGCGAAAATTCTCAGTTTTCTTTAGTCGTAACTAGTATGAATATTTAAAAATAGAATGGTCACACAATTATTTCTGTGTCACGAATGTTCCGTTTAACTCGTGAATGTATGAAAAAAGCGAAAAGACCATCCTCTTTTAGTGCAACCTGCGTATCTCCGTCTAGTGCGACTATAGTACCCCTTAGACGACAAGAAGCGCTTTATATTTCTTTGTGTCTGTGTTGTGTACGCAGTATATGGAAAACTGACCATCTTCGTCTCCTAACAATACCGAGCGTTCTACAATAACAGCACGAAAATGTCTAGCAAGTCTGCACATGAATTTCATAAATCCTTACATCTTCAATAGTTATGACTCTCATTTCTGCCCTGCACTACACTTCAACGCTATCGTTTTCTACTGACAGCTAGTAATGACACTTGGACAATTAGTTCTGCCTCAGATTTTTTGTATATAGGAGAAACGCACAAGACAGACTGGCAGCATCAAGCCAGACCTGGAATATAGAACAGTATCTATTTACAGGGGTGCTTGCTAATTTAATTTCAACTATTTCCTTAATAACAGTATCCCAATAGCTGGAAGTGCATGGCAGAATCTCTGTGGTGTTATATTCCATAAATTCAATATAACGACACAAGAGATTCTGCGATGTCATATATGGAATACAATAACACAGAGATTCTGCCATGCACCTCGAACTGTTGGGCTAGTGTTGTTAACGAAATATTTGAAATTAAATCAGCAAGCACCCCTGTAAATAAAGAAGAAGTTTTTTGCTTAAATTCTGCTTGTAATCTTGCTCTGTCTGTCAGTCTGTCTGTCTCTCGCTCTCCCGTCATTAAGTAATTTTCTCTGTCGATAACACCTGGCGTCGGTCACCTTTGGTTGTGTGGCCCTAGTGTTTGCGATGTGTGTGTTTATGTGAGTGTACTATCTTTCCGGAATTGTTCTGCAAACAGAATTTTTAAATTTGCTTGTATAGCGCTGCATTCTTGCCCTGAAAATGACAGGGTGGTAACCTGTCGCAAATCGGCGGTTGTCGACGATCTCACATGGCTGCATTCTCGTAAGTTATTTGAACGTTGTATTCGCCGGGAGAAACTCAGGTCTGGTTTGATGCTCCTAGTCTATCCTGTGCATTTCTCCTACATACAAAAAATCAGAGACAGAAGCTAACTGTCCATGTCCCATTACTAGCTAGAAGATGATATCATTGAAGTGTAGTGCAGGAGCCGCTAAGGGCAGAAATGAGTGTCATAACTATTGAAGATTTGGTGCTTTATGAAATACATGTGTAGAGTTTCTGGACATTTCGTAATGTTATTGTAGAACGATCGGGAAGGTTAGGAGACGAAGATGGCCACAATTTCACGCACTGTGTACACAACACAGACATGAAAAAGTTAAGAGCGCTTCTACTTGTCCAAGGGGTACTATAGTCGCACTAAAAGGAGATATGCAAGTTGCCCTAAAAGAGGATGGTCTTCTTCGCTTTTTTCATACTTTCACGAATTAAAAAGAACATTCCTGACGCAGAAATAAGTGAGTGCCCACTCTATCTTTAAGTCTTCGTGCTAGTTACGACAAAAGAAAAACGAGAATTTTCGCATTACTGAGGAACTATTTGTCACGTCGTATTAGTACGCGACTATTGTTCGATCTTCTCGGCGTGTGTGACGCTTTAGCCCAGTACGCCGGCCCTGCACAGACTGATCAATACATGATACGCCACTTCTTTTTTCACCATCGATAATTTCTGGTGTCGTTCACTTGTGTGTGAATGTGTGTGTGTGTGTGTGTGTGTGTGTGTGTGTGTGTATCTTTCCGGAGTTGCTCTGCAAACTGAGGTTGTAAATTCCTTTGCACAGCGCTTATTTGCCGCAGTCTTGCCTTGAAAATGACAGGGTGGTAACCTGTCGAAATACCGGCGGCTGTCGACGTCACCCGGCTGCATATCCGTAAGTTACTTGTGCAGTAGACCAATCTACCGCAATAGCAGTTTCACTGAGCATTCCCTTCGCAACCTGGCACAATGCTATGAACCTGAAGCTGTACCTGCGGAATACGGACGCGAGGCACCGTCCAGCGGAAAGCCGGGAATAGACGGCAGACTCGGAGAATGCTGGCTGCAGTTTTGCGAGTATTAATAACAACACACAGGTTCTCAGGGGACGCGGCGGCGCGGCCCCTGCGGCGAGAAAAGTCGATATAGCGAGGAGAGGCGTGGTAAGCAGTATCTGCGGCTCGAGCCGCCGAGGGCCCTCACGGCCGGCCCGGCGTCAGCGCCCCCCCTGCGGCGCGCTGCGATCCTCTCGGGCACGGAGCGCCGCCCCTGACTCAGCCGGCCGCCCATTACTGCGCGCCCTGTTATACGGCGTCACGTGGCCACTCGACGCATCTCGGCCGCCGTGTCGACGTGGCCCTGCCTCACATCGCTCACAGCTCCACGGATGCAGTATTGGTAGCTCCTAAAAAGAGCACACTAGCCACTTACGAGCGCTATAGATGGCGTAGATCTGTAGTCCGGTTAAAAGTACTCGTTAGTTGATAATTCAAGCATTGAAGCTGTTTTCCTCCAATCAGAGCTCTCAATGTCTCGCCCGAAGCGTTCGACGTTCCCAAACTGCTACAACACTTCCAATTCCCTGTCTGGTTTCCTTTCTCGACGTGTTTGGATCGGGTAATACTAGTTTCACAACACTTCGTGCAAACGTGACGTCATTTTGACGTCACACGCAATATCGAAGACCACGTGATCGGCTATCGACTTTCGTTAGCGTTCAATACGGGCCTCTCACAACTGTATCGGAGATTTATAAAAACACGTCATTCTTGGAATGATTTATTATAACTATTGCTGTAATTACACGTCACGTAATGATTTATGGTCGGTTAATGCAATCACAGTGCTCTCTCAGGAGTGAGCAGTAATCATGAATAATTTACAAGTTAAACATGAAACGCGCTTGAATTATGATTTTCAGTATGCCGTTTCAATGTGACGGGGCACTGAAAATGTGTCACAAATAGCTCACCCCTATCATTGTCACTTAATAAAACATCAACGATATATGCTTTCAAGAGAGCCTATGATAACGACGGTAGGAGACAAATATCATATGACTAAAAGCTAGCGTCATGGAGAATGTCGTGGTTTCTGGATCCGAAAGGTGTGGGTTCGCATCTCGCCGCATGCCGTTTTTTTGTTTCATGTTAGCGCTGCTAACTCACTCTGGGGCTTTCTTATGAATGTAATACCAGTATTTTCTGCAATATTCGATGTTATTTACCTTGTGTCTGATTTAAGAACGAAAGGTGAAATAAATATACAGCAGTTAGGCAGGAATCTAAGAGGACAGCTTAAACTGCTGTGACAGAAATGAGGAGCAGTAAAATTCATATTCTTCCTTGTCACGAATACTTGCCGTTTATTTACGAATGTGTGCCAACTTCCGAGAGTGTGGTTAGGTGGGAAACTAAGAGGACAGCTTTAATTCCTGCAACTAAAACGAACAGCAATAAAAGTCGTATTCTGCCTTTTCACAAAAGTTTGGCTCTTTGTTTCCTAACATGTGGCGATTTTCGAGGGTGTGGTCATGCATGGACCTAACACGACAGCTTAAATTGCTGTGAGTGAAACGAGGAGCATTAACATTCATATTCTTCCTTCTCACAAAGTCGATAGCTGTCCATGTGATCGTTGATATTGTCCGTCACGTCAAAATGGCGTCACGTTTGCAGGAAATGCTGCGAAACGAGCATTACCTGTTTGGATCTCGAATCCTGTGTATTTCATCACACGTGGTAAATCACACCAACGTTTCATATACAGCACTAAACAAACGCTACTGGATCCTTGTGCACAAGGCGCGATTTAGCGTCATGTATACAGTTATTATAATCACAGAGATCGGCCTACATCAGATTAGCTCCGCACAACACTGCTTGAAGCCGGTTTTGCAGGCTGCAGATAATCGTTGCGACTGGGTAACCAGAGTCATAAATATAATAATCTACCTCAGTATAGTGGCGTGGCTGAATGGAAAGAGCGTTAATCTAACGTTCGGGAGGCCGCAGGTTCGAATATCGTCAAATGAACCAATTTTTAAAAAAATTTCTAAGTCTAATCAAAAGAGTTTAATTATTATTGTTATTCAATTAATCGATTTAAATGTAATTTTATTTCTTATACTTTTTCAAGTCTTTTCAAAATCGTGTTGATTTTTTTATTAGCTCTTATTTTTTTCTTTCTTCCATTGTTTTATCATTTGGAACCCGCTTGTATCGCCTATAATCTACAACCAAGTACCAATTAGGACTGACTGGTCGCTAGTTCGCAACGCGTTGAACTCTGTTGCCAGTTTGAGGATAGTTTCAGGTCACAAGCGATAGCGAGAAATTACAGCTTGCTTTTAGCGCTGAAACTGAAAATTTTCTGTCTTAACTTTATTCGTAGAGAGCAGCTTTAATCGCAGTGAACAAAGCGATCGTGGTTTTAGTTCTGCCGCAAATTGCTGATGGCTGTTATCTCGGATACACAGCACATCACGAGATTAAAAATAAGTTAGTACATTAGTTTAAATTCAAGGCTACAAAAAACGTCGTCTGCGGCAGTTCAGTCATTCATCATTTAAAATCAGCTGCCGACAAAACATCTCCCATTGGCGTCCGTCATATCTCGCGGTGACCGCTCCGGTCTTTGTGAAGTGACTCGCCGTGCCCGTGTGTCGCCTATAAATGAACCGTACATGTAGCGGCAAGTAACAGACTTCAACTATCAAATAATTTTATTCGGACTATAGAAGCAGAGGCGCTCATCTGACTCTTCACCGCTGACGTAATTACAGACAGTGAAGAACTGTGTTTGTGCCACTCGATTGTACTGGTTCAAATGGCGCTGAGCACTATGGGACTTAACTTCTGACGTCATCAGTCCCCTAGAACTTAGAACTACTTAAATCTAACTAACCTAAGGACATCACACACATCCATGCCCGAAGCAGGATTCGAACCTGCGACCGTAGCGGTCGCGCGGTTCCGGACTGTAGCGCCTACAACCGCTCGGCCACCCCGGCCGGCCGATTGTACTGAATACGCACAAACATGGGCTGCTATGGAGACCTGACCGAACGGCACGAAGGAGCTATTGTGTGAAGACATGCCCACAACCATACCGCGAATTAAATTGGCAGTTTGTTGGAGCAGCAATGTGGACTGTCTAAAGTGTGTACAAGGAATGGTGTACCACACGCAGCCACGTAACTTGGTGCAAGAACAGTAGTCGTAAAGAGATTCAAACCGACAGGGACAGGATACGAGTGTCACACATTCTCACACTAAACTGCACATCTTCAAAAGTCCTAACAGCACAAATTGGGCAGTAGCTAACCAAAGGCTTGTAGCACGGTCTGACTAGTGGCTAATGTGCCTCTTTTCGAATGATGCAAGGTATCAGAGTGCACTTATGACCCAACGAGGCGTTTAATCCGCAGTGTATGGATGATGGTTACGTGATGTTTTGGTGGTGTTTCGGTGTGTTTCTTACCGAGACAAGACAAGATCCAGGTTAACATAAACATGAACCTGGATGTTTAATTCAACATTTTTTGTGACCAAGTGTTGCCCATTCATCTACAAATTCATGATGACTATGCTGTTGACACTCCCATCTTCCAAGATGACAACTTCAGTGACACAGGGATGCACTGATATGTTCCTGGTTTGAGGAACTCTCAAGCATCCCGTCACACCTCCACTGGCCCGCACAATCAACTGGCCTTCATTCCACAGTAAATGTTCTGACACTGTTCGGAACAGTGGGTGAAACACACCTCTGCCATGTGGCAACTTACGGGATACAATCACCGATGAAACGGGTCAGCTAGCTGTGGCATACCTCAAGAAAATTGTGAACTCTCTCTCTCACCAAACTGATGACATTATCATTCAGGTTGTGTTACACAGTATTAGTGTGAAGTCTCCTACTGGAGACATGTTTTCCGGGGTCCTTAACAGCTATATCTCCAGTACTCACCTCGCGTATTTTATTTACAAAGTTAAGTGTTAAGTGACAGACTATATGTCCAAAAGTCTGGGATTCGATCCCCGGTCAGTCCTGCGAGTTTTACTTGTCACAACTTATTTCATCTCTCATGGTGTTCGTAAATGTGCTAAGTTCTAATTAGCTAATTAATTACGCTGTCTACATTTTAATAAAGGAAGGAAGGAAGATAAGCGTTTGATGTCCCATCGACGACGCGGTCATTTGAAATTAAAACAAACTAGGATACGTGAATGGAAATCAGTCGCGCCCTTTTAACGGGTTAACCCAGGCATTCGCCAGCAGCGGCTTAGGGAAATCGCGGAAAAGCTAAATCTAAATGACTGGACGGAAATCTGAACCGCTGTGCTGCCAAAAACAAGTCTAGTGATTTGACACTGCGCCACCCTGCTCGGTACATTTTTATTCATGGTGTGATCTTTCTTACGTTAAGTGTGGTAGGGAGACCGACAATGCACAGTACGTTACACAGTACGTTCAAGAACTAAGAGATAGATAGCATCATCGACCTGGAGACCAAGCGCTCGACTTAAAAACGGCGCCAGGCAGTCACGCATCCATCCTCTTCTGCTGTTCAACTTGTATGTTCAAAAAGCAATGACGGTTCAGAAGTAGGACGGAAATTGGCGAAAGGACATTACTGATAATATTCGCTCCTGGCGTTGCTATTTTCTGTGAAATTGAGGAGGATTTACGAGATCTACTGAATAAAAAGAACAGTCCACTGAGCACGGAATGTGGAAAGTAGTGAGTACAGCAAAAGTGAGATTCGTAGTAAGCGTGACGTCACCTAGTAGACGAAGTGGAGGAATCCTGCCATCTGGGAAGCAAAATAACGCACGACGGACGAAGCAAGGAGGACGTAACAAACGGACCACCTCAGGGTAAGACAGCGTAACTCGCATACTAGTATCAAATACAGACCGCAACTTGAGGAAGAAAGATCTTACGACGGTCGTTTTGAAATGAACAAAAAGCTACGAGAAAACTGGGAAGAACGGAGTCACCAAGTATGATACATGGTGTTGCAGAACAATGTTGAAAATTACGTCGAATATTACGAAATTGAAGTGGTTCTCGGCAGTACTGGCGACGAAAGTTACATGTGGAATACATTAACGCTGTTACTCGTAATTTCCGGCTTCTGTCCAGCAGAGGTTCGCACAGCAGCACCTGAGAGCAGAGGCAGATGCGAGGTGTCACTGTGCGACCTCGACCCTGACAACACTATTTGTGGATGAGTAATGAATGTAAACAGAATTTACTCGCACTCCGTCAAGCAAAATTAATTAAGCGCTAAATGCGCGGTGCAAAAACTAATTATACGGCAAATTTTGTATATTTTAATTACCGCTCCGCATACAAATGTTAATGATGATTGATTAACAGAACGATCAAAAACTGGGAAACTACGAGAAGTTCTTTGCATGTTGCATAGGAAATAAATCATTATTCTTTATGTTGGACGACGGAGCTCCCTGTATATGTTTTCTTCTTCCGCAGCCTCACCTTACTTCCTACTACATAGAGTACATGAATTCCATTCAAGAAGGCACGCGGAAAGCCGAACAGACATCTTTGTCTGGAGCTACATTTCCAAAACGACGTGTTACAGGATGCTCCGAGGACAGTTTCAAATACAGTGTCATGTACACTGTTCGAGCACTCATTTTAAATAGCATCCGAGTGCCCTATAGAGCGAGGTGACGCAGTGGTTAGCACACTGGATTCGCATTCAGGAGAACGACGGTTCAAACCTAGGTCCGGCCATCCAGATTTAGATTTCCGTGATTTCCCTGAATCTCTCCAGGCAAATGCCGGGACGGTTCCTGTGGAAAGGTGCAGCCGATTTCCTTCCCCATCTTTGAAACAATCCGAGCTTGTGTTCCGTCTCTAATGACCTCGATGTCGACGGGACGTTAAACCTAATCTTCCTTCTTTCCTTCCTTGCCGAGTATCCTGGGGGTCTGAAAAAGCAACCGGACCAAGTGTACGTCTATTACGCCTAAAAGCCGTCAATGACCTATCCAGATGGGTAACAGACATAAGCTGGCAACGGAAATGTGGGGTAGGTTCTTCGTATATCCAACATAGACCAGAGCCAGCCGCTATAATATTTTTTCGCGTATGAATGAATCCTTCAGCATTATGTAAATATCTTACTTTATTCTATAGATTTCGGTGCTACAACGCATCGTGTTCAAGACCCTCTGCGATAAACCAGGTAATCATGGGAATAATCAGCTAACCGTGATAGTACAGCCCGATAGAAACCACAATCAAATAGATTTCTGCGCAGATGAGTTCCTTGCTTCTTGCTTAGAGTACTGACAGCGCCAGTACACGAATTAGACTACTGGTTTATCGTGGAGGGGACTGAAGATGGTGCACTGTAGCGACGAAACGGATAGCAAACAAAACAAGACTTTTAAATAGAGCCGAACACTTAAGTGGAGCAGAGATAACGCTTAAGACTCCTCGTCATTTTAGGGACAATCCGATTCAGTGGTGTAATCATTCTCAACTGGTTTCCGAGACGATGTGTGAAGCAGATGGTGGGAGCCCTAGACTCGACTACCTTCGGTCTGGTTCTTTGCCGACAAACAAAAGACTTTTTGAGCAGAAACTGTTTAATTTCTACCTACAGCTCGAAACAAATCAAGATACACTGCATATAAAAAATGGAGTATTCGAGGCAGTCTAGAACGCAAAACAGTGATTAATTGTCTGTGTTACTGTCACGAAAGATTAACCACTATTGGACATAATACTGGCCTCGGAAGTAGCCAGCTCGATTCCTGCGGTGCAGGGACTGACAGTAAACTCTGAACGTAAATAAATGTAACGTAATGCGCGAACTAATCTTCTAATTTTCAAATACACTAATGGCAACGATTCAATGGAAACAATAACTACCGTAAAATGAACATTTAAGTTTTCTATGTGAGCAACCAAAGCTTAATCTGTGCACAGTTAAAAAGTTTTAGAAGATTTTATCACAATAAATTTTCAAAGCTCTTTTAACCACTGAAAACACCAAGGAGTAGCTATCCGGAGCGACCTAAAGTAGAATGACCACATAAATAGTAGGAAAAGCAGATGCCAGGCTGAGATTAACAGGAGAAATACTAAGGAAATGTGATTCACGCAAGAAAAAACTGACTAGCAAAGAGTACTGAACATCAGTTTGGGGTTGTATTTACAGAACAGGACGAGGAGATCCAACGAAGAACGGTTCGTTTCGTCACGGGATCGTTTAGTCGGCACGAAATGGTTCCGGAGATGTTGAAGAAACTCCGGTAGCGTACGCTACAAAAGAGGCTTAGCGGATTGCTGGATGGATTACTGTTGAAATTCAAAGAGCATACGTACCGGGAAGAGTCGATCATCATTACCTCCTCTCACATGCGTCTCGCGAAACGACTGTGACGACAAAACCAGGGAAACTACAGCTCATACCAGTAATCTCCGCAACACACTGTAAGGTGGCCTGCCCTTTATAGATGTGTGCTTCGATCAGATTAAGAAATTGACTGACAATCGACTATTGAAGGGTGCGATGTTGTCAGTTTACATTTGACTGCCGCAGCAACAGCTATGTATTTCCATTCTGGATTCATTAACACGCTGCTGTCCGTTACCAGGCAACATTGGGTTTGACTTTCTGCACATATTCGCAACTAGTTAGGACAGCCTGTCGCGTAAAATACATATGCTGCACGGAGAAACAATGCAAACACAGGAAATAATCATAACTGTTACAATATCGCCTGCAAACATCGTCCGCAACTGACAGTGACAACTGGCACCAGCGATAGGAGAGCGATAGCAGAGCGATATGACAGCAGTGAGCACAACAGAACATAATACAGAGCTCATCCTCTGGTTGGGTGTTGTTATGGTACCTGTCCTGTAAATATGTAGCTGTCAATCACCTTGCTATTCTGGTTCAGGTGTAGATGTAAGATGCCCACAAACACTGAATGCGTAGTGAAATATATGTTACAATTCTGATCCGTAAACATAAAAATAAGATAAAATTTTTTTGAAGAAATTAATTTGTTTCTTTCTCTAGTTAACTCATTTATATGTAAAAAACCAGCAGCAATAATCATTAGCTAGCACTAATGACCACAGAGCTCGAAATGCATCGTGAACCTCTAATACATTCACAATTTTACTTCGATTAAGTTTTTCACGCAGAAAAGAGTTGAGCTGTAGATGATCTCGGAATGCTAACGTGGTATTTAAAATCTGTGCGTTTAACACGTGCTATGGTTGCGCCACGAGCTGCCCGCTGTCACACGTAAAGAGGAAAGTGTGCTGTGCGCGTGCGCAACACGACTGCAGAGGTCCTAGTGGCCATCAATAACTGTTCATATAGCTCAAGTTGGAACGCTGGGTCAAACTCATATGCCTACGTGCTGGTAAAGTTGTCCCCAACCCGAAGACTGGTTTAAACGCCATAGTTCTTTAATAGCCATTGTCCTGTTGGAGACGACATGCCGCTGCCTTCTCCCGTCTTTTGAACTGCTTTACCCATCCAGTTACACGGTGCTCTAGAGCTCAACTCGTCAACAAATTTGCCAAATTTGCGACAAGTGTCATGTAAAAGCCTAGGACTTACCGCGGATATAACTTGAGACGTTTGTATCCGTAGCCTGTCACTCCGCCACTGAACCGACGAGCCACCCATAGTACTTTAAGCAGGTCGATTACACGTCTCAGATGCTGTTGGTTCTGTTCACATAACCATTGCTCCGTACTTCTGAATGTGAATTAACCTGTACGGGATTCTTTGTACGTGACAGAGAGCTACTTCAGACCAACATTTTTCAATCTAATGCTTCGACGAATGGGGGACGACACGTATTCTCAGCTTCGCATTTGAGATGTGATAATGAAGGCTTTCAATAGCTTCATTTTCCAGAGTTCACACACTTCTTACACTGTCTCCAAGACTCTTGAGGTATTTGTTTGTCCTATGGACATACAAAAATGATTCAAATGGCTCTAAGCACTATGGGACTTAATATCTGAGGTCATCAGTCCTCTAGACTTACAACTACTTAAACCTGACTAACCTAAGGACATCACACACATCCATGCCCGAGGCAGGATTCCAACCTGCGACCGTAGCAGCATCGCGGATCCGAACTGAAGCGCCTAGAACCGCTCGGCCACAGCGGCCGTCCTATGGACATACATATAAAAGCTTAAGTAAATTACTCATCCGCCGTAGTGTAGCTCTAGGTTTAAGGACCACGACTTTGCAACATACACACAGGCACCCCCGCATTTCATCTTGTTTCTTCGAGCTATTCCCAGTAAGTTCGTCGACCCAGACTTTTGCAGACAACCTCTAAACAACTGAGCTCATGGAGCGTTTCAAACCCTCACTCAACCGATACCTCTCTCAAACTTCTCTCTATTTCTTATTAAAAAAAAAATTAAATCTCTAAATGCTAGGAACACAAACAATGATACTCGGTAACACTAATGTACCATACATCAAATGTATTAGCAGTTGCGAATATGGACTACCACCAGCTGTATAATAGAATGACGACAACGAAAATTTGTACCGAACCGGGACTCGAACCCGGATTTTCCGCTTATTGCAAGCAGTACCCTTACGATTTGGCTATCCGAGCACGACTCACGCCTAGACCCAAACTTCCAAATGTCGTCTACTATGTGTCTACAGCCTGTAATCGTGGATATATTATGTATATTCGCGTACAGGGGAGACATTTTACTTGAGCGCCGCTTGCCCGACGTCTATGGATAAATGCGAAGTTGTAGTGCTTGTGTTATTCCGAATTACGATGTACTTGCATGCATGTCCGAAGGATCAGTACATCGTAATAACACAAGAACTGCAATATCGTACATCTGTAGAACAGTCCACACACGACTATTTTTTTCTGTCCCCTCTTCATTGCGACATCACACTGATACGAAGAGCCCGCTAACAAACTTCACACTGGACAGAATCTGAAAGTGGAGAAATACTCATGGCAAGGATCCTAGCACCTGATTAGGCAAGGGTCCTTGCCCTATACCGAATACAGAAAAAAAGTGCTGCTCATGTCAACATAATCTAATAGTTATTTCACTACGATCACACCACCCATTTAAAGGTAATCACATTGTAACAACTAATGCAAATTAATTCTCCTATTAAATCTCGTTAGCAGCTCTCCTGTGGCAATTTGAAATTGAAATCAGGGTCCTAATGGTTCACATATGCTTTTCACAGGACCGAACTGATTAGAGATCGTTTCCGTCGTTTGCAATTCTGTAGTCTCACCATTAATCTGAATTTATATCACACAGAATTATGGTATTAAACCCACTCCCAGAAACACTCTAAACAGCGACGAAAACTTTGATTGAAATTTCCAGTAATTATTCCTAACAGATAGGGGGCGCGTCTGAAATGTTCACCGAGCTAGGTGAGATAGTGATCTGCGTACCGGGTAATACTTGCATGTTAAGCAGTAGGCAGTAATGTTCTATTATTATTGTGCTGTAGCAGTCTGGTTTACTCGGAAAATACAAGTGGTGTGTAGTGCGTCATTGTTAGATTCACAGCCTGCTTTTAAAATTATGTGACAAATATACCTGTTAGGTGGATTAAACCGTCGGCAGTAGGCGTAGTTACTGTTACTAAGACTGGGAACCTGCTGGCACATCAGCGGACCTGGTGTCTCTCCCAGGTGGCGGGAATCAAGGTTAACTTCAACTTCTTTTTTTTCTTTTCGTAGGATGGTTGATTTTAGATTACCAAATTTGGTTTCTGATTTCTTCAGTACTTTTTTAAAATGTATTACACATAAATTAATTGAAATAATGAAACATCTGTTATTATGTAACTTTCAAACAAGTTATAGAAATTCGCTTTGAACAAGACAATCGGTTTGATACATGCAGCAAGAAATAAATGAATAGTATGAAGTGGTTAGTTCGATGGAGTTACATTCGACAAAAGTGGTGTAACAGCCTAGTCAACCATCTAAATTTAAGAAATGTAAGACGTTTCCATGGGCATTCTGGACTCTGCTCATAATACATTAGTAATGAACTGAAGATTAAGAATGAAGACTGTAAAAAGGGTATGATTTTTTTTTAAAGAGTTGGGGTCTAGATAAACTGAAAGAACCAGAAGCTGTTGACAGTTTCAAAGGAAGAATTAGGTAAGGAGTAACTGAAAAGAGGGAAAGTAATACAATTAGAAGAAGAATGTGTAGCTTTGAGAGATAAAAGATTGAAGGCAGCAGAGAAACAAATAGGTAAAAAGACAAAGCCCAGTAGAAATATTTGGATACGCAGGAGACATTGAACTGAACTGAGGAAAGGAAAAAATATAAAAATGCAGCTTATGTACGAGAATAAAAAAAGTCTAAAAAATTGAATTGACAATATGAGTGTACAGCCCCCAAGACGGCTCCTTATAAACTTTGGGAGCGGATGTGGCCGACAGCGCGGAGCCTGTTACGCTGTGTGTGACAGTTGATGCGCGGGCTCACGTTTGACAAATAAGAGGGGAGGTAGCAAGCCACGTGGTGGATGAGCGTGGCCGCCCACAGCGGAAAAAACTTTGTAGTTCGTCCACTAGATGCCGGCGCTCTTTGAGCTCTGCTATTGGAGCGGACACCATGTATCAAAAATTCTGATGCTAGCAGCGACTAACTCACTCTGAAAGCACGTGGCCGATATTTCCAGTGCTCGAAAGCCGTTGGGGGGGAAAATAGCGGAAAGGGCCGCCGGGACAGACTAAAGAAATTTATTAAAGACTGAAAATCAGATATGTTCTAATAAAGTCTGAACCCAGTAAGATACTGGAAACCCAGTACCACAGAAATAAAGGGAAAATTATAGCGAGTACAAGAGTGTACGTGCATCCCCGGTGCGATGAATAATTATTAAGTTATTCTGTGTTAAACAACTTACGAGCGGCAAATTTAACCACAAGATTAATTTGTATCGTAAAAGTAGCGGCAGTATTAAAGAAAAACAACAGTTAGGAAAGTAGAAATAGATACATGATTAATCATGATTAATTGTCTATATTTGTTAACAATAATATCACCAAAAGTACAGTTCTTCATGTTAAACTTTTAATTTATGCGAAAACCAATGTGGGTACTAAAAATCTAATTTCGCCACTCAAAAAACGATAAAATTTGGTAGTGATTTCATCTACAATACTTGTATCTATGAATAGATTTATATTTTCACAAGATTAGGAAGCAAATATACTTGATTTGACTCACGTGTCCTGTGCGAGAGTACTAATACCCGGCCGCCGTCTTGGCTCATTTTTTCGTCAGGTGACAGTTCCGAACTCTAAAATTTTACCGCTGATCTAGAGTGCGGATTCGGACATGAATATGAACCAAGTCGGACTTAGAATTTTTCGAGGCTTTGGAGTAAGTGGAGACCTAGCTAAGATACTGCCTGGTTAGTTCCGTTCTCGCAGAGGATAACGTTCATACGTGGGAGTAGATTAAACTTGTTGTTGCGGGTCAAAAAGGAAAATAAATGTAACAGTTTCGTGAATCTCAGACCCTTGCGAGTTGCGAACTTTATTACGCAAATTCCTGCATGCAAGTTGTTGTATAATTTGGGCAAATGCGATTCGAGTGAATGGTCGGTCCTTCGAAGTTAACGGAGCCAGACTTTAGAAAAATCAACCTTTTATTGCGGTCCGTGATATTGGGCTACTACCTAAAACTTTAATAAATAGATAATCGGCACAGTAGTGCTAGGGCTCAGGGTTGGTTTAGTGATTTAATGGTATCGACTTTCAAGTTACATTTGTTCAGTTCAGTACTTCAATTTCACGTTTACATTTTCGAATTAGCCAGGAATTAGTGGACAGGCCAGTACAGTCGCAGCAGGAAAAACACAAGGGCTAAGCAAGGCTATTTAGATGGTGGCTCTGAGCACTATGGGACTTAACATCTGAGGTCATTAGTCCCCTAGACTTAGAACTACTTAAACCTAACTAACCTAAGGACATCACACACATCCATGCCCGAGGCAGGATTCGAACCTGCGACCGTAGCAGCAGTGCGGTTCCGGACTGAAGCGCCTAGAACCGCTCGGCTACAACGGCCGACGGCTATTTAGGTAACGGACAATTATGACGATAGAAAGAAAGATGCCGCCTGTAGGAAAATTAAATAGACCTATGGAGATGCAGCAGTATGCAGTATGAAGACCTCTGATATCGGATCAGTACTAAACGAAGAAGAGAAAGGTGAAAGGAATATGAATAGGGACGGTATAGGGGAAACAAAGTTGAGGACAATAGAAAGTTAAGAGAAAGTAGGTGAATATGAAATGGGTGGTACGATTCTGCGAAAAAAATTGACAGAGCACTAATAATACCTAAGCGGAAACAAGCCCCTGCAGTAGATGACAGTCCGTCATAATTACTGACATGACGGAACTATTCCAGCTGGCGTGCAAGACGTACGAAGTGGAGGAGATACCTTTAGACTTCAGGAAGACCATAATAATTCCTATTCCCAATTCTTAATCCACTTCATTCAACAGTAAATATTGATTTTATACCATTAAAACACTACTTTTAATAATGTATTACTTCTCCAACCTCTACAACGCTGAAATTATTAGTGCTAAAAAAGTGAACAGGATCTTTTTTGGAGGAAATTTAATGCAGTTTAACTTGCGTTGGGAAACATTTTCGCTAGATGCCGTGGTTTTTGAGTCGATTATAATTGGAGCGTACGTACCAGCGTACATTCGTTTCGATGCTTCGATAGGTTTAAAACTTACTGAAGTTACTATTGCCTTACCGTACAATAACTTTGGCATATCACTACGTAATATCGTCCTGCGACGCACTGTGCTAAACAGCGAATTTGCAGACGAATGCCGGCCGGAGTGGCCGTGCGGTTCTAGGCGCTACAGTCTGGAACCGAGCGACCGCTACGGTCGCAGGTTCGAATCCTGCCTCGGGCATGGATGTGTGTGATGTCCTTAGGTTAGTTAGGTTTAATTAGTTCTAAGTTCTAGGCGACTGATGACCTCAGAAGTTAAGTCGCATAGTGCTCAGAGCCATTTGAACCAACCATTTTTGCAGACGAATAAGGGACGCGTTGACGGGCTGTCACACTTGCTTACTTACACGGGACAGTAGAAACTAACCTCATGAAACACCAAAGAGAACGGACAGATTTCCTATTTCACTCGCCGAAATGTTACGTTCCAAAGCAGACTGAACTTTCTATCTAAACTACAGCATAAGCAAAGTGCAGTTAACGCAGTTAAGTTCAGAATATAAACCTTGTTTGAAGTGGTGCTAGAAACTTATATCATACAATGTTGAGAATGAAGCCCTGTTTCTACTTTAATGTGAGGCCAATGCACTAGCCCTCGCAAACTGCGTTCTAACGCGCCGTGCGGTCTTTGTAAGAGTACGGAAGGTAGCGAGAGCAATGTTGCCTCTGATGAATGTGCACACGCAGTCCTTTGGTTCATATACGTCTCTTTTAATTTATCAAACAAAACTCCGTCTCATGTTTGGATAGTAGCAGACAAGCTCTTTTCAGCAAACAAGCAATAACTGACCAAAACGAGCAGCAGGAAAGGTAAAAAGGCACGTAAGTAAAACACATTTTTCAAAAAACGAGATGATATTTGAGAAAGAAGAGGCAGAGCGTTTTCAGCAAACCCTACAGTATTAAAACTTTGGCTGACATCATCCGCATGTTTGTAACTGCAGTTTGTCGCCTAAGATGAAGAAAATGCTAGTGCAAAGTCTCCGTAAAATTTTCGAGCACATAGATAATTTGTGTGTTTAAGACGCCAGTAACTGTCAACATCTAAGTTACACCGTCCATTCACATTAATGCGACCACCTGTCAAAAGCCTGAATAACCACATTTTGCCGTCTGGACCGCCGAGAGATGCGAGGGAACTGTGTCAATGAGGTTCTGGAAGATACCGACTACAGTAACGCGACCAGCTGCGCTAGGTTTCTCGGTTGTGGATCCATGGTGCTAACAGCTCGATCGAAGTGGTCCCGCAAGTTATCGATAGGGTTTTAATCCGAGAAGTTTGGAGGTGATCCTGGTTCTCATCGAATCACGCACGCACGCTGTGAGCAGCGTGACACGGTGCATTGTCCGGCTGGTAGATGCCATCGTGCTGAGGAAAAAAGCTGATAGAGGGTGGACATAGTGCCCAGCGATAGATGCCTAATTCTTTTGATCTTCTGTGCCTTCCAGAATGACGATACCAACCAGGGAATGCATTACGGCCTGGACTCTTCCGATATCTGTTGTACGGTGCTTGCTTTCAGAATATTCAGCCCATACAGAACACAAGCCATCTATCCTAAGGAGCATGAAACGTGATTCATCTGAAAGTGCAACCTGTCGACACTCAGTTGACGTCCACTGGCGATACTGGCGCACAAGTTCCAGCCTTCGTCGCCGACGAACAGCAGTTAGCACGAGTGTACGAATAAGGCGCCTGCTACGTAGGACAACGCGCAGCAACGTTCGCTGAACGGTCATCGAGGAGACACTGTTGGTACCCCCTTGGTTCATGTCGGCGGTCAGTTACATAGCTTGTACACCTCTGTGCAACCGTCGCTCACCCCTATCATCTGCTGCGCACGGTGCACTGCAGCTGCCTTGGTGACGGTTTTGGATGGCTCCATTTTGTCGTGGGCTATGCACTTTAACCACGGGGGCACGCGAACAGTTTATAAACTTAGCCGTTTCGGAAATGGTTCCACCCGTGGCCTGACGGTCAATGATCGTGCTGTTTTCAACGTCAGTTAAACCGCTCCGTTTCCGCAATACGACAGCGCCTGCACTGTTGTCCGCGTCCCCTCGACACGGTTTATATACCCACTGTCAGTGCTGCCACCTGCCTTCTGAGACTAGTTACGTTTGTTTTGTTTTCTTTTGTTTTAGGCTGAAAAAAATAGGATCTACGCGCCCATGTCAGAACCGTATAATACAAAGACAAGAAAGGAGTTAAAAACGACTACACGTTAAGCCCAATAGACGGATGGAAAGACAGCTAAAAACAGGGACTTGGAGAAAGGTCCATAAAATACGTCATAGAGAAACGGAGATCCTGAACTAAACATTAAATGCCCTTAGCCATATTGCTACGACGGATAAAAAGTAAAATGCGGTCGGCAGCCAGCGCTTCGTTCGCTAAAACGGCCGATAACTCAACACTCCTCCAAGCATAAATTAGGACGTAAGTGGTTAAAAAAGGGCATTCCTTCCCGAAATGGCGAACCGTCAAAGGTTGAGGGCAACGAGCACAAATTGGTTGGGGGAGCACCACTTAACAAATGGCGATGACTAAAAAGACAGTGCCCAATAGGCAACCAAGATATAATGATCTCGCCCGAGAGGAGGTCGCCCAAGCCGCTGGGAGCGGCTTAATTCACCAGGGTCAGTTCCCATCAAGGGGAAAAGTGAAACCATTTACTGACACATGGTAACACTGAGATCATCGAAGGGAATGGAAGAACTGGCGGGTCGAAGTACGAGGACTGCAGCCTTGGCAACAGCGTCAATAGCATCGTTTCCTGTCAAAACGACGTGACGAGGAACTCACATAAACATCATACTGACCCCATCAAGAGTGAGCAAGTGACAGCTTTCCTGGACCCTTTGCACTAGGGATGCACGGCGTATAGAACACAGAGGCTCTGAAGGTCACTAAGAGAGTCGGAGCAGATGGCGCATTTGAGAAGCTTGTGTCGCCGGATGTACTGCGTGGCCTGATGTAGAGCGAAGAGCTCTGTTGTAAATACTGAACAGAGTTCCGGAAGCCGATACCCCAAATCGTGGGTGCCAATGACGAAAGAACACTCGACACCACGGTCAAGGCACTATTGCGAAATTAGTTCGAAGTTCGTGAAAGTTACGGCGGAGAGTGAGGCTGGAGTATTGTCCTTAGGGAACGAATGAAGTTTAGGTGGTGAAGGGTTCACACCTAATGGGAAAACGCCAAGCAGTGTGAAGTTAAGCTGCTGGAGCCAGAGCCACAAACGAATTCCAGGAGGTAACAGAGAAGAGTGGCGCGCCCCATATTGGCGATAAAGGAAGTCATCGAAGAAGTTGTCATGGGATGGATGACCAGTCACGGTTGACAAACAGCATGCATATCTGCTGAGGAGGTAGTCACGGCTGTATGACAGCGGTGGTTCGGCAGGTTCTGCATACAGACTCTCAACCAGGCTACAGTAAAAGGCGTCAGTGGCC
This sequence comes from Schistocerca piceifrons, assembly GCF_021461385.2. NCBI lineage: Eukaryota > Metazoa > Arthropoda > Insecta > Orthoptera > Acrididae > Schistocerca > Schistocerca piceifrons. Next base: position 751,748,115 of record NC_060139.1, read on the forward strand.
AAACGGATGTCACGATGGTGGATAGTATTGAGACGGCGTACGAAGGACAGACGTGCAGATGCATAATCGAATGGACAAGGGACCGGTACAAACGGACGAGGGTGGCCCGATCAGCTCCCCAGGAAGTACCGCTGAAGACATGTAAGACACTGAGGGACTGCGTACAGTGGGTAGCCAGGTAAGACACGTAGGGGGACCAAGAAAGTTTACTATCGCACATTACATGACCTGTGGGTGGACATATCTTCGGATGCGTACCAAGGACTTGGTATAACTTCAGAAGGACTTGTCGAGTCCTTGGCTTACCAGAGTATTTAATGGATGTGATTGTTTACAGTGATTATTCGTCAACTGTGTACTCATATAATAACGGGTCTTTGCGTTTATTTACGTGGGATACATTACATTCGTTTATGTTGAGAGTCAACTGCACGAAGCGTCATCCTGTACAGATCATACCTCATTTTAATACAGTTTTCTAGCTTTGCGACTTGTCTATATACAAAAGCATTGTCAGCGAAGAGCCTCATGGAGCCTCATGGAGCCTCCGCCATATACAGGATACCCTAGAAATGTTGCGCCGAACTGCGAGAGGTTGTAGAGGGTATCTTGAGAAACGAATCGAGGATAGGAACGCGCATCCAGAAACTTTTTTCAGCGACGCTACAGAGCATCGAAGTTGTAGGCGCTGGCGCCTGATCCTAGGCCAACCCTTCGGCATCAAACGTGACTCTGTGCGCTGAAGGACAGACCATAGGCGTAATGTCTCGCAATATTCTTTGTTAGTGGAGGAAATCGAGCTAGCTGCTGCGCGGACAGGCCTCGTCACATGTGAATGCGATGCTTTGTTTCCTCATTCGATGACGGTTTCGCACACAGGTTTGCATCTGCAGTTTAATTTTCTGTTGCATACCGAAAAACATTGGAGATTTTAGAGGGGTCCAGGAACAATAAACTGTGGATGGAAACTCGTCTGAAACAGTCTTCTACCGAGGCTACAGCGCATCGCATTCATAGGAGACAAGGTGTGTCTATGCCACAGCTCTCTCTCTCTCTCTCTCTCTTCCACTGCCGATCGTGGCAATCATTTGCGATCACTGAACAATAAAAACATTCCGCTTACAGTCCGTCAGTTTACAAAGTCACGATTGCTGCGAAATGGATGGCCTAGTGGCAGGCGCCGGCACCTGTAACTCGACGCTTTGTAGCATCACTGGATGACACTTCCGGACACTATCCCCGATTTGTTCTTCAAGACAGCCCTACTCTCCGAAGTTTAGCGCAACATTTCCAGAGCACCCTGTATATATATTGTGTTAGTAATGGAGACACTTGTGTGGCGTACGCTCGAGGTTACTTCTACGTCTGACAATTTCTGTCAGTTAAAAATCGCATGGTCTACTCTATTTGCAAAGAATAATTCAATGCAATCACAAATTTTCCGTACACAGGTATTTTGTTTATTCCAAGCAAATTATAACCTTCAATTTATGTCTTATGCTTTCTATTGCAGTCTCTGGCTTGAAATATGAAAAATAAAAACGCATCAACTGGTCGGTTGATTTCTTTGTAATTCTGTATCATTTTCTTTTAGATGTTTTAATTGTACCTTATTTGGCCCGCCCAGATAGCCGAGCTTGTTAACACGCCGCTTCCGGGATTTGGGGAGGCGCGCCGTCTCTTCATCGAATTCGCCCAGCGGATCAACGACGATGAACATCGTACTGGACAGTTGGGTTTTTTGGGGAAGGAGACCAGACAGCGAGGTCATCGGTCTCATCGGATTAGGGAAGGAAGTCGGCCGTGCCCTTTCAAAGGAACCATCCCGGCATTTGCCTGGAGCGATTTAGGAAAATCACGGAAAACCTAAATCAGGACGGCCGAACGCGGGATTGAACCGCTGTCCTCCCGAAAGCGAGTCCAGCGTCTAACCACTGCGCCACCTCGCTCGGTCGTACTGGACAGCCTGGGTGTAGTTTTTAGGAGGACATCATCTATACAGTCTCAATCTTTCCCCATGTGGTTGCCATATTTTTGGAGCCCTGAAGAAAGACATTCGTGGCCGTCGATTTGCTTCAGACAAGGAGGTGCACGTCTGGACGCAACCATGATTACGTACACAGCCGCTAACATCTTTCCATGAACCTGTTGACCGTCTTGTCTCACAGTGGGATAAATTTATTAAAAGTTATGGCGATTACTCTTGAAATAATAAACAGTTTACTTACTTTTTTCCAGTTTTCTCGTTTTCATTTGATTCCTCGTTATAAAGTATGATGCCTATTTTTCAAAATCGCTCGATCAGTTTCTTCCATTAGTTACCAAAGTTTTAGAAGGTGCTTTAACGTGCTATGTGATTATTTTTTAACCTCTACGCCACAACTTCACGATCTTGGTTTTTCAAAAACAGTACACAACCCGACACTCAAACACTCTAAAATCTTTTCTTTCCGGATCTCTCAACTCCTTTTCAAACTTGTTTTGACGAGAAATCGGTGGAGATCTCATTCTTCGTGCAATATTCGAACTGCCATAGCAACAAAAACTTTATACCATACGAAAACTTGGACTCTGATTTTTGATTATATAACCTACCTTCGGGACTAAAGTTGGCGGAGTTTTAATCCAGCTGCCTATACCGCAACTGTGTTTTCCGGGGCGCGGTTATTTAGCGTCCGCCCCTGAGACACCGCTGGCGGAGTGACGGCTGAGAAGAAGCGGGCGGCCGCTGTCGCCACGCGGCTGTCAAACGAATGAGAAATACCCCAGCAGCCCGCGGCACACGGCCCGCTGAGCCCCACGGTCGTTATTCATTTGCATGAAAAACGGCGAGAGAGACGGATGCTTGTTTCCTCAAGTTACAACGCGGGCCCCGCATTCTTTGTGAAGCCGAGAATCGAAGTTGCGCCCGGCTATGCATAACGAGGTGAGGTTTGTTTAGTCGCGTGCGTTGAAAAATCCGCGCAGGCATGTCGGGTAAACCGTCTTCCCGGAAAGTCGCCGCTGTCAGGTGCTTGTTCTGTGTCCAGTCGCGTCGGTCAACGGAACGATCCGTTGTACAAAGGCACGACTAGAAAAATACACAGATTGTGAACGTCACTCCTTGTAAACTTGAGTGTTAGTCCATTACAGTCGGCTGCCGTGGCCGAGCGGTTCTAGGCGCTTCAGTCCGGAACGGCGCGACCGCTACGGTCACAGGTTCGAATCCAGCCTCGGGCATGGATGTGTGTGATGTCCTTAGGTTAGTTAGGTTTAAGTAGTTCTAAGTTCTAGGGGACTGATGACCTCAGTAGTTAAGTCCCATAGTGCTCAGAGCCATTTGAACCATTTGAGTCCATTACATACAGTCTTCCTTGACGGCTCAGTCAGCAGCTCTCGGACTGGAAAGCGCTTGGGTTCGAGCCATAGTCGGTCCAACCATTTTTTAGAGCTTCTTTCACATCAGGTATTGATTTGCTAACATCACCAATCTCAAGTCGTACTGTGCTATGGAGTTCATGTCAATATACCCCTGTCCCTATAAATGGTAAGGTAAATCAGTTCAAATGTCGGAGAAAGGCATTGGCATACATCTCTAATATGACTATCCCCAGCAAATCAGAGTGGTGTTGAAGTCAACCTCCAGCTTTTGACGGTTTTATTTATTTTTTTAAAGGGTCTTCTTTGGTGTACGTCTTACAACAGATACCGACTGGACTCTCTCCGCTTCACCGTTCTCTGCCTCTTTCTTTAATGTCATCCAGCATTATTAGTTTTTTTCACCCTGCCGCTTCGTTCTCTGCATTCTTTCCTTCCTTCAATGACTCTTCGTTTCAGGCAATTTCTTCCCATCACATGTCCCAGTCAGAATGTTTTCCTCATTCTTAATATTTCCATTATTTTTATTTCCACTCCTGTTCTTATAAGTGCCTCTTCATTCTGTCAGTACAATTCACTTTTAATATTTTCTTCCAAATCACATTTCAAAACTATCCAAGTTTTTGTCCTGTTTCTTCTTCACTGTCAATGATTCGCTGCTATACAATACTTGTACTACACTCCAGACAAAACACTTGGAGAGTTTCTTTCTTAATTCTTTATCGGTACTATATTTGGAACCAACAAATCTCCTTTCCAAAAGCGCATTCACCCACTTTTTCGTTCATCCGCACAGCTTTCATTCCCTGTCACCTAACTTCCTAAAAATTTCAATTGTTCAATTTTCTTTCCTTCCATGATGTTTTGACGGAACCTTCATCTTTGCTGATTCTCACCATCTTGGTATTTCCTATCCTTCTTCTCATTCCAAACCCTTTTCCCACTTTTAAGATAGTCTAAATTAAAATCTATTTGAATTAATCTGCAATCTTTACAACGCGATGTCAGCCTACCAATTTACGAGTCCTTTTGTTGTTCTACCTTTTCATTTAGATTAGATATCGTTAATTCCTACCTGAGGGGTTACTTTCTTATTTCATCTCTATGCGTACATCTAGCCGTTCATGTCAGGAGTCTAATTCTACTGGACATACGTATCCTAATTTAAACATTAATGCTACCGTCCCAAACAGCGTCTTCAGACCTGCCGCACAAGAAACACGTTGGAGTGGTAACTGTCTTTTATGACTCACGTGAGTGTGTGGCATAAATTCTGCAAATACTTGAAATAGCATATACTAGAAGAACGACGTCTCTTATTTTCATAAAATCTAATTGGAAAATCTCAATAACTTATTTCCATTGTGGAATTTGCAACCATTGTCCATAACGTCAAAATTCGCTCTTGTAGAAACCGCAACGTTAAAATTTACTCTACCGTGTAAAACAGAGGCAGATTAGCACCTGCTATAGCCACGTTCCACCAGTAAATGCATGACAGAGAGTAATTTTATCACACTAGATGTTAAGCTTCCTTTCTCTCTCATACACTCCTGGAAATGGAAAAAAGAACACATTGACACCGGTGTGTCAGACCCACCATACTTGCTCCGGACACTGCGAGAGGGCTGTACAAGCAATGATCACACGCACGGCACAGCGGACACACCAGGAACCGCGGTGTTGGCCGTCGAATGGCGCTAGCTGCGCAGCATTTGTGCACCGCCGCCGTCAGTGTCAGCCAGTTTGCCGTGGCATACGGAGCTCCATCGCAGTCTTTAACACTGGTAGCATGCCGCGACAGCATGGACGTGAACCGTATGTGCAGCTGACGGACTTTGAGCGAGGGCGTATAGTGGGCATGCGGGAGGCCGGGTGGACGTACCGCCGAATTGCTCAACACGTGGGGCGTGAGGTCTCCACAGTACATCGATGTTGTCGCCAGTGGTCGGCGGAAGGTGCACGTGCCCGTCGACCTGGGACCGGACCGCAGCGACGCACGGATGCACGCCAAGACCGTAGGATCCTACGCAGTGCCGTAGGGGACCGCACCGCCACTTCCCAGCAAATTAGGGACACTGTTGCTCCTGGGGTATCGGCGAGGACCATTCGCAATCGTCTCCATGAAGCTGGGCTACGGTCCCGCACACCGTTAGGCCGTCTTCCGCTCACGCCCCAACATCGTGCAGCCCGCCTCCAGTGGTGTCGCGACAGGCGTGAATGGAGGGACGAATGGAGACGTGTCGTCTTCAGCGATGAGAGTCGCTTCTGCCTTGGTGCCAATGATGGTCGTATGCGTGTTTGGCGCCGTGCAGGTGAGCGCCACAATCAGGACTGCATACGACCGAGGCACACAGGGCCAACACCCGGCATCATGGTGTGGGGAGCGATCTCCTACACTGGCCGTACACCACTGGTGATCGTCGAGGGGACACTGAATAGTGCACGGTACATCCAAACCGTCATCGAACCCATCGTTCTACCATTCCTAGACCGGCAAGGGAACTTGCTGTTCCAACAGGACAATGCACGTCCGCATGTATCCCGTGCCACCCAACGTGCTCTAGAAGGTGTAAGTCAACTACCCTGGCCAGCAAGATCTCCGGATCTGTCCCCCATTGAGCATGTTTGGGACTGGATGAAGCGTCGTCTCACGCGGTCTGCACGTCCAGCACGAACGCTGGTCCAACTGAGGCGCCAGGTGGAAATGGCATGGCAAGCCGTTCCACAGGACTACATCCAGCATCTCTACGATCGTCTCCATGGGATAATAGCAGCCTGCATTGCTGCGAAAGGTGGATATACACTGTACTAGTGCCGACATTGTGCACGCTCTGTTGCCTGTGTCTATATGCCTGTGGTTCTGTCAGTGTGATCATGTGATGTATCTGACCCCAGGAATGTGTCAATAAAGTTTCCCCTTCCTGGGACAATGAATTCACGGTGTTCTTATTTCAATTTCCAGGAGTGTAGATATAATTTTGATCTGCTAAGTGTAATGTAGAAGCAATACAGAAATTAAAAAAATGGCTCTGAGCACTATGGGACTCAACTGCTGTGGTCATCAGTCCCCTAGAACTTAGAACTACTTAAACCTAACTAACCTAAGGACATCACATACACCCATGCCCGAGGCAGGATTCGAACCTGCGACTGTAGCAAAAGCGCGGCTCCGGACTGGAACGCCTAGAACCGCACGGCCACCGCGGCCGGCTATCAGAAATCAGGAGTGATACAATGTAACACACACCCACTGAAGGAAGCAAGCAGCAAGAAGTACATACTGCCAACGTCGGGGTAATAAGAATGACAGCACTAATTCAAGTGGAGCAGGAAATCAGTTGCAGTCTTTGCGAAGAAACAGCATCATCATTCAATTGAATTGATTAGGGGAAACAACGAAACATCAAGTTTGGTTGGATGGGAATTTTAATCCCTGTGACAAGTGTTCCGCGTGCAAACCACCTCGCCCGGACCCAGGTACTGAATAGGAAGTTTTTCTAACAGTAGATAATTGGCACGGGTTGACTCGGTATTAGTTCTGTTAATTAGTGGGACTCCATATGAGTCACAGCAGGAGTGACAGAAGAGGGAAGTGAAACTGACTGCTTATTTCTCTTGACGTTGAATAATGAATGAACTGCGGATACTTTCGATCCACCATCCAACAAACAGTTCCCGAACATTTGTTTCTGTTACTCTCAAAACATTATTTCTATGTTGAAGGAATACATTTTCCTGCAGATGGTGTTCTTTATTTTAAAATAAGCACAAAATACATCATTTGCTCGTTTTAGCCGACAGGATTTTCGCACGTTTTACTTACACCCTCAGAATTTTCGAGATGTTTAGCACTATATTTAGTGATGGTTAATAGCCGATTACTTCAGTACAAACAATTTGTAGAATTCTTCCTTTTTAGACGTTTCCTAAAGGTAATTAACTTTGCATTCGGTCTTCGATGCCTCACAGGTTAATTTTCTTTTCTTTTTTTTTTAAAAATTTTGTGAATGTAGTTTCTTCGAACCCCGTAGAAATTTTCAACAGTCCTGTGGCATTTAAGAGAGGTTAAGAAGTCCGGTCACTCCACTAAGCGCAGTGTAAATTATCGTTAAAGATTTCGGGTGTTTTGTCGACAACGGCTCCGTTTTATAAAGCCGTTCCACCGTAGTCGGATGCAAATGAACCGACCGTCGATATTTAATGGGAACAGGCTCACCAAGTAATTAACAGCATCGTACAGCACTGAATATGTATGACTTGCTCCCGAACAATTTCTCGGTCTTAAGAAGGAGCAGCTGGACTTAGATTTCTAGCTTAATGTCAGAGAATATTGGGTTCCAAAGGCTTCTTTTTAATTTTTATTCAAGGCTTAAAATATGGCACTGAAATTTCCTCCGTCCTTTTCATTACTTGAAATGCAAACACTACATTAAGGTGAAGGTCGTATGTTTCTAATATCCTAGGACACCTGATCGATGCTCATTTTCACCACGGAGAGAGCACTTTATTTCGACGATGCAGAATTAAAAGTCATCCATAGCCCATAAGAAGTTCCAGCTGATTTCAAACGACAAGCAAAGATGGCACAACATTACAATTTATACAACATACATGAAATACACGTTCACGTTTTGAAATTCCTTTAAGCACTAATTCCTCAAAGCTAAAAAAAGGAAACAAGAAAAATTATGTTACTCTCGTGTGAGAAATATTAGAGGCCAGCAGAAGAAATTTTCAGAAATGAACGAATGAAGTATCTGCAACTTACTCTGGTAATTGTCAACTGCTGTCACGAAAAATTCTCCTCCCCGCATAGATAGTGACATAAGTCTTCTACGGCCCAGGAAGTGACTTACCTAGAAAAGAGGAAATAAGAAACAGTCAAAAAATATAACTTATTCCAATTTTAAGGCATCTTTAGCCATAAAGATTAGTGATAACTCGCGAAGTAAATACAATAAGTTATTTTGTTCAGCTTTTCTGTGAAGTTCGGCAGCGATATTCATATTGAAGTGAATCTGCTAGAGAGATACAAGTTAGTCTGTTAACTCTTCCCAGTGAAACTTAGTACCTCGCAAAACTTGGCCAGCGGTACGAGGAAGCGCTGCCCTTCTCAACAAACAAGCCGTGTAGCTTCTTTATAAATACACTCCTGGAAATTGAAATAAGAACACCGTGAATTCATTGTCCCAGGAAGGGGAAACTTTATTGACACATTCCTGGGGTCAGATACATCACATGATCACACTGACAGAACCACAGGCACATAGACACAGGCAACAGAGCATGCACAATGTCGGCACTATTACAGTGTATATCCACCTTTCGCAGCAATGCAGGCTGCTATTCTCCCATGGAGACGATCGTAGAGATGCTGGATGTAGTCCTGTGGAACGGCTTGCCATGCCATTTCCACCTGGCGCCTCAGTTGGACCAGCGTTCGTGCTGGACGTGCAGACCGCGTGAGACGACGCTTCATCCAGTCCCAAACATGCTCAATGGGGGACAGATCCGGAGATCTTGCTGGCCAGGGTAGTTGACTTACACCTTCTAGAGCACGTTGGGTGGCACGGGATACATGCGGACGTGCATTGTCCTGTTGGAACAGCAAGTTCCCTTGCCGGTCTAGGAATGGTAGAACGATGGGTTTGATGACGGTTTGGATGTACCGTGCACTATTCAGTGTCCCCTCAGCGATCACCAGTGGTGTACGGCCAGTGTAGGAGATCGCTCCCCACACCATGATGCCGGGTGTTGGCCCTGTGTGCCTCGGTCGTATGCAGTCCTGATTGTGGCGCTCACCTGCACGGCGCCAAACACGCATACGACCATCATTAGCACCAAGGCAGAAGCGACTCTCATCGCTGAAGACGACACGTCTCCATTCGTCCCTCCATTCACGCCTGTCGCGACACCACTGGAGGCGGGCTGCACGATGTTGGGGCGTGAGCGGAAGACGGCCTAACGGTGTGCGGGACCGTAGCCCAGCTTCATGGAGACGGTTGCGAATGGTCCTCGCCGATACCCCAGGAGCAACAGTGTCCCTAATTTGCTGGGAAGTGGCGGTGCAGTCCCCTACGGCACTCCGTAGGATCCTACGGTCTTGGCGTGCATCCGTGCGTCGCTGCGGTCCGGTCCCAGGTCGACGGGCACGTGCACCTTCCGCCGACCACTGGCGACAACATCGATGTACTGTGGAGACCTCACGCCCCACGTGTTGAGCAATTCGGCGGTACGTCCACCCGGCCTCCCGCATGCCCACTACACGCCCTCGCTCAAAGTCCGTCAACTGCACATACGGTTCACGTCCACGCTGTCGCGGCATGCTACCAGTGTTAAAGACTGCGATGGAGCTCCGTATGCCACGGCAAACTGGCTGACACTGACGGCGGCGGTGCACAAATGCTGCGCAGCTAGCGCCATTCGACGGCCAACACCGCGGTTCCTGGTGTGTCCGCTGTGCCGTGCGTGTGATCATTGCTTGTACAGCCCTCTCGCAGTGTCCGGAGCAAGTATGGTGGGTCTGACACACCGGTGTCAATGTGTTCTTTTTTCCATTTCCAGGAGTGTAGAAATAACGATTCCAACACCTTTCAACTCTGAATTTGAAAGACGACCTGATAAACCGGCAAAGCTGGACAACACATAACTATCAAACACTGTTGGGACTACATTCCTGTTTACTTAAATCGGCATGATGATAATTTTAGAGCTATACAAATACGCTGCAACGCGTCTCGCGGAATCTTCACTTCATGTGTTAAATCGACGTTCTGATTAGGAAGATAGAAGCAAAACCCTCATCACGTACTTGAAAATAGACTACAGCGGAACGGCGGGGAAACGCCGATCAGGAATAATGTGTCAAATATCCGCTCAACATGAAATGAAACCTGAGAAATCAAATTTCTGAACACAAAGACTTGATTAGTGATAGTGTTTCTTTTCTAATTAGTTTATTGTTGGCGAATGTTTGGTTTAAGTTAAATACTATTGCGCAGACCGCCGAACGCAGCGCTGCAGTGGCCGCACTTAAAAACGGCACTTACTGAGAATATAATAATAATAATAATAATAATAATAATAATATGTCGCGTTGTATAAGGATATGAACAACACATAATCGTCTGACAATATGGTGTGCATTTTAATGACGTAACTACAGATGTACTGCAGGGCATGTGGCAAAACGTTGTTCATATCGTGTTAACAGTCACTGCAGCGCTGCGGTTGGCGATTTGCGCGTGCGTACTGAGTACCTGCATCTATCAGTTACCCACAAACGCCATTACGGAAGCATTCTTCCGTGTTTATGTTCGTCTGTGTTTACTTAAAATGTCTCATTTGAATGAAAATCCCACACAGTGTGAAATACGTTCGGCTGTGACGGCGCAGCTGTTGAACGTTGCTGTAATACTGCAAGAGGCGCCCACTTCAATAAGCTCCACACATTCAACTCTGATCTTCAGTCAAAAAAGAGCTGTGAAAAGCTATGACTGCATTGCTTCTGTCTGTAGATTGGATCATACAACGGCTGTTCAGAAATTATCCGACTTCTTTTTATGAAATCAATCTTTATTCAGATGCAATTGTTAGGCACTACTCAAATTCAAGATAGACGCCTTCACCTTCTACAATCCTCTCACAACTCTGCTGCCACTGATGGTTCAAAATGGTTCAAATGGCTCTGAGCACTATGGGACTTAACTTCTGAGGTCATCAGTCCCCTAGAACTTAGAACTAGTTAAACCTAACTAACCTAAGGACATCACACACATCCATTCCCGAGGCAGGATTCGAACCTGCGACCGTAGCGGTAGCGCGGTTCTACACTGTAGCGCCTAGAACCGCTCTGCCACTCCGGCCGTCGCCACTGTTGAGTGGCAAACTTTGAAGCGGTTGTACCACTCCTTTTCTGTGTGGTACCCATTGCTTCGTCCCGGAACACTTGTAGAATCTTGTAAATTGTTTAGACTTGAGAGTTGCCACGCTTACAACAAAATTTGACGCGATAACGTTGTTTCACTTTTTCTGTCATTTTACCCGCAAGACAAAACCCGACTACTACCACTTACGTGTGTTCACTTGTCAACGGCTAGCTAGCGACTGGTTGTTTCCACAGAAGTAAGAAATTCAGGTATGCGCACTACGTACCCTACAAACATAACGCGCTCGCCCCGATACCAGTTTTGGTTTCAACAATAAAAAATAAGGTCGGATACTTTTGGAACAGCTCTCGTATTTATTCTGAAATAGCTGAAAGTTCATTCTTCGTTTCGAGGTTGTGTATTCTACTACCTGATGTAATTACTTCAAAAAATAAAAGAAATATTTGTAGCTCAGCGTTGTTATTTGAGTTTACATATCGTTATTTTGTCATTTAGAGATAGTGAGTGGAGCTGTGGCGCTATAAAATGTAATGCCAAGTGGAGAAATCGGAACATTTTCGACATATTCTTCTCTTTGAGTTCAATAGAGTAGAGCCAGAAATGTTTAGCCCGTGTATGGGGGTAATGTTACTGGACACAGCACGGTAAGAAAATGGTTTTCTCGTTTCAAGGAGGATCGTTTTGAGATTACCGACTCCCCACGCTCAGGAAGATCTTCGGGGTTGATTCAAGATCGTTTAAACGCATTCATCCAAAATGATGGATGTCAGTGGGATCGAGAACTGGCAAATGTGATGAATTGTGATCATTCGACCATCGTGCGACATTTCCATGCAGTGGGGAAGGTTCTGTATCCGGTGTATGGGTACCGCATGCACTAAGCCAAACTCACGAAAATCAGCGAGCGGCCATATGTGCATGTCTGCTTGCTCGTCATCAATTGGCTCATGAACAACACCGACCGTTCCTATCCTGCATGCTTATTGGTGACGAGAAATGGTGTCTTTGTGCTAAAGTAAAGGAATAGAAAATAATGGTTGAGCCCAAACAAAGCAGTAACTCCACGTACAAAGATCTGCACACATCCAACAAAAATAATGTTAGGTATCTAGCGGAACAGCGACGGTGATTGCTTTCCCGAGATGTAAGCATCACTGTCGACATTTATGAGACGTCTTGCAGACACAGTTCAGAAACAACGACCAGGAAGACTGCGTGAAGTGATGCTACTCTACGGTAACACTCCCCCTGGATTCTGCTAGACTGCAGTTGGCCCGGGAACTCATCCTGCACCAAACATTTTCACCTAATGTTGCGCCCTCAGAGCTTCACTTTTTCAGTTCTCTGTGAAACAACCTTCAAGGAACTTCCTTTACGGATGAAAATGCGCTCCCAACATGGCTCGACGAGCTCCTCGCCTCAAAACCACGCGATTTCTACAGTCACGGAACCGAAAAGTTACACCAGCCTTTGCAAACTGTTGTAAATGGTGGCCGCGCGGGACTAGCCGAGCGGTCTTAGGCGCTGCAGCCGTGGACTGTGCGGCTGGCCCCGGCGGAGGTTTGAATCCTCCCTCGGGCATTGTAAATGGTGAACGAGAATATGTTATTGATGATGACAGTCTCTGTTTCGTGTATCAGTTGTGTTTATAAAACTTACGGAAAAACACTAAGAACTTATGCACCAATCCAATATATATAACTAGCAATAAATAATGCATCAGCCGTATTTCCATCTCTGAATTTATTTCAGAGGCAACCGGTTTCGGCATTCCGTTATGTTATCACCAGGACCTGTGTGGTAATATATTGGCTGAACTGATGCTGGCAGACGAAATACAATGCAAAACTGAAGCAGCATCCGCATCAGCGTATGTAAGATGGCTATAGCCTCACAAATAATCTGAAGTCAGGATCTACCTATGCCGTTACTGGTAGTAAAGGGGCGTGTACTGGAACAGTTTGAAGACTTTTTCAGGTCAAACACTAACGATGAAGTCGGCCGGAACAGTGTGAACAAAACGGATGCACTGGTGTGGGCAGTCACCGCGTCGCCCGCAGGTGTATGTCGAGGCCTTCCGCTGCGTCAGCCGCGGCCTGATTACGACATTAGATAGCGCGCCACGCCACGCTGTTGGCCCACCCACCTACCTGCGCAAACATTTGTCGGCGGGCCGGGCCCGTGATTTAAGCTAATTATCTGTTTGCCAGGCTGCGGCGTCGCAGCGGGGCCTGCAAGCAAATCACCTGTTTAGCCGTGATAAGCCGGCCCGACAGCAACGGCGCGGGTCGCGGCTCGCGCTTTAAACGCCCCGCGCCCCGGCCAGCTTTTCCGCGGTATCTCCGTAAGCCGCGGCGACCCGCCGTGACGCTCGGTTTGGTGTTTAACGGCGCGGACGCGGCGCCCGTCTCTCCTCTACTGCACTCTACGGTTTGCCGACACTGTGCAGAGGGCGAGGCTCCGCTGTGGTCAAACAGCAGTTGCACAGTTTCACCTGACCAAGTACACCGCACTCCCGCCAACTCGGGTTGCGCGGCAGCAGCGCGGGGCTTTGCGCCGAACTGTAACTACAACGGGGAAACAGTTCTCTCTTTCAAATTATTCCGGTCGATCCCCAAAATAATACAATATGCATCCGAGTCAACAGTGACAGTTATAATAGCCTAGTCTACAGGGTTGTTCAAATTAATAAAATATTTATTAGTAATTATGTGTTTTTAGGTAGCAGACCTGTGCCAAAATATAGAGAGAGAAGTGCAGATATTTCTACTGGTGATTGAAGACAGTGTACTGAACAACATTAGATCAGTATTTATTCATTTGTAGCTATAATTATAGCTATCAGGATAGGACGCTTTTAGGTTGGTTAGTACCTTCAAGTAAATGTTGCATGAACAGGGTAATATGCTTATTTTCCCGTGAGCTGTAGGTCAGGTAGTGAAGTGTGGACGCGTGGATGCAAAACGGTTAATCTATACTGACAGGCGTAGTTCACTCACCGGTGCAGGTACGGCCGTGTAGAAAAGTATAGGTAGTAAATTATGAAAAGTGTTTGAGGGAAGACTATTAGATGCAGAGAAGAACATTGGCTAGGTGCGAGTAGGACTCGCTCAATGAACGTTCCGTACAGACTTCTTTAGTATACACAGTTAATCGATTCTGCGAATCGAGAATCTCGACGATATTTGCCTGTAATCCACATTGATATTCGCCGCAAGACATCAGTCACAGGGATTTCGAGACTTTCGAGAATGTCTTAATTTCAAGTTTCTACTCGGATAACAAATGACACAAGAAATATTTTTTTCGTGTCATACAATTAGAAATGAACAATTTTCTGATTCTTTTCCTTTTACTTGTACTGTGAAATTGCTCATTGCCAAATTTCATGATCCTACGTCAACGGGAAGTATCCCGTAAGTTTTAATGACTGAGTTTGCGAGTGTCAAAGTATGTGACATAAATCGCCGTATCTTCCGACTACACTGACTTAGAAGCTAAAATTTACTATACACCAAGGGACCATAGACCTCAGTATGCGACAAAAATTTCAACTTAACGTCTCTACCCTTCCTGAGAAGAGAGAGTGTTAACAACGGACGGACAGACAGATACTTTGATAAAAATGACAAATAATTTTTTGCGAGTGATATAATTTTGTGCGTGATACGGATTTTTTCCTTTAATTGTACTGTGAAACCTTACTTCTTGCCATATTTCGTAAACTACGCTATAGATTTTGATGAGTAAGTTTGACAGTATCAAAATATGTGACATATATGATCTTTCGACTGCATTGAATAAGTACCTTCAATTTTTTACATCGTCAAGGGCCTATAGACCTTAGTTGGTTGGTTGGCTGGGTGATTCGGGGGAGGGGACCGAACATCGAGGTCATAGGTTCCATCGGATTACGGAAGGATGGGAAAGGAAGTCGGCCGTCCCGTTTCAAAGGAACCATCCTGGCATTTGTCTGAAGCGATTTAGAGAAATCAAGGAAAACCTAAATGAGGATGACCAGATGCGTGTTTGAATACACCTCAGTATGCGGCATAAATTTCAACTTGATACGTCAAAGTGTCCCTGAGAAAATGTTTCTCAACAGTCGGGCAGACAGACAGACAGACGGACAACAAGGCTATCCTATAAAGGTTCCATTTTTACAGTCTGAGATACGGAACCCTACAAACAACTAACACACTGAAGTGGGTACATATTAAGGTACAAGTGATCACAGTACCTACACTTATACCGGTTACACCCTGTATATATTTAATCTGAATCTTCGTTTGAACATCAGAATCCTTTACAAGGCTGCTGGAGACATCATCCCTTTGCCTTCCTCCAATCTCCGAACTGACCTACCCACCAGCAACAGAGATACCTACAGTCTCACATGGACTCCGGACCACAGTGAGACACGGTAATCTTCGTATCGGAGGCGAAAGAAGTGATAAGCGACAGATAAAAATTCTAGAACTGATCAGGCATTGAATTCGTGGTCTTTGAATTCGTGTTTCTTGACGTTATCTCGGCAGATCGAACATTCCACAATTTCTGGGCGTGCATGCGGGATATCTTTAATCCGAGATTTCGGCTGACAGTCTTTCAGCCATTCTCAAGATCAGTCGCTTGCAAGTTTTTAAATCACTTTATACACTGTGGACTAAACACACATGCGTCAGAGATAACATGTCGGTAACAAGAGCGTCAGACAAATATTAAACACAGTATGCGCAGAATCAGCGAATCCACAATGCTTACGAAGTTTTTATGGACCGCATGAAGACTTAGAATATTTCCTTTGAGAGCGCAGACGTGAAATGAGAATGGCTGACAGGTTGCCAGCCGAAATATCGCAAACGAATTAAAAATATGTTGGATACACGCCCGAAAAATGGTGGAATACTTTAGATTGGTTGGTTTGTGTGATTAAAGGGACCAGACTACTACGGTCATCGGTCCCTTTTTCCAAGTACTAAAAACACCCACAGAGAATAAAAACGATTAACAGAAGAAAGCACAGACGACACAGAACAAGAGAAACTGAGACAAAGACCAGACAAAACGAACTAAAATCACACAGAGTGTGACGGTGGTTGGCCGACCATAGAAATAAAAAAAGGAAAAGCCAACCACTGAGAACACATTAAAAGACGCAGCTTAAAATCGTAGGCCAAAGGCCAGAATCAACACAAAACAATAAGATAAAACAGAAACACTTAGATTAAATGATAAAAACACCCTGCCCGAATAAAACGTAAAACTAAGTCAGCCGTAGCAGAGTCATCCGTTAAAAGGGCAGGGAGCGTGTCAGGCAGTGCGAACGTCTGCCTGAGCACAGCCAAAAGCGGACACTCCAATAAAATATGGACCACAGATAAAACGGAGCCGCAGCGACATAGAGGGGCGTCCTCACGGCGCAATAAGTGGCCGTGCGTAAGCCGAGTGTGCCCAATGCGCAGCCGGCAGAGGACAACACACTCCTTGCGGGAAACCCGCATGGACGACCGCCACACAGTCGTCGTCGCCTTGATTAGACGGAGTTTGTTGGGCGTGGGCAGATTGCGCCATTCAGCGTCCCAAAGCGAGAGAACTTCGCGGCGGAAGACTGCCCGCAAATCAGTCTCCGGGAGGCCAATGTCCAGGGTGGGTTCACTGGTGGCCTGTTTGGCCAGGCGGTCAACACGTTCATTGCCCGGGATACCGACGTGACCGGTGGTCCACACAAAGGCCACAGAGCGGCCGCAACGCGCAAGAGTATGCAGGGACTCATGGATAGCCATCACCAGACGAGAACGAGGAAAACACTGGTCGAGAGCTCGTAAACCGCTCAAGGAATCGCTACAGATAACGAAGGACTCACCTGAGCAGGAGCGGATATACTCTAGGGCACGAAAGATGGCGACCAGCTCAGCAGTGTAAACGCTGCAGCCATCCGGCAAGGAACGTTGTTCGGAATGGTCCCCTAGAGTTAGCGCATATCCGACACGACCAGCAACCATCGAACCGTCAGTGTAAACAATTCCAGAGCCCTGATACGTGGCCAGGATGAAATAAAAGCGGCGGCGGAAGGCCTCTGGAGGGACTGAGTCCTTCGAGCCCGTGCCAAGTCGAACCGGAGGCAAGGGCGAGGAACACACCACGGGGGTGTACGCAGAGGTGCCCGGAAAGGAGGTGGAACAGGGAAAAACCCAAGCCCGGAGAGAAGCCCCTTGACGCGGGCCGCGATCGGACAACCCGACCGGGGCCGACGGTCTGGCAGATGGACGACGGACTGCGGGAACAGGACACGGTAATTTGGATGCCAGGGCAAGCTAAAAACATGGGCAGCATAAGCAGCCAGTAATTGTTGGCGTCGTAACCGCAGTGGAGGGACACCTGCCTCCACTAGTATGCTGTCCACAGGGCTGGTGCGGAAAGCACCAGTGGCAAGGCGTATCCCGCTATGGAGGATTGGGTCCAGCACCCGCAACGCAGTTGAGGATGCTGAGCCATAAGCCAGGCTCCCATAATCCAGACGAGACTGGATTAACGCCTGGTAGAGCCGGAACAGGGTAGATCAGTCGGCGCCCCAGCGAGTGTGGCTCAAACAACGCAGAGCATTGAGATGCCGCCAACACGCCTGTTTGAGCTGCCGGATATGAGGCAGCCAAGTCAACCGGGCATCGAAAACCACCCCCAAAAACCTGTGTGATTCCACCACTGAAAGAAGTTCGCCATTAAGAGAAAGCTGCGGCTCCGGGTGGACAGTGCGTCGCCGGCAGAAATGCATAACGTAGGTCTTGACTGCCGAAAACTGGAACCCATGAGCTACAGCCCAAGACTGCGCCTTGCGGATAGCGCCCTGTAGCTGACGTTCAACAGCTGCAATGCCAGTAGAGCTGTAGTAAAGGCAGAAGTCGTCAGCATACAGGGAAGCGGAGACAGAATTTCCCACAGCCGCAGCGAGCCCGTTAATGGCTATTAAAAACAGGCAGACACTTAAAACAGAACCCTGTGGCACACCGGTCTCCTGGACGTGGGAGGAACTATATGAGGCCGCGACTTGCACGCGGAAGGTACGATACGACAGAAAATTGCGGACAAAAATCGGCAGAGGACCCCGAAGACCCCATCCATGAAGCGTAGAAAGGATGTGATGACGCCATGTCGTATCATACGCCTTCCGCATGATGAAAAAGACAGCGACCAGGTGCTGACGGCGGGCAAAGGCAGTACGGATGGCCGACTCCAGGCTCACCAGATTGTCGGTGGCGGAGCGGCCTTTACGGAACCTACACTGAGACGGAGTCAGAAGGCCCCGAGACTCCCGTACCCAATTTAAGCGCCGGCTCACCATCCGTTCAAGCAACTTGCAAAGAACGTTGGTGAGGCTAATGGGACGGTAGCTGTCCACCTCCGGAGGGTTCTTTCCAGGTTTCAAAACGGGGATGACAATACTGTCCCGCCATTGCGACGGAAATTCCCCCTCGAACCAAAGACGGTTGTAGAGATCGAGGAGGCGTCGCTGGCAGTCCACTGAAAGGTGTTTCAGCATCTGACAGCGGATGCCATCTGGCCCAGGAGCGGTATCAGGGCAAGCGGCTAGGGCACTGCGAAATTCCCACTCACTGAATGGAGCATTGTAAGAGTCTGGGTGGTGGGTGCGAAACGATAGGCTCCGACGTTCCATCCGCTCTTGAATGGAGCGGAAGGCCGGAGGGTAATTCGCAGAAGCGGAACTCATAGCAAAATGCTCTGCCAAGCTGTTGGCAATTTCGTCGGAGTCTGTACAAACAGCTCCATTCAGTGAGAGCGCAGGGACGCTGGCAGGGGTCCGATAGCCGAAGACGCGCCGAATCTTGGCCCAGACCTGCGATGGAGTGACATGGAAGCCAATGGTGGACACGTACCGCTCCCAGCACTCCTTCTTGCCTTGGCGGATAAGGAGGCGGGCCCGCGCACGCACCCGTTTGAAGGCGATAAGGTGGTCTATGGAGGGATGTCGCTTGTAACGCTGGAGCGCCCGCCGGCGATCTTTAATCGCTTCAGCGATCTCAGGCGACCACCAAGGCACAGCCCTCCGCCGAGGGGGACCCAGACGAACGGGGAATGGCAGATTCGGCGGCAGTAACGATGCCGGTGGTGACTGATTGAACCACCGCATCAATGTCATCAATAGAGAGAGGCTCAATAGCGGCAGTGGAGGAGAACAAGTCCCAGTCAGCCTTATTCATAGCCCATCTGCTAGGGCGCCCAGAAGAGTGACGCTGTGGTAGTGACAGAAAGATCGGAAAGTGGTCACTACCACAAAGGTCGTCATGCACACTCCATTGGACAGACGGTAAGAGGCTAGGGCTACAGATGGAAAGGTCAATGGCGGAGTATGTGCCATGCGCCACACTGAAGTGTGTGAAGGCACCATCATTTAACAGCGAGAGATCGAGCTGCGACAATAAATGCTCAACGATGGCGCCTCGACCTGTTGCCACTGACCCACCCCACAGAGAATTATGGGCGTTGAAGTCGCCCAATAGCAAGAAAGGTGGCGGCAATTGGGCTACCAGTGCAGCCAGGACATGCTGCGAGACATCACCATCTGGTGGAAGGTAAAGACTGCAGACGGTAACAGCCTGTGGCGTCCACACCCGAACAGTGACAGCCTCTAAAGGTGTTTGGAGAGGGACAGACTCGCTGTGCAGAGTGTGAAGGACATATATGCAGACGCCACCAGACACCCTTTCATAAGTTGCTCGGTTCTTATAATAACCCCGATAGCCACGGAGGGCGGGGGTTCGCATTGCTGGAAACCAAGGTTCCTGAAGAGCAACGCAGAAGAAAGGGTGAAGGCTGATAAGTTGGCGGAGCTCAGCCAGATGGTGGAAGAAACCGCTGCAGTTCCACTGGAGGATGGTGTTGGCCATGGCTGGGAAAGGCGTGACGGGACTGGGAAGGCAGATTACGCCGCTGGGTCACCTGCTGCCTCCGATGGAGCACCCGTGCAAATGCTATCCATTGCGTCCGTGGGACCGGCGAGATCGAGGTCCTCAGCGGACGCCAGCATCTCCACCTCGTCCCCAGACGCAGAGCTTGTAGGAAGCGGTGGGATGGGTGCCACCGCAATATCGTTGGTCTTGGGGACTTTCTTCTTTTTCTGCTTGTCGCGCTGTGCCTTCAGTGTTTCAGGCTTCACGGGCTTCACTGGGTCAGTCTCAGGGACAGACGACGACCGTGAGGCCCTACGACCAGGGACTGCTGGGTGCTTCAACCACTTGCAGGCGTCCGCTTTTCCACTGGTCGGAACTTGCGAAGGGAGGTCCCCAAGGGATCCCTTCCTGGCGAGAGTAGCCGAAGAAGTCTTACGCTTCTCCGGCTGGGAAGGGGGAGCTGATGTCCCCGATGGTTGGGAGGGTGTTGCTCCTGGAGAAGATGGAGCAGGAGCAATAGGGTGTGAAGTGCCCCCCACAATCAAGGGGGCTTTTGGATGCTGACCAATCATAGAACCAACCGTATGGGATGACACAGGAGAAGGAAGAACCGTCGTTGCAGCAGCGGCGTACGTTGACGTCATTGCCACAGGATGGAGCCGCTCGTATTTCCGTCTAGCCTCGGGGTAGGTCAGGCGGTCCAAGGTCTTATGTTCCATTATCTTCCTTTCTTTCTGAAATATCCTACAGTCCGGCGAGCAGGGGGAATGGTGTTCTCCGCAGTTAACACAAATAGGAGGCGGGGCACACGGAGTTTCAGGATGCGAAGGACGTCCACAATCCCGACACGTGATGCTAGAAGTACAGCGAGATGACATGTGCCCGAACTTCCAGCATTTAAAACACCGCATCGGAGGAGGGATATATGGCTTCACATCACAACGGTAAACCATCACCTTAACCTTTTCGGGTAAAACATCACCCTCAAAGGCCAAGATGAAGGACCCCGATGGACGCGCCGGACGAAGTGAACACCTCGTCGTTCTAGGTTGGCGCGTAGTTCATCGTCGGACTGCAGAAGAAGATCCCTGTGGAATATAATACCCTGGACCATGTTTAAACTTTTATGGGGAGTGATGGTGACGGAAACATCCCCCAACTTGTCACAAGTGAGCAACCTCCGTGACTGGGCAGAGGATGCTGTTTTGATGAGAACCGACCCAGAGCGCATTTTAGACAAGCCCTCCACCTCCCCGAACTTGTCCTCTAAATGCTCCACAAAAACTGAGGCTTAGTTTGCATAAAAGATTCACCATCGACCCGTGTACAGACAAGGTACCGGGGTGAATAATCTCCACTGCTGTCTTTAGCCATGCGTTCCTTCCATGGAGTGGCCAGGGAGGGAAATTATGCTGGATTGAATTGCTTGCCGTTGAGGTTAGACCTCGATCGCTTAGAGACTGCTGGTGGAGGCCAACCAGCGAGAGATGATTTACCACGCTTCATTGCGGGTCATCCGCCCTGATGCCACCCACTCCGACCAGGGGCTCTCCCCACGGGCGCCACCCAGCCACAGCAAAGACCACCTGGCAGGATGGCCTTTGCTGGGAGTCCCGATGCCCCAAAGAGATAGGCATCTACTCCTCGGCATACGTGGGGAGGTAGCAGCTCAGGCATCAGCAGTGCGATCCCTGTGTAGTCAGGGGGCTACCACCAAGAGGGTACATGACGACCCCACCACAACGGACTGGCTACCGTGCTGGATGTCGGGTGTCGAAATATCCATGTACATCATGAGGGCAAAGATGGAAGTGCACATTGGAGGGAGTGTATGCCACCCGGAACACATTGCAGTGGATGTGGCCGGAAGCTCGATGTAAGTCCAACTCCATGCAAAATCAGGTGTGCCAGATCTTAGGGCAAGATGGATTTTTAGATGCACCACGTAAGGTGTCCTTCCCCAAATGGTACGCACTAACGGAAAAAATTTAGAAACGGAGTGGTCAAACCCCTTAGGGGACCATCACATTAAAGGCCGAAACAGTTGAGACTCCTTTTAGTCGCCTCTTACGACAGGCAGGAATACCGCGGGCCTATTCTTACCCCCGAACCCGCAGGGGGCGGAATACTTCAGATTCGTGGTTTGGCGTAGCAATGAACCATACCATAGTAGCAACAAATAAACAAAATAAATATATTAAACCCCTCAAACCGAAACAATCTGAAGATACTCTACTGACTGATGGAGATACAATTTCATCTAATCGCACTGCTCTGCCATCAATTAAAAATAATAAAAATGAGATGAAAAGAAAATGCTTTCGGTGGAAGCGAAATTATTCGAGAACGTGTTGGCATTGCCAGAAGGCTAGTAAGTTTTACGAATATATTTGCAGAAGAAAGTACAGCCACGTATACAGCAAATCAACAGTTAAACTTGGTATTGTAGTGAAGTACGTAAATTTCTTTCAAGAAGTTTGTCATGGCCGTTGACTCTTTTGAAACTAAATTATTTAATTATGTAAATAGTAGATTTTTTTTACAAATAATTAGTTTTAGGTTTTCTTTCCGCTTCACAATTATATACTAGACCTGGAAATATGATTCTAGAGAATACATATACCGGACGCACTGTTGGCGTCGAGTCTGCTACCATCTCGCTTTCAACACCTCAGAGCCGAACACACGTTAATACTGTAACACTATATCGATCAACTCGGTCACTTATTGCGATAAGAAGCATCCTATGGGTCATGTACGACATGAAGGTTCTGTCATCATTAGTTTTCAGCTAAAATGTTAACTGGTAATTTCGTTATAACCCGTATACATACGCCATTGTAACGTATCATAAGCTCAATTTTCATTACCTTTTTTCTTACACAGTTGGGCAGATGAAAAGTTCACATTCAGCTTGCCACAGTGGTATATTCATTACGTCGTCCACAGTTATTAACATATTTCTCCATTTTTGTTTAAAAAGGCGATTACTGGGTATGAATGTTAATCATCCTTACTTGAAATAACTACTTTGGCGTTAGAATATAAATACGTATGTAAGCAGTATACATACAGAAAATTTAACATGAATCAACTGTTTATAGAAAGCCATACTGCGATGTCTATCAACTTCCCTGGAGTTTTGACTCATTCGCTTCATATTAGGCGTGTGGCAATCGTTTGCTCATTGTATAATAGGTTTTGTTTTCTGTGCACAAATGCGTCCTCCAGTTATAGCGCGATATTCTCCGGGTAGGAAGAAAGTCTTGTACGACAGCTGTTTCAAAACATCTAAACATTATTCCATGTGTCTGACAGTTTGAGAATTTCTTAGTAAGGCTAATGGGCGTATTATCACTTGCAGAAAATCTTGTTTCAGTAGTTTGACAAACCTCTAAAACATTACATGCGTCTTCTTTAGATAACACAAAGCATGTTATTCTGGGATTATATGGCTTTGGCGCCGTAAATGGGTGCGAGATGGCTGAGTGGAAATACTTATTGCAACAGGTACAGCATATTCCACGCTTGGATTTAAACACCTACCCAACCTTGAGATCGTCCTCCATATCCATCTGTCAGAGGTCTGCCGTTTGGGGTCGGAACCAATGACTGGCTACCGTCCGTAGTTTCCGTCATAACGAAAACACTGACCAGTTAGGAAGGCCTTCAGCAAAGAGGAAAGATGGAATTCGGTGGGAGCAATTTTAGTACATGTTGCCGAATATGTCCAAGTTCCATGCCCGCAAAAATAGCTGTCGTTCGGTGAGCCGGAAGCGGGCGAACATCGTTGTGGATCGAGAGGATATCCGAGCTGAACATGCAGTGGTTCTTGTTCTGATGGTCACTTTGCAGTTTCTAAGACCAGAGTGTATGCGGGTAACACCTGCTGAGTTCTGTAATCGCAAAGCTGCACGTTCTACAGTGACGTCATTACTCGTAAGGAAGGTCCGCCCTGCGTTCCTCTTCATGGACATCTGGGAGACTTCCATAAATCGTCTACTTATGCTTCCTCATGGCTCATAATCCGTACACTAGGCAGAGCTGAATCTGAGTGTCGATGGATGCTACGTCGTGCACGTTCGTAAACTTTATCACAGACTTAACATCGCAGTTGGCGGCAGAAAGAACCAACCCCGTATTTTCAGGCCACATCTCAATCACTGGTACTCACCTTCCGCAGTGCATGGTCTACCATCTTTTGGCGGTGCGGAACACCTGCGATCTGGAAAGCTCTCATGGATATACAGGGTGAAGCAGAAAGCCACTAACAAAATTCTGAAGATTGTTCAGAGATATTTTCTGCTATTTTGGCATGAGAGACCCGTGGTCTCCGGTGGTTAGTTACAGACTAATTGTATTTCGTTTGGATAACAACAGATTGGTCGCGGTGGTCTTACTTCATGCCTAGTTAGGTCACTGGACATGATACCTTCTTCTGAGGTCATGTGAAGAGCAAATTTTACGAAATTCCGGTCGACCCTCACATGGTCATTGTTGCTTGGAGTGCCGCAACTTAGTGGGCCCCACGTCAAACTCCTAGAATTCTTGAGCGTGTAAGATACTCGATGATGGTTGGATAGTTAGTAACTTGTTCCACAGATCAGATTCACGACAACTTTATGATGTGGAACGTGCTAATACAACAAACAGAAAACTTGTATACAACTAAAAATAACATTTATATGGCTACATGCTGCCCATTTATAGGCTTTCTTTCTTTAAAAATGACTAATTATCTCTACTCAGTAACTTATCTGTGGTATTGAAGGAGATTTTAAAGAAAAACATCTTTATATTTGAAAACATTTCTGCTACTTGTCAGACATATTATTTCTACGGGTAGATCGTCAAAGAATTTTATAGGTGCATGATTCACCGCTTTCTGTACCACAGTTAGATTCGATAGATGGAAATGCATATAATTTTTCCTTCTAGTGTTCATAATATCTCCGTTACTCTCAACTTAGATTGTTTGTTGATAACAATTTTCATAAGTGAATAAATGTTGTGTGATGCTGTCGTTAATATTCCTAGCTGCTTAAACAGGAACTTGCAAGGTGTACGTGTGTGAACTCCACCTTCAGTCTAATTACTTCCGTTCCTGCAATAAATACTTTTTGCCTAAGCGAGAAGCTACCCCAGAAAGTTATCTCGTAAGACATCAATGAACGAAAATATGCAAAATATGTTGACTTACTGAATTCTATTTCCCCTAAACCGTTAATTTTTCTCCTGCCAAAAGTAACCGAAATTATACATTTTACCAGGTCAAATATATGGTTTTTCCAGTTTAAGTGCCGGCCGGAGTGGCCGTGCGGTTCTAGGCGCTACAGTCTGGAACCGAGCGACCGCTACGGTCGCAGGTTCGAATCCTGCCTCGGGCATGAATGTGTGTGGTGTCCTTAGGTTAGTTAGGTTTAATTAGTTCTAAGTTCTAGGCGACTGATGACCTCAGAAGTTAAGTCGCATAGTGCTCAGATCCATTTGAACCAGCTTAAGTTTTCCGCAATACGCACACCCGACAACTTAGAATCTTCTACCCTGTTTATTATTTCTTGTTGGTGTACTAGATTAACAGGTGTTGGGATATTTACGACAGTAAAAATATGTATGAACTGCCTTATTTTCTTCAAAGTTTTAAAGCCCATTTGCGCAAAACCATTCAGTACTTTCCCCACGACAATGTTTCACTATTTTCTTCTTTCTTTATTCTTCTTTGTTTGACTTCACAAGAATGGTTGTCCTATCCGCAGACAGGACTAATTCTGTCTCTTGATTCAAATAAAACAGCGGATAATTAAAATAAAACAAGAGCTGTGCTGAGCCACTGATAGAACTCGTGGGATTGCCACTGTAATTACTCCCCGTTTAGATGATGTGCCGTCCCTCCTTTACTAATCTAACAGCCTAGAGTAAATTTCTGCATTCCGTTTCTTGAAAAAGAAAAAAAGAAGATAAACCAGCATTTTCTGATCTAAGTATTCCATAAAATCTTAACTTCTCTAATAGAATACTACGGTTGATACATCAGAAGCCTTCGAAAAGTCACGGACAATTCCAGTTGGTGATATTCATCATATAAAGACTGTATTATTTGCTCAGTAAATGCATAACCAGGTAACTCAGTGTAGCGACCCTTCTGGAACACAAAATGAGATTGGTTAAGTATGGGTCGCTGCACGCACTGCAGTGATCGTGGTGGTCGACAACAGTTTTGCATTTGTTACGGACTGTACTGTGCACTAGCACACCAAACTGAACGCACTGACATAAAAGTGCACGTGTTTTGTCTGCGGGTTGTTACACTGCGCCGTGTATATTAAGCTGTACAATACGGTGATTGAGTATTATACGAATTTTCACTGTTCTGGTTGTATTTCAACAGGAACAAAGGTAACAGGGGTAGTTAACAGAATAAAACATAATCAGAAACTTTCTGTGAGGGTAAAACTACACTCCTGGAAATTGAAATTCATTGTCCCAGGAAGGGGAAACTTTATTGACACATTCCTGGGGTCAGATACATCACATGATCACACTGACAGAACCACAGGCACATAGACACAGGCAACAGAGCATGCACAATGTCGGCACTAGTACAGTGTATATCCACCTTTCGCAGCAATGCAGGCTGCTATTCTCCCATGGAGACGATCGTAGAGATGCTGGATGTAGTCCTGTGGAACGGCTTGCCATGCCATTTCCACCTGGCGCCTCAGTTGGACCAGCGTTCGTGCTGGACGTGCAGACCGCGTGAGACGACGCTTCATCCAGTCCCAAACATGCTCAATGGGGGACAGATCCGGAGATCTTGCTGGCCAGGGTAATTGACTTACACCTTCTAGAGCACATTGGGTGGCACGGGATACATGCGGACGTGCATTGTCCTGTTGGAACAGCAAGTTCCCTTGCCGGTCTAGGAATGGTAGAACGATGGGTTCGATGACGGTTTGGATGTACCGTGCACTATTCAGTGTCCCCTCGACGATCACCAGTGGTGTACGGCCAGTGTAGGAGATCGCTCCCCACACCATGATGCCGGGTGTTGGCCCTGTGTGCCTCGGTCGTATGCAGTCCTGACTGTGGCGCTCACCTGCACGGCGCCAAACACGCATACGACCATCATTGGCACCAAGGCAGAAGCGACTCTCATCGCTGAAGACGACACGTCTCCATTCGTCCCTCCATTCACGCCTGTCGCGACACCACTGGAGGCGGGCTGCACGATGTTGGGGCGTGAGCGGAAGACGGCCTAACGGTGTGCGGGACCGTAGCCCAGCTTCATGGAGACGGTTGCGAATGGTCCTCTCCGATACCCCAGGAGCAACAGTGTCCTTAATTTGCTGGGAAGTGGCGGTGCGGTCCCCTACGGCACTGCGTAGGATCCTACGGTCTTGGCGTGCATCCGTGCGTCGCTGCGGTCCGGTCCCAGGTCGACGGGCACGTGCACCTTCCGCCGACCACTGGCGACAACATCGATGTACTGTGGAGACCTCACGCCCCACGTGTTGAGCAATTCGGCGGTACGTCCACCCGGCCTCCCGCATGCCCACTATACGCCCTCGCTCAAAGTCCGTCAACTGCACATACGGTTCACGTCCACGCTGTCGCGGCATGCTACCAATGTTAAAGACTGCGATGGAGCTCCGTATGCCACGGCAAACTGGCTGACACTGACGGCGGCGGTGCACAAATGCTGCGCAGCTAGCGCCATTCGACGGCCAACACCGCGGTTCCTGGTGTGTCCGCTGTGCCGTGCGTGTGATCATTGCTTGTACAGCCCTCTCGCAGTGTCCGGAGCAAGTATGGTGGGTCTGACACACCGGTGTCAATGTGTTCTTTTTTCCATTTCCAGGAGTGTATGTGTCGGAACCCGAACCCAGAACCCTTGACTTTGACGGGCAAGCGTTCTTCAAAATGAGCTAGCCAGGCACGACTAACGACCCGCCCTCAGAGTTAAACATCGGCCAGTAGCTCTCTCTAACCTTCTAGATGACAAAAGACAAGGGGTATATCCCTATATCGTATCGGGCCTCCTTATGTCCGGTGTGGTGTAATAACTCGACGTAATATGGACTCGACAAGTTGTTGGAAGTCCCCTGCAGAAATACTGAGCAATGCTGCCTCCATAGCCGTCCATAATTGGAAAATGTTGCCGGTGCAGGATTTTGTGCGCGAACTGACCTTTCGATTACGTATCAAAAATGTTCGATGGCATTCATGGCGGGCGATCTGAGTGACCAAACATTCGCTCGAATTGTTCAGAATGTTCTTCAAATCAGCCACGAACAATTGTGCCCCAGAGACATGATGCACCATCATCGAGAAAAATTCCATCGTTGTTTGATAACATGAAGTCGATACATGGCTGCACATGGTCTCCAAGTAA
The DNA here is from genome assembly GCF_021461385.2 of Schistocerca piceifrons. NCBI lineage: Eukaryota > Metazoa > Arthropoda > Insecta > Orthoptera > Acrididae > Schistocerca > Schistocerca piceifrons. Next base: position 751,776,665 of record NC_060139.1, read on the forward strand.
GCAAACATAACCATTTCCTGTCAATGATTGGTTCAGTTGGACCAGAGGACCCAGTGCATTCTATGTAAACACAGCCCACGCCATTATGGAGCGAGCAACGGCTTGCACAGTGCCTTGTTGACAACTTGGGTCCACGACTTCGTGGATTCTGCGCCACAATGGAGCTCTACCACCAGATCTTACCAACTGAAATCGGGATTCATTGGACCAGGACACGGCTTTCCAGTCGTCTCGGATACAACCGACATGGTGACGAGCCCGAGAGAGGTGCCGCCGGCGATGTGGTGCTGTTAGCAAAGGCACTCGCGTCGGTCGTCTGTTATTGCAGCCCATTAACGCCAAACGTCGCCGCACTGTCCTAACGGATAAGTTTGTCGTATGTCCCACACTGATTTCCGCTGTTATTTCACTGACGATTCCCCGCAAACGCCGCTGCTCTCGGTAATTGAGTGAAGGCCGTCGGCCACTGCGTAGTCCGTGGTGAGAGGTAATGCCTGAAATTTGGCATCCTCAACACACTCTTCTAATGAGGAAGTATTGAATAGGATTGGGGAGAAGAGAAGTTTGTGGCACAACTTGACCAGAAGAAGGGTTCGGTTGGTAGGACATGTTTTGAGGCATCAAGGGATCACCAATTTAGTATTGGAGGGCAGCGTGGAGGGTAAAAATCGTAGAGGGAGACCAAGAGATGAATACACTAAGCAGATTCAGAAGGATGTAGGTTGCAGTAGGTACTGGGAGATGAAAAAGCTTGCACAGGATAGAGTAGCATGGAGAGCTGCATCAAACCAGTCTCAGGACTGAAGATCACAACAACAACAACACACTCTTGGCACTGTGAATCTGGGAATATTGAATTCGCAAACGATTTCCCAAATGGAATGTCCCATGCATCTATCTCCAACTACCATTCCGCGTTCAGAGTCTCTTAATTCCTGTCCTGCGGACATAATCATGTCGGGGACCTTTCCACATGAATTATCTGAGCACAAATGACAGCTCCGCCAATCCACAGCCTTTTTCACTTTGTGTACGCGATACTACCGTCATCTGTAAATTCGCATATCGCTATCCCATGACTTTTGTTATCTCAGTGTAATTCCGCTAGTACTCTGAAACCAATCACCGGAGACTACAGGTTCTGTATACCAAAATACTCAGAAAATATTCGTGGAGAAACTCCGATATTTCTCGTTGGAGTTCACTCTGCATGGTGGCCGGTCTGCATATGAAGACTAACCCACGCATGGGACGGCGCCAGACGCTGCCACCTCCCGCTACTCGTTGCCGCGCCGATCCGTCCCTAATGACTCGGCGGGAGGCGACGCGTTATAATCCAAAGGAAAGAGCCCGTCTCAGCAACGCCTCTACGGATTCCGCCGGCGTAGCGAGCTTTCTAAGGAATGTTCGCGACAGAGAGACAAAGGCCGCAGTGTCCGGCATCTGACTCTGTACGGCGGCCGCCTTTCAGACGCGAGGCGTCCAACAAAGGCGCTGGTCCGGACTCCAGTTCGCTGCAGGCAGCAGGCGCTATTCGGCGACGATATCGCCTCCGATCCGCGCTTTCAATATTGTTCATTTCGGGCGGGTTTTAATAAAGATTCGGCAGGCGGTGGCGGCGGCGGCAGCTGAGGCAGGAATGCGTTATTAGCCCGGCAAGGCGCCCGAGGGCGCCACGTCTCCTATTGCTTCCGCCCCTTCTGCTGGAGGCGTCGCGGTGCTCCCAGACAACAGACGCTTGTCCTTCAGTGGCGCCTTCTCACGCCACAGACATGTTACACAAAATTACACCACGACATGTATCAAACAGGGTTAAAAGCATTATTTTTATGGGCCGTGAATGGTTCGCTGCAGTTTGCCACGACTTCCTCTCTTTGCCAGCCTCTTTATATGTCAGAATGGCAGTTACAACCAACGTCCTCAATTACTTCTTGCGTATATTCCAGTCCTTATCTTATCCTACAACTATCTGGCAAACCTGACGTTTCCAGGTATTCATTTTGCCAATTTTCTATATGAAACGTAAAGAAAAAAATTAACTGTTTGTAGAATAACATCGAAAAACTTTCATTTCCACGTATTCGTGAAACACCTTTGAAATTATTACGTTCGTACGTAAGTTAGTACAGTTTTTGTTCTGCATGTTGATATTCCGGTTGCTACGGCTTTATTTAGAGACTGTCATTTTTTATTTGTAGTTCACTATTGCTACTTGAATTTATATTTTAACATTTCGTCATTTGGAGATAGTGAGTGAAGCTGTGGACGCTAGATAATGGAGTGCCAAGTGGAGAAATCGAAACACTTCCAACATATTCTTGTGTTTGAGGTCGCCGGCCGCGGTAGCCGAGCGGTTCTAGGCGCTTCAGTCTGGAACCACGCGGCTGCTGCGGTCGCAGGTTCGAATCCTGCCTCGGGCATGGATGTGTGTGATGTCCTTAGGTTTAAGTAGTTCTAAGTCTAGGGGACTGATGACCTCCGATGTTAAGTCCCATAGTGCCTAGAGCCATTTGAACCATTTGTTTGAGGTCAATAGAGGGGCTGCAGCAGCGAAGGCAGCCAAAAGCATTTGCACGGTGTATGGGGATAATGCCACTGCACAGAGGACTACTAGAAAATGGTTTTCTTGTTTGTTTAAACGCGTTAATCCACAATTATCAACGTCAGTGTACTTGATAACTGGGAAATGTGACGATCTGTAATCGTACCATCACCGTGCGAGATTTTCACGAAATGGGGAATGTCCAAAAATCGAGTGTATGAGTGCCGTATGCTCTAAGCCAAAATCACAATTAGCGAGTGGCCATATGTGCATCTCTGGTTTCTCCTCATCAACTGGCTCACGAATAACACCGCACATTCCTATTCTGTATCGCTAATGGTGATGAGAAATGGTGTCTTTATGCTAACGTAAGGAAAATAAAAGGAATGGCTGATCCCAGCCCAAGCGGCAACTCCTGCGCGCATCCACAACAGATAATGTTATGCATCTGATGGAACAGCGGCGTTGTAGCGTACTACGAATACCAACAGTTCTGACATCTGTTGTCAACAACTGAGACGTCTTGCAGATGTAATCCGAGGACGACGGCGACGATGACGAAGACTGCGTAAAGTGATGCTACGCCACGATAACGCCAGCTCGCATTCTGTCAGACTGACGAAAAACGTACACGAATTGGCTTGGTACGTCATCCCGCACCTAACTAATTCACCTGAGAATTTCACGTTTTCCGCTCTTTATCGGACGCCTTTAAGGCTCAAATGGTTCAAATGGCCCTGACCACTGTGGGACTTGAACACCTGAGGTCATCAGTCCCCTAGAACTTAGAACTACTTAAACCTAACTAACCTAATGACGTCACACACATCCATGCCCGTGGCAGGATTCGAACCTGCGACCGTAGCGGTCGTGCGGTTCCAGACTGAAGCGCCTAGAACCACTCGGCCACTCCGGCCGGCAGTCTTTAAGGAACTTCCTTTCCGGATGAAAATGCGCTCCGAACATGGCTCGACGAGTTCTTCGCCTCAAACCCACGTCATTTCTACAGTCGTGGAATTGAGAAGTTACACCAGCGTTGGAAGGCTGTGGAAATAATGAATGACAAATTATTGAGGGCTAAAATCTCTGTTATGTGTATCTGTTGCGTTTAGTAAACTTATGGATAAACGCTACGAACTTATGCATCAACCCAACACAAAACAGTCAAACAACGAAATGTTAATAACGTACAAATGTTTAGGTACAGCTTATACGGCAACGTCTCTTCATAGTTCTCTACAGGCGACGATTCTTTTCGCTTACAGCCGATTGCGCTTCGCAGCTGAAAGCTGCCGGCTGTCAGTGATTTCCTTCAGTTGACTGGACGGTAGGAGTGTCTTAGTAGCAGAGAATAAGTGCACTAAAACTACATGCATGATGTGGCATTTTTTCACACATTTCAGTGTTCAGACGTCATACCTCTTGAACTATCTGTCGTAAGGCGATATATTGGTATAGGTAAATTCAGCGGCATATGTGGATATTGACTGCGAGGTATTGTGCAAAGAGGATGAGTAGCAAAGTAATAACAAATTTAAACGTGATGTATGATGCGGCAGTTTTTCACACATCTCAGTGTTTATGAGGTCATATTCCCTGAATTATGTGTGGAACCACGATACAATTGTGTAGGTGCATTTAGCGGCATTTGTGGATACTGTCTGTCAAATTTACTGGCTAACAGAGTCGCACAGAAGTAATAAATTTAAACGTCATGCGCGATGCGATAGTTTTTCACGCATCTCATTGTTGATGACATCATATATCCTGAATTATGATTTAGGAAGCTGGCCCCCCACAGCGACTGTTGCCTGACAATAAAGGTCATGTATACCAAGTTTGGTTGAAATCAGTCCAGTAGTTTAAGAGATGTGGAACACACACACACACACACACACACACATACGTCCATTTTTATAACAGGTGTGGATTATTGTCCTCTATTGCTCACTATAAAACCATGAGAGTTTTCCCCTAATATGCTAACTCGAATCATATTATCGTGTCCCTTCTTCTTGCCAGCGTTTTCCACACATTCCTCCTCGCCGGTCCTGCGGGGAGCCTTCCCATTTCTTACGTTATTAGTCCCTCCACTTTTCCAGTCCTCCCATAGCACCACACCTAAAACGCTTTTCCTTTCCGATTTCCCAAAACTCCACGATTCACTTGTATACAACGCCCTTTTCTAAATGTACTTTCTCTGGTATTGCTTCCTCAAAGCATGGCCAATGTTTAGCATTGGCAGGTTTCCCTTGGCGAGAAATGTCATCTTTGTCTCTGATAGTCTGCTTCCTAAGTCCTCCTTGCTCCCTGCAACACGTGTTAGTTTGCTTCCAATGTAGAACTTCATCCACTTTGTGGTCCTCAATTTTCATGTTACGTGTATCGCTATCTCACTTCCGCTACTGCTCATCACTTTCGTTTTTCTTTGATTTACTCCGAGTCCATACCATTTAATGCGTCCTTAAACTCCTCCTCACTTCCACTGAGAATAAGCAATGTCATCAGGGAATTTTATCATTGATCTTCTTTCACCCTGATTATTAATCCCATTTCACTCTGTATTTTAACCCTACTCCGAAATCTTATATTCGTCATTGCTTCTTCGATGAACCATACCAGTTTAATAGGGTTAGAACCACAGGCAATTTGGCTACGTCAGTCTGTCACGAGGGTCAAGATTACAGCAGTAACTGGAATAGGTGAATCTCCGACGATTAGATCGGATTATGTAAATGACGATGGTCATGTTACGCCGGACATCGATGACGACAATAACACAAGAACGCGTATCAAAGATAACGATATCGAAAACTGCTAAATCGAGCGGTCCAGAAACAAATAAAATTATCCTAAAAGCACGCAGGAACGAGAACCTACAGAACTCTCCCGAACGAGGTTTCCGACGCGTTTGTGTGTTAGTTATAATCTGAAAACTACACCAGCAGAAGGTAAACTCAATAAGAAAGATATATTCAAAAGAACTACTCCCTCATCTATGGCTACAAAGCCCACACTTATACTGCACTACTTATACTGCTGTGTACCAGTGCTTACGAAAAGCTAACACTGCCGAAAAATAAAGCCGAGTCAGATGCGAGCTTTGCTTAATCCAAAATGAGGGTGACTAAAGTGAGCATTGCTGTTGTCAACAGCAAGTACCGTGCATGAATGGCACAGGTTTGTCTCCAAAATAGACACACAGTGCATCCTGTCGATATTTCGCACTGTTGTGCAGATATTTTCAATTCAATACACATACGAAAATGATCGGGGTAAGATATTAAACGATATTCAACTATCCTGTATCGAATCACCGGAGACCACGGGTCACTCCCTGAACTTCCAAAGCTTACCCAGTGGAGCTTGAGTATACACTGTTTAAAGTAAGCCCTCTCGAACATCCCTAACGCTACAGTTACACTATGTGATCAAAAGTAAACAAACACTCCAAAAACATACGTTCTTCACATTAGGTGCATTGTGCTGCCACCTACTACGGATACTCCATATCAGCGATCTCAGTAGTCATTAGACATCGTGAGAGAGCTGAGTGGGGCGCTCCGCGGAACTCACGGACTTCGAACGTGATCACGTGACTGGGTGTCACTCGTGTCATACGTCTGTAAGCGAAAATTTCCACACTCCTAAACATCCCTAGGTCCACTGATAGCGAAGTGGAAACGTGAAGGGACACGTAGAGCACAAAAGCGTACAGGCCGACCTCGTCTGTTGACTGACAGAGACAGCCGACAGTTGAAGAGGGTCGTATTATGTAATAGGCAGACATCTATCCAGGCCATCACATAGGAAATCTAAACTGCATCGGGATCCACTGCAAGTACTACGACAGTCAGGCAGGAGGTGAGAAAACTTGAATTTCATGGCCGAGCGGCTGCTCATAATCCACACATCAAGCCGGTAAATGCCAAATGACGTCTCGCTTGGTGTAAGGAGCGTAAACATTGGACGATTGATGTGGAAAAAAACGTTGTATGGAGTGACGAATCACGGTACACAGTGTGGCGATCCGATGGCAGGGTGTGGGTATGACGATTGCCCGTTGAACGTCATCTGCCAGCGTGTGTAGTGCCAATAGTAAAATTCGGAGGCGGTGGTGTTATGGTGTGCTCGTGTTTTTCATGGAGGGGGCTTGCACCACCTGTTGTTCTGCGTGGCACTACAGGCCTACATTGATGTTTGAAGCACCTTCTTGCTTCCCACTGTCGAAGAGCAATTCGGGGATGGCCATTGCATATTTCAACACGATCGAGCACCTGTTCATAATGCACGACATGTGACGGAGTGGTTACACGACAATAACATCCCTGTAATGGACTGGCCTGCATAGAGCCCTGACCTCAATCCTATAGAACACCTTTGGGATGTTTTGGAACGCCGACTTCGTGCCAGGCCTCACCGAGCGACATCGATACCTCTCCTCAGTGCAGGACTCCGTGAAGAATGGGCTGCCATTCCCCACGAAACCTTCCAGCACCTGACTGAACGTGTGCCTGCGAGATTGGAAGCTGTTATCAAGGCTAAGGGTGGGCTGACACAATACTGAATTCCAGCATTACCGATGGAGGGCGCCACAAACTTGTAAGTCATTTTCAGTCAAGTGTCGGGATACTTTTGATCACATAGTGTACTTATGTGATAGGACACCAGAAATGTAAAGATAAAGTAATTTCATTGTACAGCTTAGGGTCAATGGCATCATGCACGTGACAGACCACTGTAGATTGTTGATGTAGCTGTGGACGTGAATCCTGCGGTTGATATCACAGAAGTGGAAAAGGCGCCATAAATGACGATCCGTGAATTCTTAAAAAGTGGCAAGTACGGTGGATGCTTAGAACAAAGTGGACTGTAAAGCCATGCAGACCTTGACTGGTACCACAAGCACTTTTATCGTCGTGAATAACCGGATAAAAGTGCGCCACGTAAAAGTTGCTGATAGCACGATTTACTGTCTTCGCTGAGAAGTGCCGTTATTTGCCAGCAAAGGTATGAGGTCCAGCTACGCTAGCGAAAAACGTAGCAACCGTATATTACATGATGGCAGATGCCAAAATCAAATCGACCACGTCGGTCCCCAATTTCAGGATAACAGAGTTACTGCCGTTACGTTGCAGGAACATTGCGGTATGGCTGAGAAAACTTTTAGCGAATTATATAGTTTTGGCTCTCTCGGAATAAAACCGTTTTATTTCACAGATAAGAACATGTAATCCCGCAGAATTAGCTAAAGTGAGCCGCTGAAAACAGTACGAATCGTATTAAAATCAGTTGTATACACGAAGTACTGTAAACAGCTCGTTAAAGAGCAAAGTAACCCCCAGTGTACAGAAGCCAGAAGGTGCCACACCTGACGTCCACACAGTAGAAACAGACTACTCGAGACAGACACACATTGGCCTATTAGTGTCTTCTGCTGGCTCTGATTTGTGTTGCGGGTGAAACACCTGTGAAGCGCCCGTGGCGAACTTCCAAGACGCCGTTTGTGCGACTGGTCTCAGAACCTCCTCCTATACGCGGTAGCTCGCCTAGAGCTTATAAGCGGTGACAGCAGTAAAAAGCAACGTCGGAAGCTGCCGGGGGAGTGTGGCTAGTAGCGAGAACGGCAAGCAGGCTTGAATGCTGCTGTGCAAGCTGTAAGTACGTATATTTTGGCTTCGTGGTATCTACAGGGGCGATACGGGCCAAAACATATTTCTAGATCAGGGCTTCCCAACGTGTGGTCCGCGGACCCGTTAGGGGTCCGCCGGCTCTTTCTAGGGGGTCCACGGCCACCTTTCACCAAATCGTGTAAAATAATGAGTAAAATTATTGAATAAAAATGTGAAAATCAAATTCATCACTATTTTTTTTCTTTGAAAAACATGTGTATAGCACTCGAAAGTTGGCAATAATATTCGATCTTTGGCAATAATATTTGACAGTCGGCAACACAAACGAAAACATTGGTGCGGCTCCCGCTGTCGGAGGTTCGAGTCCTCCCTCCGGCACGTGTGTGTGTGTGTGTGTTTTGTCCTTAGCGGAAGTTAAACTTAGGTTAATAGTGTGTGAGACTAGGGACTGATGACCTCAGCAGTTAAGTCCCATAGACTTACATACATTTGAACATTTTTCTTCGGATTTCACGAAAAACCACACACACACACACACACACACACACACACACACACACCGGACTGTTACAAAATATGCATGCTCCTTACACAACAGTTGCCAAACAGTGGAAGTGAACAGACCACAGGCGGCAGCTTGTCAACAGCGAACAGTTTGGACGTGACGTCGATTGCTTTTGGAGGAAGGCAGCTCCAACGTGTGAAATGTCAATTACCAAGTAATATTAATCAGGCTATAATGTGTTGAACAAAGAGAGTAAATCCACTAGTAAGTGTCTGGATACAGTGGGAATTCAAATTGGATCGTTAATTTCAAGTTGTTTTCATTCATCTCTAAACCAAAGACTATTGATACTTCGGGGGTGGGGAGTCATTGGGAACATGGTACTTGCATTAAGAAGCTTTCAGTTCCCATGGGTTTTGCTCTGAAATTTAAAGTTCCTGTGCTCTTGACTGATTAGGAGTCCGCCATGGATTTTCGACTGAAGAAGGGGTCGGCCAGCTGAAAAGGTTGGGAGGCCCTGTTCTAGATTCCTCACGCAATACTGGCTCTTGAATCTTTGTAAGCAGACTTTCGAGAGGTTAACTGCAGCAAGTCTTCGAGCATCTGCCTTATCACCGCATTTCCCTTACGCTCTCCCACGACATGTAAAAAACATATGACCAATTGTGGTGCCCTTCTTTGTATACAGTCACTGTAGCCTGCTACGGGATATTTGGTATGAGCCTCACTCACGCGAACGATATTCTACGATGGAGGTATGAGAGTTATATGATATCCACACAAATTGTTACAACCACGTGTTTGTAGGAGTCCAGTACTTCCATAGTAATTCACTTATGTTACAGTCATAGGATACTATTTGTTTAAGTCCACTATTTTACATTTCTGAACACTCAAAACAAGTTGACAAACTGTCCGTCACTGTGACATTTTATCCAGGTCTGATTTCTGCAAGTTTTTTCAGATAATACTTCATCATACACTGAGGTCACAAAAGTCATGGGGTACCTCCTAATATCGTGTCGGACCTCCTTTCGCCCGGCGTAGTGCAGCAGCTCGGCGTAGCATACACTCAACAAACCGTTGGAAGTTCCCTGCAGAAATACTGCGCCACGCTGCCTCTACTGCCATGCATAACTGCGAAGGTGTTGCCAGAGCAAAATGATGTGCACGAACTGACCTCTTGATTGTGCCTCATAAACGTTCGACGGGACTCAATTCGAGCGATCAGGAAGGCCAAATCATTCAATCGAATTATCCAGAACGGTCTTCAAAAAATCGCAGTTGTGGCCCGGTGACGCCGCGAGGGATTAGCCGAGTGGTCTAAGGCGCTGCAGTCATGGACTGTCCGGCTGGTCCCGGAGGAGGTTAGAGACCTCCCTCGGGCATGGGTGTGTTTGTTTGTCCTTAGGATAATTTAGGTTAAGTAGTGTGTAAACTTAGGGACTGGTGAACTTAGCAGTTAAGTCCCGTAAGATTTCACACACATTTGAACATTTTTGTGGCCCGGTGACATGGTGCTTGTCATCCATATAAATTCTACCATTCATTGGGGACATGAAGTCCATACACGGCTGCACATGGTCTTCAAGTATGCGAACATAACCATTTCTAGTCAATGATGGGTTGAGTTGGAGCAGAGGACCCAGTCCATTCCATGTAACCACAGCCCACACCACTATGGAGCGGGCAACGGCTTGCACGGTGCCTTGTTGACCCCCTGGGTCCACGGCTTCGTGGGATCTGCGCCACACTTGATCTCTACCATCAGCTCTTAACAACTGAAATCGGGACTTATCTGGCCAGGCCACGATTTTCCAGTCGTCTAGGGTCCAATCGATACTGTCACGAGACCAAGAGAGTTGTTGCCGGCGATGTCGTGCTGCTAGCAAAGGTACTTGCATCGGCCGTCTGCAGCCATAGCCCATTAACGCAACATTTCGCCTCATTGTCCTAACGGATACGTTCGTCGTACGTCTCACATTGATTTCGCCGTTATTTTACACAGTGTTGCTCGTCTATTATCACTGACAATTCTACGCAAACAGTGCTGTTCTCGGTCGTTATGTGAAGGCCGTCGGCCACTGCGTTGTCCTTGGTGAGAGGTAAAGTCTGACACGTGGTATTCACGTGAGTGAACGACGAGAAGAGAGACCCTGCGGTGTTAAAAAAAAAAGGTTTGTGAACGGCAGCAATTACAGCGCTGCATTGAGAGAGTATTGCCGACAGAAAGGTCTGAGACGAGAACCGATGAAATTAAATCGTTTAAAGAAGATGATAATGAAATTCGAAATCGCGGGCGAGCTTGGTGTGGCACCTGGAAGAGACAGCTGTCCTCCTGCGGTGGAAGTTATTGATGAGGTACCCTTTGTCAAAACCGCTTATATCAGTGGGTTTTCGCATTTACGGCCCGTGTCTTCGCTATGATGACTGCCCATTAATCTCTCTTTTGCTTACACTCTTTCCTTACTACGTCACGTGCCCGCAGTGCCACCAGGAGACGTTTAACTTTGCGGTAGGCAGTGGTCACAATGTTCTAGCTCATCAGTGTAGTTCTAAAGTCCTCTCACTGTGCGAGCGGAGGTTAATAATAAAATCAACGCTTGTTTGACCTTTTCTGCCCACGTCCCGATCCGATTCATTACATACGCAAACATTTCTGTGCGTCTTTCTTGCATTCTCAGCGCCAGATCCGCACTTGGTGGCCAAAGTTGCAACTAACTTTTCCAGCGTAAATCAGTTCCGCATTAACACATTGCTCTGTGAGTAGCTGCACTTTAATTGTAATCACCCGGTATGACTCTCCGTCCACGATAACATGCTGTGCTCTCCCTACCAAGAAATCCTCAGAGCAGCTAAATATTTTTTCTTTTGTTTGTTGATTAACGTCGCTGTTTGGTCTGAACTCTGGGGCCGCAATACAAGAATAATACGCTGCACTTGTTGAGGCCGCACAATGAGCGGCTAGGGCGGGCGCTGCGGTCTACGGCGGGCGGCCGCGACTAGTTTCTTGCGGCCAGCCGCGGGCCAGCCCTGTGAATGGCCGCCCTTAATATTTCAGGGTGACGCGGCCGCGGCCACCGCCACAGGGCCGGCGCCCTAATCCCGCGATATTTCAGAGCCCGTCTCGTAAACACTGGCCCTCCTTCCGCGCCCCGCCGCCCCTCCCAAAACGTATCGCGAGCCCGCACAGTTTTCGACGTGTCCTCATTTGTATCGGTATCTGATCGCTCGCCGCTATACCCCGTTCGCGGCCTCGCATGTTACAACACACGCCGCAGGACGACGCGGAGAACACCGGTAGCGAAACCCAAATCGTTCCTGTACGACGTAATATCCCACAGTTCCTGCAGCTGCGATGTAACACAGCTCGTGTAGTTTCGTGGTTGTGATGTAGCACTTTGCTTTTTGATTTGCATTCATGCTTCTTTTGAAATCGATTAGGCTCTCACTTGATCAAATACATCTTTTCGCTGCAGATTCGTTTTCATTAGTCACTGCGGCAGGAAACAACAACAAAAAAAAATGTTATTAGTTCTTCTCGGAAGCAAGTCAAAGCGGGTTTGCGGGCATCTGATTTTGTTGTATATAGTGGGGAATTGATAAAAACTTTGGAGTTGCCAACATTACAATGACGTGACAGAAATCATGGGATAACGATATGCACATATACAGATGACGGTAGTATCGCACACACAAGGTATAAGAGGGCAGTCCATTGGCTGAGGTGTCATTTGTACTAAGGTGATTCACGTGAAAAGGGTTCCAACGTGATAATGGCCACAGACAGGAATTACCAGACTTTGAACCCGGAATGGTAGTTGGAGCTAGACGAATACGAAACTCCATTTCAAAAATCGTTACGGAATTCGGTACTTCGAGATTCCGTGTCAAGTGTGCCGAGAATACCAAACTTCAGGCCTTCACTTAACGACCGAGAGCAGCGACGTTTGTGTCAGTTCAAAATGTTCAAATGTGTGTGAAATCTTACAGGACTTAACTGCTAAGGTCATCAGTCCCTAAGCTTACACACTACTTTAACCTAAATTATCCTAAGGACAAACACACACACCCATGCCCGAAAGAGGACTCGAACCTCCTCCGGGATCAGCCGCGTTTGTGTCAGTTATCAGTGCCAACAGACAAGCGTGAAAAACCCTCAGAAATCATTGTGGGATGTGTGAGAAACGTGTCCGTTAAAACAGCGCGGCGAAATGTTGCGTTAATTGGGCTATGGCAGCAGAGAACCGATGTGGGTGCGTTTGCTAATAGAAGGACATCGCTTGCCGCGCTTCCCCTGGACTGGTGACCATATAGGTTGGATGCTAGACGACTGGAAAACCGTGGCCTCGTCAGATAAGTTTCGATTTCAGTTGGGTAACCTTCGAGTGTGGCGCAGATCCCACGAAGCCGTGGATCCAAGTTGTCAACAAGGCACTGTGCAAGCTGTTGCTGGCTCCATAATGCTTTAGGTTGTGTTTACATGGAACGGACTGGGTCCTCTGGTCCAGCTAAACCGACCACTTACTGGAAATGGTTACGTTCGGCTACTTGGAGACCACGTGCAGCCATTCATGGACTTCATGTTCCCACAGAACGATTTATTTTTATGGATGACAATGCACCATGTGACCAGGCTACAATTCTCCACGATTGGTTTGAAGAACATTTTGGACAATTCGAGCTAATGATTTGGCCACCCAGATCGGCCGGCATGAACCGCATCGAACATTTTTGGGACATAATCAAGAGCCGGCCGCGGTGGTCTAGCGGTTCTAGGCGCTCAGTCCGGAACCGCGCGACTGCTACGGTCGCAGGTTCGAATCCTGCCTCGGGCATGGATGTGTGTGATGTCCTTAGGTTAGTTACGTTTAAGTAGTTCTAAGTTCTAGGGGACTGATGACCACAGATGTTAACTCCCATAGTGCTCAGAGCCATTTGAACCATTTGAACATAATCAAGAGGTAAGTTCGTGCACGAAATACTGCACCGGTAAAAATTTTGCAAGTATGAACGGCTATAGAGACAGCATGGCTCAATATTTCTGCAGGAGACTTCCAATCACTTGTTGAGTCCATGCCACGATGAGTTGTTGCACTACGCCACGCAAAAGGAGGTCCGACACGACATTATGTGGTATCGCATGATTTTTGGCACTTCAGTGCATTTCACGTAAAACCCTTTTAACGATATCGCTCTTCAAGCATCAAGAAAGCAGAAGCCAAGGGCGTAGACAGGATTCCTTATAAGATTGGACACCTGAGATTTTCAGAGAAAGAGGAAAGATTTCTTTTAAATTATGTTATAACGATCATTCACAATAATTGCAGCTTTCCGCAACTACTTCATTACTAGTACTTCAGCAACTATCGAATTTTCGTATGACTATATTATCTTCCAGCTTAAGAATAAAGTAAATATAAAATGAAAAGTGGTACGACAATGTTGCGGAAAAAAAGAAAAACATCGCAATCTAGTCACATGTTGCCGAATAGTTTCGTCCCAATCGAATCTTCTGAAAGAATAATGTGTATCCTCGGCTATGTTTACCATATTTTCATGAGCAGTGCGAAAAATAGCACCCAAAACAGAAATTACTTTTAATCTACATTTAGACCTACATCTGCAGTCATAAAGGCGAAAGAAGGACACACCCCACATTGCGGTGCACAGGGTGGTGTCTAGAAATTGTGGTGTGGCCACATTCTCTACCACTATCATCTTTCGGCCATCGCATTCCACTCGCGGACAGTACGCGTGATTCCACTGGCGGATGGTACACGTGAAGAAAGAGTGTAGTCACCACTCCGTATAAACCTAAAGTTCCCGTGGTGATAACGCGAGATGTACTTGATCAAATGTATCTAGATACATATTAGCGGTTCAAATGGCTCTGAGCATTATGGGACTTAACATCGGAGGTCATCAGTCCCCTAGAACTTAGAACTACTTAAGCCTAACTAACCTAAGGACATCACACACATCCATGCCCGAGGCAGGATTCGAACCTGCGATCGTAGCGGTCGCGCGGTTCCAGACTGAAGCGCCAAGAGCCGCTCGGCCACTCCGGCCGGCTTACCATATTAGAGCACATGAATATGTGGTGTGTCCGCTCCCCGCCTTTATGACGGCTTGAACTCTGTTCGGAACACATTCAATGATACGTCCGATAGTCTGATGAGCAAGGCAGCTCATCCTACCTCAAGAGCGGAAGCGAGATGTTGGACGCTGGGAGATCGAGCGGACTCGACATTCCAGCTCATCCCACAGATATCCCATTGGGTTCAAGTCGTGACTCTGGGAAGGAAGCCAATTTCAGGAATGCATGTGTCCACAAACCATTGCCTCACAAATATTGCTTTATGACAGAGTGCATTGTTTTGCTTATACAAACAATCATCATCTACGAACTGTTCCTCTACTGCCGGCAGTACACAGTACTGTACAATCTATTCATAGCCTTTCGCAATTAGCATTTTTTTAAGCGCAATAACAAACGACGAAAGGCAGCCCCAAACCATTCGTACCACCTCCTCCCTACTCCACTTGCGCACAGCACATGATAGCAAGTAACGTCCTCCAGGCATTCGCAAACCCAAACCCATACATCGGATTGCCACGAGGTATAGCGTGATCGCCGCTCCAAATTACTCGTCTCCAGTCATCCACAGTTCAATGACCTCTTCTTTTACACTGCCTTGAGCGTCGTTCAGTACAGTCATACAAAAATGTGTCGCTTATGAGAAGCTGCCCGACCATCACATCCCATTCTGTTTACCTGTACAGTCATATGCTAGCTAGATTGCTGGTAGCAATTTGGAACTTTCGAGTGACTCCTTCTGTTTATTTCATGCGAGTTTTTGCAGTTACCCTCCGCAGTACTAGACGTTCTCTATCCGTCAGTACGAGCAGTCTGTCTGGTCTTGGTTGAGCTCATGATGTTACTTCGCGTTTCCATTTCATAATTGCATCGCCAACAGTCGACTTGGGTAGCTTCAGAAGGGTTGAAACGTCCCTCGTGAATTTGTTACTCAGGTGACATCCAATGACTAGTCCACGTTCGAAGTCACTGAGGTCTCCTCACGGACCTGCTCTGCGGTTACTGTTCATCTACTGACAACACACCATTCCCCGCCTTCTTTCATAATAGTGCCGGGTCCGCCTATCCTGACATCTTGTGGTCGTTTCCGCAATACAGGAGTATCCGGATATTTTTGATCAGGCAGGGTATGTTTTAGGGTGTTTTTCGATTCGTTTTGGGGCGTTTTCGGGTAACAAAGAAGCATTTTGATTTCCATTGTATCTATTATTTTTGTCTGAGTTGTATTCCATCAAAAGCCTTACTCACCTTCATTTCAGTTATATGACTTCAGCCAACCGTGGATAAAGCATCAGACTTTACAGGACCTTTTTTATACAGAAGCTATATTCAGTTACGTAAGGATTAACAGCTGTTTTCAACAATACACACAAACGTTAAACATAACGATGTTACTGGCATATTATTTTGGTAACAACTGTTAGATCCTACTGGTTTAATAGGATGGGGTAAGTAGGAATTTGTGCTTTCCACATAGCTTTCATGCGAGTCATCACTAAACATAGCACACATCTTTACGTACAGGTATAAACATTTAATTGTAGTACTTTACTAAAGTACGCAACGAATCGGAGAAGGGGAACCAGGACAAAGTTTATTTGATTTTATTCAAATTCCTTAGGATTACGAGCTATTCCGTATTTCCGACCACGCAACATCGTTAGCTCTGTGAAGTGCAGCCTGACTTAAGGAGGAGCACAAAACAGATTAACGACAAACTTAACACAAAAAAGGACACCATGTAGTGAGTGAAGGAATGTAAAATAACGCACCACGGACGAAGCAAGCAGTACATACGAAGACATTATTCCTACCCAAAAGAAATATTCTAATATCAAACAATGGGTTAATGCGAGGAAGAAATTTCTGACCGAAGTATTATATTGTAACCTCCCAACAGATAAAAATAAATATATATGATTCAGATTTAGTGCAACCTCCCAACAGAAAATTCCGTAACCTACCAATAATACAATGCGACTAACCTCCTAATAAAAAAATCTGACTCATATACAACGCTTCAATAATCGACTGACTGTGACTCTAAACTGGTAAATTTTAACGTTAGCAGTGCTGCGTCATGGCCCTGAAAGATCGTACTGAATAAATTGAAAATTCTTACCTCAATTAAGTCGCCGGATAACGCATATATATCTGCTCCTATATGAAACTAAACTTTTCTGGCACAGCCCTGTGCAGTGCTGGTCCGTAGTTTTGTCATGTATAAAAGGAAACAACTGATTTTTATTTACAATAATCAGGATAACCATGGATTGGAGAAATTAGTAAATTCTTTAAATTGGGATGAATAAATGTCAAAAGTTAATTTTTGTATGAGAAAGATTATTATTAAGAGATTTTTTTAAAACATTTTACATGGGACTTGATATAAGAATACTACATATGCGCGAGGCTGCTTTTACCTTACGTTATATCGCTCAGGCTCCGCCATCGCTTCCCACGACCGGCCCAGCCAACTTCATACATACGACTGCAAGCTACAACTAATTCCTGCTGCCACACAGTTCCTACTGCTGACAACACTGCTCTCTGGTCTGAGATTCTCTTATAGCTTACATATCGCAGGCAGCGCGTGAGCAATCCATCGAAATTACATCTGCTCGAGTGCGCTAGCAACAAATTCCTTAATCATGGACCTCTTACAATATGATAAGCAATTCTACTTTCCATCCTCTCTGTTAAAGAATTATCTGTCAGTTAATTTTATGGACTGATAAGATAAGAAATAAGGCGTCTATGCAGTATCGGCAAGAATAGCAATGTGTCGAAAACACTAACTGGAAGTAATGAAACAATTATGGGACACGTGTTGAGGTATCAGGGTGTAGAGGTACTAGAAGAATCAATGGAGGGGGCAAAAAGAAGAGTGCAAGACAGGAATCGCAATATATACAGAAAATAACTGAGGACTTGGATGTAAGTGCTACACTTTGAAGGTGTTACCACAGGACAGATACCAATGATCCAAAGAATAAGGAAAGAAATAGGTGACGTTCTGGGGTATTTACAGGTAGTTACGAAAACGTGTGAAAGACTTTGTTAATTTACAGTAATAGCGGCTGTTAGCTTTTCTTGGGTTAAAACCAAAACATAGAAATGGAAATCCCTTCAGATTTCAGAGACATGCGAAAAAATATTCACCCTTTTACTGTAAATTTTATCACCAAAACACTGGCCAATTTGCACAAAGTGACTTTCAGCTCATTAAAATATTGTACTGGCTAGCCGAGAACAGAGAAAGTGTTTCATCCATTTTTAACTGAGTCTGTCGACTGTTGTTCATCGTTTCCCGAGCAGCTTTCGCAGCACTGCTAATGAGGTCAGTTAATTGTGTTTGTAATATCAAAAATATGCGCGACTGTGGTCCGTGTGGAAAGCGAGCGGGCGAAATCTGCATATCGCGACCGGCGAAGGTGCAATTTGGGCTTTTGTTAGTCTGCCACGCGGCGGCGCAAACATGGCGGCGGTGGCGGTGGCGGCACGGCGTGCGCGACTTTCAAATGACGCATTAGCCCCCGCCGGGCGCGAACACGCCGGGCCTCCTAGATCTGCCGCCGGAGTCAAAGTTCAGCGCTCGCCGCGCCGCCGACACGGTCGTTCGTCACCGCGAGTCGCCCCAACTGCTCGGCCTACGTCACGATCGCAGCGACAAGGCTCGCACTGCAAAGTGCTGACTCTCGCGTGCGGCGCCCGGTTAAACATAGCAGCCACTGGAATTATATCCGAGCGAAACGAATTCTTATATTTCATGTTTCTTTGCAGTATATTACACGGCTTAACGCGGTGTGTTGTTTTCCTTGACCGACAATGCGCGCCTAGCCCGGCTAGTATTACTCACGAACACCACCTCACTGAGCATATGCTTACACTTTTTGGGGAATAAACTGGGGAAGGATGGGGGAGGGGGGATAGAAACCAATGGCACATCTTGACTAAATAAAGAGTTTGGTTGGTAAAAGGCAATCTGAGACAAATGAACCGTCAGTCTCTCTCTCCCTCTCTCTCTCTCTCTCTCTCTGTGTGTGCGTGTGTGTGTGTGTGTGTGTGTGTGTGTGTGTGTGTGTGTTCAAATGGTTCAAATGGCTCTGAGCACTATGGGACTTAACTACTGAGGTCATCAGTCCCCTAGAACTTAGAACTACTTAAACCTAACTAACCTAAGGACATCACACACATCCACGCCCAAGGCAGGATTCGAACCTGCGACCGTAGCAGTCGCGCGGTTCCGGACTGAGCGCCTAGAACCGCTAGACCACCGCGGCCGGCTCTGTGTGTGTGTGTGTGTGTGTGTGTGTGTGTGTGTGTGTGTGAGGGTGTGTGTGAATTCCTAAGGGACCAAACTGCTGAGGATAATCGATGCCTAGACTTACACACTACTTAAACTAACTCACCCCAAATTCGCGTGTCATTGATCCCGTTCTTGTGTCATTGTTTTTTTTTAGGAAGAAAGAATAGCAATTTTCACACGTGGAACATTGCCCATAAGGAGTGAAGCACCATTATCTCCCAATGAACAGCGAGCCGATTTGCACAACACTTCTTGGTCAATCACGATTCTCATTGGAATTTTACCCCGTCTGTTTGGTTCCCTGTGCTGACACTGGACCCAGTCAGTCACATCAGATAGGATACATGTATAATCGAAGCTACTCGTCTATGTTTAAGTCAAATTGTTCTAATTTTAAAGTCGTAGTATCACACGCCTCACAGACCAATGCACGGGGAATGTGGCTCTTACTAAAATATTTCAATGTCGAGAGGACATATTTCACACGATAAACTGTGAGGTCCAAGAGTGGAATTCGCTAACGCGGAACAGACACTGTCCTGGTAACTTGTTTCACATACCTTAATATGGTAAAAATTCAGTCACTGCTTGGGTCATCTTAAGTTTTTAAGACAGGAAAACGATATGTGTTCCACGGCGGATGTTACGATTATGTACCCTTAAGTAATCGTTGAGATGTTTGATGACATGTAGGGCAATCAGGACATGAAAGCACCCACTCAACAGTTAAGCGACAATTCTCAATATGTATACGAGCTTAGAATTCTTTGTTGTCGTGGTCAAGTCAAAATCTAATCTGCACCAAATAATCTGAAGACACTGTCCCTACGGATCCATGTAGAATTTGCTAACTGACTCTAACTGTTACTCACACACGCTCAATTGGTCTCTATGCTTTGCGCTAGATGTTTTCATATTTCCACTAAACCACTCGGCACAGGAACTCGCCACGCCTAAAAGTTACCACTGGCCGCAAAGATCGCTACTTCGTTGCTCTCGGACATGCCTTCACTGCCGAGTAAAACTGTTTGCTATATCCAGCTCCAAACTCCGTCACATACTTCCTGCAAAGGGGAAGCAGAAGTATGGTGCACGTTTCGCAGATTGCCCTGAACACCGCGGCTCACGGCCATTCCCGTCACAAGACTCCACGAGAGCGGCAGGAAAACTGTTCTACGAAATCACCACCAGACCGTCCGCTGGAAGCGAGGTCCTCTACTCTCACCACACTACCAAAATGTATCTCCAACGGCAACATTCCTTTCCAACGAAATTTTTTATGAATCGACTGACATTCGAACAGCCCACAAGTCGAGCCCGGTCAGTTTTAAAGAGAAAACGAAACAAAATCTTTGGCAAGACCACCATTAAAACGAATATGTTGTGAGAACTGAAAGCTTGTGGCTCACCATAACTAGTAGCAAAATTTCCTACTGATCACGAGCAATGGCTCCAAGCTGTTAGGTTAGCCCAGCAGGCCGCCATGGCAGACTCAAACACTGATCGTCACTAACGCTTCCACTTATGATTTCCATACACTCTAAACAGAAAAATCTATATTCGAGTTTCAGTCTGATACAAAACATTAAAAGTCACTACATATTCTTCACCTTCACATTACACATTTTGCATATCTCAACGGTTTGCACCACCCTGCGTCTTTATTGATCCATGATTTCATCTCTACAGATCATTCATTTAATTCCGGCTTATTTAATTCATTCCAACTATTAGGATTTGTTTGTTTGTGTTTGTTTGCTTATTTCTAATTTCCTGCCTATAAATTTTACTATCATCTTACCTCAGGTCGGTTTAAGTTCATGTTACATGGCTCACACGCGACTTAAGGATCACCCAGACAGCAGTTAGCGTACAGGTTCTCCTAATACCGATACCAAACGACATACAATATTCTCATCGACCGTGAAACACCCTAACTCGGAAGTATGTCTGCATGTCAGTCTCTCGAGCAGCGCGTGCTGAAAAGTAATGCCTCCGAAATTTCTAAGGGAAAAAAAACTTTTACAATAACACAACCGTTATTAACATCCTACATCTTTATTCTTCAAGTCTAAATAATTTCAGCCCTCTGCCAGCAAAGGTCTCCGAACTGTAGTACGTAACATAGCCGTGTTTAACTACGTCGGTGCGTGACAAACACTTTGCTACAATCGAGCTTAGAACTCGAAGAGTTCGTCCTCACACGGAGAATCCTCTTCTTCAGCATGGAAATGCCTGGCCACACGCGAGCTCTGCGACATATGCAACTAACCGACGGCTTGGCTTCACTATCACCAATAATCCTCCATACGACTTGGTCCCACCCGATTTTCATCTGTTTCCAATACTTAAAGAACTCCTTAGAGGAATTCATAACGATAGTGATGGAGCGGTGCAACCAGAGGTGAGATTGATGTAGACGTAAAGAATAAAGATGTAGAATGTGAATAACGTTTGTTTTATTTAAAAAGCTTTAAGAGTTTTCGTATAAAAAATTCAAACATTACTTTTCAGCACGCCCTCGTATACTGGCCTTGCAAAGTAACACAACATTCTCGGTTTACAGACAGCTTGATAAAAAAGTAAAAAAATGTAAAGCACATAAAAGACAAGGTCGCATGTCAGTGTAACTTAGTACACGTACACATCAAAGGCGGTTATGTAAATCAATACAGCTGGAATTTTCTGTGACATGTAGAACGGCCATCTGTCTGCACCAGTGTTGTTCGTATTTACAACTACGCCTCTACTCTGCAAACCAACGTGAAAAGCATGGCAGAGGGTGCGTCCCGTTGCATCAGTTATTAGAGTTTCTTCTAGTTCCACTCACATAGGGAACGCTGGAAGAATGAATGCCTCTGTGCGAACTGTAATTATTCTAATCTTGTCCTCGCGACCCTATGTGAGCAATAGGTTGGCCTGTAGTATATTCCTAGAGTTATTGTTTAAGGCCGGTTCTTGCAACTTTTTAAGTAGGCTTTCCCGGGACAGTCTAGTCTCTTCAGCATCTCTGCGACACTCTCCCACGAGTCAAACAAACCTGTGAGCATTCGTGCTGCCCTTCTCTGTATACCTTCAATACCTGCTGTTAGTCCTGTTGGGTGGGAGCCCAAGCACTTGAGTAATATTCTAAAATGGGTCGCAGGAGTAGTTTGTAAGCAACCTCTTATGCAGACTGATCGCAATTCCCGAGTATTCTACCAATAAACCGAAGTCTACCACTTGCTTTAGCCACGAATGACGCTATGTGCTCATTCCATTTCGTATACTGTTGTCACCAGCCCTGGGAGGGTATATTAGAGAGTGAACAGCGTCACATGTTGAGTGATCAATGTGAAGGACACGGAGATAGCGCATACACGTTTGAGGCAGCGTTATCAGCACCTGACAGTTTGAAAGCGCCTCGTTATGGGAATACATTTGGTCGGATGATCGGTAACTGCAATATTCAGTTTCATGGGGCACTCGGATATGACAGTGGTACTACAAAAAGAACTGGAGAAAACGACTCGAAAAACACAAGGGCAACTGCAGAAGAGGGGAGATTGACAAATCAGTTGTTGTAGAACGTGGTTTATAGCCAGGAGACCACCACATTCATTTTGATAGGACTCAAGTACTGACAGCCACAAGCGTATACCACGAAAGGCTATACAGAGAGGCCATAGAGACTGTGAAACACCCCAGGTATTTCAGTAGGAAGGAGAGTGTGTGAAATTGAATGAAATTTGGATTCCGCTGCTGAAGAAGATGTGTTCCAGTCTTCCACCAAGGGGTGATAGTAACTGCGGACGACGGCAGTCGACAAAGGCCAATTGCGCTCGCGTATTCAAAACATGTGACGACACCCAATTTCGCGGAAGCGAAATTTTGCTGTAGTCAGTAGTGAGCCACGGTGTGAACCGAACATTCAATAAAGCTATTATCCCCGTTGAAAATGAGCCCCGCAGATGGGGACCAAACACCTGGTTTTAAAGTGAAATCCCATCGACCACGGCATAATACCGCGAATATTTCATTAATTGTGACAATTTCGGCGAAAGTTTGCATTTTACAATGTCTGCGTTATGGTGAGGAACTGCTATGGTTAGCAAGAACCCCAGATGTGTCTCTGATGAAACGTGCGTGGGACCAGCCCGAACGTCAACTCCGTCCCAGCGCCATTAACCAGGACATTATGGCCAGTTACAGTGCCTGCTGACCAGCTTGCTTCGGCATAGAATACAACGGCTTCATGGCACCTTTCCCAACCGAATCACTGCATGCATACAGATCAGAGAGGTTACAATGTCCTACTGATAAATGAGCTCATACTGCCACGTGCTTTATAAATTTGACTCGATTTTTTCGTGACTGACGTAACAACATAGTCTCTCTCAAACTGTAAAGTTTCTCATCGCTCCTGCCCCCATTCAAGGTGCTTCATTTTCTCTGTGCGGCAGTGTATTTAATTTAACCTCTTGTTTGCCTCACAAAAACAAACAACTGCCGCAGGGTACGATAAACCGACACTCCAACACACAAATTGCCTGTACTTCGGAACACAAATGCCTCCATTATTTTGATAACCATCTGCATAACCGTCGTAATGTTTACACGGCGACTTCGTTTATGACCGGAAGCGTACTGTCTGTCTTTTTCGGCGTGAACATTACGAGGAACACTGGAAAATTAGTAGACTGAAGTTCGGTGAAGACATTAGAAGAGCGAGCCCACAGTCTCTCGACGCGTCTGGCAAGGAGCGGGTGCCGTTTTTATGGCGGCCGTGTAACAGATGATAGCGGCGCCGTTGATGGGCCGGCTTAATCCCGGCGCGTTAATGTGCAGTGTAAACACATTAGGAGCGCCGGCGGGATCCGTTTCACAGCCCGGCGGGTGCTTACCGTGTTTACGAGCGCCGGGGGCGCCGACGGCAGCGCTCCGTCCTCCACACCCGCGGCGCCTACCTGTCACAGGCACACACGCGTGCGCTCTGAAAGGGCTCCGCATCTGTCCCCTAACACCGTCCACAGGACAGCACGGAGTACCTTCTCGAATCTCTGATGGGTTATTGGACAGCGAACGTTCAGTAGAAAGTAAAAGACTCTCTCTTCACCAGTGTTTAACCCGTCGTACGGGCTCCGCAGTTTTAACGGTTTGACAAATTCATTTTTTTAAACTTCGTACAAGCAAAGAAGCGAAATGTGGAAGGAGTATATGGAGGTCCTATACAAGACAGACGAACTTGAAGGCCATCTTATTAAACGGAAGTGGACGTAGATGAAAACGAGACGGGAGACATGATACTGCGAGGAGAATCTGGCAGAGCACTGAAAGGCCTGAGTCTAAACGAGACCTTGGGAGTAGAGACATTAAGTCAGAGCTATTGACAGCCTTGGGAGAGCCAGTCATAACAAAACTCTTCCATCTGGTATGTTGTCATGGGGGAAGCCTCGTCAGAGAGGTCCACCGCATGAGCGTCTAGGGTTGCTTCCCGTTGCCTTCCACTGATGATGATGAAATGATGATAATGAGGACAAAACAACACCCAGTCCGTGAGCGGAGAAAATCTCCGACCCAGCCGGGAATCGAACCAGGCGTGACAGACTGGGGTGACAGTCCGCCGCGCTGACCACTCAGCTATCGGGGCGGACGCAAGATATATGAGGCAGGCGAAATCTCCTAAGATTTCAGGAAGAATGTAATAATTTCAATCTCAAAGCAAACTTGCTGACAGGTGAAAATTACCTAACTATCAGCTTAATAAGTCATAGGTGCAAAAAACTGACACGCGTTCTTTACAGAAGAAAGGAAAAATCTGGCGGAAACCGACCTCGGAGAAGATCAGTTTGGATTTCTTAGAAATGTAGGAACACGCGCGGCAATACTGACCCCACGACTCCTTTTAGAAGATAGGTTAGGGAAGACAAACCTATGTTTATAGCATTTTCAGACTCAGAGAATGCGTTTGATAGTGTTGACTGGAATGTTCTCTTTCAAGTTGTGAAGGTAGAAGAGCAAAATACAGGGAGCAAAAGACTACTGACAAGTTGTACAGTAACCAGATGGCAGTTATAACGCCTATCCCCGGCGTTATTCAATCCGTACATTGACCAAGCAGTGAAGGAAGACAAAGAAATATTTGGAGTAGTAATTAAAAGTTCAGGGAGAAGAAAAAAAAAACTTTGAGGTTTGCCAATGACACTGAAACTCTATCACGGAAAAGAAGAGTAGCTGAACGGAACAGACAGTGCCTTGAAAGGAGGATATAAGATAAACATCAACAACAGAAAAACAAGGATAATGGAATGTAGTTGGATTAAATCAGGTGATGCTGACGGAATTAGATTAGCAAACGCGATACTTAGTTCAAATGGCTCTGAGCACTATGCGACTTAACTTCTGAGGTCATCAGTCGCCTAGAACTTAGAACTAATTAAACCTAACTAACCTAAGGACATCACACACATCCATGCCCAAGGCAGGATTCGAATCTACGACCGTAGCGGTCGCTCGGCTCCAGACGGCAGTGCCTAGAACCGCACGGCCACTCCGGCCGGCAAACGAGAGTAGTAAATGAGCTTCGCTATTTGGGCAGCGAAATGACTGATGCTGACTGAAATAGAGAGGATATAAAATATAAACTGGCAATGGCAAGAAAAAACGTTTCTGAGAAAGAGAAATTTGTTAACATCGAATACAGATTTATGTGTTAGAAAGTCTTTCCTGAAGGTAGTTGCCTGGAGTGCAGCCTTGTATGGATGTGAAACATCGACGATAAGCAGTTTAGATAAGAAGAGAACAGAAGCTTTTGAAATGTGGTGCTGCAGAAGAATGCCGACGATTAGATGGGTAGATCACATAACTAATGAGGAGGTGCTGAATAGAACTGGGCAGAAGAGAAGGGATCGGTTGATAGGAGACATTTTGAAAGAACAAGGTATCATCAGATTAGTGCTGGAGGGTTCAAATGGTTCAAATGGCTCTGAGCACTATGATACTTAACTTCTGAGGTCATCAGTCCCCTAAAACTTAGAACTACTTAAACCTAACTAACCTAAGGACATCACACACATCCATGCCCGAGGCAGGATTCGGACCTGCGACCGTAGCGGTCGCGCGGTTCCAGACTGTAGCGCCTAGAAACGATCGGCCACCTCGGCCGGCAGTGCTGGAGGGAAGAGAGTATGTGTGTGTGTGTGTGTGGGGGGGGGGGGGGGGGGGGTAAAAATAGTACGGGGAGACAAAGAGACGAATACAGTAAGCAGATTCAGAAGGATGTAGGTTGCAGCAGCCATTCGGAGATGAAGAGGCTTGCACAGTATAGAGTGCGATGGAGAGGTGCATCAAGCCGTCTTCGGAGCACGATAACAATAACAAGTTACCAGATCCACTGTTGAGACGTGCCGCGAGTCGACAGGTCGCACCACACTTTCAGTAGTATTCATATTTGGCCAAGTTAAAACCGATACCGGTATTTTGGTTCCGAATAACCGATATTCTTCGGTATTTTTTTGGTCTCTGTTATAACAGGTGTTTTTTTAATTATTACTAACAAGCGAGTAAAATACCAAAATATCAATTAGTCAAAGCAACAGTGCTAAAACTTTTTAAATAAACCTTTTTTAAAAAAGGAGTAATTTTTATTCGTAAGATTTGTATTGGTTTGAAATATTACGTCATTATAGAAAACGCGAAAAACGATGACGGCTATTCTAATAACAATGCCTACAGAAACGAACAACAGACACATGGCGTAAGAATCGGTACAGCATTTCTGAGACAATAACGTTCCTGTTGCCGTGTGTCATGGCTTAAGGCACCTGTATACACGGAGTGTGCACGACTTTACCCCGTAACAATGATGTACTATGCTTCATTTGCTTCAAAGCATTAAATATTTGTCATTTCTATGAAATAATAAAGTTGGTAGGAAATTACGGTAACAGGAATAAATTAAAAACTTAACAATTCATTCATAGTGTACAATGAGGGACATACACGAAAAACAGAGTTCTTCAACCTCAGTTCTCACCCTTCAGCAATAACTACTCGTAATGCCCAAATAGCAGTAGGATCCCGACTGCAACACGACTTTTGAGCGGAGTTTCAAAAACTGAGAATACCGGTTGTTTTCTTTCTGTAGAATTCAACCACTTACCACGTTTCGAGAAAAGCAACGAACAGTGGATGAAGTGAGTTTTCTTTTATTTGCCTGTTTAATAAAATATTTTGATTCTACTTACCTTGAAACTGAGAGTCAGAATTTTTCAACATTTGTTCGATTTCGACGATTATTATAGGTAATAATAGCAATAAAAATCGAAACTTGGTTATTTCAGAAGCTTGGACAACGCACTAACAATGCAACAACACAACGGACACTGAAGACATTCACATCAATTTCCTTCCATTAAATGTATTCGCAATTGCGAATATGGACAACTATCATCAGTATTATGGAATGAAGGCAACGAAAATTTGTGCCTGACCGGGACTCGAACCCGAATTTTCCGCGTATCGCGAGCGGTCGCCTTGCCATCCGATTATTCGTATATGACTCACGGCCAGACCCAAATTTCCATATGTCGTCATGCATGTGTCTCCAATCTGTACTCGCACATCCATTATGTATATATGCATGCACGTCCGAAGGATTATTGCATCATAATTCGGAATAACAGAGGCACTGCAGTATCGTAATTATCCGCCGACACCGTGCAAAAGACTTTCAAGTAAAATGTCTCCCCTGTGTGGGAATATACGTAATGAATGTGCGCGTTCAGGTTGTAGATACACGGTTGACGACATATGGAAATGTGGGTGTGGTCGTGAGTCGCGCTCGTGTAGCCGAATGGTAAAGCGATCGCTCGCGATACGCGGGAAATCGGGGTTCGAATCGCGGTCCGGCACAAATTTTCATTGTCGACAATCCATCGTTCAGCTGATGGTTGTCCATATTCGCAGTTGTGAAAACATTTAATGATTTCATAAGGGGCTGCATGTCCGAAGGAACTTTGCATCGTAATTCGCTCAAACACAGACACTGCAATAAAAATGTTCAAATGTGTGTGAAATCTGATGGGACTTAACTGCTAAGGTATCAGTCCCTGAGCTTACACACTACTTAACCTAAATTATCGCCGGCCGGTGTGGCCAAGCGGTTCTAGGCGCTACAGTCTGGAACCGCGCGACCGCTACGGTCGCAGGTCCGAATCCTGCCTCGGGCATGGATGTGTGTGATGTCCTTAGGTTAGTTAGGTTTAAGTATTTCTAAGTTCTAGGGACTGATGACCTCAGCCGTTAAGTCCCATAGTGCTCAGAGCCATTTTTTGAACCTAAATTATCCTTAGGTCAAACACACACACCCATGCCCGAGGGAGGACTCGAACCTCCGCCGGGACCAGCCGCACAGTCTATGACTGCAGAGACTCTGCAACATCGTGATTCCTTCCAGGAAATGCAAACTTCTTATTTCGTTACTCGTACTATGAAAGAAACTCTGTAATTCCTTCATGACTGTTTGCCTTATATGCATCTACAGCTGTCATATACGTTTTCTTCAGACATTGTACTATTACTTTCGTAGGAAGCCTGACTTCCACTACTGTAAGGATTATTTTCAATTGTTTATATTATTTGCTAGACTCTGGAGGTCGCTATGCAAGTACTTTAATGATTCCTTGCTTCACTCCTTTATCCCTCTTGCCGTGTAGTGGAGGAGAGGGCCCATCTCCATTCCATACTACGACCACGAGTTCCCTGTCCCGTGTGCAAAGTGATATGTCTCCTTTGTGACGGTCTTTCACCGCAAAGCGCGCGCGCTGGGCGGGTTCGAGTAACTGGACGTGGGAACGCGTAAGGTCGGCCCTGTGTGGCGCAGCCGAGCGTAGCGACGCGGGACGATCCCCGCTATCGGGAGCTGTCCGCTCAAAGGCTGCTTCTGTGACCTCTGCCAAAAGTCAACCAACGTCTCCAATAGGGTCGGCCGTCGCGCATTGTGCCGCCACAAAGCGCCGCCGTCGCCTGTGCGCGCGGCCCTCCTTCGCTCCTGCTCGACGACCGATGCCCCGATAAAGAGACTGCAACTCGCGAGGCTCTGTTTATCTCACTGCGCGCCTGTCGCCCGCACAATTGGCGCGTTCTTTTTTTTCCCTCTCGCAGCGGACGAAAGGGGGGGGGGGGGGGGGGGGAAACGTTGCGGTGTCTACCTAGAGTAACGCGTGTTTTAACAGCTTTCGGTAGTGATCCTGGATTTTACGGTGTACCCGGTGCAGGTTCTATTTCGGATTGGAGACCTATTTTTGTTTAAAATCGGGGAAATGGCGCATTAAATCACACGCGCGCAGAGTACTGGTCCTCCACCCGTGCCACCCCTACATTTACGAGCCACCCCCCCCCTCCCCCGCCCCCCCCCCCCCACACACACACACACACACACACAGCACCAGCAGCTTTAGCCGGCCTGCGGTGGCAGGCTCTCTAATGTTCGCGTCGCTCTCGCGCGTTCCGTAACGGCTTTACTGTCCCTGCTATCTTCAGCCGGGGACAAGCCTCTTACGAGGCGCCCGCGCCGAGCTTTGCAGCAGCCTTTTTCGCGGTGCCCTCAGCCCGTGGGAATGCCGTGAACCTATTCACTCGCTTACACCTGTACACGGTTCCTACGCAGCCTTTTTTCTCGTTTTGCACGAATCATTTATAAACAACTACGCTACGAAAGCGGATGCCTTAGCGTGTGTAATCATAACCCTATGGTATTCCATTTTTTTAATAGTATGATTTTCACCCAAACGCCCGTGAAACATAGCAGCTTTGTTATACAAACCCTTTCAAAGAGATTCCCTTCTTGACAAGACAATATACAAATCTGGAGTATTTATGTTGAACTACCGAACCCGGCAATGCTTCACAATTGCAAAATATGTGTGGGAATTGGACATACGCCGTAATCTCTTCTTCCTGATCTTCCTGTCCATTTCCCCATCTCTCCTCTCTCTGTCTATCAGCTCCTCCTCACTCTATGTCCCTCTCCTCCACCCATCTATCTCCATCTCCTCTGCCTCCTCTCTCTGTCCACCTCCAGCTTCTCCCTCTTTATGTTCATTTCCCTCCCCCCTGTCCCCCTCACTGTCCATTTCCTGTTCCCCCTACCGCTAACCTTCAGTACTGTTTATTGTTACAGCCAACGAAACCCTGATTGGAACAGAAGACGCTAAAAATACGTGGGTAAATCGGTTGGCATCTTTGACATACGGAACATGAGAGAGACTTCTCCCGTCGCTGGACCTGTGAGGGTAACAGCTTCTATGGCAGTATTTGACATAGTCTAGTGTGTAAACAAGCAAAATGTATAACCTACGTCAATACGAATGTGTATTATAGTGTTACGTAAAATTGAATGTAGTGTAAAAGTTTGAAGTAGGTCAGTCAAGACCTTTGAGATTTTTGATAACAAAGTTTCCCTCATATGTTTACAGCCTATGTATATCTGAATCTTTATTAGGCTACGGGCTGTGCGGTTCTAGGCGCTACAGTTCAAATTCGAATGGCTCCAAGCACTATGGGACTTAACATCTGTGGTCATCAGTCCCCTTGACTCAGAACTACTTAAACCTAACTAACCTAAGGATATCACACACATCCATGCCCGAGGCAGGAATCCAAACTGCGACTGTAGCAGCAGCGCGGTTCCAGACTGAAGCGCCTAGAGAAGTAAATATAGATTCTGAATGCCGAACTGACAGCAGTTCCAAGGAGTACTAGATCATACTTTCTATGTAAAATGACTCATTTTCTTAATGTAAGCGTACATAAACCTCATATTTAGTATTAATGGGTAGGGTGATGCGTTGACAGGATATATTACTTTAGCTGCAATAACTGTGTATGACTGTTAAATAATTTTATGAACGCAGTGTTTTAATTGCTGTTAGGTAACAAGGCTGCCGATTAGTTTGTCAAAGCAACAAATAAATAAATATTATTGCGTAATGAGAAACAGTCAATTTGGACAAAGTTTGAAAATTAAATCACTAAATATGCAACTAGTAAAATTCTGCTATCTGAGATAGTAAACGTGAGCTAGAAATATGAACCGTAAGTGGCATCCTTTGTGTATAAAATCACAAAGGTCATCTTTGCTCCAAAGCGACCAGGAAGTTACGCCAATAAAAAACAATTTGTTGTAATTTTTCAAGCTTTGTCGTTGATATTTGACCTGTTGAATAATCGGGTCTTCTGCCGGTTGTTCGTGTCGTTCTAGCACGGTATTTCGACGGAATGACTCGGTGTCTTCTTTAAGTGTTACCTGACATCGTGGGACATAAAAAAAAGAGCGAGTCACGCCGTCGAAATATCATGCGAGAACGACACTAACAACCGGCAGAAGACCCGATTATTCGACATATCGAAGAATTTGTTGATTAGTGGGGCAGTTGGTTGCATCAGAAAACCATGGAGAGACCGGACAAAGCGGAAGGAGCACATCGCCAAAGGGACTGGGGAAGAAAGAAGGAAAATTGCAGTTTAACCTGCTGTCGACCTCGAGGGCGTTAGAGGCAAGACACTGAGGAGTGTCTAGCTCTGAGCACTATGCGACTTAACTTCTGAGGTCATCAGTCGCCTAGAACTTAGAACTAATTAAACATAACTAACCTAGGGACATCATACACATCCATGCCCGAGGCAGGATTCGAACCTGCGACCGTAGCGGTCGCTCGGTTCCAGACTGTAGCGCCTAGAACCGCACGGCCACACCAGCCGGCCGAGGAGTGTCTGGTTGGAATGTGTGGAACAGGAGTTTAGAGGATGCTTGCGGCCAACTACGTCGAAGCGACGTATCAAAAAGAAGAATAGACTTTATGTGCTATCAGACAAATAACCCCGCTTCAGACAACACGTGCAAATGGCGGACAGAGGAGAGATGTGCTGATGAGATCAACAGCACTAACCTTCGCGGTGATGGGACACAGTAGCAGGGCATCAGCGACTGAAAGTATAACGTGGGAATCATTAGCTCTCTTGGCCGCAGACACGCCTCTTGTCAATCAGACTTATTAAATCTAGTAGTGTTCGATAATTTAAGAGTTAATGCAACATTAGTCTACGCCATGCGCCCCGGCAAAAGCTCGGAAACAGATACGGAGAATCAGAGTGCGCAGTGTTCTCAATTTTTATAGGGAAAATTATTACGGGTCCATAGCTGATATCATTTCAGTACATTAACCAGCTGCAGCTGCAGTGCTTCTTTATTCATTCTCTGACGATCCATTTCGAGGTTAAAGCCTCTGTATCAAAGGCTTATCACCTATCAAACAGCCTTAACAGTTTATACAAAGGCCACAAAAAGTGAAAATTAAGATCAAAATTACATAAGCTCGTTGAAATCAAGTCATAAGTTGTTATCGTGATAACCGTCTTAGATAAAAGAGCTTTTTTTCTGACGCGGGATGAAAGATTCTTATTTTAGATGTGATGTGACTGCTACGTATGACGTTTAAACACAATGGCAATTTTGGTATCGTTTCACATAATTTACGGAAGCAAGCGCTGATAAGTTTTTCGCGAGTTTTGATGTTGTAGTGTAACCGATTGTAAAGGTGAAAGTGGAAGAGGCACTGGTCGAAATCAACTACTTGAAGTTCGTGCGCCCTTTGTGTCTGGGTGAACATTATCAACTAACACGGCGCAAGTTTGTCTATGGCGTCAATGATGTATAGACTGTGCTGAGTGTGGAGCTGTATATTTCCGAGTATGCTGCATACGTCGCATGCACAGAAACGGGGGAACTATAGCGGCGTCTGTAAACATTGTAGGTTATAACCTGTTTTGGTCGAGCTCACTCCTATTATAGGAACGGATTGCAAGCTTTCGTGTCTTTTTAATCATTGTTTTGTTGTTCGCCTTATTTACGTTACTCAGTGACAAGGCACTCAACGTCCTGGCATTTTTTCCAACTAGTGTTCTCCTACAAGAGGGACGTGTTCTTCTTTGACAAGAACATTTGCCGTGAATTCTGCTGTGACCGTTAATTAACTCTATTAACGTTGCTTTTTCCTACATTTTGGTACTATATTTCGATTTTTTGTAAAAAACGATAGTCCCTCATAGTCTCAATTTTACCAGAGATGCCGAATCCAGAGCAGACAGCTTTCACGACACACGCAATTTTGTGCTGATGTGCGAACGAAAATGAGCACTTGAAACACGACGAGACTCAGTACAGGAATAAATCGCCAGGGGCGCTGCAGTAGATTCACATGTCTCAACCAGTCAACTGAGGCAAGGAAGTCAGTCGTGTATCAAGGGCCTCCTGCCAGAAGCGAGGACGCGAAACGCTACCGACAGCGACGTGCAGTTTGTCCAGCAGGCTGGCCCCGCGTGGCCGCAGCGAGGCAGCGTGGGCCGCGCCACACCAGCAGGCAGGTGAAGGTCTTCCTCTTCCTCTTCCTCCTCTCCCCCCCCCCCCCCCCCAGGTAACGCCGTAGCGTAATCTGATCGGCGAGCACGCGGCCCGCAATTAGCGACAGCGGCGGCGCATTAGCGCCACAACGAACGCTCTCGCTGCACAGCCGCTTTTTGGCTTTAGATCGCAAATGCAATCTGTGGCTGCCCCCAGATGCGGAAAGATCCTCAAAAAAAATGGTTCAAATGGCTCTGAGCACTATGGGACTTAACATCTATGATCATCAGTCCCCTAGAACTTAGAACTACTTAAACCTAACTAACCTAAGGACATCACACACATCCATGCCCGAGGCAGGATTCGAACCTGCGACCGTAGCGGTCTCGCGGTTCCAAACTGAGAAAATATATGGTATGATTGTCTGAAAAACAGTGCTGTGAGACCGCCGACTTGGGAGGGCACTTTAGTCGACTGTGCCGCTGGTGTCCCGGGCATCGATCTTCGATGGTGCGCACAGATTGTCCAATGTATGTATTACCACACTGGCACGAACTCTTATATACTCTGCAGTTCCGTAAACCGAGGTCATCTTTGGCGCTCTCCAGGAATGCCTGTGTCGCCGAAATAGTAAGATTGCCAAACAATCTAGCCGCAGATTAAAATTGCGCGGCAGACCAGGACTCAAATCTGGGATCTCTGCCTTTCGTTCTCATGTGCTCTGCTGACTGAACGATCTCGATCTCATACCTTTACTTCCGCAAGTGCGAGTGTTTCAGCATAGCGGTTACAAACTTTCAGGAGATATAGAACACACCCATACGATGGAAAATCACGTAGCATAGAGAACACCACATCTTTGAAGTCCGGGAGATGAGTGGCATGTATCACGGTGCGGCGTTCAGAATTTCGAACACCTCCTCCGATGACGATCGTCGTCTGTTTTTGGTCTTATTTCTTGGTTTCTGTTGTACTAAGCCTAATACAGATGTTGTCTCACCCTGCTCGTGTCCTTCCTTTCTTGTGTTTCGTGTGGTCACTACCGCGCCAGGAAAGCGTTTCCGACCAAGCATTGCTATGAGATTTTCACTCTGTCTCTCCTGAAAGTTTGTAACCGCTGTGCTGAGACACCCTGCATCTTGCGAGACTGGCGCCACTACACTTGACGATACTGCGGTGAAGCGGCTTAGCCGCAGCCTCCGGGACTCTCTCCAGAGTCATACCGGGTTGGCAAACAGTTTTAATCTACTAGGAAGGTTCAAATCAGTTCATACTCCGCTGCAAACTTCATTTTGGAATCGAGCCCTACTCTACAACAGGCCAGAGTCTTGCACAAAGTTTGCTTAACAGATGCGCTGCACTTTTCCAGACTCGTTACAACAAACCCAAATAATGATTCGTCTTTCCTATTTCTGATTTTCCGTATTCGTTCCGTTTCACATCACTTCGTAGTATTACCAGTGAGTATGCAAGCGATATAATAAGCTGTAGGTGTTCAGCGCTAACACTGTAATCAGATACTATCCGGTAGGTTTTCTTCTTCGTGGACGATGTCTTGTATTTATACACATGTCAAGAGAACTGCCATTCAGCACAGGTATTCACGGAACATGTCGTCTCATAAAAGCGGCCAGCGTACATCTTTGACCCACGACATTACGAAAATTATTCGCGTGACATCACATTCATTGGTTTCTCCAACCCAAAACCAAACTGTCGTCTTCTAGCTTAACTTACACCTCGGGCTACACTACAGCTCAATCTTCTATCACGACCTACATTTCAAAAAGTAATACAAAGGAAAATTCATGTTGCTCAAAAGAAATGTTGTTCGTGTTCTGTTCTACCTCTGTTTGCGCATGTATGCAATTACAAGTAACACGCCAAAAAAATGGCAACTGTGTCTGAATAGCGAAAAACGTGAGGTCATCTACATGAGTACGAAAAGAAATCCGTTAAGTTTTGATTACACGATAAATTCCACGAACTGAAACGTTGTCAGTTCAACTAAATACCAAGGAATTACAATAAGGAACAACTTACATCGATCACATGACAATGTCATGGGAAACGCAAACTAAAGACTGCGTTGTATTAGGAGATGCAACAGGTTTACTAAAGAGACTGCCTAAACTATGCTTGTCCGTCCTCTTTTGGAATAACAGTGCGCGGTATGGGAGCCTTATTACACAGGATTGATGGAAGACATCGAAAAATCCAAAGAAGGCTAGCTCCTCTTGTATTACCGCGAAATAGGGGAGAGTGTGTCACGGATATGATAAGCGAGTTGGGTGGCAGTCATTAAAACAAAGGTGCTTTTCGTTGCGGTGAGGTCTTTTCGCAAAATTTCAATCGCAAACTTTCTCTTCTGAATGTGAAAGTATTTTATTGTCGGCAATATGAGATATCAGAGCTCACACGGAAAGATTTCAGTGTTCGTTTTTCCCGCACGCTGTTAGACTGTGGAAAGATAGGGAAGTAGTGTGAAGGCGGTTCGATGAACCCTCTGCCAAGCACTAGGTGTAAATTGCAGAGCAATGTACGAGGGGCGTTCAATAAGTAACGCGACACCCTTTTATCTGAAAGCAGTTTGGTTTTCTTCGGCATTCCAATACACCATATTATTGCCCTTTCTTTTTGTTACAAAATCCTATGAGTGGACCTGTACGCCCGCATGGTACCACTCGACTGGTCGACGACGAGCTAAAGTCTTGGTTCGTCAGTAACCTTTCCACCGTCCAGTACTGCTTCCCGCGGAGTGCATCTTTCATTGGGCCAAAGAACTGGAAATCGGAATGTGTGGAATCCGGGCTGTATGGCGGACGAGGAAGAGCGACCCGATTTCTGTGAAAATACTCGATAAAAAATTGTGGCGATCAGCACCGATGGCCCTTCGAATGCCCCTCGTGGATGTAGACGTACGTCTCCAGTCAGAGCAGAGTCTGATATCGGTAGGTACAATTCTCTCGCGTCCAACAACTTGTAATGACTCCCTACTATTCGCTGGGCGCAACTCACAGAGACGCTGGCGCAGCTTTCGGAAGCTGCATAAGGCAAATGCGCCGAGTCTGCTGTTTCGTCCTCTGCAGCGATGCGCCCGCAGTTTTATACGTGCAGCGAAGACGAACAGTACACGTAGACCGCGCCTCTTTCGGACTCCAAATAAATGCCAATGCACGAGCAGAATGGAGACAAAGGCGCGCGCGGTGTGAGTGGAGGTGAGGCGCGCTGCGGCGGGCGGCCTCTCCGCCTGCAAAGCCGCTTACGGCGCCCGCGGCGGCGGATTAGCCGCGCGAGTTACCGGCCGCAATCGCTGCCGCTACCGCTGCCATCTCTGCACCGCACCGGCTGGCGTGAAAGCCGAATCTGCAGCCGCGCCGCGACGGCGAAAGCCGCGGGACAAAGCGCGCGCCGCCCGCTGTGTTTGCAGCACTCCAAAAACTGTTTCTGCACTCGCATCTGCATTTCTGTAATAGTCGCCAGTGAAAAAAAAGGGAAAAAGAGAGGCAGTGTTACAGCCGCACAAAGCGAGGCGTAATTCGTTCCCCGCGTCAGACCAGTTGTCAGCGAGCTAACAAGCCGCCTTCTCCCGCACGGTCGGAACGGAAATGAATAAAATGCAGAACGCGAGCGACAGCACGGCGTGCACAAACAACCTGCCACCAAGTTATAAAGAACTTGACACAGCTTACGAGAGAGGCGTTCCTCTCGAACGGGTCTCTATAGCTGATGAAACGAAAACGTCTTCAAAGTACTACACAACGGAAAAAAATGAAGTTAGTACTATACTTTGGAAAATGAACGTTGGAAACAATACGAAAACCTCGTATTGGCGGCTTGGGCAAGGTCCTTCAACCTGGTATGGAGGGTCAAGTGCGCATCTGCATCGTGTGAGTGACGGTGATCAGCGAGTATGCAGTGGTGCGGTTTGTTTGTGTTGTCACGAACAGGTGGTGTGATAAGGTGTACCGCCACAATAGCACAAAGAAGACGACCGAACTTCACACCCAGTCTGACGGCCGCGAATCCTGATCGGTAGTGCTACTTACCTTCACTCTGAATATGTTCGTCTATTTGTGACCCGAACATCGGAGTTATAAGTGCCATTAAATACATCGGTTATTCGTTTATTAAACTCCGATCGGTCGCGAACTGGGAACCACTGTGAAAATCCGATGAAGCTTTACACTCATGTGTTGGACAGTCTCCAGTATGCCCATCGACCGAGTCACGAGATCTTTTCAGATCCGAGCGCACAGTGAGTTCGTAAAGATGCCTAGAAAGCAGTGTCTCCCGCTAAGGACGAGTGCCTGCTGAGAGATTTCGCCTGATTTCGTGCAGCCACACACAATGTAACTGCAATGCATTTCCTTCTTCATTACAATTCTCGGTCGTAAACTGCGGGGGCAATGAAGACGCTCCCGCAGCGCTTATGGTGGGAAGTGCTTCATCACCGGCCCTTACAGCCCGCACTTTGCTCCCTCAGATTTTCTTCTCTTTGCTCCCATGAACCGCTGGCTGTGAGGACAGCATCTCGGCATAGACAACGAGCTGCAGATTAGCGTAGAGAGCTGTAGGAAACCACAAGCGGCGGCCTTCTGCGAGAAGGGTATTGGAAAGTTGGTCCCACGCTACGAAAGATGCGTAACTTCGATCGGCGACTAGGCAAAGAAGCAGATGGAAGATATAGCTAAATATTGCAAATAAAACATTATTGATTTTCACTGTGGTTCCCATTTCGCAACTAATCGGATCTTAATAAACGAATAGTCCTAGGCCGGCCGCGGTGGTCTAGCGGCTCTAGGCGCTCAGTCCGGAACCGCGCGACTGCTAGGGTCGCAGGTTCGAATCCTGCCTCGGGCATGGATATGTGTGATGTCCTTAGGTTAGTTAGGTTTAAGTAGTTCTAAGTTCTAGGGGACTGATGACCACAGATGTTGTCCCATAGTGCTCAGAGCCATTTGAACCATTTTTGAATAGTCCTAGTAATTAGGATTACAATATTTACTGGACATCAAACATTAATACTACATAAATCGCCGCATCCTTATATCCGACGAAAATTAAAGTTCATGAGAAAATAAGCGTAGAAAGAACAGACAAACGACGTGCCAAACTTCGCCCTCCGTCACAGGAATCAATCGGTAACACTTGACATCAACGTAAACACATTCAGTTTTCCACAATAGGCCACGATAGCACAGATACCGCGCGGAAAATTTTCAAGGTATATCACCTGTAGTTGAGCCCTGCTGACAGAATCAGACTCTCGTGCACTACAGCAAGGCGAGTCAACGAATTCGCAGAAGCAGAACGTCGTCGTAAGCGGTGTGCAGGAACAGCGAGTCACAAAACGGGAGCGTAACGTTGATGACGACGATCTGCTTCAGTTGGCTGCCCTAAGAGAAGCTGAATTCCGTCTGCTCTGTAGCCGATTATATTGCGAACTTCCCGGCACTAACGTGGCGAAGTTTTCGCCTTTTGTAACGCAGCCGCTAAACCTAAAATGTTTATCGTCTCTGTCATCGATGCGCCTCCGTCCATCGATGGCAACGGCAAAAGACTCTCTTTTTTAAAAGCTTTCAGTTTCGGAAGATAAATGTCCAGTCTCCAGAGATAAAAAGTACAGTAGTCCCGCGACACAGGATGGTGTGGCAGCCTTCGATTATACAGGCCATGATATAAGGAACAGCATGAGCAAATCAGAATTCAAAGCAATGATGATACACTATGTGATTAAAAGTATCCAGACTCCTGGCAGCCAATGACTTACAAGTTCATGACGCCCTCCACCGGTAATGCTGAAATTCAATATGGTGTTGGCCCACCCTTAGCCTTGACGACAGTTTCCAATCTCGCAGGCATACGTTCAATCAGGTGCTGGAAGGTTTCTTGGGAAATGGCAGCCCATTCTTCACAGAGTTCTGCACTGAGGAGAGGTATCGAAGTCGCTCGGTGAGGCCTGGCACGAAGATGGCGTTCCAAAACATCCCAAAGGTGTTCTATAGGATTCAGGTAAGGACTCTGTGCAGGCCAGTCCATTACAGGGATGTTATTGTCGTGTAACCACTCCGCCACAGGCCGTGCATTATGAACTGGCGTTCGATCGTGTGAAAGATGCAATCGCCATCGCCGAACTGAACAGTGGGAAGCAAGAAGTTGCTTAAAACATCAATGTAGGCCTGTACTGTGATAGTGCCACGCAAAACAACAAGGAGTGCAAGCCCCCTGCAAGAACCCATACACACCATAACACCACCACCTCCGAATTTTAATATTGGCACTACACACGCTGGCAGATGACGTTCACCGGGCAATTGCCATACCCACACCCTGCCATCCGATCGCCACATCGTGTACCGTGATTCGTCATTGCACACAACGTTTTTACACTGTTCGATAGTCCAATGTTTCCTGTGTTGCTTATGAGCAGCCTCTCGACCATGAAATCCAAGTTTTCTCACCTCCACCCTGTCATAGTACTAGCAGTGATTCCTGATGCAGTTTGGAATTCCTGTGTGATGGCCTAGATAGATGTATGCCTATTACACATTATGACCCTCTTCAACTGTCGGCGGTCTCTGTCAATCAACAGACGAGGTCGGCCGGTACGCTTTTGTACTGCACGTGTCCCTTCACGTTTCCACTTCACTATCACATCGGAAGGGTACCTACGGATGTTTAGGAGTGTGGAAATTTCGCGCACAGACGTATGACACGAGTGACACCCATCAACTGACCACGTTCGAAGTCCGTGAGTTCAGCGGAGCGCCCCATTCTGCTCTCTCACGATGTCTAATGACTACTGCGGTCACCGATATGGAGTACCTGGCAGTAGGTGGCAGCACAATGCACCTAATATGAAAAAAGTATGTTTTTGGGGTTGTGTCTGGATACTTTTGATCACATAGTGTACTTTTGATCACATAGTGCAGCTCACCACTGAATATATATAGAAATAGGTATATTAGCAGAGAAATCCGCCGTTGCCCGGGTATTTATTTGTAGATATGCGTCCACGCCCGTACCACGCAACGTCTGGCCTTGAGCTTAATGTTTGAGATGTCATATCTCCTGAATTGTGTGTCGTAAAATGGTATAATTTTGCAGTTACATTCAATGGTATATTTGAAAGATGTCTGCAAAACATATCATGAATACGTTAGTACTAAAGAAGTAATAAATTATAACGTCAAGCTTCATGCTTTACTCTTACTTCATGAACAGTGGAAAATTAGGAAGCGTTAACTTTTTTTCCTTTCATCATTATGTACGGGGTTGTCAGCGAGAAAAAATCTCGCACAGGTTTCAAATTATATTCAGAGTTTGTTGGAAGTCGGCAAGTGCTCTCATTCTCAAAAACTGACTGAAAAAAGTGAGGCAATTCACGCGTCGCGTGCTAGGCTTCTTTTTCATCCGTAACCTCACCCGGGTGATAGCTAGGTGGTTCTTACCTCGCCCCTCCGCCGCCCCCCTCAGAGATCGTTGACTGACAGTAAGGTATGTGTGCACCAAGTCTGACTGAAACTGGTCCAGTACTTCACAAGACGTGGAACACAGACACATACATTTTTATAAAAGGTATGGATTTGGAAGGGAGAATTTATTAATAAAGATGGCGAATCGCAGAATCACAAAATGAGAAATAAAAGTAACAATTATGACAGTATGGATGAAGTCCACAGGCAATAATCTTCAAACCTTGTGATATCAAGCTCGGTATTTACATTGAAGCGCCAAAGAACCTGGTATATGCATGCGTACTCAAGTACAGAGATACGTAAACAGGCAGAATACGGCGCTGCGGTCGGCAATGGCTATATAAGGCAACAAGTGTCGGGCGCAGTTATCAGATCGGTTACAGATGCTACAATGGCAGGTTATCAAGATTTAAGTGAGTCTGAAAGCGGTGTTATACTCAGCGCAAGAGCGATGGGACACAGCGTCTCCGAGGCAGCAATGAAGTGGGGATTTTCCCGTACGACCATTTCACGAGTGTACAGTGAATATCAAAAATCCGGTAAAACATCAAATCTCCGACATCGCTGCGGCCGGAGAAAGATCCTGCAAGAACGGGTCCAACGACGACTGAAGAGAGTCGTGCAGAGTGACAGAAGTGCAACCCGTCCGCAAATTGCTGCAGACGTCAGTGCTGGGCCATCAACAAGTGTCAACATGCGAAACATTCCCGAAATATCATCGATACGGGCATTCGGAGCCGAAAGCCCACTCATGTACCATTGATGACTGCACGACGCAAAGCTGTACGCCTCGCCTGGGCCCATCAACACCGACATTGGACCGTTTATGACTGGAAACATGTTGCCTGGTCGGACGAGTCTAGTTTCGAGCTGTAGCGAGCGGATGGACGTGTACGGTTATGGAGGCAACCTTATGAATCCATGGACCCTGTATGTCATCAGGGGACTGTTCAAGCTAGTGGAGGTTCTGTAATGGTGTGGGGCTTGTGCTGTTGGTGTGATATGGGACTCCCGATTCGTTTGGATACGATTCTGACGGAAGCACCCTGTCTGACCACTTGCATCCGT
Organism: Schistocerca piceifrons; assembly: GCF_021461385.2. NCBI lineage: Eukaryota > Metazoa > Arthropoda > Insecta > Orthoptera > Acrididae > Schistocerca > Schistocerca piceifrons. The sequence continues at coordinate 751,818,683 of NC_060139.1, forward strand.
TCCATGTCCATTGTGCATTGCGAAGGACTTGGCCAATTCCAGCAGGACAATGCGACGCCCCACACGTACAGTAACATTCTCAAATTTCACAAAAAATGGTTCAAATGGCTCTGAGCACTATGGGACTTAACTGCTGAGGTCATTAGTCCCCTAGAACTTAGAACTACTTAAACCTAACTAACCTAAGGACATCACACACATCCCTGCCCAAGGCAGGATTCGAACCTGCGACCGTAGCGGTCGCGCAGCTCCAGACTGTAGCGCCTAGAACCGCTCGGCCACTCCGGCCGGCCAAATTTCCCAGCTAGGCGATATTCGTCTAAAGACACTTACAGGATTGTGAAAATACATTTTCCGAGACGATAAGCACCAGTAGCGAGCCACCAACGAACTGATCGACTATAACTACGGTTTAATTTCATACGTGTGGAGAGTGTGCTCACTATGAGCTGCGGAGACAGCTACCGCCCTCTCAGAAGAGCAATGTGTTCTGATCTAAAAATAGTCGCCGGTTTGAGAAAGTCGGCCGTGCAGCCTCAGTAAGGGTGCCGGGAAGGGAGCCAGACAAATTCTCCACGCATATGTCCGTGGACAAGCGAAGGCCGGCAGCCGGGCATCAGGTGCCTCGCAGCGCGCCGGCCAGGAGGCGAGCGGCGCACCGAAAGCAGCTCTCAGCTCTCTCGCAAACACCGAAAGCGTTTTACGCGAAGAAGTTTGCGCCGCGCACGGCAGAGTGCTAAAAATCGCCTTCGCTTCCCCGCCTCTGCGTATCGCTTCCGAATACGCTTCTGGACCGCTCGAGAGAGCGCTGCGCACTGTCAACTGTGGCTCGAGTACATCGATCGGGCGCCGAGTCCGAAGTGATTCTGTCCAAGTCGCGCGTGGAGTGCCTCCCCAGAAGTTTTCGACAGCCATCTCGACACACACACACACACACACACACTGCATCGCGGCGTCCAAACTTCTTATGCTCGACACAAATGAACTTGACGAGGATTCCGTTAACAGCCCCAGAGAGTTTAAGGTGTAAGATATTCACTTAGCCTATCTCACATCGTATCGTGGTTTTTACCTTACACTAGTGTGTGTGTGTGTGTGTGTGTGTGTGTGTGTGTGTGTTGATAGATCGGCTGTTGGAGTTAAAAGCAACAAACTGCGAGTCATCAGTCCCTTCAACTTAAATGTGTCGACCCAGGAATAGGCCTCACAAGAAGGATAGAGAAGGCAAATCCTGAGAAGCCTAGCTGTAAGAAAGAAAGATACAATAAGACAGAGCTAAAAACCAAGAAGAAGTAAGAGGGGAGTGAGAGGAGGTAAGGTGGGCGATCCTCTCTGCCCAGAATGCAGTTGGAGGTCCCTGGCGCAAGCTGTAGGAGACGCACACTCTGCATCCCACGAGCACCACCTCATCGTCCGTTACCCCAAAGAAACGAGCAACGCAGACAAGACGATAAAAGTTTAGGAAAGATAAAACACTAAAATCGGCAAACATAAAAGAGCAGGGAGAATGTGTGTGTGTGTGTGTGTGTGTGTGTGTGTGTGTGTGTGTGAGAGAGAGAGAGAGAGAGAGAGAGAGAGAGAGAGAGAGGGGGGGGGGGGAGTCATGTCGTTATAACTGTTAATAAAGTAGGAGGCTCATAGGCTGGCTTAACTAATCAAGGCACATCAGATTCCGCAGAAGGCAGCCCTATGCAGTTCATAGCCAGAGTCTAATCCATCAGTATAGCCAGAGTCTAATCCATACGAGTATATTGCATTTTAGTTTGCAGAATTTCTTATACCGGGTGTCTCTCCAATGGGTGGTTAAAAAGTTTCAAAAGGCTCCGAGCACTATGGGGCTTAACATCTGAGGCCATCAGTCCCCTAGACTTAGAATTACTTAAACCTGACTAACCTAAGGACAGCACACACATCCATGCCCGAGGCAGGATTCGAACCTGCGACTGTAGCAGCAGCGCGGTTCCGGACTGCAGCGCCTAGAACTGCTCGGCCACAACGGCCGGCTCTCCTATGGGTGGCCAAGGCGCATTTTCTCTGGTGTTTCGGCAGATATTTGCAACTTCGATTTTGCAAACATGTAGCTGGTGTCAGCCCAAACAAATGATCACGTCTTCCTCTTTTGAAACAAAATTATTTTTAAATCGGAATTCTACGTGCCTGTTCAATAGAACGCTACTGGATTAGTCTGGTGATATTCGTGTTACCGATATGTATTAACAGGAACAGTAAAACACGAAGAATAGCCGGCACTCCAGCAGCGACTGAGCAGCGCGCTTCTGCATGGCGGTAGCAGTCAGCGCAGGCCTGGGCGGTGCTGTTGCTACTGGAGCGCTCCTTATTCCTCGTATTCTACTGTCCCTGTTAATACATATCGGTAACACGAACATCGCTGGGGACCACTCTGTCGAGTGGGCTCGCAAATCTCCACTTTAATAATAATATTGTTTGTAAAGAGAAACAAACCGAACCTTTCCATCGATGCTGGGAGTCGTATGTAAGACGTGATGAGAAGCATTTGTTCTGGATGACTCCAGCTATATGTTGCAAAAACAAAATTGCAAATATCTGCCGAAACACCACAGAAAAGCGCCTGACGACTCCAAGAAGAAAGACCCTATATAAAGGGACTCAGTTGTCCATTGTTGGTATACTGTGCATTTTGATCGCCAGCCAGCCACTTCAAAATAGGATTCTTAAACAGTTAGCTGTACTGAAGATTTTATCTTGACGTGAGCGATTTTCAGATGAATAACTCGGTGGCCACGTAACATTCGCGCTGCGCTGCGCAGCACAACAAGGACTACTGAAAACGATTTGATAGTCTAATACAGCCAACCGGCCACGGCCGTCTTCATCACAAAACCCAGACGATTACGTGCAGTAACAGTTGAACATATTTAAGAGCAAAATGCTCTCGTCATATTAAATACTCTGTAAGAAGATAATATCCAAATCATGTAACTTTACAGACACTGGAATTGACATGAAGTTGGACATAGACGGTTTAGCAGCCTCCAATTATAAAAGTCATGATAAGAGCATTGTGAGACCACACATCCGACGTATGGCGCAACATGCCGCTTATTTTTCCTGGTACCACGACCGATATAACTAGAGACCTGTAACGCTCCTATGCCCATGTCGTTAAAATTCTCTAAATTGTCTGAATAAAGAAGGTGCTTATTTACTTCATCCCAAAAGGACACGGCGTTCACCTCCAGCGGCTGTTCCCTCTTACAGCACTTAGTGGCGTATATTGTACTTGGCTATGGAGCTACAATTTTACTGACAATTGCCAGCCTCATGTAAGCTCCAATGTCTATAATTTTATATGGTTTAAATATTATCTGCTTATGAAGTATTGTATAGATGATGAGACCATTTTTCTCTTAATCTGTTCATCTGTTACTAAATGTCATTGTATGGATTTTGTGATGAAGGCACCCATAATCGGTTTCGAACCAGGTTAAAGTAAAACCAGTTGCCTGTATTATACATATCATATTCTTGTACGGTTGCTGTCTCGCAGCTATGTTTACAAGTGTAAAATTAATGAAAAAAAATTGCCCGTGCCTACACCTGCCGCGCGGGGTAGCCGCGCGGTCTCAGGCGTCTTGTCACGGTCCATGTGGCTCCCCCGTCGGAGGTTCGAGTCCTCCCTCGGGCATGGGTATGTGTGTGTGTTGTCCTTAGTTTAAGTTAGAGTTTAAGTTAGATTAAGTAGTGCGTAAGCTTAGGGACCGATGACCTCAGCAGTTTGGTCCCACAAGACCTTACCACAAATTTCCAAAATTTGCCTAAACTAAAATGAAATCCCGAGTTTTGTTATCAACAGTTCAGAGTAAATTGCGTGAGCGTACGATACAGACTGTCGGCATCAGAACAGAGCTGAAATCGAAAGCGCCTTCTTGTGAACAGCTGTCACTCCCAGTAAACAACATGCCCTCTGTACCGTTGCCTTCTTCAGTGAAAAATTTTTTTTTTTTTTTTGCCAACCACGTATGTAGTCGGCTCTGTTCACATGGTAACCTAATTCGTCGTTCATTCTTGACTGTCTCCTGAATGTCCATTTATACGTGTTTGTCACTGATACCGGTTTACCCTTCTGACAACGTGCTCCCTCGGCGGTGTTACTGGTGCAACACTAATCTTCGTAGGAATCTTGGATCGTCTTTTGTGCGTTTAACGAAACTATAATAACGTTGATTATAACGTCCGTGAATTAAGAATAAGATAGCTTTCCTTTTCTAACAAAACTTTTGTGTATTTGAATAACAGTAATCACATGTAAATCTGTGGTGTTGCCCTCAATCTCGAACACTACGTTTGTGTCCAAACCTAAACAGCGAATCAGTAGTACAGACAAACATACTGAAGCTGTCTTTCATTTTTTAGGTATTATTCAAACGGTTCAAATGGCTCTGATCACTATGGGACTTAACATCTGTGGTCATCAGTCCCCTAGAACTTAGAACTACTTAAACCTAACTAACCTAAGGACATCACACACATCCATGCCCGAGGCAGGATTCGAACCTGCGACCGTAGCGGTCACGCGGTTCCAGACTGAAGCGCCCAGAATCGCACGGCCACACCGGCAGGCTTAGGTATTATTCTTAGAATGACAGTTTCAAATAAATCAGATGATGATACAAAGAAAAATGACGTCGACGGCTTATTACCTCTTATTAGGGAAGCAACAGAGACTTACATGTCTCCTTATTACGAGAAAGTGTTGCTGTCCCTAAATGAGGTCCCTAAATGAGGGGAAGGTGCAACTACGGTAACTTTTTAAGGTAGACTTGAAAAAAGACTTTCACTGCTCTGCTGGAGTACGAGTTAATAAAACATCTTAAACAATTCAACAGGATCAAGAAAATTACAGGAAATATTTTTTTTTCTGTTTTCATGAAGTAAATTCCAAATTTTCGTCAGCAGACTTCAAACAGCAGATAATTCCAACAAGAGCAATGAACTGTTATTTTGAAGGCCCATAACAATATCGATACTACTATTCTATTTAATTTAATTTTTTGTTCACATCTGCAACGTTTTGCTGCTAATACAGTATGTCCGGCAATGGGAAAAGTTTGTTGAAGCATATAATTTTAAACACGCCCTTAAAACGTAATTAACGATATTACAAACGACTTACTTTTATTTATTTTTATAATTTTTTTAATGCTGATGTCATATATGGTGAGTATGCAACAGTTTCATTATAATTCGTTCTCTACGATTCTTAGAAAAGTATAAAACGTCGCCCGCCACTGGGCCGACTTCCCCTACTGGGTGTTCTTCGTTTTCTACACTCAGTCACGGCTTTTCTTTATTGCGTTATTCGCAGTAAACTTTGTTTTCAACAGACACTGTCGACGCGGTGGTTCATTCACATCAAGTTGCATTGCTCGATTCTGACAATTCGCGAGAATGTCGAGCGATGCTACCATTGCTTCGTCTCCCCTCATCTGGCTACAGGCAACGCAACAGGAAGACAGAGGGGCCCTGCGAGCTAACTGCAGTAGAGCAGGGAAGCGGGCAACAGGGCAGTCGCCTTGGAATCAGTGTTACGGAACAGCTTCTTGTTCGTTTCTTGATTTCTTTCACACATTAAAGGACTACTCATTATTTTCCCACGCACCTACAGGGACCATGTGTAAACTGCAGCGTCTAAATCCTTGTCTTCTCCCAATATCATTGGTTTTCTTTGCAAACGAATCCCTTGACGAAACGCACCGCTGTTCCTTGGATCTCATTACCTCTTCAATTAATCTTACGTGATCTTACGTAATCTGACGAGCAATACTCAGGAATCTAATGAAGGAGTGTTTTGGGAAAAAAAGTAATTCTTTAGTGGAGTAAGCACATTTTTAAAAGAATTTTTTCAAAGTATCTCACCTGGCATCCGATCTTCCTACTAGTTTTATGCTGTCGTTCCACTTCACGTTGCGACGAATGCTTACTCCTAGGTGTATTACATTATTACTGTTCCCAGTCAGGTTCGATTCCGTATAGTGTAACTGAGAATTACTCGATCTCTCTCTCCGCCTAATTATGCGCAATACGCCACATTCAACTGGTACGCCTTGCACCATTCGTCGACCCCCCACAGGTCTTCCCACACATTGCTACAGTCTTTTGGCACCGCAGCTTTCATACAGACAACGGTAATTTTCGCGAACAGCACCGGCAGCTTCCGGCGTTATCCACAGCCCTGTAAACACTTCCTCGGATGCTTTCTGTCTAGACCAAAACTTGTGGAGCATATCGGAAGCGTCCCTTCCCGATTTCACGTTGAAAATTTCTCTCTCTTCGTAATGGGACATATTTTATTGACAAATGGACCGACCTTGTACAGTCGATCTGAAATTCATAAATTACGCCAGTCCTTGAAAGTGACATGACGGGTTTCGAAAATCCGTTCATTGCCAAATGCAGGGATAATTTAATAGTATCCTGTGGTCGGATTGTATACGCCACGTCGGTCGATACTATTTGGCTTCTCAATCATTCACGTGTGACAGCGATACAACACTCATGCGTTTGGAACAACACGGCTTTTGTCCGAATATAGGCGCAGAGTTTTAAATGAATTAGCAAATTTCTCCGAAATGGAACTTCCTGGTTGCCCGTTAACAGGACAGGGATGTATGCGCTCAAACAGTAACCGAATTTCCGTGGCTGCCGCTACGAATACGCAGATCTGGTGACAGGCAAGTGAAGAGCACAAATGAACTGCACTAAACCACTACCGCACTACGTAACAAGGGACCGGGACGTGGATACCTCACCGTAGGAGATATTCTTCAAACCTGTCTTCTCCAGAAACATTGTACAACTGACCTTTGGTGGTACCAGACAGTAGACAGTACCACGGAAGCTGGACAGAGAAATTTTATTATAAATTATGTGATAAAAATGACGGTAAGAAATCAAGTTTTAGACGGAAGTACTATGCTGTACTAAATTCTTACACAAGCAAATGTAAACCCATCTTACAGTAATATCAACAGCAGTCACAAATACACAAACAATAACAATAATAATATTGAGATTTCAGTGAACCTTTTCAAAAGCTTCTGTATTCTTATTATTAAACGTTTCTGGTACTTATTTTTTACTCACTGATATGTGTAGAGGACAAGTTGTATATATCTGTATTTCTTAAACGACGTTCGTAACAGTCACAGACTAGATTATCCTAAAACACACGCTTCATTTCAAAACAAACAATGTTTCCCTTTTGCGTCTGTTTACTCTCGGATATGTAACAGGTCACGGAAGCGATAATTTCGGAGTTTTCAGCATATCTATGCAGCTGACATATTTCCGGTTCATAATTCTGAAGGCTCGTCACAGGCACCTGATTTGGTTTATTCCTTTCTACATGATGCAACTCACTCATAAATAAAGAGAGGGAGGGAGGGGGAGGGTGAGAGAGAGGGGGGCGGGGGAGAAGCAACAGTATCATGTAGCAACTAAGTTAGTAATAAGGAAAAGGTGTCCATATATGTAGCAGGATGGCTTTGCATGCAGCAAGGCGGAACCTTTGTTATGCGAGCCAATATACCACGTGTCGCCACACGCGCAAGGAGTACGCCCCCCACGGTTTTGATCAAATGGCACGGCATACCGCGGCTTCTCTGAAGAGCAGAGCAGCGGCACGTGGAAGCGGAGAGAACAGCGAGGAATCCAATTGTTCCGTCACTTCTGCCTTACTGGTGGTCCGACTTTACGACACGTCACAAGCAAACTCATCGTCAACTGCCTCACTCCAATAGCCGCACAGCAACGGTTTTCTTGCATTTTCACAGCGTACCTTTGTTCATTCGCAAAGTGTCGGACCCTTCAACGACAGGCGAAAGATTTATTCAGTGCCTCACAATCTCATTTCACTTCCATACAAAGCAAAGGAAGGACGATTAGGGTATATTGCAGCGTCGACGACGTAGTCATTAGAGACGAAGCACATGCTCGAACTGGATAAGAAATTCGGCCTTCGCCTCGTCAAAGAACTCACCTCCGTTTACATCCTGAGTTTAACTGAAATTTGCGTTTCCATCTCGTTTATCGGCAGCGTTTATTCTGATTTCGGTTGTAATGTACGAGCTTCATGATCTTTACATAAGCGCGCTATACTCTGAAGTATTTATGAAACTATACCCTTTTCCAACCTTGTTTATAATGTAACAAAACACTTTTGCGAAATATTATATGCAAGCATTACAGTATGGAACTTGATCATCCTATAGATCTCACTTAACAAAAAGATGTAGTCAATGATTACATGTCGAAGAGAAATGTAATTTGTTTCATTTTTTCGATATCGTTTATAACTAATGCCATGCGAGCTTGATTACTTTCGAAATTTGATTTACGTAAAGCCAAATGTAACTTTATTGTTCACCAAATTAAGAATCAATAAATCATATTTCATTCATTCGAAAACAATGGTGTAACGCTGTAATAGCAAAAAACAAACAAACCTTGAGCGTGGCATATCACGAAATTTTACATTCTACTTTACGACATTTTATAACTTTTATTATCAGTTTTATTCTCAGGTATTCGTAAGCATAAAAAGATAAAAGCTTGCTTAAAACTGAAGGTGACCGGAAAACGAGACGTCATTATAATCTTCAATCTGGACAAAAAGCTTCTAGAACCTTCTGGAAAATCTATGGTTTGTTGAATGGGACTGAATGCGCACCAAATCAGTCGTCAGTGATTCCTGAATCAGGCAGTCTGTGACTCGTATCTGTCACAGTAAGCACTTGTACAGAGAGCACAGCATGTCTTTTATTCCGAAAAGTACTGCACAAAAAGCCCTCTTGTTTGTAATAACCTGTATGATATGTTTTTGTGGGCGAAGCTTGCTGTGAACAAGCATGTGATGAGAAATTATCAAAATAAATATGTCAAAGTCAAGATTGTACTGAACTGCTTCAGTTTTGTATAGCTAAAAAAACTCAGATGATCGTTATTATAAACAAGACGTATCTGAAATCACCCCCTACAAGCTGGTGCCAAACGAAGATAAGTATTTGCATAACATCATCTCTAGCAATATTAAATTATAAATGCAGTGTTAGTGATACTCACTACAAGTGCAAACATGAAGTACTCCTGGTTTATCCAAGTGTAGTTTGCTATAAGATACAGTTTCCTCAATTATACGTCGATATTTGAAACCAGAAGAGATCTCTTGTCGGGTAACTACTTTTTTCACAGAAAGTGGCTACAAGCCAATGGAAGGCAAAGCGAAATGAATCGGTTGCCGAGTGCTGAGGTCTTTGCAGTGTTTTTGTAACTCTACAGCCCTGGCAGAAATGAATTCTCGATGCTCCATAGTCAAATCGGCGGCCATTTGACTCACAGATCGCCTCTTATTGCTCTGCAAAGGCAACGTTAAGGGGCTGTTCGAGAAACGCCAGTGATCGTCCGCGCGTGGAAACATTGTGTCTGCGGTACCGAAGAGCCCTGACAGACACTTATGACTCTGGGAACTCGCATTCTCGTGTAATCTCCGACACGCTGTGACCCACGTGCCTTGCACCGATTATCGTCCCACGTTCGACGAAGGTTAACTCGCGACGTGCTGCCACGTCCACTACACATCCAAAATGGTTCAAATGGCTCTGAGCATTATGGGACTTAACATCTGAGGTTATCAGTCCCCTAGAACTTAGAAGCACTTAAACCTAACTAACCTAAGGACATCACACACATCCATGCCAGAGGCAGGATTCGAACCTGCGACCATAGCGGTCGCTCGGTTCCAGACTGAAGCGCCTAGAACCGCTCGGCCACACCGGCCGGCCACTACACATCTGTCAGTAGCAGAATACACAGATACCGTGCCCACCACCGGACCACGCTATGCATCGACCTGAAAAATTCGGGTGTCGTACACGGCACATCTTCAGACAGCATTACCCTAACTGCCACCTTCGGCCACCCACTTTACGTCTCAATTTTGCACTACAAATATTCCCACTTGGTTTCTACTGATACCGTAGATTACGCCCCAGTCTCTGCATTTTATTTTGCTACCCTTTCGAGATTCTCCTTATTTAACTCAATACTGAGGTTGCATTGTCGTTTAGGCGCAAAAAGTTACGAAACAAGCTGACAGCCTTCAGCACCGAGCGACAGGTCCATTTTCCGCTCGCGCCCTGCAGACAATGGGTAACAAGAAGAGCAATTACTAATTCACAGAATGCCAATAAGTAGCGGAGTGGCTGTCTCTGCTTGCCCTCTAGGGGCGGTTGGGAGCCGGCGAGAGGCGAGGGACGGCCGCCGTTAGGGACAGCGCGGCTTTGTCCCTCGCGATGGCGGCCTATTTGTTTGCCCGAGAGCTACGGGATACGCCTCCTTGTGAAAGCCCTGCCGGGCTCAAGTGAATTTTCCAGTAAAATGAAATCTCGAAGCACGATTTCTATAAAGGAAACGGGATCCGAAGGTAGGCCTGTGCAGCCAACGATAAAGGAAATCTGCCGAGCGTTCCTCTACTCTGTCACGAGCGACGAGAATTCCTACAGGCAGCAGTGGAAGAGAAAGCAGTTAATGCATGCACTTTTCGGAAACATGCGCCTCGGAAAACTCACAGGCCTTCACGACGCGCAACGGATTAAAATGCATCAAGGGAACGATTCAGGGCTTAATTTCGGCCGGAACAGCGTTCCAGCACCTCCCACGGAACGTGTTTTGGACTCACTGGAACAAGTCGGCACCAGAGATTTAAAGCTTCACACGTGTATTAAATCGCAACGTAACTGTAATTTGCCGCTTCACCGACACGAGAGAACGAGACAAAATGGAAACGGGATCGTTATGGCTGGAGGAGGGGTTGTATGGATGAAAGGTGGGTTCCGGCACCTAGAATTTTAGAAATTAAGCACTGACGTGATTACATGGGGGGGGGGGGGGTAGCCATGTAGAGGTAATAACTTTCCCATTCCAAATCCTACACAATATCATAGTCATTTCACGGGATCACTGTTCGCTGAGTTTTCACACGGCGTCTGCAATGCAGACAAACAAAGCATGACAACTTTGACACATGGGGAACCATTCTTCTGTTAGAGAATTATCTCTAGCTAACTCCAACCATACTTCCCTTTTTTCCATATTTCCCTTTTTTCCTTCACTGTAGGTACAGATTTCAAAAGTATTCGGTCACGTTAGATTACCCAGCAAAGTGAATACCGGGGTGGTGCCCACGTTCCGCCTCAGTTACACGATCTGCAAATATTTCGAAGACGTCCTCACTCTTTCACATGGGATATCACAAGATGCAGAAAGATGGGTTAACACAAATCCCATCCCGTGGGAAGGGGTGGCTACATGGCCACCATTAACATTGTCAAAACCATATTAACACACCGACCCCATGAAGATACGAGATAAGACCAGGAAAAGTCTAGAAGTACGAAATCGAATGTTGGATGCCCCAGTAATACATATTTCAAAAAATTTTCTGCTACCGAAGCATCACTGTGGGATAGTTCATCATTCTGATAAAAATTTATTTCTTTCTTTCGTAAAATAAAAAAACAAACCGGCTCCAGTCACAGATCGTGGTTTTATTTCAATGCAAGACGCATTGCGAGACAAGTGGGCTCACCTTCAGGTGCTTCATTAGTCTACATCATTTTTCAAATTCAGGCTAATACTCGTCCAGTTAAGATTACTCTGGAAAAACGACGTAACTGAAATACACTGACAGCGACATAAAGAGCATCGAATGTTTTACATAGTTTTTTATTCATTTCAAACTATCGTACATGGACTAAGTTTCGGTGAAATATAAAGGAAATATTGTGGTTTTAGTATATATGACGTGATAGTGTAACATATGAGAACTGCTGGCTAATTTGGATTTCAGTTTAAGTCACTGTTCCAGAGAACGCTTCAGTTACGATGCGGCAATTGGTGGATACAAGTTTTTACGAAACTATGACAACATCTAAAAATTATTTTTTGTTTCCAGTAGCGGTTAGAGTTTGAGTACTCATATTTTTGTCCACACATATAGACTTCTCGTCCTACAGTGCATTTGTAAACACGAATCAAAACAAGCCAAAGAATATGAAAATGCAAAGATGCTACCTTACTAAGTATACGTACGTGATGTTATTTCGAAGATGACACGAAGATCTTAAATTGTTAATTATGCACAGATGCTATTCGTAAAGCAATCATTTGTATAAATATCAGATGTGGCCATATGTTATGAAATGGTTGTTTCGTTATGAAAAAATAAACTTTTAAAATTGCTGAAGAAACTGTGGATGTTAAACTTCGTTCATTCAACATGTTTTTAGAAAATTTTTCTTTGGGTAACATTATATCTCACTGCTCTAGTACATCAAGCTTCTGTGTGGGGTACAGTTAGGCTTTTGTGGTTGTTACTTAGTCTGTGTCTGTTGAGGTACATGTTGCTAGCTATTGTGCATTTTTCAAAGTGGTTGAGTTTGAAAGAATGAGTGTGTTGTTTGTAAAACGTATGGAAAATTCCTCCTTTTTTGCCTATTTAAAACGCAGGGCAGCTATTACGCTGTAATTTATATATTCCCATGCGTTCTGTTTTTGGGATGTCCATGTTTACTGTGCGAGGCAAGTGGTGACCAGGTTTGTTTTTTGTACATTGACATAAAATAAAATCACGATTTGTGACTGAAGACGATTCGTTTTTTATTATATGAAAGTAATGCAGTCACAGAAGAAACACCGACACAACGGGTAAAATTAAGTTTATTTATGTCTTTTGCAATAGCTCTCTTCTCAAGCATGTTCCTACCTAGTCTACTATTTGACAGTTCTTATTTCTGTCTGTGCAACATAATGACAAAGAGGAGCCCCTTTGCCGTCCCAGAAAACACTGGCCGTAACGCTTCAGGCAGATGAAATCCACTCCGCATCTGTTTTTGTGCAGGGACCGCCTTAAAGCTGCTGGTCCAGTTGCTGTTTATTTCTGGTGTGAAGCGAGAAACCCGCTTTTCATCAGCACTGACAAATCGCTACACACAATCCGATCGATTTTTGCGAAAACAATCAAGAAATTCTCCGTTCCTCTAGCTTTTTCTCAGAATTCAACAAACACGCAGTAGGCATCATGCTGGTACTAAGCTTTGGTTAATTGTACGGTCTACCTCTCTAGTTCTCATTTATTGCATCTTTAAACGAAAATGGTCCAGTTTCATAAACTGCAATTTCCTGTGCTTTCATAGGTGTTTTCAGTTTTAGAATGTCCACCACCAACGTAGATTATCTGCATAAGTATGGTCACATTGAACTCAGCTACCCACTCAAAACTATTGAAAATATCGCTGACATCTTATAAAGCTTAGCGCCTTTGACTGGATTTGCGTCGGCGATAAACCGTATCATGCTAATGATTTTAATCCTGTCACGGTACGCTTTTGAAAGAAACGCACACACAATTCTACTATTTTTCATTTCTGTATGAACAGAAATTGCGGGGACCAAGCTAGCAACTGACTTACTTTATTCTACAATACGTACCAATATAACCGATGCAAAATTTCAATGAGATCAAATCCATCAAAGTGCCGGGCCGAGAAAGTTTCGCCTCGTTCGCGCTAGCAGCAGGATTAACAGGCAGTACTCAAAACAACTGGCTTCACAATGGGAAACAATATTTTCATTTTGACTTCGGAAATGTGTAATGTAAGTACGGACACATAAAACTTTGTTTTGCACAGGTTGCAACTCACGCAGACTGGAGCATCTATAAACTGTTCCTGCATCTGGTATGATACGTGGACATCGATAAGAGTGACGCAAGCCGCTCCTCGGCAAGCGAGGTACGAGGAATGTACACCCGAAAACTACCTTATTGCTTTGTCGAAGGATGTACACACTACTTTTGAAATAAACCGTCGACTTTATTGATACACACTAAGATTGGTCACTTAAATAATTTTTCAAGTTTTCCACTGTAAATAGTCAGTCTGCTACCTCACTGTTTTATGGATAGCTAGTGACGTATCACCTCATGCTGACTTGAGGGTAAAGAGAAAAATACTCCGGCATTTTGTGCTGTTATATATGAACGTCCAAGCAAGGATTTCTGCATTTTACTTCATGGATTCATATTCAGGAGGATCTATGTCAAAACTGCTGCCACATCGATTCAGATTTTCCTTGGATTCTTTAAAATATTTTTCAGTGAATGCCTGTGTGTTTACTTCTGCCAAACCACGACCGAGTTTTCATCCCTTCCATCTGAACTAGTGATCCGTCACTGATTACCCTGATGTCGAGGAGACAAACTTTCCTTCCTTTCTTAGCGTTCAGCGCAAACGGGAATCTGGAGCCTTCTCAGAACTGCATTGACCCAGATGAGGCCGTAACGCAAAGTAATTTTAGCGCAGTACTCTATCGCGTAATGCTTTCGCTACGTGGTGCACCACGAAAGGCGATAACTGTACCACAGACCATAAAACTTCCCGTGTGTGTGCACGCGCCGTTATATCTTATCGATGTCACTGAGCTGTGACAGAAATAAATAAGAACAGACCTTTACAACCTCTTACTGCCCGGTCATAAGAAGTGCTTGCAAGTAACCATGGCAGCCCCGAAGAATGAAGTGCACAGTCGCGTATTTAGGCTCTGTCATAGATCTCCGCTCTTCATTACGTCATTCTCGCAAATTATCTATGGAACCTAAATATTTTGTCCAGTTAAGTTTAGAATGCTTAACATTTAGACATGATAACCGTCTGAGCCTGTAGCAACGCAGAGTCACGATATATAAAAAACATGGCTTCTGCGTTTACGTTCCGATATGAAATTCTGCCAAAAAAGTTTCTTGCTCTATTTTATCGTCATAATAATAAGGCAAACGCATCTGCAACCGCAAAAATGCGATGCCAATGGCAAGCGGGGCAGCCCAGACTCTCTTATTTAAACGAGCTAGTCAGCATTAGAGCGACACAAAATTGGCTTATAATTCTGCACTGCACAACACATTTAAAGGATCGCTTTTTCGAAACCCGGTTAATGCTCTCCCATTACGACGTATAAATTTTGAAATTTGGCCCGAAGGTGGCCACAACCTTCCTCTGTAATGGGTAAAAGCGTGGCGTCCTATGACGCCACCCTCGGGCAATTTGTGCTCTGTCTATCACAGGAAGAATACGGATTTGATGTCGATGTCTGTCCTTGAAAGGAGGTCTGGTTTTAGTTTCACTCATCCTTACCAAGATGTTGCTTGGAGGGGGAAGTAACGGCTCTGGTTTGCAAAAGTCGAATTACCCTTCCGTATCTGACGCGTGGCAGGAAATTCCTCAATAGAAAAATTCACGGTAAATGATAACAGTCAAACAGTTGCAGGATAAAGATTTATTAAAATCCTTGGCCACGGCTTCGGTATATCTAAATATACCTTCATCAGAAGTAAAATACACTAAAATCACATCCTGCAGTGGAGATACATAAAACAATCGTGCCAAAGGCGTCGTCAGTAGTTAAAACATCAACTACTGACGACGCCTTTGGCACGATTGTTTTATGTATCTCCACTGCAGGATGTGATTTTAGTGTATTTTATTACTTCTGATGAAGGTATATTTAGATATACCGAAGCCGTGGTCAAGGATTTTAATAAATCTTTATCCTGCAACTGTTTGGCTGCTATCATTTACCGTGAAGAATTTCAACAGTTGCTGTTTCAGCCATGTTTAAAATCCTGAAAGTCAGTAGAACAAGCAGTGCCGATCCGCCCGCTCTCTTCCGAAATTTTGCAAATGTCGTTTGGGGATACTTACTCAACACACTCGAAACAGCTGTCACAATGATACAGGGTCGCTAACAAAAATTTAATGTCTATGCTCGGTCTTTTACCTCATATCCAACATTATCTTAAGAACGGTGGCGGCTTTGCTTCATCAAAAAACATCCCTGATATAATCCAAAGATTAAAGTTCCTAATTTTGTTCAGCCGAGTTTTGTTGTACGTACGAGCAAGTTTCACTTTACTGGTTTTCGTGGCCGCAAGTGAAATTTTTAGTTGCGATGTTACTCCATTTCATGTAGGAATGAAAACCAGACACAAATGATACTAATGCCTTTTACGTGTTCATTAACAATGTTTAATCAAAATATTTTGTACCTCAGCACGCAGCAACAATTACAAACAAAACCGGACGAGATACATTTGTCAAACTAATGCACTGGATGCTCCACTTCCGGTGTAGGACTTTTTCCGTGTGGCCGACACATTAATGACATTACAGGACCAAAACACAAAACGCTGTGACATAGATTTTCTTAGTACACTGATGGAGATTTCTGTGGCTAAATCACTAGCTAGTGACCAAAACACTGAAAACGAAGCTATAATTTTTTTGCGGTTTTAACATCCGTCGCCATTCCCCGTCAACATGTAACAGCCTGACGTACAGCAAAAATCCTCACAAAAAAAACGCCACTAATTGTTTTCACTCGAACGTAATATTATTAAACTATAATACCAACTTCGCAACATGTTTCAAACCAGACGCTCTCCACAGTATGGTCAACGTTAACTTCTAGTATGATACTGCGAGAAAGTCGCTAAATTACTAATTTGCGTCAAAATTAGTTAAAGAGAACAGAGGCTTAAGCATTCAAAGCTGATCTACAACACGTGGGTGATGAAAAATTATTAATCTCAAAAAAGTTACATTTGCCTTTGAGTAAAGGATGAATTCGCAATTACGTTATAAATTTTTTTTTCACACGCTAATCACACCCGTAATCATATAAAGGGAAATGGATCGGGAAGCCGAGAACGCAAGGACAATAACGAAGAATGTCGAGGTCTGTGAGCCGCCGGAGGTAGCAACGATCGAGCAACAGTGATTACAACGAATAAAAGCAGCTTTTCTCCATATCTTATGCTACTCCACAAACAATTCCTTCTGAAACAGAATTTTACGGCGATTCGTACTAAAATCGACCAGTTATTTCTTTCCATCAACGACCAGTTAAGCTCTTCCTCGATTTCCTCTCCCTCGCCCCCTTCTCAAGAGTTTCCGAATTACCTGAGATTTCCCTAACTTCTCCAGTAAACCTAGTTTCTCAGAAAATTACGGCTCTTTCGTCTCACGACTCTGTTACGTTGTAGTGTGCGTATGTTTCACCGTAGTAACTTTCCTGTCAATAAAGTTTCAATGATTAAAGACGAAAAAACTTCTGGAAACCCTTTTATAAAATGAATGGAATGTATAGCAGAAGCTAAGAGTGTGTGAAAACCTGTTAGATGATATTTTGTAGTGACGCGGGATCCGGGACGAGATGCTTGCGCAGGATGGTGCGGGTCTGGAAGCTGCAGGTGGTTCCCAGCAGAGTGCGAAGGAGGAGGGGTGGGGTGAGATGGGGTGGGGGTTTGCAGGGAGAGGGGGTGCACGTGGGGGTGGGCGCGGGGGGCGGGGAATCCCCGGTGCGGTGGCTTCAGTGCTGCCAACACGCCGCGCAGCCTAACAATCCTCTTACGCGATATTGCGGCCCGCAGCTCCCCGGGCGCAGCCATTCTCTGCCCAAGCACTGGTCGCAAATCCTATCAGTGAAATGCATCGAAACACAGAGGCGCTTCTCCGTATCCACACAAGTCACCCTCTGCAGGAAGGAATACTTCATCACTCGACTCATGGAGACGACTAGACAATTTTTCTTTAGGCGTGACTCTAAACGATCTTTAATTCATTGTCCTGTCTTCCACATCAGCTCCAAAAACTGTGAGGAGAAGAAAATCGACTGTGGAAAGTACATCCGAAAGTATTCTGTGTGAATGTGGAACAAATTACGAGAATTACACAGAAATTTTGTTTCCTGTTAAGTTACAATAGGACATGGACCCTCCGTTTTCTGTAACTCAGCGACCACTTTCTACAAATATCGCTATCCTGGAACTCGAAACGGACTACTTGTAACAGAGGTGCCAGAAGCGCTATCTAGTTAGTGTACTGACACACAACTACCTCTAACTTGACTCACAGAACTATGCTGCGTGAGTTATCCCGAATGGCGTTGTGCCGCTCACCTTGTAAAACTGATTTTGTTTCGATATTTCCTTTCGCCTGAAACTTTGTCTATCCTGTCAATATTTTCGCAGTGACGGAAAAGTGGAAGGGGCTGCCTCATAACAGTTTCATTTCCCGGTGACAGACTTCATTGACATAGAATCACATAACTTAAGCCGAAAGTCTCAAGTCTCGGTTCCGGTGGTGAGCATTTTGAGAAGACTGGTGTATCTATTTCAATATATTACACATTTTTATGCCTACAGTCGACCTACAGAATGCGGGTCAACTCCAATACCTCCCTCGGTAGCCGAATATGACACTTAATGCTAGTATTCTGTAGCGCTCAAATTTGCTTTACTGCCCGTGGCGGCAATGGTTGTGTCGTATTGCAATAACTGGGGAAGCAAGCTGATGCACGGACACTCAACACCGAGGAGACATTCGAACCATCTACATATATCTGCTGCTGTCATACATAGATAATTAATGGACTGAGATGTAGTGTGACATTTCTTCCTGTTTCAACGAGGAAGATGACTCTCATACCATCGGTGGCCGAATATTAAAATGAGCAGTTTCGTTTTATTAAACCGCAAAGAGGGAAATATACCCTGTAGTTTAAACTCAGGAATGTGAAACAATTAAAATGTATATTCTGAAACAAGATTTATTAATATTATTATGTGCTGCCTATCTGCACTACGTGATCGGTGTATCATCCTGACTAAGTTTTCAGGTAATAGTGTGTGTAAGTGAGACACTGTATATCAGTCTAGAGAAGCTGGAACAAGTTATTGGAACTGACTTTACAACAAAATACTACCCCTTTGTGTATTGTCACTTTTAGAACATCGTGCTGTGATTTCTTCAACGATTAAGAGTAACAGCTTTCGCCGAACGATTCTTTATAACATGCCCAACTTCAATTGATATATCACACAGAGAGATACTGATCGAGCCTGTCACGCCATAGTAAGTTTATTAGACCTGTAAAGAAACAGTACTCCATGAAATCGTTTGCCAGCATAACGGGTGAAGCGGCGCGACCTTGGACCGAACGCGCGCAACAGATGTAAACGCACTGCTGTTCAAGATTCCCTCATTTGCAAGAGAGCAGTTTGCGAGACTTGCCACGGAAGGTAATATTTTTCATGCACAGATCCGAAAGTTTCGGGAACTTGGCGTACGCTGAGAAAAATGGGGACTGCTATCCCCCCGTGGCGCAAAGAGAACATCACCGACAGGCTGACTTAATAATCCAAGTTTATCATCTTTAAGGATGAATGACTCTTGTTTTGCAGTTTTCTTTTTTCTTCGCTAAATATTTACTACGTGAGGAGAGGTACAGGGTGTCCACCGAAGGTGTCCCTGGTTTCAAAACTAAATATCTCGAAAACTAAGATCGGCAATGAGTGCAACAAACGGCATATTTATTGTGAAAGCAGTAAGAATTTTGTACAGAAGTTATGCAAAACTTCGAAATAGTTCGCAATAAGTGGTGCGCATAAATAGTGTAGCGCAGCTCAGAGCGATCTCTTCCAAAGCTGAAACGTCAAAGAACGTTAGCGTACCGAAGAAAGATGTTGAAATCCTGCATTCCACTGAAAAACTTGTTTTTCTGGTACTGGAATACCACAAGTTAGAACTTGATCCTGCGGCAACAAGGATCAGTTTTCAAACGAGACTGATGCCCGGTGCAAAAACCATTCGCAAAATCTTCGCCTAATACCAGTCTACATGCAGCTGGCTGATGATCATTAAAGCAAAGAAGTTTCTCGTCGCGGTGAGATCTATATACGAAATTTCAGGCACCAACTTTCTCTTCCGAATGCGAAAATATTTTGATGAGCCCAACCTACATAGGTAGGAATGATCATCAAAATAAAATAAGAGAAATCAGAGCTCGAACAGAAAGGTTTAGGTGTTCGATTTTCCCGCGCGCTGTTCGGGAGTGGAATGGTAGAGAGATAGTATGATTGTGGTTCGATGAACCCTCTGCCAAGCACTTAAATGTGAATTGCAGAGTAGTCATGTAGATGTAGATCAAGCGGAGAATGTTGGCCCTAGGCAAAAGGTAGTTACTCCTAAAAGTGTTGCCACGGTTTGTGGATTCATTCAGCAAAATCCTAGGAAATCTGTCCGAGGAATTGCACCAGAGACTGGTTTGAAGCATTCTAGCACGCCGAAAACACTGAGACAAAGCCTGCAAATTTTTCTATTCAAGTTCTATAGCCATCAGGTCATACCCGTGTGTGACAGAGGGCTGACTTTGCGATCCAGTTTCTCACAATGATTGATAATGAAAAATTTTATGTTTGCTGCATCTGGTTCAAAGATGAAGCACACTTCCATCTGAATGGAGTCGTTATGAACAAAACTGGTGATTCTGGGGTTCTAAAAACTCCCTTTTCTGTGAAGCGAAACTACTGTATTCTCCAAATTTACTGGTTGGGCTGCAGTGTGCAGAAGAGGTATTACATGCTTTTTTCGTGCGAGAAAACATCACAAGTGACCGTTACGTCGCCATTTTGGAACAATCCGCCGCCAAACAGCTAGCGTTGGAGGATGCATCAGGCACCGAGTGGTGCATGCAAGATAGGGCTAGATCAAATCGCACAGATGTTTCTCTTCCTTGATCAATACTTCGGGAATAGAGTTACTGCGTTGGATTACTGCAAATTTGCTGGCGCAGGGATGGACTGGTCTCCATATTCGCCCAATATGATCCTTGTGACTACCTTTTGTGGGGCACATTGGAAGACACTGTCTATCAGAACCATCGTACGACGTTGGACGAGCTTCAATGGGCAACGTGTGTGGCATCTGAATTCATTTCCGTTGTGACACTACAGAATGTGATGGCAAATTTCACAGACCGTATGCGTCACCACCGTACTGCGAGTAGCGTACGTTTCGAAAAGATTGTAATGCGACTGCAAAGACTGTTTCCAGAGAACGAGTTAAATAATGGACACTGACAATGTACGATCTACAAAGCGTACAGCGCCATCGGTTAGCAGCTTTCCTAATTATTTTTAAACTTCTGCATAGAATTCTTACAGCTTTCACAATAAACATACCTTTCCTTGCACTCGTCTATCGATCTTTGGTTTTGAAATCAGAGTCTCCTTCACTGGACACCCTGTAGAATGTACCAACTTGGATGAAGATTCTTTCACGTATTATATGTTAAACTAGGCATACTTCCGTCCTTGAAGGTGTTGCGCCTAAAAGACGTTACGATGAGTTAATGAAACCAATTGTAACTGGAGTTTGCATATGAGGAAGTACGCACTACACACTTACAGAAATAAAGAGTCATCTTGAATTTTTCGCCTCGACGAAAGCTGGTGATCTCATTGTCAGAATGGTTTATTTTCTTTCGGATTCCAAACAGAGTTTTAAAGCTCGACAAGTGGATGTTAACACACTGAAGCACCAGTCCGATATTTATCACACTTTCTGGAGATGTTCATCACATAACGAATATTAAATTATCAATCGTTTTTTCTACTGATATCCTTCATCACCTCCAGTATGTGGTGTGATGGTCACAAATATACTGCAGTATTCGTTGTGAAATGGAAGGAAACAGTCTCCGAATGCCAACGTCATGAATTTCTTACCATGCCTGAGAAACTCGAACTGTGTCAGTGTACGAAGAACATAAAGAACATTGGTGACTGGACGATGGCACGCAATTATATGTCTACCCATAGGATCCCACACATGCTCTAAGCGTGACAAGTCAGGGGACGAGGCAGGCTTGTCAAGAATCCTTACATTCCTCAATGCATTTGTGGTATAAACTACAGTGTGGAGTCTTTCATTATTATGCCAGAACATGTCATTCGGTAACGCTGCTCATCAATGGTGTAAGAAAAGAGTTTACCATTATTGCCACATACCGGCGAGCATTTCAGCTGTTGTCAACCTGCCTTCAACATTTACCAAATCACTACCGCTGCCAAATCCGATAGTTCCCGACACCATGATTCCAAGTCTTGGAGAGGTATGAATCCGAAGAATCGCTGCTTCCTGTGACCTCTCATCACGTCGTCTACGAGCCCTTTGGCTTAGATCTGACCTCCATAAACAGAAGCGAGTCTCAGCCCTAAACACCACAAAATGCCAGTCAGTGTCTCGGATATCTCTGACCCTACACCACGCAAGTTTCTGCTGTCCGTGGTAAGGTGCCAATGGTAAACGAGATACGGCAGATTGGGATCTCAAACGAACTTCCCACAAATGTCTTCCCAACTGTTCGCGAGGACACACTCCTTTTAACCTGAACCCGCTTGTCAGCCGTTGTCACCCGTCTACTGTTCCGAGCCAGTCGAACAGCTGTAACATGCTCTCACGGTGTTGTATTTCTGGAAGTACCCCTGCCTGTTCTTGCCACGCTGTCCGTCTCGTTTCCACTCGTTCTGCAGTCATTGCGCTGCAGCCAACTGGCTGTGCGATCTGTCGTGTGATGCTCCCGCGTCTCTCGTGCCAAAGATTCGGCCTTTCTCAAAACCTGAAAGACGACGACAATCTGCACGTGCATGGCCTTTGGGTATGCTATCTTGCGATGTCCTGTAAACTTTCGGTAATCTTAGGCACACCCTATAACTATCATATACTCACACCATTCTTTATTTTCACGAAAAGTTTTTCACTTATACTGAAAATATGCTCGCAGAAGGATGAAATTTTAATACCCCTCCCCCCCGACTCCGGCACAGAAATACTAGAGTATCAGACTGCTAGCGTTTGCTCATGGCTTGATTTACAGTATACCAAAACTACGGTTCAGCATTGAAAGAGAGAAAATGGGAGCCGGCGATTTCTCTTTGTTTTTTTGTTATGCACATAATTAGAACCACACATCATTCAGTGTTAGGTCATTGTGCATTTTACATCGTTACTGAATATAAATTGTATTTCAGAAGTAATAAAAGTCAGTAGATCGTGTAACTTCTCCACTTTCATGTAACTAAAGCAATTACTTTTTATGCAAGCACAGTTTACACGCACAAACGTAAAAAGTACGTGCGCCTATATATAATAATTGTTGTTGTTTTATACTCGAAAAAACGTTCTTCATCATGATCAAAGGCAAGAGTTTCCTGTTATTATTGATAAATGCGAAGCTATTAATCAATAAAAGAAAAAAAATTATATATGTTCGATGACGTACTGAAGCGATGTTTGATATTGTTTGTTTTTTTGTTTGGCGATTTTTTATTTTTGCGTTTTTATTGAGGAAATTGCGTTTTCTAGCGCTATATGAAAAAATGTATTATTTTCTTTATTTTTACAACAACATCCCTCTGTTTCACGTTAGAAATCAACAATTTTCGAATAAAACCTGAATTAAACATTAACTCTTTCACTTTTAGTATAAGTACTGTTTATTGTTTGTTTAGTTGCTACATGTTCAATTACAATTTTTTATACCAATGCATCTATGTTTTGTGTGTCTGTGTACAGTGTAGTGTAACGCTTGTGTCGTATGATGACGATGATCAGAGAAGGAAGAGGGTGAAACCTGGTGCAGGCACGTAGCCTACTTCACGTGAAACATCAAGAGGGCCGCCAACCTTGACGTCCCCATCCTACAGACGGATCACCATCAACAGCGTCACGTGCCCCCACTTCGTGGGACATTGTGGGAGTGTTTGGGATATAAACCAAGACACTGGCACAAAGTCTGGTGACTTGGAATTTATTGCCACCTTCTTTCCTCCCCTTTGGTGCAAGTTTTTGCCACCACCAGGAAGTACTGTTTACCTTCGTGTAACAGACAGGAAGATCACTATGTTCAACAAAAATGTTCCTCAGTTTACCCTGCTCTTTGTACACTGGTAAAGCAAAACGTTACGACCACCGCGACGCTGGATGCCGCCTGGTGCCGCTGCGGGCACGTGACGCGGAGCAGACACGGACGTAGGTCACCCTAGCGAAGACATGGGCTGCTAATGGTGAAATCCATTGAGATAAGCGACCTTGGCAAAGGGCAAATTATTATCACCGAGAACCTGCGGACGAGTATTTCGAAAACGACGAAGCTGGTCGAATGTTCACATGCTACTATCGTGAGCATCAACGGAAAGAGCTGGAAGGGCAGCGAAAATACCACTAGGCGCTAAATGGCTGGACATCCACAACTGTTCACACAACATGGCGTTCGGAGGCTTGTCTGCTCTGTAAAGAAGGATAGATGGTGACCTGTGGCATCTATGCCGAAAGAGCACTATGCTGATGGACGCACAAGTGTTTCGGAGCACACCGCTCATCGTACATTGTTGAAAATGGAGCTCGCAGCAGACTACCTCCAGATATTCACACGTTGATCCAATGACACAGCCAATTACGACTGCAGTGGGCTCGGGAGCATCGGGCTTCGACCGTCGATCAATCGAAACGAGACGGCCCTTCGGGCGAAACACATTTTTGCTACACTAGATTGATGGTCGTCTGCACAAACGCCGTCATTGAGGTGAATGGTGGCTCGAAACGTGCAGCGCGCCACGGAGGCAGGCTAGTGGGAGCAGTATTATGCTGTGGGAGATATTCTCCTGCGCTTGCATGAAACCTGTGGTAGTAATCGAAGACACGCTCACAGCTGCGAACCGCTGGCATCCCTCCATGCTTGACGTCTTTCCCGACGGAGAAGTCATCTTTCAGCAATATAATCGTCCGAGTGTTAGAGACAGAACCGTGTTTCAGTGGTTTGAAGAGCATTATAGTTTCGGCGACCAAATCCGCCTGATGTAAGGACTAGGGAAGCCATCTAGTTTGCTATCGGTCACCATCATCGCGTACATAAATCAGCGGCTCGTTATTTACGCGAATTACATGACCTGTGCGTAGACATCTTAGACATCTAATGCTATACACCGCCACAAACCTACCAATAAACTGTCGGATCCCTGATCCGCAGAATCAGTGCTGTATTTCGTTCCAAACATGGACAAACGAACTATTAAGCAGATGGTCATAACGTTCTGGCTCATCAGTATATATCCTCAGTCAGTTCCTAGACAGTTCAACGTTTCCAGTTTTTAGGGGAATCTACGAAGACACGGATGGCATACGTAAAGAAAGCGGTGGTTATTAGGTAACGCCCGATAGGTATGCAACAAACCCAACGTACAGGTAACGCGGATACGATCTTAACTGGCCAAAGCTACTAGGAAAACTACTGTAACATACCCTTGCTTATGGTAGCCTACGGTAGCCTATGGTAATTTTGTACCTCTACCCACGGCACATCTCTCTCCCTTTTCGTCAGTGTACGTAGAGCCCCAGGCGGCCAGTTAAGGAGCGACCCAGGTGGTGGCGGAGAACGCGCTCTGCCGAGGACGGATTTAGCTGCGGTCGCGCCATTGCTCCGGGGAGCGTGACACAGGCGCCCGGCACTTGCGGCATCTCATCTCAGAGCGGACGGCGGCTGTGGCGGCGGCAGGCGCTTTATCTATCGGCCGCATTCAGTGCGGCGCGCCGTGTCGTGGCGTGGCGAGTATTTTGGAGCGCGTCGTCATCAGGGCTGGAGGCCTCAGTGTCGCTGCGGAACACATCCTCCAATTACCGTCTGCAGATAAGCGTATAATAACTGCCACAACAATAAGTTAAAAATACCGCACCCCTTGCGTCACGGGAATCCCTGTGGCCTTCTCTCCGCCAAGGACTGGTTTAGACCGACTGTGGGTGGCACGTCACGTAGCTTGCTTTGACGTGTCTACGTTCAGGGGTAGCCTCGCCTTCTCACAGAAGACAGCTGCAGGAAACTAAAGAAAAAGGTGTGCAATAACTCCAACACAGTGCGGTATGATCCACTATTTACCATCAAGTCGACAACGTGAATACTAAAGATGGGTGTGGAGAGTGACAGAGAATGACACTGATCAAAAAAACCTTCCTCGGGTGGGTGGGGGGGGGGGGGGGGGGAGGAGGAGGGAAGAGGCGCAGAAAGAAGCGATCGTATACATTTTGTGATAACAAGGCGTGTTATGTAGATACTGTACAGGGGAGACGTACATGATACGATTTGTAGTAACGGAGTGTCAATACTTTTGTCCAGGGCGCTATTAGTGTCAGCAAAGAACTGCGAAATATTGACGTCTCTAGAATATATCTTTTAACCTGCAGCGGCATGTGCACTGTTATGAGCCTCCCTCGCAAATTAAAACGGTTCGCCTGACTAAGATTCGAACCCGGAACCTTGTCCTCCCAGACAGTGTTCGTACCGAATGAGTCATCCAGGCGGAACTTAAAACCCGCCCTCGCACCTTCAGCTCTACCCCAGGACCTCTCTCCTATTTTCAAAACTCTGATGACGTGTTCGTGCCTCCATAGCTCAGTCGGTAAGTTTCGTGTTCGAGTCCCGGGGTGGCACGCAGTTCTAGAATACCACACAGTTGCAAAGAGTCATATCCTCCTGCTGCGAGTATCCGCTTTACATCATTATTTAGAAGACAGTTCCGAACCGCCTGGAGAGCTGCGTGCATTAGCACGCCGCTTGCGGCATTCGGGACTAAGTGGGCTTCCCGACCGTGGTGTTTCCGACCTCTTTGTAGGTGCCACAGGTACTGTGGGTTTTCCAACCAAGCAGTTTTGCACCGTGGGTTTTGCAACCAGAGCCTTCCCCGCTGCTGATTTACGCCAGTCCCTTCACCAGTGTTGTCAGCACCCGTCATGCAGTGCACTCGTTTCGTAGGACTAAGCTCCTTGAGTTCTATACACCGTGAGTAATGGTAATAGTTAAAACAACGAAAGGGAAGCGTCTCAAGGATGGTCAAAAATGTGATAAGAGTACGACCTGGTTGACGTGGATTCCGAACAGAGTAAGAGCCGTGGCCGTTTAAAAATTGCAAATAGCAGAATCATGGCTGAACATCCACTTGGCGACGCAGATGTGTAGGTTAAGAAACGAATGTATAACTGCAAGAAAGGAGTCCACGAAGAAAAGACAGTCCTGCTTTCTACATTTTCAAAGAGGAATCTCGAAGATTTGACAGCTGCAGGTTTAGATTTAGTCACAAATATGCCAAATTACGAGAACACCAAAAACTTACTGTGTGGAGCAAAAAGGAAAACTATTAGAAAGATGTAGAACCCAGCCACTAGTTCAGAGAGTCAACTGAGCGAAGATGTTTTGAAATTAACTGAATGTAATATTTATTTATTTGTTTCAAAACTGACGATGGGACTGTCACTGACAAAGCATCCTGGTGATGGGTTATGAAGAAACGAACGAAATCCATTGTAAAAATGGAACTGTTCTTACGGACGGGGCATCTGGCAGTTGTTTCAAACAATTCAAACTACTCTACACCAGGAACGTTGACGCCGAAAGCACTGATTTGGAATTTCCCGTTTTGCTGTGCTCCGAGGCAAAGTCAAAAGACATATGAAAGAATTTTTTCTGGATTGAAAAATAAGATGCCTGTTTCGTCACCGAAAATTGCAGTGCCAGACTTTGAAATCGCTAGACTGAAAGAGTGTTCACCGTAACATCCCTTTCCTTTTGCAATTTTCACTTCAGCCAATGTCTGTGGTGAAAATACAAGAACTGGGATTAACGGAGGAATACACGGATATGGCACGTCTTCCATCGAACAGTGTTGATGAAGCGTGGATGGTAATAATTGATGAAATGCCCAGTAGAGAATAGGTCACGAAATTCGCTGGCTACATGGGCAATCAATGGATGGAAAATACTCGTATACCAGCCGAAATGTGGAATGATTTTAACTAGAAGCACAAGACCACGAATGCTGTTTAACGTTGGGATATGAAACTAAACTGCTCAATAAATTAAAAACATCCGAACCTACACTTAGTGATAAATAAGCTGAAGGAGGAGGAATAAACGCTGTACCTATAATTAAAAATAATTTCATCAGCTTACCTCTTCAAAAAACAAAAATAAGATACATAAACGTTGACAACAGTTAAAAAACATTATAGGCAGTCTTAAGCCTGCATAAAATGTGGAGGGATGTTCCTATTACAAAACGGTCTGTAGAGCCTCCCCCCCACAGTTGCAGCTTCCTTTGATGGGCGGAAAAAGCACCGCTAAAATATTTGTGGTCGGGAACACCAAGTTGACGTCACGGGTCGGAAAGACCACTACATCGATTCGGGGAAGCCCGGAGGATTAACGACGAGGGCCGGTGTGCTGGCCAGCCTGGGTGAGGTTCTAAGGCGGTTTCGCACATCCGCCTAGGCTAATACCGGGCTGGTATCCGCGTCGCCCCTCACTTACACCATTCGCAACATAGAGAAATACGCTCGCACACGGGGTAACACCAGGCGTGGACAGTTGGGGTATACAATTTCCAACTGGGAGGAAGGGGGAGGGAATTAACGTAACAACTCCGTGACGATATGGAATAGAGGCCAGGTACAAGAAGAACAAGATTTAGAAGGCAGTTCCATCTGGGAGCCGAACCAGTCACTAGTGTCATCCACGGTGATTACCCCACATATCTAGCCAGGAAACTTACCCAAATACACTTACGTAGTAATCTACTGAGATAAATCGGTACAACGAAGCTTGCCTATATAAGCTGAAGAACAGCGACTTCTTAACAGTTTCCCAGCAATGCAAGATTAGTTTGACGGGACATACACTCCCGGGAAAAAAGGCAACACCGTCAATAACAGGGTCATCTTACTAAGAAGTGAGATGACAGGCAATTCGCCACTGTAGGAGTATATGAGAACAAACCATACGAAATACACATGTCACAGTAAAGGGTCAGTGTACCACTCTGTGGCAGCAACGCAAACTTGTTCTCTTGCATACAAACGATCATAAAAGTGCTGAATTATATCCTGCGACGGCTTAGCCTCATCATCTTGCGCCATAAGTGGCTATGGATCTTGAAGACCCGGCTGGGAAACATATCTACTTCCTGTCGAAGAAATGACAGCAGCCGGGGAGAATAACAGCCTGTGCAATTCAGCGGGCACTTGTTACTTTACACTGCAGCAATACCAAATGTGACCGTGAACTGTAACTGCCCAGAGCGACCTTAAGTGGAATGACCACACAAAACAAATACAGTAGTAGGAAAAGCAGAGGAAGAATCTTCAGGAAATGCGACTCATCCACGAAGGAAGTGGCTTACATGGAGCTTGTTCGACCGATTCTTGAGTATTGTTCACCAATATGGGATCCTTATGAGGTAGGACTGATTGAAGAGCTACAGAGGATCCAACGAAGAGCGGGCTCCGTTTAGTCGGCGCGAGTGAGTTACCGAGATGCGCAACGAACTCCATTGGTAGTCATTACAAGAAAGCCGTTGTGAACCACAGAGAGGTTTAACACTGAAATTTCGAGAGAGTACTTTCCAGGCAATCAGACAACGTACTACTTTTTTCCACATACATTTCGCGTATTGATCGCGAAGAGAAAATCCGCGAAATCAGAGTCAAGACATAGGTTTACAGACATTCTTCCCGCGCGCTTTTCGCGAATGGAACAGGGTACGGGGGAACGTTAATGGTACCAGAGGTACACTCTGCCACACACCATTAGGTATGGTCACTAGCATACAGACACATCTATCATTTCAATCTCCAGTCGACTCTTTCACGACACCAGAGAAGCCGTGCTTGACGGTGTAATGGTATCAATAGTAGTCTGGCCAGAGACACACATGATCTTCAACATGAAGCGAGAAGACGGTTATCATCGGTCCCTGATGTCACGGTAATTGCAACATGTGCCCGGATTCGTTCCTGGAAGATGTTCGGGCGGCCACTGCTGCTTACATAACGCGTCGATCTTGACGTCCGCCTGTACTACACGGAGGTCCAGAATCTGGTCTACAGGTGCGGCAATGTTCCAGATACCACTCTTGAAAGAAGCGATAGATTGTGCCCAAAATACGCAGCAAGCCATCGTTACGTCCATCCAGCTTCGTGTCCGGCCCACAACGTGATCCCGTTAAAATGGCTGTGACTGTTTACAGGAGTACGTACTCGACGGGTGGACAAGGTGGTACCCCGGTATGGATTGTTCACCTCTAAATTCAGAACAGTTACTGCCTGCAGAATCGAAACAGAGGGTGCACAGACAGGCCTCCTGAGCGCCAACTGATCGCCGATGACTATGAAGAACGAATCACTAACCCTACAACCTCTCAGTAAGCACTTATTATACCCTGGTGACTCTAAACATAGTCCTTGAGGGTGTTGAATTTTTTTCCGACAGTTACAAGAGGCTAGAGACGTTAGGAACCCATCGGACAGACTGACGGATTATCATACCAGTATTACATGTCCTCACTCTATGAAACGTTCCTCACAGCTCTGTAATACACCACATGATATTTACGCCAAGTCTGGTAAACAGGAACTACACGACATCAGCGGTTTTTTTTTTCCACAGTGGCAAAATAATGTGATGAAAATATTAATCCATTATCAAGATATATGCAGCTAGTAGTGTGTCAAAATCTCGAGATGGCGACTTCGTCTACAGAGGCTGGTTCAAATATCTTAAAAGGAATACTGCCGCTTGTGGAACTGTCACTGTATCTCCACGAAATACGGCAATGGTGTCAGAGCGAATTTTGAGGATTGCCAGTGGCGAAAGGAGACAGACACTGTGGAAGACTGTGTGGCTGGTCATGAGGTGAGACATGTAAACGTCTGATAGCAGATCGTTAAAAACTTTGGTAGTGAGCCTACGTGATGACCTATCACTGCTAGTCACGCCTAGACTGGACCAGCCACAGTCTGCTGTCTAATGTGCCATGAGCATTCAACGCCATCACATCATCAGTGCACTGAACTGTAATCATTTGCGTAAGTAGTCCCACAAAAGTCCACTTGCGAATCTTTTGTACCTCTCAATATAGTAACTAAAACGCAGAAAAGCGACACTGAATTGTCAGTAATTAAACGAAACTGTCATTGTTTTTTTTTAATCTCAGTGTCCGATAGGAACGTGTTAATAATTTCAAAACAAGTTATTGTTCAGGCCAACTACATCACATTTCGTCGTGGTATAAGCCAGGTAAATTTTGCGAAAATAAAAGCAATAACGATGTAGTTTAGATATATTCCTGAAACTGGTGCATCTGATCGTTTTATTTATTACTGTTTGCAAATGTCATAGTAAGTATATAGTTTAGGATTAATAAATGTTATTCACACATTAGTTTCGCAAGCCTAAGAATGGAATAAATCTATCATCACACAGCAAGTCCCATAATCTGTCCTTAAGAAACTGCAACGGTTGTTAAAAGTTGTACTACTAAGTCTTGGTACTTCCTTTGTTACTGTCGCAATTCATTATACACTCCAATTACGTATGTGGTGTGTCTGTCACTCAAGAAGTACTTGAATCTACAATTAGTGGAGAGGATTCTCCTGCTGTATGTGGCTTTATCTTCAGAATAGGGAAAACGCGTATCCGGGGTTTTGCCAGACATTCCGAAATGCTGTATCGACCCACGCATTTCCAGCACAGGCTATCTATCCCCTCTGGGAGCATCGACACAAATGGCACACGACCGCTTGCCTCCCCTGGAGAGAAAGCGCCTGAGAGCTGGATAGAGAGGAATTTTTCAGCCGGTTGGTCACAATAGATGGAAGCTGGTTTGTCTTCGTGGCATTGCAGCAAAGGCAGCGGCTGTCTGTCGTCTCTCTCTCTCTCTCTCTCTCTCTCTCTCTCTCCACCACGCACCTTTAAAAAAATGTCGAGGAAGGCCATCGCTAACGCAACACAGAAATCGTCATGAGGAATGAGGTGCCCCGACGTGAAGCGTTTGATTGATCTCCAGGTCGTGAGACGAGGTCGTGGCGACAGAAAAACGGTAAGGACTCTGCGTCACTTCGAAAACGTCTGTCTCGGTCAAATTCTGATCTCGATTATGAGCAATTCTCAATACGCAAACGCATCAAATGAATATTTCCACTGTGGCAATTAAGTTGATATTATTTCTGTTATGCAATGACGGTTTCTATTTAAACTTAAAGAAGGGTCTTTGAGCACGGTACGTGTTTAACCTCTAGAAATAAGATAATGTAACTACTTTTGCTAATAATGACACAAGCTTCAGAATAGATGAATAAAGAAAAATGGTTAGTTTCTCATTCGCTGATCACAAGATTTCATTTCGCTGCCGGATAGAAGACTATAATACAACTTCTACACTTTATTGAACACGTGTTTTTATCTTCAAACTTTGTCCATTTCGTGATAATTTGATTAGGAGTCATTAATGATTCGCAATAAAGTGAGGCGTACGTAATAGGCTGAAACTAAACGCACGGTGTGAAAGACTTAAGAGGAATGTTACACAGCTTCTGGGTGTATTAATCATTATGCTTAACTTCAGTTACGTTCATGTAAAAATGTAACTCACGATATAGAAATCTGAAATATGACGATTTGGCCAGGGCAATTGCGTAGCAAGTATATATATTGCATGCGGTAGGATGCAGTTAATTTTGGGGAGTATTCCTGTTGGTAGCAACGCCTCTCCAAATACACTACTATTGAAGATATACAAGGATAGGCAATGTTTTTTGTAGTAACATTTCGAAAGAAATCGGTTGCTTGGGTGTTCATTAGTATTAGCAAGTTTAACATGTGTTCACCGGCTCCTGTGAG
The DNA here is from genome assembly GCF_021461385.2 of Schistocerca piceifrons. NCBI lineage: Eukaryota > Metazoa > Arthropoda > Insecta > Orthoptera > Acrididae > Schistocerca > Schistocerca piceifrons. Next base: position 751,851,335 of record NC_060139.1, read on the forward strand.
AAAACATCGCCATGATATCTATGCTGACAAACGTGCTGCTTCGGCTGTAGCTCATATCAGTGGAATACTCCTTACGACAGAAAAAACTTCTATAGTTGATACGGTAAAGCAACCCAGGGAAATTTTAGATGTTGGTGACTGGGATGCATCATTGACGACGACGAAAGTTTCCAGAAAGTATGGGCTAATTCCGTGATTATTTCATACTACTACTGGATATAATGAACACACACATAAGAACTTTTGGATCGCTTGATAGTAAAGTATTGCACCATTTAACTTTTTTTATTGCGTTGGGTAGCAAGACGTGATTTAGGAATTTTATGTTCCTTACGTTGCCAGGATATTGTGGCTACTTCATCACGCGCGAAAAGAGGCCGTGTGGAAGGAAGGTAGGAAGATGAGAGTTTAACGTCCCGTCAACAGAGAGGTCAGTAGAGACGGAGCACCTATAGGTACCATTCCATCACATGCCTTGAGCGATTTAGGGAAATATGAATGGCCGCACGGGAGTTTCAACCGTCGTCCTCCCGACTGCGAATCCAGTGTGCTAACCACTGCACCACCTCGCTGGGTGTCCTTCGGACCTCGCGAGGCGACATCAGATTAGATTACAGCATACTATGTCTTCCTCACATCTTACTTTATTAAAATTGATGAACGATTTCGGCTCTGTAGCCATCATCTGAACTAAAAACTAGAAAATATAAATAAAAATGAATCAACAGATTTGTGAAACAAGCAACTGGACATCAAAAGCGCGAATAAAATGGTAACAGAATAAGAGCAGAAAGCAAATATTTATAAATTAAATATAATTTACAACGATTGGCGCTAGTTGTGTTAGTAAAATAGTAGTTACAGACAACTGAAGGTATATCTATATAATACAGAAATCTTCTAGTACACACTATATTTTACACATACTTTCAGTTGTCTGTAACTGGTACTTTACAAGTGGCACTATCGTCAATCATTCAAAATTAATTTAACCTATAAACATGCGCTCCCTGCTCTTGATCCCTTATGTAATGACTACGCGCCTATGTGGCGTAGTTGCTACTTTTTGGTAACTTAATTTTATTCGTACATTTAATGTCCATTTTGTTGCTTTATAAATCTACTGTCATGCTTTTTTCGTATTTTCACATATTTAGATCTGACGATGGCTGCAAGGATGAAACTGGTAATCAATTTTAATAAACTAACAAGTGATCAGGACACGAACTTTTATACTCTAATGGCTCGCAATGTTTGTTTACGTTAAGTCATAACACAGTAGTAGTATCTGTAAATTTCAGCGTGTTTAAGGAGGCATAATACATTGATACGAGGGCATACTGGAAAGCAATGTCTCCCAATTTTTAATGTGAATACTGTTCAAAGATTTTTAAATAAAACAAACGTTGGTAAAAAATTACATTTTTATTCTTCACGTAGACATATTTATTTTTCAAAATAGTCACCCCGAAGACGAACACATTTCTCGCGAGGAGAGATCAGTATGTTGATAAAGTCATTATTTGAACGTTTGACTTCGTTGACGCAGCCACAATCTCACCTCTGCATGCAAAGCTTCATCACTATCAAAGTGAAGTCCTCGAAGGTGTTCTTTAAGCTTTGGAAACATGAAACTCGTATGGGGCCAAGTCGGAACAGTATGGAAGGTGATCGATGACAGTGAATCCGAGGCGTCGGATTGTGTCTGATATCGCAGCGCTCGTTATGTAGACGTGAAGAATAAAAATATAGAATGATAATAAGGTTTGTTTCATTTACAAAGCTTTAAGAGTTCTAACATAAAAAATTCGGAGGTATTACTTTTCAGCACGCCCTTATAACGTAAAAAGACTAATGCAGAAAATCACACATCCAGACATCACATCCAAGACTTACGTCAGTTCCCGCTGCACTTGACAACAGGGACGAATATCCTGGAACGTGTAGTGTCACGAATTAAAAAATGTAACTGGTGCAATATTTCATTATTAATTTTTATAATTTTCTCGTCGTGGTCCCCTCGACAGATACGTATGTGGGAGGAAGTAATGTAATGCCTGTCTGACGGAATTTCTCAGTGATGCACAATGCCGCTCTTGCAGCGCGCGCCAGTGCAGAATGTCGGGCACCTCCGTAACGCTCTCGCGCTCGTGAAACGATCCCGTGACCAAGCGTGACTTTCTTCGTCGGATTTTCTCCATTTCTTCCCTAAAAACCCTACCTTGGAAGATTCCCCTGTTCAAGTACAATACTCAATACTCGACTGAACTTATTTCACGAATGAATTACGTTTCTTTAAAATTGTTCGAATGAATGTCAGTCTGGCAATTGCTTTTTCTACAATTGGTTCTCTGTGGCCATTCCAGTTTAGGCAGCTCTGTACAGTTACTCCTACGTAATTTATGGTTGTTATTTGTCCAGTGATTTATCGTCAATAGCGTAATCGAACGGTACTGCTACTGTACGTCCATTTAAGCGGAACACATTACATTTTTCACATGAATTGCTGAACGCTGTCCCGAATTATTCGTAGTCTCTGGAAGGGAGTGTATGCGTGCACAAGAATTTACGGGCGCAGATATTGTGGCGAGGTCAGGCTGCAGGGAGGGTGGTGGGGGTCGTAAACAGCCCCCGGCGTACTGTGCACGTCTGCGCTGCACGGTGATATTAGCGCGCCGTCGTGTGGGCGTGGTCTGTGCACGGACAGTTTGCCGGCGACAAGGTACCGTGCGCACCGCACCGCTCGCAGCTCTGTGGCGCCCTGGCTTAACTGTGCGCCGTAAAGCCACAATCTACTCCCACAGCGAAATCGAGTCCAGACAGCGCTCCAATAACACATACCACCAACATGTCAACGACACACCTCGATAATGTTACAAACGTGCTCAGCGGAGTCCACATGAAATCCCTTACTAAATAAGCTCACGACATAAAATATTAGTCACTCCTCTTAAAGAGCACAGTTCTCGCTTTCATGCTTGTTCTAGAACTTGTACTGGGCAGTCATGTTTTCCTTCACGGCTGACGTAAGTCGTGGCAATGAGGGCTTGAATGATAAAACAGCTATCGAGTTTGGACGTGCCCATGACCACGCCATGAATGAAATTGTCCGGTCTTTTGGTGTACGAAGGGCGTTCAATAAGTAACGCAACACGCTTTTTCTGGGCCAATTTCGGTTCGAAAAAATGCAGAATTTGTTCTGGGACATCGAGGAATATTCCCGCGTCAACCCCTATAGTTCCATAAAGTTCCGATAGGTGGTGGTGCTATACATAGCCTTCGAAATGGCGTGTATTACGGAGGTGCTTTCCAGAGCATAGCAGATATCCAAAGGCGCTTGCAGAAGTCTACGGAGACCTGGCAGAGACCGAAAGCACGGTGAGTCGTTGGGCGAGGAGTGTGTCATTATCGGAACAAGTCGCGTGTCGGCAGGCCACACACAGCTGTGACTCCCGCAATGATGGAACGTGCGGACACTCTCATTCGAGGTGCAAACGAACGTCTCCTCCATGGTAACGCACACAGGTCTGCGTACTCGAGAGAAGCTCACGAAAGTTCACTGGCCCGGTTTACAACCCGATCTCGCATGTTCCGACTTCCAACTGTTTCGCCCAATAAAGGGTGCATTCCGCGCGAAGCAGTACATGGATAATTGAGGTTATCGATGCAGCGAGACGTTGGCTCCGACATCGACCAGTGGACTGGTACCATGCGAGTATAAAGGCGCACCCAGTAATGTGGCGTAAGGGCGTCGCACTAAACGAAGATTATGCTGGAAAACTGGGTTTTGTAGCCAAAAGAGTAGGGAATAATATGGTGTACTGGAATCCTGAATAAACCAACCTGCTTTCAGAAAAAAAAGTTATACGTTACTTATTGAAGCCCCTCGTATTAACGTGAAATGTCCTATGTGTGTACAAGGAATGCATCACTAACTGCCCCTTAACACAACGAAAGAACAGTGGTCGTAAAAAGATTATAACTAACAGGGTACAGAGATGGCTGTCACGGCTTGTCAATGACAATCGGTTTCAAATTTCACACGAGCTCTGTTGTTAGTGAATGCAGGTCCATTTCAACACTGCAACCGAAACGGCATACAATGGACATTTGGAGTAGAGTAGCTCGGAAGAAGACACTGCTCACAGTGGCACACAGTATTTCATGGGGAGAGGATATAACAAGAAATTATAAAAATCTTTGACGACCCAAATGTTAGTTTAAGTAAAAGAAGTAATGCACCTCTCTGAAGGAAGTAAGGAAACAAGGAAGGAAGATTAGCGTTTAACGTCCCGTCGACATCGAGGTCATTAGAGACAGAGCACATGCTCGGATTGTTTCAGGCATGGGGAAGGAAATCGGCCGTGCCTTTTCAAAGGAACCGTCACGCAATTTGTCAGAAGCGATTCAGGCCACCCAAGGAAAACCCATATCAGAATGGCCAGACGCGGGTCCAGTGTGCAAACACAGTATATTGAAAGATAACCTTCTCCTTCCTGATTTCTAGACTCCAAAGGACTCGCCGATGGGGTTTTTCTTACTCCCATACGGCTATGAATTATAGACAGTACGGACAGTCCAGTGGCTTTGTTCAAGCAAATAAAATATCTGCTGTCTTCAATTTGCCATGTTGCCCTCTGAGGACGTCAGACATGACCTCCCTCAATCTGACTTCAGCATATGATTACTGCTGCTCCAATCTATGTGCATCGCCACTGGTTCAAGTTACTCGTGGACACTTAAGTATGGGACAGACAACGTGCGAATTCTATATGAAACCATCGTTCTCCATACGTCTCAACCTTTCGTGTCAGCTTTAGGCGTGACGTAGATGCCCTAGCAGTCAGAATTAAAGGGCACTCAGCCGGTAAAAGTAGACACACAGTTTAAAAAAAAATTATAAAAAAGTCAGAGTATTCTGAACTGAAATTATTACAGGTATTTTAGAAGCTATACACTTACCTTCTATGTTTTGGTGTCATATGTTTCGAAATATTCAAATGAATGTAGAAGGGTAGAGCTTTTTCTGCCATTTTCATAAAATCTTAAGTTGCTGAAATGTATATACATTCATGAAGTGTGAATGTCATTTTCATCCAACATGAGATGCCATTTTATAAAACCGATAGTGACAGTTGCTGATACCCTAGCTGAGAAGCATGTTGGACAAAACACAACTTGCCTACCCGGGAGCAGTTACAACGTTGTATATATATATATATATATATATATATATATATATATATATATATATATATATATATATATATATATATATATATATTATCCAGCTGGAGCGGGAATTTAATAAATCTGATAACGGCAGTTACTGAAGCCAAATGTCCGAGAAGCATGATGGAGAAAATATATATATATATTTTTTTCAATCAGTTTAACTTCTTTGTTCCTCTGCCGTAGCACACGTCGTAACAGTTTGTTAAAGTCATCATCTTTTCGACTGCAGGTATATTAATCAAAAAATGAACGAAGTCGTAAGTGTGTAATGTTACATAGTGCAGGAGTTGCACTGATTGCAATACTTGGTTTGCAACGAACGTCAGAATATTTTTTTCTGACCTGTGAATTTATTCTAGGTAGATTTGTTAGCGGTAGGCTCCCTCAACAAGCGAGTTTTATGGAGATGCTTCGTGAGCTCAAATAGGGATCGTTGAAGGAAGAAGACGTTCTTCTCCGAAACACTATTGAGGAAAATTAGAAGACCAGTATTTGCAGCTGACTGCAGAACGATTCTATTGCCGCCAACGTACATTTCTCATAAGGATCGCGAAGGTAAGCTCAGATAAATTAGGGCTCCCATGGAGGCATATAGATAGTCGTATTGCCCTCGTTCCATTTGCGAGTGGAACAGGAAAGGAAATGACTACTAGCAGTACAAGACACCAACCGCCATGCACCATACGGTAGCTTGCGGAGTGTGTATGTACACTGGTGTGCAAAACTTGAGGAAGAAGGTAATTTTCGACGCCAAGTAACATAACTCGAGGAAACTTGGACCTTAAATACTATGTCTGCTACAGTGTAGTACAGAAGGTAACTGAAAGAAACACACAATAAATCCAACAGAAACGAAGCTTTTATTCAAAGATAATAATTACACTGAAGTCACGGGGTTTAATGATAGTTCTCTGGACATTATAAATGGCGGAACATGGTTCTTGACGCGATGTGTGATGACCGTGGACGGCAATTTATGCTCTGCAACTTTCTCCCACGCAGGTCACAAGAGTTCTCGTGACACAGCATTTCATACGTCCATCAGAACGGCTGACAATGGCTGGACGTGCCGCAATACGTTTCCACAATACGTCCCACACATGTTCAATGGGATTTAACTCTGGGGAATGGTATAGCTAATCCATTTCCAAATATCCTCTCGTTCCAAGAGCTGCTCCACCTGCGCTGTTCGAAGCGGTCGTGCACTGTCGTCCATAAAAATGAAATCAGGGTCGAACGCACCCCTGAAAAGATGCATATGGGGAAGCAGTACAGTGTCACAATAACGTTGATCGGTGAGTCTATCGTGTTCAAAGATTTGGGGGTCAGTACGCCCATGCCACATTATGGCTCTTCACAACCTGAGACCTGGATCACGAAAACGGTCTTGTTCGACGATGTTGCTGGGTGTATAACGTGTTCCCACCTCTCGCCATTTGAGGGCACGTCCAGCATTGTCGAATATTACAGTTATGGAGGTCCAGGTGTTTATAGTGTGGAGAGCTATAACGGTGCATGAGCGTACTGACCTGCAAATATTTGAACACGGTAAGTCACCAGTCAACGTTATTGTGGTAGCGTGCTCCTTCCCATGTGCATCTTAGCAGGGGAAGCATTCCGCCCTGCTTTCACTTTTATGCCTCACAAAGCGCGACCGCATCGAACAACGCAAGTGGAGGAAGTCTTGGATCGAGAGGATAATTCGGCAAATGAACTGACCTGCCCATTCCCTCGAGTGAAATGCTTTGGGGAGACGAACTGCAGCACATCCACTTGCACCAACGGTCATCCAGCAGGTGTCAACCGCGCTGGTGGAGGAATGGAACGACCTGCCACAAGAACTGCCTGTCAGCAAGGGAGCACGCTGCAAAGCCTGCACTGCTGTCCGTGGTGATCATACACCGTATTAACTTCTGTAATGTCCTGGGGACCACCATGAATCGCGATGACTTCAGTATAATTATTGTCTTTACGACACCTGGAAGGACCGCCGATTATGAGCTTACGTCAGTTCTCCTTTCGCAAAAGTACAAATCACGTGTTTCGACTGCCAGTCCTGCAAAGAGGGAGGCGGGGCCAGTTTCCCCGCAATACTGCACGTGTCTCGAGTGACCCAATTTCCGATCGCACTACGGGACCTTGGAACAGTTGCGTGAAGTGACAGTTCTGGTGAGACACATTTCTGCGGAGCCTAGTGCTCTTGCTGGAATAAACGGCTTTTCGCAAATAGATAGTCGGTGACGCCGAAAAAAATTTAAAAAAAAAACCCTTGTGGCGAGAGAAAGATTTTTAGCTTCGACTGAAGTACAGTTTAGGCTAGAAGGTAATAGCATGATTGTGTCTTGGCAAAGCCAAGAGATTTGAAATCAAATCAAATATCTGCAGTGTCTTGGGCTCCGCAGACCTCTCAACACATTACACCTCCGCACTAGAGTCACTCGACATAACTGTCAGGAAACCCACAACAGCGCCTTCCACTGAACGCTGTAACTATGCGGACTGTGGGCATCAAACGGATGTGACAGCCTGGTTCCAGTATGACATGTTAGCGGCGTCATATGACGCGAATGAGTTAAGCCGGCACGCGTTGGATTCGAGTCCACCCTGCGTGCGCCTGACAGGTCCCCGCGCCGACCGGCCGGGGGTTCCCCGCCCGAGTCGCGGCCGGACACAGTCGGCACAGGCAGGGCCCGCTAGCGCGCCACGCGGCCGTGGCTGCAATTAGCGCGCGACGTCACAATTAGCGGGCGCATTATGCGCATTCCGGGTGCCGCCATTGTTCAGTCGCTGCGCCTCGTAATTAACCGGCGGCGCGCGCAGGTGCCGTCCCAGCGCGCAACCTGATAAGCGCTGACCATCACCCGTCGAGGCGGCAACCGTGCCCCACTTCCAGCTGCACGCCGCCGGCGAAACAAACTGGGCGCCAATAAGTAGGACGTGCCCATGGAACACCACACCTGACGAGAATAATGCAGGCGCATTCGAGTTACATCTCATGAACAACAAAGATCCGACCAGAAACTTTAACGATAAGTTCCAAATCCACAATCATAGTAAGAAAGCGAAGAAAACGTTCTAGAAGAAATCAGAATTTTCAAACATTTTAATTATCAACCAGGTCCTTACACCAACAAACAAGCTGAACTACAAAGCAGAAGCCACGCGGCGTAACCGAGTGGTTTGAGGAGCCATGTCACGGACTGCGCGGCCCCTCATGCCGGAGATTCGAGTCCTCCCTCGTGTGTGTGCGTGTGTGTGTGTGTGTGTGTGTGTGTGTGTGTGTGTGTGTGGTTCGAGGAACCCTCTGCCGGGCACTTAAGTGCGATTTGCAGAGTGGCCATGTAGGTGTAGATGTAGACGTATATGTTTTGGTTCCTGTAGCAGCGTGGTGGTACTGTGATTCCACTGTGTGATTGTACTGTGCATATGTAGCCCCTACCCACAAAAAATTAATCACGCAATCTTATTTTTTCCATGCGATAATTAAAATATTATGAGCACACTTCGTCCTAGTTGAGAGCAGTTTTTCCGTGGGCATAGCATATTCACTGGAAGTAAAAGAAACTTCCCACGAAGATGAATATCGGGGGCTAAAGTGCGACTGTTCTAAGGAATACATACCCTTTTATTGTCTGAAGGCCATGTGGCAATAGGAAAGATAAAGGCTACTGAGGAGAAAACTACGAATTACTACAAGACGAGATATGCTCAGCTGGTTCAGAGTGTAGTGTAAGAGATTAGAAAATTACTGCCAGTGTTGGATTATTTTTCACAAACTTAACAAAGGAGGTCAACAAGACCCGGCAGCGACGAGCCTCAATACAGGATAAGCAAAGCTGCAACGCTGGTATTTAATATACACTCCTGGAAATTGAAATAAGAACACCGTGAATTCATTGTCCCAGGAAGGGGAAACTTTATTGACACATTCCTGGGGTCAGATACATCACATGATCACACTGACAGAACCACAGGCACATAGACACAGGCTACAGAGCATGCACAATGTCGGCACCAGTACAGTGTATATCCACCTTTCGCAGCAATGCAGGCTGCTATTCTCCCATGGAGACGATCGTAGAGATGCTGGATGTAGTCCTCTGGAACGGCTTGCCATGCCATTTCCACCTGGCACCTCAGTTGGACCAGCGTTCGTGCTGGACGTGCAGACCGCGTGAGACGACGCTTCATCCAGTCCCAAACATGCTCAATGGGGAACAGATCCGGAGATCTTGCTGGCCATGGTAGTTGACTTACACCTTCTAGAGCACGTTGGGTGGCACGGGATACATGCGGACGTGCATTGTCCTGTTGGAACAGCAAGTTCCCTTGCCGGTCTAGGAATGGTAGAACGATGGGTTCGATGACGGTTTGGATGTACCGTGCACTGTTCAGTGTCCCCTCGACGATCACCAGTGGTGTACGGCCAGTGTAGGAGATCGCTCCCCACACCATGATGCCGGGTGTTGGCCCTGTGTGCCTCGGTCGTATGCAGTCCTGATTGTGGCGCTCACCTGCACGGCGCCAAACACGCATACGACCATCATTGGCACCAAGGCAGAAGCGACTCTCATCGCTGAAGACGACACGTCTCCATTCGTCCCTCCATTCACGCCTGTCGCGACACCACTGGAGGCGGGCTGCACGATGTTGGGGCGTGAGCGGAAGACGGCCTAACGGTGTGCGGGACCGTAGCCCAGCTTCATGGAGACGGTTGCGAATGGTCCTCGCCGATACCCCAGGAGCAACAGTGTCCCTAATTTGCTGGGAAGTGGCGGTGCGGTCCCCTACGGCACTGCGTAGGATCCTACGGTCTTGGCGTGCATCCGTGCGTCGCTGCGGTCCGGTCCCAGGTCGACGGGCACGTGCACCTTCCGCCGACCACTGGCGACAACATCGATGTACTGTGGAGACCTCACGCCCCACGTGTTGAGCAATTCGGCGGTACGTCCACCCGGCCTCCCGCATGCCCACTATACGCCCTCGCTCAAAGTCCGTCAACTGCACATACGGTTCACGTCCACGCTGTCGCGGCATGCTACCAGTGTTAAAGACTGCGATGGAGCTCCGTATGCCACGGCAAACTGGCTGACACTGACGGCGGAGGTGCACAAATGCTGCGCAGCTAGCGCCATTCGACGGCCAACACCGCGGTTCCTGGTGTGTCCGCTGTGCCGTGCGTGTGATCTTTGCTTGTACAGCCCTCTCGCAGTGTCCGGAGCAAGTATGGTGGGTCTGAAACACCGGTGTCAATGTGTTCTTTTTTCCATTTCCAGGAGTGTATTAGAAAATATTATATATCTAGGGGCTACATGTTACTAGCACTTTATTATATATATATTGCTGGTTGCAGAAAAAACGAACCAAGTGTGCACACAGATAAAAAAAAAAGAAAAGAAAAGAAAAAAGAATTGTACACGACAAGAGAAATGTAGCGGACATTCTTATCGCAGCACTCTGGACAATATAGCCTTTCCTTTCATTCCAGTCCCAGGAACGGGCTGAAAAATATCTCCGCATGATAAATTCAAAAGAAGGGGGGAGGGGGACGACAGTAAAGGCGGAAGTGGAAAAGGAAACAGAACTTCTATACACGAAAGGATACAATACCAACGAAAGAAAGAAGTAGAAAGAATTGCACTGAAACAGTGTCGTAGGAGTGGGATTGTGGCAGGTGGAAGGAGGGGGATGGCTACGAGAATTCAAGCAGTGTATGTGTTGATAAACACGTGTTAAACGACAGCGAGAATAATCTGTCTTTTCACGATACATATCTAACAAGGGAACCTCTCCATCGCACCCCCCTCAGATTTATAAGTTGGCACAGTGGATAGGCCTTGAAAAACTGAACACAGATCGATCGAGAAAACAGGAAGAAGTTGTGTGGAACTATGAAAAAATAAGCAAAATATACAAACTGGGTCGTCCATGTGCAATATAGGCAATATTAAGGGCAATGTGATACGAGCAAAGCCGTGGTCCTGTGGTTAGCGTGAACAGCTGTCGAGCTAGAGGCCTTTGGTTCAAATCCTTCCTCGCCCGAAAATTTTAACTTCTTATTTTCAGTTTATGTGACAAACCCTTATGTTTTCATCACTTTTTTTGGAGTGATTATTACATCCACAAGAAAACCTAAATCGGGCAAGGTAGAAGAATCTTTTTATCCATTCGCCAAGTGTACTAGTTAGGTGGGTCGACAACATATTCCTGCCATGTGACGCACATGCTGTCACCAGTGTCGTATAGAATATATCAGACGTGTTTTCCTGTGGAGGAATCGGTTGACCTATGACCTTGCGATCAAATGTTTTCGGTTCCCATTGGAGAGACACGTCCTTTCGTCAACTAATCGCACGGTTTTGCGGTGCTGTCGCAAAACACAGACACTAAACTTATTACAGTGAACAGAGACGTCAATGAACGAACGGACAGATCATAACTTTGCGAAAATAAAGAAAGCAAAATTTTCAGCCGAGGGCAGATTCGAACTAAAGACCTCTCGTTCCGCAGCTGTTCACGCTAACCACGGGACCACGGCTCTCCTCGGCTCACATTGTCCTTAATATTGCCTATGTTAGGCATGGACGACTCAGTTTGTATATTTTGCTTATTTTTTCATAGTTCCACACAACTTCTTCCTGTTTTCTCGATCGATCTGTGTTCAGTTTTTCAAGGGCTATCCACTGTGCCAACTTATAACTAAATCTGAGGGGGGTGCGATGGGGATGTTCCCTTGTAAGCACGGCCGACCCATCTTCGACAGCCCTTGTGAACACGGACCATTCTGCCGTGCTACGAAAAGAAACAATCTAGGTATCACTTTTTTTATACAGTCAGTACAGCAGGTTTTTTCAACATTTCTGCAGTGCACCTTAGTTTTCTAAGCCGACACACATTTCTGAAGCATGATTTTTTTTTAGATTTTAAACATCACAGGAGACGGTACAAAACATATAAAATATGCTCTTCTTCTTTTTTCGGGCACTCACTGAAATAAAGAAGAAGTAATGGTAGCAGACAGCGATGGTACGCATGCGGCTATTAAAATAATAAAGAAGTACATAAAGGATTAGGATAATGAAGCGGCGAGACACTTCCTCGAAATGGTATCCTCCTCGATTTGATTTATCTATTCCAGTCTCGGTCTGCCTCTTGTGTTATTCCCTTCTCTGGTCCTTTCAATGATACTTTTAACGATACGACTGTCTCAGCAGATGGCCGACCGATGTGTCCCTTCTGTGTTTGACAAGCTTCAAGAATCAGGGCTACTCCTCCGCCATTCCGCGAAGCACCACTTCGTTCGATACTTTATCTACCCACGTAATCTTTAGCATTCTGCGGTAGCACCACATCCCGAAGGCTGTTGTTTTGTGTTTTTCTCTTTTTCCAAGTGTCTACGTTTCACTTCCGTACACACTCCAATCAAACGTCTTTAGGGACCTTTTCTGTGATGTTAGTTCGTACAGCTGGATGTAAAACGCTTTCTTCTCTTCGCCTCACAATTTCCTTCCTTGATCTTCTGTCTGATGTAATTTTAGTCGATAGGTGGGCAAACAATTCGACGGTCTCCAGTCGATCATGGTTAAGCATACAGAGTACTTATAAATGAAAGAAAAATCGAATTTTTTATGACTTTATTAAATTCTATAGTCTTTCCTGATTACATTGATATATACATTATAGGGTTTCAAATGAGAAATGGCCTTTATATGCCAAATTATAAAGTTACAGTCATGTGTGCCACCACGCCCCCTTCATTTCTGTTACAGAAACCCGTATTATTTCGAAAAGAACTGTGAACTTTCTGTTTCCAGCGATTATACGTATGATACATTGTATATGTTGGTAACAGTGCAGTTTTATAGTGTCTGTAAATGATTATATTTGCTAGTATTTACTTTTGTTTCGCTGAAGCAGTTTGTTCACGTGTTACTGAATGTTTGTTGCCCAAGTTCAAATGGTTCAAATGGCTCTGAGCACTATGGGACTTAACTTCTCAGGTCATCAGTCCCCTAGAACTTAGAACTACTTAAACCTAACTAACCTAAGGCCATCACACACATCCATGCCGAGGCAGGATTCGAACCTGCGACCGTAGCGATCGCGCGGTTCCAGACTGTAGCGCCTAGAACCGCTCGGCCACTCCGGCCGGCCACACGGTTGAAAGTAACCTATGTATCAGTTCTTCTGGGAAGAAACTCCCACATGGCACGCCTCCTGGTGATTGAAATTTTTTAGTTAACAATGACGCTGTTTGTAGTGGATTTGTTGTTGATGCGGGTATCTTATCTTCTTTGATAAAGGAAGTAGCGAAATGTAAACAATGTGCTGGTGTAGGCTGTCTGGAAATAACTGAACAACAAAGTAGCAGGAACGGTTTAGCGTCAAAATTAGTTGTTCTGTGTAGATCCTGCAATAAATCTACCTCGAAAACGACTCCCAACATTGTGCACAATTCAGATGATGTGAATTTGAAGTTGGTGTATGCATTGCGTGCAATAGGAAAAGGAAAAGAGGCTGCTCAAACGTTTTGTGGTGATGGACCTACCTCTTCCTCTCAGTAGGTTCAGTAAGTGCATAAAAATATTTTTAGGTGCCTTGACGATTGTGTCTAAAGCATCTATGAAACGTGAAGTAGGAGAAACTGTAAACATTACTGGAACCAGGGACATTGCTGTTGCACTTGCTGGTACATGGCAACGTCGAGGACATCGTTCCTTGAATGGTGTTGTAGGTGCTACTTCTCTGGGGAATGGAAAAGTTGATGTTGAGTGCTTATCTAAGTATTGCCACACCTGGCACCGTAACACTGAAGGACCTATTGAACATCAATGTTCTAAGCATTATGATGGTTACAGCGGAGGTATGGAGTGTGATGGAGCTCTAAAAATATTTCAGAGGTCAGTGCCCATTTGTAACGTTAGATATAAGAAGTACCTAGGTGATGGGGACTCTAAAGCTTTCAATAAAATGAATGAGTTTAATGTTTATGGTGATAGCTTGGTAACAAAACTGGAGTGTTGTGGACATGTGCAAAAGAGGAAAGGTGCTAGATTGAGGAAGCTACGAAGAGAAATAAAAGGAAAGTTGCTATCTGATGGAAAATCTCTGTCTGGCCGAGGCAGAATAACAGAAACTGAAATAGACCTTCTTCAGAGTTAGTATGGACTGGCCATTAGACGAACTGCACCTGTGAATGATGTTACAGCAATGAGAAAAGCTGTATGGGCCACCTACTTTCGTAAGTTGTCCACAAATGAGCAGTCTTCATGGGGGCACTCAGAATACAAATGAGAGTTTCAACCATTGCATATGGGAAAGATTACCAAAGAATGTCTTTATAGGACTAAGTACATCAAAATGGCTCTGAGCACTATGGGACTTAACTTCGGAGGTCATCAGTCCCCTAGAACTTAGAATTACTTGAACCTAACTACCCTAAGGACATCACACACATCCATGCCCGAGGCAGGATTCGAACCTGCGACCGTGACAGACAATGGGTGCATGAAGCTGAAAGATTCACTCTTCAAGTTACCAAAGAAGCAAGAAGTGCTAAAAGGAATGCCAAGCGGAAGCATGAATATGAAGAAATGTTGCAGGATGAAGACTATGCTTCAGGAATGTTCCGAGGCACAGTTTAATTGGCCTCATATCTTCATTCGCAATTTCCCGCAAGTTTTATTTTTCAGAATTCAGGTACAAATATTTCCTAAAGTTTATAAAGCATTGTTCTGATTTTTTTCTGTATCTTGCAATAGTCCATACTTATGTAGTAGACTTAAGCATTATTGCAGAACCAACTAAATTGTAGAAAAATTAACAGTTTTATTAGAAAATGATTATAAAAATTAAAATGTAAGGTAAGATGTTTTTATCATTGTAATATACATAATAGGTGGAATTAAATAGATCTAGTACGTCAGCCTTCATGTCATGCATATCTGGTAAAAATTTAGTCTCTTTCAAACGTATAACATTGGATTAAATGGTACCTCAATTTTAGGAAGCATTTTGGAAAAAAAATTGCATCAGTTTCTTTGTAATTTTTGTAATAACCCTAAGCAGTTTCAAAAATATTCAAAATACTTCTAATTGGTTTAGAAAGTGTGCTGCATTACCTGATATCAACAAAAAATCTGTAAAACACATACATTATAAACAGTGCCTGAAAGAAATAGATGTTGATTTTTACATAATACTGAGCCGGAAAGGTGACCTGCATCCTTAAGGGAGCAGGGGCAACCGCGTTTTGTCTGCTCACATTCAAGTGAAACAAACCTGCTGTTTCTTGGGATATCACGCAGCTCTTTAATGTGGTGGTTTCCACTTGTCGTCCACATCCTATGCCGTTGAACCGTGAAGAGTTCTTCCGCCTTTACGAGAGTTTTATCCTTCCAAGGGCTGGAGAGTGTCCTAGGTCTCTACCGTCTCTTCCGCCCACCGATGTGGCCGTTGGCACTTGGTAGAGTGGGATTCCTCTGTCCCTGCAGTCGTTTGCTGTTTCTCACTAACGTTGCCTCTCTCTACCACGGGAAGGCGAACATCAGGATTTTCCTTTCATCGAGCCTAGAGCCAAGACGGCATTTCCTAGTCTCTCTAGTACTATTACTGTGATACGTATGAGAAAAATTACATAACCTTCGACTGGAAGAAGTGGGCCTTCAACACTTCTAGTAGTTCAGAAAGCCAAAACTGCATGTAATACAGTCCAGGTTTAATACGTATGTTTCGGAAAACGACTGGCGCAGGCGATGAAAGCTTTCTTCAACAGCAGAGCTCTACCAGTATCGGATATTACTATGGAACAGGAAGTTCCTGAAAAAATATAAGGGGGTTGTAACTTTAATAGTGGAAACTATTTATTTACAGCTCATACAAAATAGATACGTGTTTCACAGTTTTACTGATATTCAAAGTAGTCACCAGCATTGTGTATAACCCATTACCAGCGATGTGGGAGTCGTACGATACTCTTAGCAGTGCAAGTAACGTTGACAGTTCGAGCGGCGCGGTCTATTGCCCGACGAATTTGTAGCAGTTCTGAAGCGAATATCGTCAAGTGTTTCCTTCAATTCAGCATTGTCCTGCAAAATGATGGTCAGGTCCTGCAGAAAGTGTCATCACTTCTGTCTCTATGCTGTTCATTTTTGGAACGCAACCTACGACCAGCTTAGAGACAGAAGTAATGACACTTTCTGCAGGACCTGACCATCATTTTGCAGGACAATGCTCAAGCACGTACAGTGCAAGCTGTTACTGATTTGTTTGACTGATGAAACTGCTAAGTGCTATACCACCTACTGCATTCCCCTGACTTAAGCCCCCATAAGTTCAACTCTATTTCTAAGCTGAATGAAACACTTCACGGCATTCGCTTCAGAACTGCTACAAATTCGTTGGGCAATAGACCGCGTCGCTCGAACTGTCAACACAAGTGGCACTGCTAAGAGTACCCTACGACTTCCACATCGCTGGCAACGGGTTATACGCAATTCTGGTGACTACTTTGAAGGTCAGTAAAACTTTGAAACACGTATCTATTTGTACGAGCTGCAAATAAATAGTTGCCACTATTAAAGTTCCAACCCTCGTATATGGCGTACAGCGTGTAGAGGGGTGAAATGTACACTGTGTGAAATACGGAGAAATATGAATTCGTAAATACCTGAAATGTGGTGCCATAGAAGAATCTATATGTTAACGAAGTGGAAAGGTAATTTGCGAAATTAAGAGGTATTAACAAAATAGCGACGGCGAAGACAGTGCACGGAGAATCATAATTAGAAGAAGGGATTCAGGATTAATTACCTTGAGGGTAGAAGTATCAGTGGAGAAAAACTCCGTTAGAGTTATATGAATAGTAGAATATGTAAAACAAATTGCAGAGTTTGATGGATGTAATAAGGTTATAGATACAAAAAAGATAGCATAAAAAATTAGAAATGGATTGAATCTATTCGGAAGACTTTTGATATAAAAAAAAAACATTGTTTTGATGACACCGAACGACTTTCCAGACAACGAGATGAAATCGACGTTGACGTGAATCAGGACATCCTGGTAAAGAATACCACCTTCGCTGCTAACACTCCTTTCTTTCTTTCTCCTACGAAGCACAACCAGCAACTTTTCGAACATCTTCGAAGGTGTGAGTGTGTTTGAAATCTTTTGCGAAATTGGGTCGTTTCGAAGTCTTCATCCACTTTTCTAAAAACCCGATATTTCGACCCCTCGGCTAGAATCTCCCATAGAAGTCTTCTGGTGTCCAACATGTGGCTGGACGCTGTGAGCCCCTGTACGCCACGACAACATTTCAAGTGTTAGTAACATTACTCTCCCTAACCTTCGCTACCAGCTCTAAGTATACCTCTAATGATGAGTCCACTTTTTCGGAAGAGAACAGGAAAACATTCCTGCTTAAGTGAAGGCGACACTGGTTTTCGACAGTGTTCGACCATCCGGGGAAGGGGCGGGGGGGGGGGGGGGAGGAGACACACGCAAGGAGGGTTTCGAGGAAGATACCAACAGAGGTGTCGAATCATCGAGTATGAAGAAGAACCTCAATAGGAATTTTACCTTCAATGACAACGCTGACGAAAGATTGCAGATTTACAGACCCAGAGTTCGAATTCCAATGACGAAGTTTAGGATGCGGATGTTGTTATAAGAACTCTTGGTCTCCGGTAGTTCGCTACAGACTAACTAAATTTCAACTGATTTGTTACCCTTATTTATCTTTCTACCTGTAGGGCATTGAAAACATTCTGGAAAACATCGTAGTTCAGTATCTTCCACTGTAACAGGCAATGATCTGATTTATCATAGGCACCTATATGTGCCGATGCAGAAATTCTGTGATGTGGTGGCTTTTGCTCTGTAAACAGCTCAGCACAGCGTCGTCGTGCCGCTCTTCCATTGCATTATGTGAACCCGCACACTCTTCATCAGTAAACACATCCATAATGCTGCGTATGCCCGTTAAACGTCCAATTAATACAGCCGGGACAACAAACGAGAGACGGGACGAAACAATACTAAATGCAAGCTAGAAAGTAAACAGAAAAATGGACTTTACTGTTGTCATCAGCAAGTACCGTGAATGAAGGGAACAAGTTTTTCTGTAAACAAGACACACAGCACATACCGTCGATATTTGTACAGTTGGGCAGATCAGTTTCAGTACAACACACTTGTAAGTATAAATGGGGATCATAAATTAAACGAAATGCAGTTATTTTGTACTGAGCCACCCCATACCACGGTTACCTACAACCAAAACACTCAGAAAATGTCCCTGAACAACCTCCGAAATTATGTCAAACGAGTTCCAATTCACCCTGTATTAAACGACTAGCTGTACCTGGCCATGCTTTGCTGTGACTCAGTCCGCTTACAGGGAAAAGAAAGAAAAGAGAAAGCACACGTTTCTAAAATGTATCGGAACTGGACTCCTGTCTCCTGTCTCCATCTCCCTTCCCCGTTTCTTTGTCCACTTCCTCCTCCATCCCCGTCAAACTTCTCATCCTCGCTCTCTCTCTTCTCTCTCTCTGTCTTTCCATCTCCTCCTGCGCCTCTCTCACTCCAACACCTCTTCCCGAATTTCTGTGTTCATCTTTTCCGTCTCTCTCTGCTCATATCTCCTTCCCGTTTCCTATGTGCATTTCCTCCCATCCCTCTGTCCATCCCCCCCCCCCCCCCCGCTCCAAACTCTGTCTGTGACCTTGAGCCTTGTTTAGTGTTACGGCAAATTCAGATTCTGTACTAGTATTTTAATCACAAATCAATAAGCCATAAGTACAACTTTCCTATTTGCTAACAACGTTTCACTATCACATATATATGGAAAAGTATATAGTCTATGTGTGTCTAAACGTTTATTACAGTAATGTGTAAAAATTTGAAGTATATCGGAAAAGGTACATTTTGAAATTTTTGGTAACAATGTTTCCCTTTATACAGGGCGGAGAAAAATTGTGTCACGGAATTTTAACCCTGGATAGCTGATGCCAGTAGAAACAAAAATTACTAATGTTGTGTAGGTCGACAATGCGCCATTTTTAAACTACGGAAACTTGGCGCCACGCTCTCCGACTGGCCGTGGGATTGCCCTGTTGCCGTCCGTCGGTTGACTGGCAGCGCTATGGTTGTCGCCCCGCCCGTGTCCCAACGTGATATGCACACGTGTCGAATAGGTCTTGCTGTTTGTCTCCACACACACGTCAGAGGCATTCACACGTAAGTTTCGCTTCGCAGTACACACACGTCACCTGCGATTTAGTCATACAGTAAGCATGGCGGTACAGTATTCGTTTGAAGAACATCGAGATATGGCTTTTGTTTATGGTCTAGCCGACGGCAATGCGCATGAAGCTCGATGGTTGAATGAGGAACGGTACTCAGGAAGACGCCATCCACACCCGCAAACGTTTACAGCAATTCAACGGCTACTTGGCGAAACAGGCTCGTTAGCAGGATATCATGGTGATGCTGGAAGACCTCGAACACGATGGGATGCTGCATCTGGAAGAGGCTGTTAGAGAGCTTTGAGGAAGCACCTACGAGAAGTGCTCGAGCGGTTGGAAAAGACATGGGGGTCACTCATAGGTTAGAGTGGGAGGTTTTGAGGGATGACGACCAGCGTCCATGTAGTACCACCGTGTCCACGACCTATATCCTGGGCGAACTATGAACACAGGCTAGGGTTTTGTCGGTGGTTTCTGCGACGTGTTGCACGAGATGCCGCCTTTTTGTTGTTTACCGACGAGTGCACCTTCCATCGGGATGGCCTCTACAACACTCGAAAAGGTCATTACCGGGCAATGGGATTTCCTCACGTCACGTACGTCCACGGACACCAGGAACGATTTTCGCTCAACATTTGGGCAGGCATTGTGGGAGACCATCTGATGGGGCCCGTCCGTCTACCTCCTCGACTTACCGGGGCAAATTACGTTCACTTTTAGAATAAACTCTACCGGTCTGATGGAAGACGTTCCCCTGGACATACGGCTACGCATGTGGTTGCAGCATGATGGGGCGACCGCACATAACAGTCGTGCTGTGCGCCGACATTTAAATGAACTCTTCGATGGCCGGGTAATTGGCAGAGATGCTCGTAGGACATGGCACCCGCGATCACCAGACCTCGCGCCACAGGACTTTTTCTCGTGGGGATTCTTCAAGATTCTAGTTCACCCACCCAGATGCGAACCACCTAGAAACGAAGAGGAATCAATGGATCGCATTCAACATGCCGCCAATCACATCAGGGCAATGCCAGGAATCTTTGAAAGAGTTCGTCAAAACATCTTTCGACGTTGCCAAGCTTGTGTCGCGTCAGAGAGTTGCCAGTTCGAGCACCTGATTTAAGTAAACAATGTCCTAGCTACAAAACAGGCACTTTTCAGGGCCGACACAATCTGTAAAGGACTTTCTGTACGCGAACTCACAGCTGTTGACGGGTTTGTTCCCGGTACGTCGTATCATGAAACTACAATGGATGTGTAAAGACCCAGGCGGATTCCTCCCCAGGCCCCCAGACAGGAAAGCTGGCGCGCTACCACCGAGCGTGGATATATCGCGATCTCCGGCATGCAAAGCATTCGTGGTCATGCGTTGTCCAGAGCATCCGGCAACAGGGTAATCCCGCGGCCAATCAAAGCGCGTGGCGCCAAGTTTCCGTAGTTTAAAAATTGTGAGTTGCCGACCTACACAACATAGTAATCTTGGTTCATCAGCTATCCAGGGTTAAAATTTCGTGACACAATTTTTCTCCACCCTGTATATATTATATATATGTATTTATATATTACATGTATTTAAATACACATATATTAAGGAATTATATAACTAAAATCACGCACGTATTAGAATCACCTTTGTGTCAAAATTTCGAAGCAATCGGTGAAGAACTTTTGGAGATTTGAGATTCTGAAGAAACAAACATTTGCGTTTCTACTTACATAGAACATATAAATGTTTCTAATGGCCTCCGAAAGTTTTTGACCGAATGCTTTGAAATTTTGGCAAAAGTCTGGACTGGAATTTTCGTTTTTTTATATATACCTATTTCTTAAATATAAGTAATACATAACTATTTATAAATACTACGGAAACTCTTTTACAACAAATCTCAAAAAGTTACACACACACACATATATATATATATATATATATAGTAATCATTTTTATTTATATTGATTGTATGGACGTGATAGTTACAAGTCCCTTAAGAAGACTGAGGGAGCCGACGAGGAATATGAGGCGTCCTAATCACCGAGAAGATTTTTAACCTTCAATATCATACATTACTGTGTCATTCACTCATGTACTATGAAAATAATATCTGGAGATACAAAGAGTACAAATTCATCATGAAACTGCTAGTGGATGGTGGTGGGAAAGAAAGCAGGCGGGTTCAATGAAGTCTGACACAGTCAGACAAGAGCATGCGATCTATTTGGAACACTATTTTATTCACAAATGTCTTGATCGTATTTGGTGGATTAGACAGTTTACCGACATCGCCACTAATGAGTCATCATCAGAACCAGACCCTCGTTATGAAAGTAACACCTCAAGTCGTCATGTGGACTCTACGTGGCCAATTAAAATCAACTGTCGTGCCTGGTCATGCGGAAGATGTGCTTTGTTGTGCTAGAGGGCAACCTGAAGTGCTACTTTTGTAAGAAGATACTAGTTGTGACGAAGACTCATTAGAGTCGAAACCGGTTAACCGCGAAATCCACCAAACGTGAACACGACATTAGTGATGAAAGCGGGTGTGCGTGATCGCAACGCGAGCAGGCGGTGATTTGGCGCTGCGCTGCTGTTAGCCGGGGCTGGCAGCAGTGGCGGCAGTCCGGCAATATGGCGGGGTTCGGGTGTCCCGGACCGCTGTAATTGCGGACGGCGCATTCCGGCTCTCCATTAGGGCCTCTGCGCCGTCTCGCAATCTGCGATACGCACCGCGGCATCCCGCCGCCGCTGCAGCCGGCGAAATTGGTTTTCTGAGGAGCCAGCCGGGTCGTAAACGCCCCGCCCCATCTATTTTTATGACGAGCCACTAATACACCCTCCCGTACAAAGCCTGTGGCTTTCTCGCCCTCATAAATGAAAAGGCCGCCCAGGTTAAGACCACTGCTGACCCTACTGCCATTGCCGACCTCAGTCAAAAGCGCTATCTCCAATCCCCCCCCCCCCCCCCCTCAGTATCCACATACTTTTACCAACTCCTCGTCTTTTTCCACACTGAGCAAAATATATGGGAGTAATTCTCTGGGGGGGGGGGGGGGGGGGCGAGGGGGGGAGGATGACAGTGAGAAAGTAATGAATGGGTTATATGCAATGTTTGTATAAAGCTCCTATAAATCGCTAAGACATTGTGTATATGTCTTATTAAAATCTTTCTGACAGTACTGCCGCGGTCATCTTATAAATTACTAACATGTTTGACTTTTCGACCGAAAACAGTATTTACTATTTTAGTATTTTGCCAGACAACCCTCAATTTTTTCAATAGTTGAACTCGTGTATAAAGTAGCTTCAAACTCCTGATTATAATGATTTATTGTGTTAAATATTTTATGTTAAGAATGTAAGCGAGAACATGTTTAGAAAAGGTTTGAAATTTTGTGTGAAGTTCTTTGGAAGTCGCTGAGTGGTCTCATTACGAAAAACGAAATGAATATAGTCTGCGTAATTTGCGCTACATATGAAACAAAAGCAAGTTTTTCATGAATCTGAATGCATATGGCGTCGTATCTCGTGTAGGGGAGAGTGGGGCAAGTGTATACATGGGCAAGTTGATACAGATGGGACTGTGAGCCAACACGCACGCGCAGGGCGGGCATGAGTGAGTAGAGGCTGTTGTTTACCGCGACGCAGTGCCACACGGCGTCCAGCTGTCAACAGAGTACTCTAAGCGTTTTTATTGTTGAAACTGTGTTTTCATGAGTAGAAAGTAATTGTTGACAAGTGTGTTTGAGTTGGCGTACCAGCAAGAGGATATTCTTCAGGAAGTTCACTGTTGGCACAGTTAAACGCCTGTTTCTTGGTAAGAATTTCATGATGGTTTTATCTTTCTAGACTTTATATTTTAGAGACTAAGTTTGACTTAACAGACACTTATTCAATGGGGCAAGTTGATACGTAGCTGGGGCAAAGTGATACAGTGTATCAACGTACCCCAATATTGTAAAAATTAGAGTTTTGTCTTTTCTTACAGAAACATGGTGCGGAATTATAGCACGAAGACAGATCAAGGGAAAGTCCCGAATGAGAGCTTTGAAAAAGCCTATGAAACCGTCAAGACCAAAACCATGTCTTTACGAGAAGCAGCTGTAGCCTTCGAGATCGACAAAATGACATTGTTTAGATTTATAAGAAAAAAAGATGAATCGCAAGGTCAAACGGTTACAATGGGGTATGCCAGACCAAGGCAAATTTTTCCAGACCAATTAGAATCTCAACTCTAAGAGTATATAACACACTCGTCTAAAATCTACTACGGACTTACACCACAAAACATCAAAGTTTTAGCTTACGAACTTGCTGTGGCTAATAGGAATATCATTACATTGCCTGATTCATGGATTAACCATAAAATGGCTACAAAGGACTGGTTTAGCTTATTTATGAAAAGACACCCTCGCCGGCCGCGGTGGCCGTGCGGTTCTAGGCGCTGCAGTCCGGAGCCGCGGGACTGCTACGGTCGCAGGTTCGAATCCTGCCTCGGGCATGGATGTGTGTGATGTCCTTAGGTTAGTTAGGTTTAAGTAGTTCTAAGTTCTAGGGGACTGATGACCTAAGATGTTAAGTCCCATAGTGCTCAGAGCCATTTGAACCAAAAGACACCCTCGACTATCAATCAGGGAGCCTGAGGCTACGAGCCTTAGTCGCGCTACCAGTTTTAATAAAGCCAATGTTGATCTATTTTTTGACAATGTGAAGAGTACTTTAGATAAATACAAATTTGAACCTAAGGATATTTGGAATGTCGACGAGAGCGGTGTGCAAACAGTTCAGAGACCAAACAAAATAGTTGCTCAGAAAGGAGTACGCCAAGTAGGGAAAGCTACGTCAGCGGAAAGGAGGCAGACTGTCACTATGATATTGGCTGTCAGTGTCATCGGCAACTCAGTTCCTCCGATGTTCATATTTCCAAGAGTATCCTTCAAGGATCACTTCATCATTAACGGACCACCAGGATGTATTGGAACTTCCTACCCATCCGGATGGATCACATCTGAATTGTTTTTGAAGTTCATTAAACATTTTCACGGCCACGTAAGATCTACCAAGGGCAATCCCTGCTTGTTAGTTGTGGATAACCATGAATCACATTTATCTATTGAAGTGCTCAACTTCTACAAAGAAAATGGTATCGTAAAGTTGTCGTTTCCCCCGCACACTTCCCACCACCTGCAACCGCTTTACAGGTCAGGCCTTTCAAGAAATTTTACTTCGCTTCAGTCGACGACTGGATGATCAACAATCCAGGGAAAACTGTAACAATCTACGACATTCCTGGCATAGTAAAGATGGCACTACCTAGAGCAAAAAATCCTACAAATATTATATCTGGATTTCAAGCAACAGGAATCGCGCCATACAACAGAGAAGTGTTTACTGATGATGACTTCTTGTCCAGCGCAGTCACGGATAGAGAGAGAGCTTCACAAGACAGCACTGTCAAGACTTCTCAGGCTGGGACAAGCAACGCTGATGGTCTACAGTCCAAAGTGAACTGAACTGAGACTACAACTGCAGTTCCATCTACAAGTAAGGATGTTTCTCTAGGTGTATTCACTGTAAGCCCTCCAGACATCCGCCCCTACCCTAAAGCTGGAGAGCGAAAAAATATCAAAAAAGGGAAGAAACCTTTAAAATCCGCTATCCTTCCTAGCACACCAGTAAAGGAGAGACTGGAAGAGGAAGCCAAAGAAAAGGAAGCTAAAATGGTAGCCAAGTCAGAAAACGCCAAAAAAAGGCTTTTTAAAATGATAGAGAGTCAGACTAAGGAGAAGAACAAGGTGAAGAAAAAGAAATGCGTCCCAAAGAATAAAATGAAGGTTGCATCAGAGTCTGAGGAAGAGAACGACACCTTGTGTCTCATATGTTTGGAACTATTCTCCGAATCCAAGCCAGGTCAGGACTGGATACAGTGCATTTCTTGCAAAGAATGGGCCCATATAGAATGTGGTAAAGACTGTAAGATGTACACTTGTATTCACTGTACATCTGACTTTGTAATCGGTGATTCTGAGTAGGTTATGGACACAATCTCGTGATCTGTGCGTTTAAAATAAGTTAATAATATGACTTACGTTACCTTTGTACTATATTCTGCTTAATAAATGTTTTCGATTATCTATTGAGCGATTATTTGTTACCTTAATGTCAATTACCTAATTAGTTATACATTTGTATCAACTTGCCTCTCGCTAGTATCAACTTGCCCCCATGTGGGGAACATTGATACACTTTGAGGCATTAAACAAATATTTTAATTTTTGGAGATATATGTGGTTAATCAAAGCGTCAATACCATAGAAAAGTGCACAACTAATTGAAGTATAATATCACAATTTTCCCAATTAAAACAAAAAATGTAGAAAATAAAATCTGAAATTTGTCTCAACGTGCTCCGCTCTCCCCTACTATGAGTCGTACAAAGATATAATTTTGCAGGTACATTCTGTGGCTTGTGTGTATGCTTTCCACAAAACATCTTGTAGCCATAGTTAGTAATGAAGAACTAATAAATGAAAACATCACGCCTGTCAATATACACTCCAGCCGTGTATCTTGTGTATGGTATACGTCGTGGTTCGTCGTTTACCAGAGTTCACGTAAGACAGAAAACTGTCGACGCCCTGATTTCCACAATTCGTTTATTGTGTGTGGTGACAAATCCGCCTTCTACTGCATCATTTATATTTTATTTACTACGCAAAATGAGTTGCGAAGTTTGTGTTTTCAGCATTAATTGCAAGTTGCTAGAGTTGCATTTTGTTGTGTGAAAACAAAAACTAGTTCACTGCAATGTATAGGACTTTGGAAATGACACGAGATTCAGTTACACCAAATACGTTTTTTTTTTTTTTTTTTAATGGGTCATTAGTGTTCCGAATGGTCTGATGCGGCCCGCCACAACTTCCTCTTCTGCACCAATCTCTTCATCTCAGAGTAGGACTTGCAACGCACGTACAGCTTCTGCCTCTACAGCTCCCTCTAGTACCACGGAAGTCATGGTTCAAATGGCTCTGAGCACTATGGGACTTAACATCTATGGTCATCAGTCCCCTAGAACTTAGAACTACTTAAACCTAACTAACCTAAGGACATCACACAACACCCAGTCATCACGAGGCAGAGAAAATCCCTGACCCCGCCGGGAATCGAACCCGGGCGCGGGAAGCGAGAACGCTACCGCACGACCACGAGCTGCGGACACGGAAGTCATTTCCTGATGTATTAACAGATGTCCTATTACCCTGTCCCTTCCCCTTGTCTTTTTTACATATATTCCTTTCCTCTCCGATTCTGCGCAGAAACCCCCTCCCCCCCCCAATTCCTTACCTTATCAGTCCACCTAATTTTCAACATTCGCCTGTAGCACCACATCTCAAATGCTTCGATTCCCTTCTGTTCCGGCTTTCCCGCAGTCGATGATTTACTACCACACAATGCTGTGCTCTAGACGTACATTCTCAGGAGCTTCTTCCTCAAATTATGGCCTATGTTTGATACTAGTAGACTTCTCTTGGCCAAGAATGCCCTTTTTCCCAGTGCTAGTCTGCTTTCAATGTCGTCCTTGCTCCGTCCGTCATTGGTTACTTTGCTGCCTAGATAGCAGAATTCCTTAACTTTCTCCTTCGTGCCCTTCAATGCTTATGTTAAGTTTCTCGCTGTTCTCATTTCTGTTACTTCTCATTAATTTAGTCTTTCTTAGATTTACTTTCAACCTATTCTGCACTCATTAGACTGTTCATTCCATTAAGCATATCACGTAATTCTTCTTAACGTTCACTCAGGGTAGCAATGCCATCAGTGAATCGTGTCATTGATACCTTTTCACCTCGAATTTTAATTCCACTCCTGAACCTTTCTTTTATTCCGTCATTGCTTCTTATACGTACATATTGAACAGTACGGCGGAAAGACTACATCCGGGCGCTTCGTTCTTGGTCGACCACTCTTACTATTCCCTCTCGGCTCTTCTACATCTTGTACATTAACCGTCTCTCCCTATAGCTTACGCCTGTTTCTCTCAAAATTTGGAACATCTTGCACCATTTTACAGAGTCGAACGTTTTTTCCAGGTCCACAAATCCTAAGAAAGTTTCTTGATTTTTCTTTAGTCTTGCTTCTATTTTCAACCACAACATCAGAATTGCCTCTCTGGTACCTTTACCATTTCTAAAGCCAAACTGATAGTCATCTAGCACATCCTCAATTTTCTTTTCCATTCTGCTGTATATTATTCTTGTCAGCAACTTGGGTGCATGAGCTGTTAAGCTGACAGTGCGACAATTCTCGCACTTGTCGGCTCTTGCAGTCTCCGGAATTGTGTGGATCTTATTCTTCCGAATGTCAGATGGTATGTCGCCAGACTCATACATTCTACACACCAACGTGAATTATCATTCTGTTGCCACTTTCCGCAATAATTTTAGAAATTTTGATGGTATTTTATCTATTCCTTCTGCCTTATTTGAACGTACGTCCTCCAAAGCTTTCTTAAACTCTGATTCTAAAACTGGATTCCTTATCTCTTCTAAA
Source organism: Schistocerca piceifrons (assembly GCF_021461385.2). NCBI lineage: Eukaryota > Metazoa > Arthropoda > Insecta > Orthoptera > Acrididae > Schistocerca > Schistocerca piceifrons. The sequence continues at coordinate 751,879,358 of NC_060139.1, forward strand.
TCGACTCCTTTTTCTTCTGCTATCACATCAGACAAGTCTTCCCTCTCATTGAGGCCTTCAATGTACTCTTTCCACCTGTTCGCCCTCTGCTCACATTTAACAGTGGAATTCTCGTTGCCTCTTAATGTTACCATCCTTGCTTTTAATGTTATCGGAGGTTGTTTTGATCTTCCTGTGTGCTGAGTTAGTCCTTCTGACAACCATTTCTTTTTTGATTTCTTCACATTTTTCATACAGTAATTTTATCTTAGCCTCCCTGCACTTCCTATTTATTTCATTCCTCAGCGTCTTATATTTCCGTATTCCTGAGTTATCGGAGTTTGTACTTCCTCCTTTTATCGATCAGCTGCAGTATTTCTTCTGTTACCCATGATATCTTCGCAGTTACGTTATTTGTACCCATGTTTTTCTTTCCAATTTCTCTGACTGCCCTTTAGAGATGTCTATTCCTCTTCAACAGTACTGCCTACTGAGCTATTCCTTATTGCTGTATCTGTACACTTAGAAAACTTCGAGCGTGTCTGGTCATCCCTTAAATTAATTTTTCCTGACTAATCTCTTGAACTTCAACCTACTCTTCATCACTACTACATTGTGATCTGAGTCTGTATCTGCTTCTGGGTACGCCTTACAATCCACTACCTGATTTCGGAATCTCTGTCTGACCATGACGTAATCTAATTGAAATCTTCTCGTATCACCCGCATTTTCCAAGTGTACCTCTTACTCCTCTTGTGATTCTTGAACAGAGTATTAGCTATTACTAGCTGAAATTTATTACAGAACTCAATTAATCTTTCTCCTCTCTCATTCCTTGTTCCAAGCCCATATTCCGCTGTAACCTTTTCCCCTACTCCTTCCCCTACAAGAGGAGCCAATGAAGGTGAGATTGTTTGCCAGCTAGCCTAATAGCGGCGTACCGAGTAGAGGGTTCTCGCGTACCGAGTAGAGGGTTTTCCACTGAGAGCGGCGCTGCGACGGGCAGCCAGAGCCAGGGTATATTATGGAGGAAGGCAAGACCACAAAAAACGACCAACACCAATAACATGCCGTTCATAGGGGTTACGCCCTTCCACGATCCTCACAGCTTTACCACTCCTAGAGTGTTACGCACGCTTTCTCAATTTCCGGACCACTCTTCCTTCTCCTATGCACATCTTATACTACTCCTCAAATTCCTTGAATATCTTCTCGAATTTTATCCAATTGCCGAAAACTCCAATCCTGGGTTGATGCTGCACCTATATGGAAAAGTCCCACACATCCCAAGTCCTCCTCCTCGACATTCTCCATATCCTACAGCAAGTACACTTCAATAAGTTCTCTCTTCCTGATCCAGAAATTCGTCCCGTCATCTACGCAACGTACCAGCTACAGACGTAGTCGCCCCTGAACCATCCTCGCTCACTCCTTTTCCTGCTGCCATTTATGTTTCTAATCCCCTCACTCCCATCCCGCCCTTCCCAACCTTGGTATCAGACATAGCGACCCCCCATACCTGAATTGTCCTATCGCTTCTTATCCCTCCATCCTTCCTTCTCCCTATACACAGCATTCAGTGGGAGCTTAGGAGCTTATACCTAGGGACTTACCAGACAGCAGTGTATATATATATATATATATATATATATATATATATATATATATATATATGTGTGTGGGGGGGGGGGGGCGGGGGTGGTAGTAAAATGATCAACTAAGAAACCGCAGCAAGTATTCCATTATGTCCAGTGCTTATGCTCTCCGTCTACTTCACGTCGATGCTCGCTCACGGACATGATATTTTGTATTTGTTTTAACTAAGTTTACGAATACAGGTTTGTTCTAACTTGGTCTAGATATGGCAACGAATACAGTATTGCCGATGGGTATACTACGTATGTGTACATTTTTGCAAAGTGCGGAGACTTGAGTTTATGACACAGTACTGTTTCGACATGAAGCACCCTGTATGTTTGCTCGAATTCTCACTGTTTCCCTGGAATGACGTACCCGTATTCATCATCCGAGGTGAGCTGGACTCAGCGGGAGCGCCACTGCTGCCGCGAGGCACTACACGCACGCCCAGGGCAGCTGCCACGTACCTTTTTGAGGTCCTTACTGGGCTCGCTGTCGTCCGCCTTGCGCTTCTCGCCCGCCTTGCCGCCGGACGACGCGTCGCCGGCCCCCGCCTTCTCCTTGTCCGCCTGCAACAACACAGTCACTCACTGCACCAGCTAGCGTCGCCAAATGGCTGCGTCGCCTGTTTGTTTACTCGTGACTCGAAACACACTGAGTAAAATGCATCGAGACAGAAAATGGAATGATTACATAGGATTAATCGTACCTAGAAAGTAGTAGATTTGGTTCACTGGTAGGACACTGGGATAATGGATTCAAATCGATAAATAAGAATATTTATCGTTTACAATAAAAGGGCAGCGCGAATAATGTATGTACAGCATGTCCCGTTTACCGTTAACCACCGAAAATATGTTTTTGACCAGAAGCAAAACAGAAAACGCACCGAACATATTTTCATTAGCTATCAGGGGGACATTAATCAGTAAGACTGCCTTCCTTTTAACTTCGTTCGTACGACGATATTAACAGCAGTAAGTCTATTTTATACAGTATTCTACATTCAAAATCTTCTTCAAAAACGGTCCGCAGCTCATGGTCGTGCGGAAGCGTTCTCGCTTCCCACGCCCAGGTTCCCGGGTTCGATTCCCGGCGGGGTCAGGGATTTTCTCTGCCTCGTGATGACTGGGTGTTGTGTAATGTCCTTAGGTTAGTAAGGTTTAAGTAGTTCTAAGTTCTAGGGGACTGATGACCATAGATGTTAAGTCCCATAGTGCTCAGAGCCATTTGAACCATTTCTTCAAAAACGGCCGGCCGGAGTGGCCGAGCGGTTCTAGGCGCTACAGTCTGGAACCGCGCGACCGCTACGGTCGCAGGTTCGAATCCTGCCTCGGGCATAGATGTGTTATGTCCTTAGGTTAGTTAGGTTTAAGCAGTTTTAACTTCTAGGGGACTGATGACCTCAGATGTTAAGTCCCATAGTGCTCAGAGCCATTTTTTTTTCTTCCAAAACGTAATATGGCGTACCATTCATGCAAACAGGAAGTTATTAAAAACGTTAACACTTAACTGACTGACTCTCCTGTACCAATTCAGTGTGAAGGTACTCGGGCTAACGTAACTCGTCCACTGTCGGAGTTGACAACATACAAATTGAAACACAATCAAAATTCGAACGTACATTCTGTGAGAAGCATTTCTGTCTTCTCATCGTTCGTCGACACTGTACTCACACAAATCTTCAACTGGAGCCAGTTGACTGGATAACCGGTGGCTATTTTCATTATGTTTCTATCTGTTTACTGTCAACTCGAGCAAGTAGACGAGTTACGTTACCCCCCGTACCAGCAAAGTGTGGCAGTACAGAACAGCCGAAGTCAATTTCGTGTTACGTTCTTACTGAGGCTCTGTTTAGCGTTTTTGAACATTATTGAACAACTCTCCAGGAAAGGAAATGGATTACCGAATAAAAATTATGGGGTGTTACAGGAAAATTTACCACTCTTCATGTCTTGATAACAAACAAAATTATAAGACTGCGAATCACGGTGGTTAATGTCCTCCTGCTAGCTAAACAACTTCTTATTCCATTTCTGCACAAAAAGTTTTCTGGGGTGATCGAGATAAATGGGCCACTGCGAATGCTTCAAATCAACATGGGCGAAACGCATACTGCCAAATATAAACTGTATTTAGTCTGCACCACACAGAACAACCTCAAAATCATTTCTATCACAAAGTTGTACTGACGTTCAATTCTGGTGGCGTCTGACGCATGTAAGAGGCTCTCGCGTGCTGGAGCGTACAAAGTCATAAAAAATTGTGTCCTCCTCGTATGAGAGTACAACGCACGAGCACACGTAGCAACGGCAATTGTGGATGTTTTGCTAAAGAGATCAGGTATGCGTTTTGCCTCCTATCTGTGATCTTGCGACTTGTTCTTGCTTTCCATGAAGCTAAAGGTATACTGTATGAATTCATAATATGCCAAATTTCTCTATTTTTGTATGTTCAGCGTATCACTTTTTTTAATAGCAACATATTTAGAAAAGCTTTTTTTTACATTTTAAACATGTCGATATTAACATGTAATATGTATTGGGAATTTCTTGGTTATTCTATGTATGCTATTGATAATCGCAATGAATAATGGTGCGTAAAAGTACGTCTGAGACTTTTAACATTACATAGCAGAACGGTAGAAAATTGGAGCTACATATTTATTTAACACTTTCTAGGGCACAAATACTAGTAATGCAGAAATATACATGGAAAGACTCACTGTATTCCTTAATTTTATACTGCCTTACGCATTTTGGCCTTACGCCACAGTCAAAGGCTCAACATATCTTTAACACATTTTTAGGTAACACGAAACTAAATTATTCAAACGTGGATACAAAAAATCTGACCAACTTTATTCATTTGCGTGTAAACTGTTTGAGTCAGTTGAGTCAATCTGCACTTAAATGTCACCAAGCAATGTAGGCCAGATACTTCGAAACTATGTTTCACAAATTCAGTTTAGTTTTACCTAAGAATGTATTATAGATATTTTGACCCTTTGACAATGCCTTAAGGCAGAAACGCGTAAGACTGTATAAAATTAATTAATACAGTGGTCAAGACTCACATCGTTTCTTGAGTGCATTTTAAAGTGGCCGCAACGTCTCACAAAACATTTGTGCACTTTGGTGCCGCTATAGGCGAATTCCTAAAGTCACAGTTACAATGAGTATGTCAAAAATCCAACTCCCCAGATAAGACCGGAGCAGGCTAATCTATCAGATCCATACATTCTTGAGAGGTAGTACTACTAATGACAAATGGTACGAACACAAAGGCAAAGATCTTAGGGAATTAGGTACGTTAAATTTATGGGACCATGGTGCAATCAAGCGAGTCACTCAAACCCGTCGCAATACACGTGTTCCGGCAACTACTGGATGTAGGGAGCAAGTGTTGTTTAAATAATTGTAGCTGCGTCAGGCAAGGCTCTATTATTTAGATTATCGCTCCCGCCATCAGCAATACAGCCAACAACGCCAACTCGTGGAAAGTGATCTGTAAACAAACAACAAGTCAGTGCACGGTAAACTGGGATACTGAAAAATATAAACGAGCGAATAAAAAAATGAAGGTGGAAGTACTAAATTACTCTTAGTTAAGCAGCGTCAAATGTATAAAACGCAGGACCTAAGTTTCCGGTTCTCACTACGCCGTGGACATTATCAGTGAGTCCATTAAAAAGTGGCGTTAATATCGGTAATGAAAAATCGGAGATGCGACTTTTTAAATTTACAGGTCGCGTAAACAAGGAAAAGAAATGGCTGTGAGATAGCGAAGCGGGGCGCTGAATAAAATACACCTCGAGCAGCTTGTAAAAGCGGCCGCACTTTTAATGGGTGCGGAATTCGGCTTAAGCAACCGCGCGACAGCAGGCGGCAGCAGCGGCGCGTTTAACACGCGTTATCGGCTGCAGCGCGGCGCGGCCCTTGCCCGCTTTACTTTCATTACGTCCCCCGCCCCTCCGAAACTGCCGCCTCCGCCACTGCCTCCCTTTATACCGCAGCAAATAGTGTTAGGCACACCAGCCCGCAATAAAACCACGCGACCTCGTCTCTGGGTCGAGTGCGGGCGACAAGAAGCGACCCGTGGGATAAGGCGGGTGGAGGGAGGAGAGGGGGATGGGTGCTGAGAGGGGGGAGGGACGAGAGGAGAGGGGGAGGGGTGCGGAGAGGAGGGAAACAGGAGAGGGGGTGGGGTTGATGAGGATGGGGAGGGGAAGGGGGAGAGAAAGAGTAGAGTGTTCATGGAGGGTCATGACCCCACCAAAAACATTTCAAGAGAATCGTGTACATACGTGAGTTGGAACTTTAATAGTGGAAACTATTTATTTACAACTCGTACAAAATAGATACGTGTTTCAAAGTTTTACTGACCTTCAAAGTAGTTACCAGCATTGTGTATAACCCACTACCAGCGATATGCAAGTCGTAGGATATTCTTAGCAGTGCCAGTTGTGTTGACAGTTCGAGCGGCGCGGTCTATTGACCGACGAATTTATAGCAGTTCTGAAGCGAACGCCGTGAAGTGTTTCCTTCAGTTTAGAAATCGAGATGAATTCACGAGGGCTTAAGTCAGGGAGTGCAGTAGGTGGTATAGCACTTGGCAGTGCTTGGCAGTGGGTTATACACAATGCTGGTAACTACTTTGAAGGGCAGTAAAACTTTCAAACACGTATCTATTTTGTTCGAGATGTAAATAAATACTTGCCACTATTAAAGTTCCAATCCTCGTATATATTTTGCATCGCCTCGGTTCCCAGAGTTCCCAAACCTGTAAACTGGAATAGAGATCAGCATAAACATAATTTCCGCCCTTTTCATTGCTCATGAAAACGACACATTGTATGTTGTACCACCATACAGCGAGACCTTCAGAGGTGGTGATCCAGATTGCTGTACACACCGGTACCTCTTAATATCCAGTAGCACGTCCTCTTGCATTGATGCATGCCTGTATTCGTCGTGCCCTACTATCCACAAGTTGATCAAGGCACTGTTGGTTCAGCGATTCGGCGTAGATTCCTCAGAGTGGTCGTCGTCCGTAAACAGCCCTTTTCAATCTATCCCAAGCTTGTTCGATAGGGATCATGTCTGGAGAACATGCTGGCCACTCTAGTCGAGTGATGTCGTTATCCTGAAGGATATCATTCATAAGATGTGCCCGATGGGGGCACGAATTGTCGTCCATGAAGACGAATGCCTCGCCAATATGCTGCCGATATGATTGCACTATCTGTCTGAGAATGGCATTCACGTATCGTACGGTCGTTACGGCACCTTCCATGACCACCAGCGGCGTACGTCGACCCCACATAATGCCAGCAGGGAACCTCCACCCTGCTGCACTCGCTGGACGGTGTGTCTAAGGCGTTCAGCCTGACCGCGTTGCCTCCAAACACGTCTCCGATGACTGTCTGGTTGAAGGCATATGCGACACTCATCGGTGAAGAGAACGTGGTGCCAATCCTGAACGGTCCATTCGGCATGTTGTTCGGCACATCTGTACCGCGCTGCAAGGTGTCGTGGTTGCAAGGATGGACCTCGCCATGCGCGTTGGGAGTTGCGCATCATGCAGCCTATTGCGCACACTTTGAGTCGTAACATAACGTCTTGTGGCTGAACGAAAAGCATTATTCAACATGATGGCGTTGCTGTCAGGGTTCCATCGAGTTATAATCCGTAGGTAGCGGTCATCCAATGCAGTAGTAGCTCTTGGGCGGCCTCAGCGAGGCATGTTATCGACAGTCCTTGTCTCTCTGTATCTCCTCCATGTCCGAACAACATCGCTTTGGTTCACTCCGAGACCTCTGGAAACTTCCTTTGTTGAGAGCCCTTCCTGGCACAAAGTAACAGTGCGGACGCGATCGAACCGCGGTATTGACCGTCTAGGCATGGTTGAACTACAGACAACATGAGCCGTATACCTCCTTCCTGGTGGAATGACTGGAACTGATCGGCTGTCGGACCCCCTCCGTCTAATGGGCGCTGCTCATGCATGGTTGTTTACATCTTTGAGCTGGTTTAGTGACATCTTTGAACAGTCAAAGGGACTGTGTCTGTGATACAATATCCATAGTCAACGTCTGTCTTCAGGAGTTCTGGGAACTGCGGTGATGCAAACATTTTTTTGATGTATGTATATTTCCAAATCACACAGAAACGCCGTGAGTTCTAGAACTTACAAGCTACATTTATTTTTCAGTTGCTCGTGTGAGGCACTGCCTATGTCTATCAGCTTGCAGCTCGGTCACTAACATTCCGGTCGGGTAAGGACGCTTATTCACAGACTGACCGCACCTGCTATCAACAGCAAGTCCCACACGTCTATAGAATAAAAATCCGCTTCAGTTGCCAGTAATTGTTTAATTTATTTCATGAACGGTTTCGAAGCATATAGCTTCATCTTCACTTGCCACCAAATAATTATAGAAACACAAACGTATGGCGGTCACACTCGCCTGCCCAGGTGGGCGCTGTGGTTGCTGGGCAACGCTCCCATGCGTTTGTTTGACGTGAGGTTCCCCCCCTTCCCCGGTGACTGACTGGCCCGACCGCCACACATTTATGTTCCCATAATTATTTGGTGGCACCTGAAGATAAAGTTGTATGCTTTGAAACTGGTCGTGGAATAAACTAAGAAATTACTGTCAACCGAAGCGAATATTAATTCTCTAAATATGTTCCTCAGTTGCATATGTTCATTTAATCAAATACGACTAAGTTCGTGAGTCCGCAGGCAACTAGCAAGTCACAGGAAGGTTGAATAATAAGGCAAAGGCAGAATGGAGAAGACCTCCATTATGCACCCATGGAAGAAAAAGCTAAAAGGACTGATTTCCGGAACGTAGGTGGAAATGACTGAATGAAACAACATACTGATTTTTTTCACGCTACCGTAGCCAGTGACGCAGATCTGTTCACGATTGTAGCACTTCTTGAAATACTGACTAATTTGAATCCATATTTCGATGATGTACTGCGTAAATTATTACGTCAGAGTTGTGAGGGTTTGTTGCTATTACAGTTCCTAATTCAAGCGCATGGCACATGCAATTCTCAAATTTGGGACGAAAACTTTTCGAATGGTATGTTTCTCTGAATTGCAGTTTCTTGAACGTTATCCTAAAGTGATATAACACGCACAGATGTACACAAAGTATTAGTATTATACCAAACTGTTGAATATATTATTGTAATTAAATAATTCATTACTATATTTAAACATTATATATATTTTAGTATTATTATTATTACTACTAAAATAGTAGGCATCAGAGGCACGTTACAAGTGGGAGGTGACGGTAAGTTATGCCTGGGGAGGAACGGGGGGGGGGGGGGGGAGGCAGGAGCAGGCAACCGAATCCTTTATTAGCGCCTGTTCTGGGGTGTCTTCCAGCTGTCACACGTTCGTCGGACATGCGCCGCCATATCGTATTACACGTCCAATCTTTGCAGTACCTTGCGGCAGCCATAAATGCAGTATACAACTATGGAATGCCAAGCGGGAGGGGCAAAAGAGATATAATAGTACGTTTAAATCAAGAGAAAAAGATTATCAGTAAATACAGTAACAGTGCAATGAAAGGATAACCTTCATTCCCATACTTTACTATACAAAGTGTACCATAATTAACAGTGAAAACTGATGCGGATGAAAGTATATGGTAATAGAAGCAAATTCGTTGCGGTAAACATGGGTCCGAGACTTTTGCGATGTAACTGCGAATGTACGTTCGTGAGCCACCACTGACAACAGTGTGAAAAAGTGTCGAATTTAGTGTAAATCTATTTCAAATGCAAACTTTTCGATTACGTCCGAATCGGTTGGGCTCAAATCTCAACCAAGGCCTACCTTAACAAGAAATACAATACCGTTGGCGTCACGTTACATGTTACAATTTACTGTTCACCCCTGTGTTAAAAGGTTAAAAGTGTTTGGTTGCACACGATGCTGCAAATGCAAACAGAGTTAGAGATCTTGCAATTAACATCATCAACTTGACCGGTTCTGTATGTAGCTAGCAACCAACAACCCGTCCGTAACCAGAGGTGCAGAGAAGTATAACAGTGAGCACTACTGAATAATGCATGTGATGATTTACTAGTAGGATGATATGTAGGGAAGTGACGTCAATACTGAGACACAAAAGGGCGTAAGAGCTCTTCGGAACAGCGTCCTTCGAGTGCTTCTGTGAACGTCATCAGTTTCACGTGCGAACTTTACGGAAATAATATCAGTTTTCATTACTCCGTCGCGTCAGATTTTGTGTGTTGAGCTTGGGCCAGTATTCTGCATCACAGACACTCAAGCTTACGCCCATGACGCAAAGTTTGTTGTATACGACTTCGTACATAAGGGTGGAGAGAAGTGCGCTTCATAGTGGTGCGGCAATTGCCGTTGTAGGAAAGCTGGACAGGAGCACAAATGATTAGCGAACAAGTTAACAAAGGAAACAGAAGATTTATTTAACTTGTATTTCTCAGAGTGTACGAAGACTCTTTACAAATACTGCAGCTAGAAATACAGTCCAGCTCTCAATGTCAACAAGGTTGAGGCTCTCTGAAGTAAGCACGAACGGAGGTGTCAGAAAAGTGACTAGGCGGCGACTGCGTAGCGTCACGCAGCGAAGAGGCTCCAAGTGCCCAAGTGCGAGTGGGGGCTGTGTGGCTGCGGCCGGCTCTCCCACACCACGGTCGCAGGGGGCGCCCGTAGTCCAGAGCTGCTGGAAGCATGGTTCAGTGGGCGTGCACCATTGGGTCCGCCGGATCCCACATGATTGCTATCGGCATCTGATAGAAACCTGCAATCCCGTTGCCAGCTCAGACGTCTACGGGATGGTATCTATACCTGATACCACAAAGTTCACAACTTCAGAGAACCTGCTCCCGTCGTTCACCGCTGTTTGGACAAGTAACACGTTTATTTAACGACGGTGTGGTCTTTTTGAGTGCCTTCTTAACGAAATACGCTTCTGCAGTGGAAGGGACAATTGCCATTTACCATCTCCTACGACTGCTCTTCATCAGCTGTCGACTTACACAAGCTTCCTGCAGATACTTTCCATAGCTTTATAGAGTTCCCACAGATTCTGCTTCTTCTCCTGTCTTCTAGATAAAATGAATTATTTCTTCAAATCCAAGTTTTGAAGCTTTTCGCATGAGTACGATTATCCAAAAATCTTCAGTACACCTGTTCGAGATCCTTATCCGATATGTATTCTCATCTCGGTAGCTTACAAAAAATGTTAATAACCCATCCAGTTTCCTTCCTTTGCTGACTTGTATACATCTCACGCCTACGTGCTTATGCGGACAATACAAATTCGTCAAACAGAATTCGAAGATCGTTAAACAACGTTACACGAGTAGGAACGAGGTCGTCAGAATTTTTTTCGCACAGACTCCTATTACTGTATTCGACGCACCCCGCTAATGAGAATTTTAAGAGAGAATTTGAGCCAGTCACTCGCGGTAGCTCTTCAGCTGCTGAATCACACACACAATACCTATAAAGTCAAGCATCTGGCTCTTATTCGTCGATAGTTGTGTGATCTTCCGCGATGTAAATGTACAGAGTACAATAAAACGAACTCATGGTTGGCTGGAGAGCGTGGGCTGCTGAATTGTCGCGACGTGCAGCGGGCAGCAATCGCGAGTTATTGGGTTTCCAGTGCGCCCGAAATTCGTGTTTGCGGCGGCGAGCCACGCGATCTCTTCATTAGGGCGAGGGGACGGGGCGGTTGATGCGTCAGCAGCGTGCTCTTGAAAATTACATTTGATCCCGCCGAGCACCGCAGTTACCGCCAGATGAAGCGAGCTCTGCTCACGCCCCGCTATCATCAATATATTTAAAAATAAAATACAAATAAAAAGCCACTGTCGGCCATTCATGTTACACGCCGATTCGCTTTTAGTCCGTTTGTGAAAGAGTTGTTCCACACGTACTTCTCCGAAGTCCTGCCTATCGTTCGACCGGTGATCAGAGTTAGTGCAGCGTACACTGACAGGAAAAAAACGTAACACCGAAAAATAATTAATGTAGAGTAATGACATTTAGGGAATATATTTGTCTAGGTAACATACGTAAGTGATTAACATTGTAACATCATAGGTTAACGTAAGCGCGAGATAAGCCATTGCAAATGTGACATGCTGGTACATTAATAAACGGTGTAACCACCAGAATATTGAATGCAAAAATGCAAACGTGCATGTATTCTGTTGTACAGTGGAAACTGAGTTCCATGCCTGTCGCACTTGGTCGGCCAATATAGGGACGGTTAACGCTGCTTATGGATGACGCTGGAGTTGTCGTCCGATGATGTCCCACATTTGTTCGATTGGAGACCGATCTGTTGATCGAGTACGCCAAGGCAACATATCGATATTCTGTACAGCATATACGGGCGACCGTTATCCTGTTGGAAAACGCCCCCTGAAATGCTGTTCATGAATGGCAGCACAGCAAGTCGATTCACCAGTGACGTACAAATTTGCGCGGGATAACCAAGGGAGTGCTCCTGCTATCATACGAAATCGCAGCCGAAATCATTACTCCAGGTGTACGTCCAGTGTGGGTTGGATGAAGACCCTCACCTGGTCTCCTAATCAACACACGGCCATCACTCACACCTAAGCAGAACCAGCTTTCATCAGAAAACACAACAGACCTCCACCTTGCTCTCCAATGAGCTCTCGCTTGACACCTATGAAATCGTAAATGTCGATGGCGTAGGGTCAGTGGAATGCACGCTATAGTGCGACCGGCGCGGAGCTGTCTTTGAAGTGACCGATTTGTGACAGTTCGTTGTGGCACTGTGACGCCAAAAGCTGGTCAAATCGCTGCTGCGGATGCTGCACGAACAGGATGGTCTTCCCTCTCGGCAGTGCCACGTGGTCGTCCGGAGCACAGTCTTCTTGCGACCGTACATTCTCGTGGCCACCGCTGCCAGCAATCGTGTACACTGGCTATATTCCTCCCACGTCTTTCTGAAGTATCTCAGAAGGAACATCTAGTTCTCGTAGTCTTACTACAAAACCTCGTTCAGACTCAGTGAGGTGCGGATAATAGTATCTTTGTCGCCTTAAAGGCATTCTATTCTAACATTAAACCACCACGTCCAAACCCAAGGGTAACTAAAGCTTACGGCCGTTGCAGCGTGTATTTAGAGCAAACCTGATTTACACCCTCATACTGGCGCTAGTAGCACCTCTCTTGTGCGACTGGAGCGAAATTCGAATAGACATCATCTTATGTAGAATCACGAGTGCCAACTTTTGTTTATGTCGCACAACTCCTTCTTGGTGTTGCGAGTTTTTTTCCGTTAGTGGAACCAGGCTGGCTAAAAGTACTGCCTAATAGATGCGACGCTATCTTTCAATCTCTCCATTACTATTCTGTTATATCTGAGTATAAATAAGGGTATTTGTGACCAATCATATTTGAAATATTTGTTTATTTCTCAAAAATAGTTTTCTAGCCTCTCAGGTTCATCTTGAGATGGTGCATACATATTTATTTTCGTAGCTTTAAGCTGGGCACTAACTTGCGCCACTACGGGCGGCATGCAAGCATCACGCTACGAAAACACGTACCTTCTGCATACCACATTTCGAGGAGAAAACTAGTTTAAGGAAATAAACAGATATTTAAAAATGATTTGTCGCGGGTATCTGTATTTATATTCCATTAATACAATCACATGTTCCATAACACCCATAGTGGATAAACTTGATCTATTACATTTGTTAACGTTTTATTCTACATCATTTCACTCGAAGCTTTTTCTATAATGCGTCCTTTCATCTCCAGATCATAAATATGACTCAAAATCAACAATCACCGATAAATTTGCTCTATACCTCCATTTATAGCATGACCAGTTTCGGACTTATAAAATCTATCTTCAGATGTCTATTACGGGCTTGTAACTATATATCGAAGCCAAGTATTGCGATCTGTTTGCCATACGGCACAATATGGATATAATAGTTCAAAGGTGTTAAAACCCAACAAAATGGGTGATCCAAAGCCCCTTTTATCAAATATTGCTTTAATCACGCTCTTCAACGATGAAAATGTCAGTAGCTACAAATGCTATTGTATTTGTAGGCAGAATATCTAAAGGACAGGTCCAACACCCTGGACAAGGTCACTGAAACCCACTAGATAGGTTTCTAGTACTCTTAGTGGACCAAATTTTCCCAACAAATACTTGTCAGCTTGAGAGAATTGGTGGCGGTATCGAACCATTCGTCTTGGCTAAGCTGAACCGTGCAAAATGGAGTGCGAGAATGTGATATTGGTGACAATGACATGGACATTCAGCTCGGCGGCTCCCTTCGTGCAACTCGAGAAGAATAATTCGCATGCTGGCAATGAGGGCCAACTTCCCTTCCTTTAATTCGGAAAACATCCATAACAACTGAAGTAAACACACACACAGAAAAACATTATATCCTCATCGTGACAAGAGGTGACACGTCCTCTTTCAGCATATTCCACGAACGTCTAGAAAATGGATGACACAGACTAATGACTAGCAGTTACCATCCAGAGCGCGAACACATCTCTTTGAACACCTATCGCGAAGGGTACCGTAGTTGAACCGAGTCGCAATGTGAGCTGTAAGGCGAAGGCAGGAGAACTGTTGTGCCTCAGCTTTAAATTCTCCATCATACTTAATCAACAATGGCCTTCCCTTGAACCATGCCTGGATACAATGATCTACCGTAATATCATCCTTTTTGTCCTACAGGGACTCTCTGAAGTGATGCAATATTTCGTTGGGACCACCACCTATGGATATGTCCAGACACAATACTGGACTCAACCATCTAAATGGAAACAGCACAGCCGGCCGGTGTGGCCGAGCGGTTCTAGGCGCTTCAGTCTGGAACCGAGCGACCACTACGGTCGCAGGTTCGAATCCTGCCTCGGGCATGGATGTCGGTGATGTCCTTAGGTTAGTTAGGTTTAAGTAGTTCTAAGTTCTAGGGGACTGATGACCTCAGATGTTAAGTCCCATAGTGCTCAGAGTCATTTGAAACAGCACATTCATAACTATTTTTTCGATAGTTTCCCAAACTGCTTAGGGCAAATGCCTCTTCATTTGAAAAGGACACGGTCAGCTTCCTTTGTCAATACAAGCTTGTTCCCCGTCTCAAATGGTCTCGACATCGACATGATATTGAAGCCTAATCTTACTTTCTTCTCAACTTCTTCCAGTGCCGACAACCTAATTAAACATGTTGCTAGTTTGAAGTTTACTTAGACAAGCTGAGTCAGGAAGGTGTATTCCTCTCCACGTCTAAAAGAGCAGTAAAGGAGCATATGGTCACATTACATTTCTACAATTACTCAACGGCCAAGGAACAATGTGGATTCGGTACAGACTCTGTTTTTATCATGCGTCGTCCAGTCGTAATTCCGGCTGCCATACCACGTCCAACTCGTGATAGTTTACGCAATAATATTATATTTCTCCTTTGCCCACAGGAAGTTATTTTTTAATCTGCATGCTTCATAAGTGATAACTGCGACCTCTGGCTAAGATGTTTAACGTGTCAGTTTTACAATTATGCTATTTATCAACGTAGACTATAGCAAAATGTGGACCATTTTCATGTTTTTTTTTTAGTTATGTTGCTTTTTTCATGCTTACACTGATTACTACTACTGCTACTACACACCCAGAAATTGTTGGCGTCGTGATCAAGCAGATATGATTTCAGTTTGTGGTTGAATTAATTTTATTGTGCAGTAAACTCTTTACATCAGTGGATACGGTTTTCTTCACCAAGTGAGTGCTGTAGACTTGTTTTCGAGCGCTACCCGACAAAATGACGCCATCATTTTCTTCAGCAAATGTGTACATGAGTTTGGTCAATTTAATGGCTTCACGACAAATTTTCTGGTTCCACCAATACCGTAACTACATCGTATTCCAAAATGCCCTATCTAATTCTTTTGTTTTTTGTGTATACTTACAACACTATCACACGAGCATGTCACAATGCTACAATTGGTTTAAATCAACCAGTGGCCATCTTCAGACGAAAGGCAGATGCTGCAAGCATTTTCTGCTGCGTTGAAGATGTGTGGCTTCGCCCAGCACATAACTATGTCGCGGAGTTGTTCTCTGATCTGACGGTGATGTCATATCGTTAAAATGGCTCTGAGCACTATGGGACTTACCTGCTGTGGTCATCAGTCCCCTAGAACTTAGAACTACTTAAACCTAACTAACCTAAGGACATCACAAACATCCATGCCCGAGACAGGATTCGAACCTGCGACCGTAGCGGTCGCGCGGTTCCAGACTGTAGCGCCTAGAACCGCTCGGCCACTCCGGCGGTGATGTCATAAATCTATAAGTTACGGGTTTGTGTTTCCACTGCTCAGGAAATGTCCTGTTTTACCTCATGGCAGCCGCTAGGTGGTGGCGCAGCGTCGAGGATGTGGAAACGCTTCACTGAACGCTACACAGCTACTGTCACTGTTAAGAAGTGGAAGCTTCTTCACTTTAGGGCGGTATACTCTTAGAGCGTTCAGCAACAAAAGGCAAACGAGAGCAGTCAGCTCGGAGAGACTTTCTGTTGGGTCGCAACAACGGAGTGAGCAGCGGGATTCCGTGAGTCGTTTTCGTCGGCAGCGAGGGCGCCGTGAATAATATAAGAGCGCGCCGGAGCCATTAGGCTGTTGGGCCGGCACGCGATGTCTGCCTGATTACGGCCGGGCTCACTTACGGGGAGAGCGGCGCCCGCCGCCCGGCCGCACGGAACGCCGGCTGACTTGGCGACACCCGGTCCGGCCACTTGTCTCTCGCCTCAGGAGAGGAACTCACTAAAACGGAAACCGCCGCACTCATCCAATCACTAAACTAACCACGGTCTTGAACTTGCCCCGAGAATAAGATGTATTCTCAGTGAGTGCCCGAACCCTAGATCTCCAGGGCTTTTTTCGTGAAGAGAGGCATTGCTTGAATCGCATTTGAGAAAATATTGATATCGAGCTTGTAGCTAACATTTGTCCATGTCTCCTTTTAAAGCAATAAGTACTGAAAAGAATTTTGCCTTGAGTAAACACAGTTTTCTTCTCTTTCGCCCATTCGTGCTTTACCATCGTCAGTGGGTTTATTTTATTTTTTGTCGAATAAAAGGTAAAAATTGCATATATACGTTTCAATGCAATATAAAGCTTAATAGCACATACATTCATGAAGCTACGACATTGCAATGCCTGTGTTATCCTGAATTACGATTCAAACTTCCTTTGGACATGCATGCATGTCGTAGACTCACGGTTGACAACATACAGATGTTTGGGTCTAGCAGTGAGTCGTGCACGGATAGCCAAATGGTGAGGCGACCGCTCGCGATAAGCGGGAAATCCGGATTCGAGTCCCGGTCCGGCACAAATTTTCATTGCCGTCATTCCATTCTACAGCTGATGGTTTTCCATATTCGCAATTGCGAATACATTTCATGTCTGTCGCCTGCACAACAGTTCATATTTTTGTACAGTAGGCCATGTGCAAACAATGTCTCCATAGTAGGCCTACATTACTGATATAGAACGAAAATATCTGGCCTAAAATGAAACATTGTTTTGTTAGTGTGATATGATTTCACTGTGCATTACGTTCTGTTGAAGTTCTCCCTCTTTCTCTCCCTTTTAAACACAGACACCCATGTTTAGAATACGTAAAACAAGATGGCCAGACAGTTGAATATTTCACACACAGTGACACAGTGTGTGTTTGAGAGAACCTTGAAAACTTTCGACAACATGGAAAGAACAAAAAGAAAGTATAAGAGACACTTAGAAAAAACTTGGCAAAAAGTAGGTAGACAGCTTATTATTTCACAATTAATAGCCATAAATGTTAATACATTTATCCCAGAATAAGACTAGACGATCACTGTCTTAATGGAAAAAGTTTGTAGCTGCTCATGGAACCGCGATTGTATGCAGACGTGCACCTCTTCGTCCGAAGCAAATCAACGGTAACGAATTCTCTCTTCAGTGCTCAAAAAACATGGAAATCTCAATGGGAGAGTTCGAGACTATGTGGAGGATGTGTAAGGGCTGCCCTACGAAGTTCCCACTGCGGACCCGCATGTTGCCAACTTGTTTTGAGTACGCTGCACAAGGCGCACAACCAACAAGCAGAAACATTTTCAAACAAAAATTATCATACATGAACCTAACAAACAAATGTTAAATATATTTGAACATAACAGTGTTGAACAGTTGAATTTAATCTGTAAATATTTCCACTGCGATAATACAGCCTTACCGAACACCGATGGTTTCATTTCATACCTAATTTGTCGTTCAGTATCAGTAATGGCTATAGAAAAATTCGTTACAGCTGCTGATAACAAACTGCACCAAAATAACAGCAATAGAGCAGATGACAGATAGCTACATGAATATCAGCCGGACGGAGTGGCCGTGCAGTTCTAGGCGCTAGTGTGGAACCGAGCGACCGCTACGGTCGCAGGTTCGAATCCTCCCAAGGGTATGGATGTGTGTGCTGTCCTTACGTTAGTTAGGTTTAAGTAGTTCTAAGTTCTAGGGGACTGATGAACTCAGATGTTAAGTCCCATAGTGCTCAGAGCCATTTGAACCATTTGAAGAATGGGTCACAAAGATGAAAATTTTGTTTACTCAGGGTAAAATCCTTTCCATAACGTATTTATTTGATAATATAGTTTCCACTGTATTATTAAATAATGTTATAACAGGATTTACCAAAAGAAATCCAATTATCTGTACTTATATGGTGCAAAAAGTTAAATTTGAAACCTATCTACAGATAGTATTACAACTACACGGCTGAAAGTGTACGCTAATAAAAGCAGAAGTGTTTCAGAAAATATGGGTCCGACACATTTGCAAGAAAACTGCGAATGCATGGCTACAAGGCACCACTGACCTCGGTGTAAAATAGAATCATAGTAAGGACAAACCTTTTAATCAAGTCCTCAAAATTCAACCATGGCCTCCCTTAAGAAGACATACAATACTGCTTCAGCACACCACATGTTACAGTTTGCAGTACACTTATAGCTGTTAAGCTGCTTAGCTGGGTGGTAACGTGCTTGCCTCCCGTGCACTGGGCCCGGGTCGATTCCCGGCCGGGTTGAAGATTTTCTTCGCTCGGGGACTGGGTGTTGTGTTGTCCTCATCATCCTTTCATCCTCATCATCGGCCGCAAGTCGCCCAATATGGCGCCGAATGAAATAAGACTTGCACTTGGCGGCCGAACCCGACTGGGACATCCCGGCCAACAATGCCATACGTTTATTTCATTTGTTAAAGGGCATATTCAAATTCTCACATTAGGATGCAGCACTCTGCTCATACACTTTGCGGTGAGTTACGAATTGTTTCAGACACTCCCGGATCATCTCGTAAATCTCAACATGTCTTTACAAAAATGGTTCAAATGGCTCTGAGCACTATGCGACTTAACTTCTGAGGTCATCAGTCGCCTAGAACTTAGAACTAATAAAACCTAACTAACCTAAGGACATCACACACATCCATGCCCAAGGCAGGATTCGAACCTGCGACCGTAGCGGTCGCTCGGCTCCAGACTGTAGCGCCTAGAACCGCACGGCCACTTCGGCCGGCAAGTCTTTACAGTTCCAGTTCTTCACTTCACGTCTGAGATGACACCAGGCACAAAAATTCATAGGACTGAGGTCAGCTGACCTTGGAGGCCAAGGGACAAGCCCTGCTCGACCTATCCGTCTTGAACTGTACTGGCGCGTTGGAAATCGTCTTACATCAGAAGGAATATGTGCTCCATCAAACATGTACCATATTCTCTATCCATGGGGCACAATCGTTTCTGCATCTATAGCAATACTCTGCAGTTCGCACTTAAGTGCATGGTAGAGGCATAAGAGACTCCGCTGCGGACGCTAAACGCCTGCATGTTGTGTACCCAACAAATATGTAATCATCGCCACAACCATTTCATTATTCTTACTTCATGTTCAGGAAAGTTTCCAGTGACATCTAGCGGAAACCTTGCAAATCCAGCTTCCGCTGACATATGCTGACAAAGGAAATGTGACACTCCCTGCCGTGTCTTGCTCCGAAACACACTAAATGTGTGCCACTCGTCACAGGGGTTTACTTTCACCCACTTAGTGTAAAGTTAAACAAAAAAAGATTCAAATTTCATAATTTACATTTTTGAAAGCTCATTGTTACTGGCTCAGGAAGCGACTAGTTGCGACTTGTTATTAATATTCGCCGAAACCCTTTCGGAGTCAATTCAGTTGAACGGAAACTGAGGCTGTTCGTTCCAAGAATTAGAGCACAAGTCGTACCCTGCCGAGCTACGACTATTCCTTCTTCCGTGTCCTGCAAGTGAAGCCTTCGCAAAGTGAAATAATAGAGAACTGGTCTGCCAGTGGTCGTCACTTACTGGATTTTTGATCTGCAGTTCAGGTGCCCGCTGGCGGCGGTACGGTAGAGAGCGGGTGCACCCTGCAGGTAGGCAGCCAGCCAGGCGTCAAGATTTCCAGCGGCTGGTTATTGGGCTGGGCGGTGCAGCCGGTTTATGGGCTGGCGTATTACTCTCTTTAATTAAGTTTACTCTGGCGGCAGCCAGCGCCTATCTGCAGGGCCGGGGGGAGTTTACAGTGCCGCCGCGCTGCTTACCGGTGCCGGGCCACGGTTCGCCTTGCACCAACTCGATAAATACTCGCCTCTCCCAAGTTCCCGTTCCACAATGAAAATTCTAAATCTCGCTTTACTAACTCCAGCGTTAATACTAATTGAAATATGGCGCTAGTCTACTCATAAACAAAACAAATGTAGCAAAATAAATTATAAACGTAGTATAAACTTGCCACTGTCCGCATTTCGTAAGAACTTAACTTACTGTAAGCACATCAGTTACAGTACCGGCCGATATGGTTAAGACTCCCGCAGAAGAGATATTTTTATTATTGTAACTAAGACGACTGATCAAAAACTTTCTGGACAAAGAGAGTATCTGCGTAAGGTTGTGGGCTAACATTCGACAATAATAGCAAAAAAATTTACAATGAAATAAAAACAAAATAAAGATCGTTCGTTCGAATGTGCATGTCTGAGAAATCGAAGTTGCTGCTACCATTCAGTACAGTATAGCTCAATCTTGTGCATTACAACATGTTTGCACACTCCTTGGCATGCCGTGCGCAAGGTAGCTGAGACGTTTCTGTTCAGACCGTTCTCTCTCTTCGATGGAGGTTCCCTAGAGATTATCCAATGTCTGAGGAAAATTCCTGCGAGTGAGCTTTGCAAGTTCCAGACATTCTCAATCGTGTTCATATCAGTAGATAACAATGGCCATTCCAATCGGCTAATCCCTGTCTCTAGGTGAAAAGTGTTAACGAAGTGGGAATTCTGCGCTCCTCCATTATCGTCTTGAAAGCATCGTCGAAATGTTGACAATAGGGCTCGACGATAGGTTAGAGGTGGTTGCATGTCCCGGTACTGCACGGCCCCCAAACTACCGTGCATAGCGACGGGAGCCGTCCGACATTCGCACACGATACCAGCCCAAAACATGACCCACTCACGCCCCTGCTGGGCGGATGACAGCCGCTTCGACTCTCTTCCAAGACAGGCTCATCCAGATTTCAATAAAATCGGTTCCCAGCCCACTCGTCACCCCACACGATGCTGGGAGGTTTGTAATCTTTCCATTGGTTGTTGGTTCTCTATTGCACTCTATTGCTCGTAACGAACACTTGCAAGGCAAACGGATCATGTGCAAAAATTCTGAGTCGACAAAGCCTCCCTCCTACCAACCAACTTGTCTCCAAAAAGGAACCATACAATTCTGCAACTTTCACCTCGCGCTTCCTCCAAGCAATAATTTGTAGGTGTGGTTCATCATTTGGTGTGTTGGTCATGGACCGCCATTACAAGGAAGTTCTTCAGCGTTTTGGGTCTCACGATAGTGGTTGTACTGTATATTCAAAAGGCGTCCCCGTAGTGTCTATGAATCTGACGGGCACTTCCCGTGTAGAGGGTCTAAACAGAGTACACAACATGCCCGGACTCATTTAATATTAGACACACTATACTCATCTGCACTGAGAATGAAAGTTGACTCTTACCTCAGTTATACAGGATGAAAGGCGGTATTCAAAACTGTTGGCACCTAAACAGCGTGGTCATCAGTGTCCCTCCTCAAGATCGTGGTGCTAGTGTATGCGTAGCTACTCTTATTAAAACTAAAAGCAAAGGCCACATACAGCCACTTACAGAGCTGGCTGTACGTACTGATTTCCTGTGTTCATAAGAGAACAAAGTAAGCAGTTTCTGATAAAACAAATGTTCCTTGAAACAATTTGTTTGGATTGTACCCTATATGGAATTGAAATGTGGACGATATACAGTACAGACAAGAAGTGCTTTCTAGAGGTGGGTGGATAGAATTAGTGCTGACGAGATACTGAACAGAAACGGGAAGAAAAAAAAATTATGTAATAAGCTGATGATAAGATGATACAGGTTGAAAAGATGCACCCTAAGGAATAGAGAATTTGGTAATGGACGGAAGTGTGGGAAGGAAAGGGGGAGTAAAATTTTGTAGTGGCACACCAAAGCTTGAATATAGTTAATTATTCATGACTGAAACAAAATATGATCAGGCGAACATCAGCAACTGAACAAAATGTTAACAGAATAAAAGTTTGCTTTAGTTGCAGTAATTTATTATTTATTACACGACCGGTTTCTAAGCTTAAAGCTTTGCCACACATCTATGTTTCCGTAATTACTTGGTGTTACCTGAAGATGAATTTTTAGGCTTCAAAATCGGTCGTGTAATAAACAAGAAATCACTGGCAATTGAAACGGACTTTTATTATTTTTATCCTCATGACTGATGACATCCGCATTGGGTTGTATTAATACAACTATAAGCGGATGATGTCAATCATGGATCAGTAATCTTCACAAAAATTGTGACTGTCAAACAACAGATACAGTAAACTGGTTGAAGTAGATGTAAGATGCAGGAGTTATGCAGAAATTACAGACAAGCACACGACAGAACAGTGAGGTAGGTTGCCTCAAATAGATCCTGGGGCTAATGACTAGAACAGCAACGTACTGTGATGCATCGGAACCATCTCTAGTAAGAAGACTTCAGCAACTATCATGTGAACTTAAAGCTGATGTTTCATTTATTGCTTACATGAAACTTGATCAGTACGGAATAAGAGTAGTCTACAGTAATTTCATCATAAAGATGCAATGTGTGAGCTCAAGATCTGGTACGAAAGAAAATCCAAGATACCAAGGAACCACCGCCGCCCGGAACTAGAGCTCCACACATTGTGGCTTAAACGCTTCACTCGGGTCGTGTCACGGACTGCGAGGTCCCTCCCGCCGGAGGTTCGAGTCCTACCTCGGGCATGGGTGTGTGTGTTGTTCTTAGCATAAGTTAGTTTAAGTAGTGTGTAAGTCTAGGGACCGATGACCTAAGCAGTTTGGTCCCTTAGGAATTCACATACATTTGAACACAATTTTTTTGCTTCACTCGGTGCAAATGCGCCATGTATTATCTGAAAAGAGTCCGCCTACTTAGCTGGGTGGTAAAGTGCTTGCCTCCTATGCACTGGGCCAGGGTTCGATTCCCAGCCGGGCTGGAGATTTTCTCCGCTCGGAGACTAGATGTTGTGCTGTCCTCATCATTTCACCCTCATCATCGGCCGGAAGTCGCCCAATGTGGCGCCGACTGAAATAAGACTCGCCCTTAGCGGCCAACAATGCCATGCGATTATTTCATTTTTTACATGACAAGAAGGAAAATCGCGACTTATTCGCTCAGAAGGTGGTTGAGATGAACATGGATTTACCGATAGCAGTAATTATTGCTAGGTTTTTAACCCATTCTGTTTGGAAGAACGGTCGTCGACGATACTTGTCGGTTAATGGCCTGACACCTTTCAAACTAACCTAGGACTTGGATAACGGTACAGAGAAGTACGTTACCGCAACCAATACTTCGTATTTTCATTCGTTAGCTCCGTCAACTCACAACAAAATAATCACCTTTCAACCAAACCCATAATTCGGGTTGCACTACGCAGCAGTCTGTCAGCGCAACCTATATTTCAAAAATAATACAGATGCAAAAAAATACAGCCATATAAAGGTGGTAGTACTACCGCATACCTAAGGTATGAAAGGGCAGTGCATTGCCGGAGCTACCATTCGTACTCAATGATTCACGTGAAACGGTGTTCGACGAGATTATGGCCCCAAGACTAGAATTAATTGACTTTGAATGCGGAATGGTAGTTGGAGCTAAACACAAGGGACATTCCGTTCGTAGATCGTTAGGTTATTCAATACTCCGAAATCCACAGCCTCAAGAGTGTGCCGTAAATACAAAATTTCAGGCATTACCTCTGACCACGAACAACGCAGTGACCGACAGCCTTCACTTAACGACCGAGGGCAACGCCGTCTGCTTATAGTTGTTACTGCTAACAGACAAGCAACGCAGTGTCAAATAACCGCAGAAATCAAGGTGGGACGCACGACGAACGTATCCGTTAGGGGAGTGCGGCGAAAATTGGCGTTAATGGTCTATGGCAGCAGACGACTGACGCGAACGTTTTTGCTAGCAGCACGACATTGTCTGCAACGTATCTCCTGGGATCATTACCATATTGGTTGGGCTCTAAACTGGGAAACCGTGACCTAGTCAGATGAATCCCGATTTCAATTGGTAAGAGCTCCTGGTCGTGTTAGAGGGTGGCACAGACCCCATGAAGCCACGGCACCAGATTGTCAACAACGCACTGTGCAAGCTGGTGGTGGCTCCACAGCGGCGTGGGCTGTATTTACATGGAACGGAATGGGTCCTCTACTCTAAGTGAACCTATCACTCGGCTACTTTGCTGGCATTTGTACCGATTCATGGACTTCATGTTCCCATACAACGATGGAATTTTTATGGCTCCGAAGTACCACTTCACAGGGCCACCACTGTTCGTGATTGGTTTGAACAAGATTCTAGATAATTCGAACGAATGGTTTGGCCAGATCGCCCGACACGAATCCCATCGAACATTTGTGGGACACAATCGAGAGAACAGTTAGTCCACAAAATCGTGCACCGACAACACTTTCACAATTATCTATGGTTATAGAGTCAGCATGGCTCAGTATTTCTGCAGCGGACTTGCAACGACTTGTGGTGTGCATACCACGTCGAGTTACTGCACTACGCCGAGCAATAGGAAGTCCGACACGACATTAGAAAGTACTCTGTGACTTTTGTCACCTCAGCGTATTTCGAGTAGGCTGGTGCAGAGACTAGGTTATTCCGGGTCTTTGGCCTGAAGCGGATCCAGCGGATGTCTGGAGGGCTGAGTTCCAGAGGCGGCCTAATTAAGGCGGGCTACCGGCCGGCCTGGGCCGCCACGCCCGGGCTACCGGACAGCCCGTGCCTGCCGTGAGAGCCGCGCACCAATTACGGCGCCCACTGACTATTGTTGCCGCGGCGCTGCATTCCGCAGAGTCCCCACCAAAAATGCCTGCGCGGCTGCCGCGCGCGCCTCGAGCGCCTGTCTGTACACGCACTCATTGAATTTTCGGCAAAAAACCTTCCGCGGCATTCCTCGGGTGTGGAAGTGGGCACAGACACTGTAACTTCACACTACTTGCTTCTGCGGAAACGACGAAAGACTTTCAAATTTAAGGTGCACTTAAAAGTACAGCTCCACGAGACATCACGCTAATAACACGTAACGCCGCCTTGGGTTTTAATACTGGTCGCAGTTCAAGAGAATACGCAAGTTGTCAGGTGCCCCACATCCAGCTTAAGTCGACCACTAACGGTTAGACCAGTATAGCTACAAAATGCCGGGGATGACAATTGGTACGTTTCACCCGTTGCTATATAGCATGCACACAGCCCTGTGAACGGGGCGGTTGTCTTCTTGAAAAGCGGGAATGCCCACAGCATTCTCTACATGAAGATGTAGAAAGAAGGGCAACACCTGGTCACTGTGAATGTTGAAATAAACTTCCACCTTCATGTTCATGCTTACCTGCATGTGTGGGCCCAGTCATGCTGCCGAACCCCCCCCCCCCCCCCCACAAAAATGAATTACAGGACCAACATCGATCAGAATTATACCCTCGCCACACTGCGGTTTAAACGCAAACGCCTCAAAGGGCCATCTTACAGAATTTGCAGAAAGGCAAAATTGTGAATCGTCGGATCACGCTACACGCCTCCAGGATGTCAAAACCAACACCTTTCAGCCGTCTAGTTTACAAACCTATTTTATTTGGCTATAAGTTTCGGCGATTTATTACGCCATCTTCAGGCGCCTGACCGACGTGTAGGAAGATTCCACCTCGGTTCTGGTCAAAGCAGTGGCCAGCAGTACTGGTATTAGTAGATTTCTGCTTGCTCTAGATCACTTCAACCATTATCTGCCGACCAAAATCAAGGTGGAATCTCATGACACGTCGGTGAGTGGCCTGAAGATGGCGTAGTAAATCGAAGAAACTGGTAAACAAACAAAATAAGTTTGGAAACTAGATGACTGAAAGGTGTTTGATTTGGTATCCTCTATCGAACAGACAAGTCCTACAACCTTCTCTGAAAAAAATTGACATAACATAGACTACACGCCTCCAGTCAAACTGGCTGGTATGACCCTAGTCTCCGGCCCCTGTCGGTTAGCATACTTCTAAGACCACTGCTCTTATGCCGTGTCACACATCAGCGAGTAGAACACACATTCTTTTCTAAACTTGGCGGAAACTCCGCGTTGACACACCAACAAATTGAGCAACTTTCTTCTCGATAGCTGTTCTGTGCCACTCTGTCACGTCGATCCATCTTACTGCGCTGTTGCCTACAAGTGACTGGCACATAAAGACTACTCCGCTGCCCTGACTTACGTGAGCAGTGACGTCACACGACCACCTGGTACCAGTTCTACTCCATCTACAGCGCTCCAAACCGACCAGTCTGCTCCTTTCTGGAAGGTGACATATTTGGTCCAGTGCGCTAACCATTAGAAATAATACAGTATATAATAAAACTGACAACAGTATTGACCGCTTAGGTCTCTAGTGACCTTCTAATCAACGAGAGCAAAATTCCTGGTTTTCATTGTCGTTGATAAAGAAGGGTTATTTTCATTTGGTACTGACGACGATTCGAATTTCTAGGTCTTTTGGCACAGTGTGGCGTAGTACGTGACATTCTCCCAATAATATACATCCTCTATTGCGCTCATATTATAAATGACTCATTGTTTAAGAAGATATCGGAAGTGTACTGAAATTATTGTCAAAGAGTGAGTTCTTCAGTAAAAGAGCGCTACTGTTACACAGATATGGGAATGAGGAAGAAGCTCTTGCACGCGTGCGCCGAAGCACAATATATATGGAAGTGAAAGATGGACCACCACAAACAGGTAGAAGAAGTAGTATTTGAAACGTGACGCTACCGAACAATGTTATAAATTAAGGAACAGAAAAAGTATGAAAATTAGACGTACTAAAAAGAATGCGTGATAAAACATGGGACACACTCAACAGAAGATGGGAAATGCATCCAGGAATAGTTCATTTGGCGTTGGAAGCAGAAGTAGACGGGAAAATAGTAGAGGCCAAAGAAAGACCAGAATATGCGTAAAAGGTATAACAGTATTTTGGGCATAATAGTTACGTAGAAATGGAAAAATTAACACGATACAGGGAAAGATGGACAGCATCAAACCAGTCTAAAACCAATGACTTAGAATGTATAAAAACAAGCCTGAACGCGACGTCTGTTGCGCGAACAATGGCAGAGGAAGTATACAGGAATTTACTGACTAGTCTAATGAAGATCATTAAAAGATATATAATTTACTGAGATCTAAAACACGACCCCCGTTATCTCCAAGCTTACAGATTCAAACTATAACAAGACTAAGAGAACAACACTACTATCTATTTATCTAAAATTTACATCTAAAGCAGCAAATGTAAATGACATGCTGCTTAATAATATAAAACCTGTGGTTAGTTAGTTGTTCGTGTAGAAACAGAGAAAGAAACCGTGAATAATGCGAAATGACGGAAGCAGTGAGGCAACGGAACTCATCAATATTACTTGTCGGGTAAAGTTCATTTAAATCTATCGTTTGAAAAAAGGCCATACCACCATGACGATTTCTTTGTTCAACGGCCAGTTAACATTACGCGCGACGTCACGATCGAAAAATTTATTTGTTTGACTTTTCACCTGGAGTGTGTAAAAGAGTTAGTCCGCCACTTTTTGTGCGATGCAGGTTATCGGATGGACACGGCGGCAGTGTCCTAATCGAGAGCCCAAGATAGTCTCCTCTGACATTTTAGTTCAGCGGAGCGGCAATGGATAATAAACAGTTCGCTCAACACATGAAAACTTGTACTAATCAACATTTGAACATGTTTCATGATGGATCCACAAATCCTCGGAATGTACATGAAAGACAAGTAACCTTCCTCAAAGCTATCGTTTTACTTTATTCGTAGAAAAGTTCTGTCTTACTATTGAGAAGCAGTGCCTCTTGGGAAAAGAAATTCTAGCTCCCTTACTAATAGTCAAACATTACAATTATGTATTATTCATGTACTCATTACAAGTTAGCGTCAAAAAGATGTTATGAACGTAATTTTATTTCGTATATTTTGCATTCCATCCGTTATGCGGTATGCGACATGAAAAATATCTGAAATGAAATTTGAGTAAATCTGTCTGTCACTTAACAGCAAGTCTGTCAGCAAAAAATTCACTGCGATAACGGCATAGCGCAGCAAGTGGTTTAAGTCCTGCACTGGCCTCGTCCAGTACGACGCCGCTGCTTGACGGCTGGGAGTTGGTGTGATTAAGTATCAGTCTGAGTCATATCTAGGAAAACAGGTCATTAGCTGAAACACCTACAAATAACTTTCAGAGTAGCTTACACCATTGCAACAAGAAAATACTAAAATAAAATTGATCTTGAATGCTAACCATACTGTTGTCCATCGTTTACATCACGGGTGGTAGTGAAATGGTTCAGCTACATGAACTACCATAAGAAACTACTTGCATAGAAGTTTTACTGAATACAGAGTCCGAATGAATAGAGCGGGTAAGAAATGTGAATTGCGCTATCATGAAAATATAAAGTTCTGATTTTCGTTTGAATAGGGCTACTTGTCAAGTAATCTGATGGAATATCGAAGTTCCATCATTCATTGTCAAAAACAATGGTCAATCAGCAGCTCAGCGTCAGTATGACAATGGATTCCCTTAACAACACTTACACCGAAACAAGTAATAGTCCAGAGCACATCGCAAAATTTGAATATATCTTACAACTGATAAAATTAAAATTCACAATTTCAATTCTGTGCTTTGACGTTACGTTCGCATTCAAATCCGCCACTATAAAGTATTGACTGTGGTAAGGTATTACGACGAAAACAGATAAAAGTAATATTTGACGGAGAATCACTGAGCACAGTCTTCCTTTCGAACTTTTGCTGTCGTTGTTGCTGTTGTTGTTGTTGTTGTCGTGGTCGTCGTCGCCGCCGTGATCTTCAGTCCGAAGACTGGTGTAGTGCAAGCCTCCTTGCTACTACAAGTGAGTGTCTTATATCGCTCCTGCTACTTTTCTCCCTAATACTCCAGCGTCTCATAACCTAACCTAATTCCTTGAACATAACTTTTAGTTCGACTACATTCTGGTACTCTAGTTTTATTTGCATCTCATAATACCATCTTTTCAAGACACACTTCTTTACGTTCAAATAATCGTCCAACTTCTTTGCTCTCTGTACTAGAAAAACGTCAAACAAAGTTTTTATTTCTTGTCTCTGAACTGTTGCTAAAATAGTATTTTCGTTGGGTAGATGTGTTCTCGTCAATCATCACCCGAAGACAGAGCTTAAAACAAAAAACTGCTCAGCAGCTGTCAAGCGCTTTGTATTCCACTTGATACGAGGATCCGGTTTTTTATTCTACATGGCTCGGAGCCCTTCTTCGGTCTGTCTACAGCTCTGCCGTTGTCAGCACGTCACTCTTATCGGGTTGTAAAACCACTATTCGCCTCTCGTGCTGTAGTGTTTCCATTCATTCACAGACGTAAGACCGGTGAGTGCTGTGCCTTTTGTCTGCGGCCTTAAACCTTCGACTATCTGCTCTGGTTTGTTTGCCCGAGGCGTCCGCAGACGGTAAGCACACAGAGCGCGGCGTGTGCTTTGCGGGGCGGCCTAAGCAGCTGGCTGCAGGCGCGCCGCCGTATCGGCCGGCGCTGTCTCTGTGTTGTGTACTGTGCCGTGCTGCATCGCGCCGCGCACCTGTTTTATGCACGAGGCGGACGCCCAGAATAAATGCGCGTGTCAGTTTTAATGGCGGTCGTCTTTGACACAGGAATGCCGGTGGCGGGCGCCCCGAGGCTTCACTGCACCCCTTCGCTGTGACGCAAACAGCGCTCTTAGTACATCCCACACCCGTCTGTATCACGACAAATTTTTGTACCGAGCACGCAAGGATTTTTGTATACGGGGTGTGGTACAGAAATAGTCTTATCAAAGGGTGATACATTCTATAGGGGAAAAATGCGCCCTAGACTCTGCATCGAGAATCGAACCCAGGTTGTCGAGCCGGCCGCGGTTGTCTCGCGGTTCTAGGCGCGCAGTCCGGAACCGTGCGACTGCTAAGGTCGCAGGTTCGAATCCTGCCTCGGGCATGGATGTGTGTGATGTCCTTAGGTTAGTTAGGTTTAAGTAGTTCTAAGTTCTAGGGGACTGATGACCACAGCTGTTGAGTCCCATAGTGCTCAGAGCCATTTGAACCATTTTTGAACCAGGTTGTCGACGTTTGTAGCCGCGGACGATGAACACCACCCGCCGCTCCGCCTAACGATGAATTTGTTCCTCAACCTTTGGTAGTAGATGGAAATCACTCATTCTTAAGTAGCAAGATGTAGTTTGAAATGGTTGGGAAGCGAGGTTGTATCTTCTCTGTGTTACCAAAATAGTATACCATTCACACTTCTATCTTACACGACTTTATGGTTCAGGGACGATTTGAGGTGAAGCGCCAATAGAAATATAGAAGGCGGATGTCAAATTGAGATTTATACAAAGAACCATAATTACGTACGCTAACAAGGCCGTTGCGGGACCTATTTTTCTTCTTCCATGTGGCATCCGCACCAGTTACGTGGAACATTCAAAGAACAGTAGCGCAAACAATCACGTGTTCGTTAACTCGGCGAGAAATGGTCATAGAAACGCCGAAGTAGCTCCACAGACGCCAATAAATAGAGAAAAATGAAGTTGAGCTCTGCCAACAAAATGCTAGATTCTACTTGCTAATAGAAGACAAAAATAACATTATTGCCTCCATAAAACGTCTCACGTAATGAGGATGACAGTAAAATTAGAGAAATTCGAGCTCATACGCAGCGGTACGGCGATGATTCTTAGTGTGTGCCGAGAAGAGAGTAGCTACGTTTGGTACACTATTTACGATCTGCTAAACGCCGAACAAAGGCTCGCGAGTAAAAATACAGACCTACATACTTCGTTCGTTTCTTTTTACTGCTAAATAAGGTTTTAAGACAGCTAACAACTATTGTGCATGTGCAATTATCGAACGAAGTGAAATAGATAGATCAGTCAGAAAAAAATTATTATACATGTCTAGGTTGTGAGAAATCAAGTTAGTTATTTCGATTTATAGCCAGATATATTCTTACAGGGATATGTCGTCGTAGGTGGAGGCGGTGGCTGAGTCATCAAAGTACGTGCCTACGAACATCAGTAATGTAAATTCGATTCTCGGTGCAGTTTTTCTTCCGCTATAGAGCGCTTTAAGGAGGTATACAATAATCTACAGTGGTGGACGCTAGAAGGAAGGTAGACGAAGGGCTTTAAGGAGGTATACAATAATCTACAGTGGGGGACGCTAGAAGGAAGGTAGACGAAGTACAAGAAAGATACAGAATGCCGTGAAAGGGTACGCTTGAAACTTCAAATAACTGTCTTTACAGAGAAATTTAAGAATGAATGGTTCAGGAAGATAACACATTCATAGCGACAAAAGATCCAATAAACCCTGGGGAAAAGATGCCAATAGCCTTTTTGCTTGCATTTGATTTTCTAAAAGCACAAGAATTTTAAATATTTACAAATGGTGCATTTCTTCTAAATATTAAAAATATTCGAAAGCTTGAAGTCGGACTTATTACATACTTAAACCTCATGATAATAGTAATCTGATTATTAACAGTAAGCAAAATAAGCTACAGACGCCTATGGAATTAACCAATGCTTTAAAATAAAAAACACAGCATTAAAACTTCACAGTTTTTGAAATTTTGGACATGAAGAACGTGATATTTTTTATAACGAATTGAAAGCCAAAATCAAATTTACAAAACAGTGTAATAAAATACCAGGAAGGACAAAGACGTCGCAGCTTCTCCTGGTACCCACCGAAAAACAGTTAAGAACATTGAAGCAGCTGAAACGCAGCAGCCTAATGCGGCTAATCGGTGAGGAAGAGAAAGAGGGTGGGGCGGGGGGCAGGAGGCGGAGGACGTATTAATTCAGGGGCCTTCAAAGACGCCGCGATCCCATTACTGGCGCTGAAAGCTGGGCCACCAGGGGAAGACTGGGCTCAGCATCAAGTTACAACGCGGTCCAAAGACTTGAAGCGATAAATCCTTTTACTTCCAGTCAATACTCATGTCATTACTGCGCTGACGTCAGCTTGCTGGAGTATAAAACATACGTAGGCTATAAACTAACATAAACCATAACAGTCCTCGTCACTTGGTTTGTTGTTGCTGACACGTAAACAAAATGGTCGTTCATTTCCTTACCAGGTAACCATTCATGCAGGATCAGGGTT
Organism: Schistocerca piceifrons; assembly: GCF_021461385.2. Lineage (NCBI taxonomy): Eukaryota > Metazoa > Arthropoda > Insecta > Orthoptera > Acrididae > Schistocerca > Schistocerca piceifrons. The sequence goes on from NC_060139.1 coordinate 751,911,924, forward strand.
GAGTCTATTGTCTACGCACTTGACAATATCGCAAAATTGGAAAGACATTTTGTAATGTTTCGAGCCATTTGAAGCTCATCATCAGACGGTGGGCATTTACAGGCACTTTGCACTAGCTATGATCGTAGTGATGTACAATGGGTCAGAATAGCGAAAATATACTCAAAATTTAAAAGCTCGTTTAGTGGGGACGGAAACTGGTATAATAAGGTTTTTGACCGTGACGATCATTGTAAAAGTTAAAATGATGAGTCTAACATGGCAGTTGAAATCCAAAAAATTATAAAATTTTTCTGTTACACCTATTTCTCAAATGCTGATAATTTCTTTGATAATTCAATGTCAAAAATAAGAGCCATGCCTTCATTGCCATCATTTTTGTCTGAAAATGCTGAACTGAACTGAAAAAACGTCTCTTGCGCGCTATGAAGTGGATTTTCATAAAGCCCAGAGACCCACTTGTGCAAAGTATGCTTTCTCAGCTGGATTATAATTCGCCGAAGATGCTCAGTTTTCGTCATTTCGACCTGTCGATCAATTCTCCAAATTGTTTTTGAAGTCAACTTGATGATTTAATTCCTGTTATCGCAAAAATAGGAGATAATATCTTATTATTGTACCACCTACCGATTTTAAAAGTTACCATCTCGCTTCACTACCTCCTGATATTTATCCCACGGTTTGGTGCATAAAGTTTAGCTAATGTGCCTCGTATAGTCTGACACTAAAGGAATTTCCACTCTTTCCTGTCAGAAACTATTTCCGGTTGCCAATAGGTAAATATAATTTAGGTGACAGGCGGCTTTTCGGCAACGAAAAATTTCTTTCGTTGTTGCCTCGATTGTGTCACAAGGTGAACTGAAAATTAAATATGAATAAATACCGTTCATTCCATATAATATTACTATCATGTTTCTTCGGTAAACTTTCGGTCTTAGTGTTTCTAAATATTTAATTACTGTTTTGACATTTATTTACGTATAACAAAATACCTAGAAAAGACGTTCATATTTACATGATTACACTGTAGATATCGATTAATGTCCTACATGTAAAAATCTGGAGTAAATTTTACAGTTTTTAATCGACTATCACAGAGTGCTCAAAATGACAGTACAACGCAGCTGCCGTTTCAGATGTGACTTATTACCGGAATAGCGACCAGTAATTACGTTTTACCGGAGGCTGACGAAACATTTGTGTACATTTCGTATGACTATTCTAAATATTGCTGGATATCGTGGAACAAATGATTTACCTCTCGAGTTTCATTATGCTTTATGATGCATTCATTCATTTTTCGATGCGAATGTTAATTAAAACAGTCATTAATATATGATTAAACAATTAACTAGGGATTTGAATTTATGACATACGTCCTGCAGCGGCTCCAGTGACACAATACAAATATAGCATTTTCGACGCGAAAAACGCGTTACTTTCTTCGCCCATTTAGTATGACAGATCGCGCACAACAGAGCAGAGAGTTTGACCTCGGATGTAACTATTTGATTACCCTGTAGGCTGTTTTTATGCGAGGGATCTTGCAGTCCGAATATTAAAACAGCCGACCTACTAGCTCAAATTTCCTAACTAGGAATATCGTTTGCCAATTTGAGCTACAATTTTCAGATTCTGGGCCACTATGCAATTTCGTGTAGTTCCGTGTGTTGTAGGCGCAAATGGCACTTTAAAAAAGACCATTGTGGACTAGCGTGGAAAGCACAGAACATTTATCTACACTAGGCAGTTGAGATGAACGGCAGCCACAGGTAAAAGCATGGAGCGAGGAACCAATCGTCTTCGCTCCCTTCTGCCACGCTGCTGGACAACGTCTATGTTAATCGCCAGCCGAAAAATATTGCCTTATCAATACGCTTCATTGTCAATTTGTCGGTGTTTCAGTGTTCGTTTCTGGTTTCCCACTTTCTTTTCTTGTTTTATGAGTATCACTAATTCCAAAGAAGAAAAATAAAATGAAACGTGCACGCAGACATCACATACACACTGTAAGCAAGAAACAGACGATAAAACCCTTCACTGGCGATGTTTTAACTGAACAAACTTAAGCTTGACAAAAAAAAGCAGCTTCGTGCACAGTACCCCAATAACTACTAACATCGTGAACAGACAAAAGAAGAAGAAATTATCAGTGCACTCAGATGGTGAGACGATTTCACGTATTTACGTCTCTCAAACCACTCAGTTACAACGTCGACATAACTGCAGTGATGCAAATATTTTTAGAATGGCGCGTGCTACGATTCTCGAACGTGCGTCACAATAACCACCCCACTCTCTGCCGCATTTCTGTCGAACGCGGGAAGAATGTAACAGTTAGGTGGATAAAAGAACACGCTAACATTACATGTAATTAAATAGTCGACGACTTACGGTAAAACATCTTATTACCGCCATCAGACCTGAAGATCACGCGTAACAGAAGAGCAAGACGCTAACGAAAAGATGAATACCAATCACTGATACGCACCCACGGGAAATATGGACAAACACAGACAAACATTCCCTCGAAGCCTAGATTCCACACAATTATAGCAAATACTTTTATAAGTTCCATAATTCGCATGACATTTCATCACGGATCATTCTCCAGCCATGTTCACCCAATATTCGTTAGAGATAATCTTTACTGTGAATATTACACTAGTAACAGGAGAACATATGAACCAATTTTTTTCGGAATGTGTGCCGTATGCAAACCAGTAAAAAATTAATTCCATACAACAGTTAATAACCATTACTAGATAATATAGCAGCTCTTCTTCATCAAAAATTATACGTCAATAGTTTTGACAAAACACTTGTAAAATGGGAGCTAGAGAGAGAGAGAGATAATCGAAAGCTTTCTTCTCATCAGAGAGCTTCGCGTGGTTTAGCAAATAGCGTGAAAATATTGAAAACAAATAGAGAACGACGGGAGAAGGAATGCTCTTAGCTATTTCAACACACAGGGCGACTGTTTCCATAGTGACCCAGTGTGAATGGGGCAGCTATGCTGTGGAGGCAGTGGTGCTGGCCAGGGGTGGCTAGGGCAACTCCGCTGCAAGATACAATATCTTTTATTTAGTCCTAAGCTACAAGGCCGAAGTGCTGCGATGCCCCCGGGATATGCCCTCTGCAGGCGCGTGGTTTACCGACGTTGTCGTTGACGTAGGAAGGCCGCGGCGAAGGGATGGCCTTTGTCGTACGTTTCCCGCTTTGCTGACACCAATTACTCCAATCGACAGCGCTTGCCTCAGTTAGCACCATATGGCCATTGAGTGTGCGGTGCGCGACGCGAGCGTCAGGTGCACTTTCGGAGGCGTCCACTGCTACTGGGTTAGAACCTCGCACTGGTGAGGACGGATGCGGTAGTACCAACCCGGCTACGAACCACTGCCTTCCGAGGCTGCTGCCTGGCCCATAAAGTGACAGAGACTAGCGTCGAGCCTATGTCGCGGAGAGTGCTGCCAGACTATGCATAACTGTGCTAGAATCAGTGGGTATTTGTGGCGTACATACAAGCTCCCTTATGGACTTACATATCAGATACTTCACTCCTGCCTGCTTGCAATGGAGCTGCTTCTCACCTACTAGCGCCCAAAATTAGCGACGACGTTACATTGCTACGGGATGTCTTTTCCTCGGATCTTGTATTCGAAAACTTGACGTCGATTCTCGAGAACTGTAGCTTGACGGCCTCCGGGATGAATCATTGGCTGACGAATGTGCAATCTTGGCACAGGTGAACTCCAACGTGCCATCGTACGAGCTACGCACCAGCCCAGACTCATTTGTGTCCGTGAAGTCATCGTGTTCTTTTTTTTCCCCGTCAGTCTTCTGACTGGCTTCATACGGCCCGCCACAAATTCCTCCCCTGTGCCAACCTTTACATCGCAGAGTGGCACTTGCAAAATACGTCCTCAGTTATTTGCTGGATGTATTCCAGTCTCTCTCTTCCTCTACAGTTTTTGCCCTCTACAGCTCTCTCCAACACAATAGCAGTTATTCCTTAATGTTTTGACAAGTGTCCTACCATCCTGTCAATTTTTCTTACCAGTGTTTTCCCTATACTCCTTTCCTCGCCGATTCTGTGGAGAACCTCTTTGTTCCTTAGCGTATCAGTTGACCTAATTTTCAACATTTGCCTGTAGAATCATTCTCAAATTCTTAGAATCTCTTTTGTTCCGGTATTCCCGCAGTCCATCTTACACTACCAAACAATAGCGTGCTCCAAACGTACCGACTCGTAAATTCCTCAAATTAAAGTCTACGTTTGATACTAGCATAGTTCCCTTGGCCGGTGCTAGCCTGCCTTTTATGTCCTACTTCCTCCGTCCGTCATGGGAATTTCGCTGCCTATTTTGCTGTTCTCATTTCTGACACTTCTCACAACTTTCGTCTTTTTCCGGTTTACTCTCGATCCATATTAGTACCCATTGGACTGTTTACTCCCTTGAACAGATCCTGTAATTCTTCTTCACTTTCAGTGAGAATAGCAATGCCATCAGCGAATTTTAATCCCACTCGTGAACCTTTCTTTTATTTCGGTCATTGCTAGTGTGACTAGTCACTACCGTATATAAACTTTTCTAACTTATCTCTTTGGAACAGGGACAGCACGAAGCACTACTACTTATGGACAAGAATGAAAGAAAATGGTCCGTGGCCTTGCTGAACATTTGTCTGAAGTAGACAGAGAAAACCAAGTGATCCCAAGTCTGGACGGTCGGACGATGATTAGAATACCATTCCTGTCAAATATGAGGTGGGCAAAACGAAACACGCACGAAAAATATTTATAAGACTGACGCGCAATTGACGGTTGTTAATGTAATAGAGAACTGCCCGTCACAGAAAATGCTGGAAACTGTGAACTGTATGCACCTATCGGTTGCTGTCACATGTCGCCGTATGCACATCTGCCGCATGCTCTATCCCGAGTACTTTACGTGAGTAAGAGGAGGAGACGTGTTTAGTGACGAGTTGAGTGCAACGCAAAATGGCGCTTACGGTTAAAACAGCGCGCATTCATTGTGGAAAACGTGTGCGGAACTGTTTGCGCGTATGTCTTAAACTAAAAGGATTTTGGCAAAACCTGCAGCACAACCTGAAACTCAAATGGCGCGAAACGGTGGCCATTTTCAACATCTTCTGTGGTCGAATCTCTTACATTTTCCTGGTGACTCGTTGTCATCTCGTTAAGATCGGGTGTGCCGCCGGTGGTCTACCTCTTCCCTACAGCACATTTCTATACCGTAACTCGACACCTAATGAAGACATCGAGTTACGGCGACGAAACATCCTGTAGGGAAGACGTGGGCCACCGGCTCTCAACGAGACTACCTTCTGTGAGATTCGTTTAACATCGGTCAAAACCCGCATCAGTCTTATTGTAAATACTGTCAGGACCAGTTTTATTTTCTCCCACCCTACATACTTTCGGTGCCTTAATGGCGGTATAACATTGGTCTACAAGAGCATCGAATCCTCAAATACTTATTTTTCCGTGTTCTTTTTAGGGACAGGACAAAAAATTCGAAACCTGGAATCGGTAAATTACTCCATTTATGGAGTATCAAATTGCCTCGCCACGCTGAGGGCAGGAAGAGGCGGTGGTCGACTGATAGTTGGCGCTGATGTGGCAGAGGAAGGCCACTTAAGAGAGTGCAGCGTCAGCAGCTGATGAATTTTGTGCCCCGGAATGAGTCAATTTGCCGGCGACGTGGGAGCGGCGCAGAAGTGAAGTTTTCTCGGCAGAGGCTGCGGAGCTATAGCAGGCAGAAACTCCGCGATGAGTGCGAAGTGGGATTGGGAAAGGGGGGAGGGGTGGGGGGTTGGTGCGAGAGCGAGACCGCTCTGATGAGGAACGGGCGCCGACCCGTCACCGCGGTGCACAGCTCCCCAGCGGCCGCAATCCGCTGCCGCTCGCCTATCCACCATCACAGCCATTAAACGGTATGCGCTGCAATTTCAACACCTTTTTTCTTTGACTCAGATTACTTTGCAGTTTCCCAACGTCTCGGGTGTCGCGAATGTTCGATTCGACCAACACGTACCATCTTACAACACTTCATGCTGTATCGCAGCATACGAAATACTCCTCGACTGGTTCGGCCGTAGAAGACTCATTTTAGTTTGATTGTTAGCGCAGACTCCCCGCCCCCCTTCGCACGTCGCGCTTTTAAAAAATAGTCCTTGTCGACTAACAAGTAATTTTAATCAGACTAGTCCACGATCGAAGTCCCTGAGCTCTTCTGATCGACCGTTTCTACTGCCACTGCTTCTCTATTGACGTCTCCTTTTAAACTGGTGGATCCGCCATTCTTGGCACCCAGTGGTCAACTGCGCTTTACATTTGGGTATCCGAATAGTACACTTCCACCGTAATGTGTTAAAAGGCTTTCTCGGTCTCGAGGTTGTAACAACGACGCTCTACTATTGTACATACAAGTAAATTTTTTTTCCATCTGATTTTTCGATAAACTAGTGTAACATGTTCTGATTTCATTTCTTTTTTGTTTCATGTCATTGTGTTAAGAAAACTGTAAACAAGTTTCAATGTGAATATTAATGTTTATGTCAAATGTCAAGTAATATTGTAATAGAATTGAAATATAACAAATGTTGAGACTGTTGTAAGATGTTTAAAATTGTAACTGTGCGTCTGGTCCATACGTAGGCAATGTGTTAGAATATGTAGAATGCAAAACCTCGGGTGAATACCCGGCCTGTCAGAGAGCGGTAAACGGTGTATGGCAGGCGAGCGCGGGAAAATGCACGCGGGCACTGCACGGCACAACGGGCTCAGCAGTAGTAGTTGGAGTTTGGCACTGGTTTGAGCAACACCTTCTGGAGCGAGGAGGCTCTCCTGGAAGACGTAACTTCACTGAGCCTCGGGTATGCCGTTCCAACGCACACACAGCATGGCAAAAGTCCATAGGCACTAAATGGAAAAGTACTGCGACGCAAAGAAGAATTAAAGTGCCGATACGTCAAGAGCCATAGCTGTGGTTGTATGTGTGCTCCGTGCCTCGCCATCTCGCCGCCCGCCAACCGCCGCATCGCTACAAGCACGTTGAAACTTTTAGTACTGTATTCGTATGGACCATAGAGTGAACTGTTCAATAATAACCTAAATTTTACCAGAACTTTCCCATCATTTAATTATCCTCACAACTAAGCTAGACAGGGTCCTTTCCAAATGTTGTGCAATCCGAGTGTCCCGAAATGAAAAATTAAATTTTGTGTTAATAATAATTGCTTGCAGACCTAGCTATGTTAGAATGGAGTTTAAAGAACTGTTTTGTTAATGAACCAGTAAATGAATAACGAAGGTCTAACGAAGTTGAAAGATAACTTTAATATTGATATAGTAATGGAGTTTAATTATTTCGAGACAGATATAAAGGTATTTAAATGTGCAGTAAATAAGATGAAAAGAGTAGTAACTCATATACTGGAAATCTTGAACGCATAATAAATTCAGTAATCAATTTTTTTAATACAGTCAAAATTTATCAGTGTTTTATCTGTATCAAAATTGACATTTTGTGTGTGGCTCGAAAGTGCTTTTTCTAGGGTAACCTATGCCCGATTTTAATCAGATTAATAGACAGTATAAAGTTTTGTAGTATACATTATAATGTGGTGTTACGTATTCATGGTTTTTCCATATCAGTACAGAACGTAAAACTATCAGTCAATAGATTTTCTGGTTCTAAAATTCTACTATATTAAGCAGTGTTACTACTTGTTGTTTTGCATGAATATATACCAACTTGTACAGGGAAGAAACTCAGTTAATGCCTAATTAGGCTCGCGACCGTATTATTATTAAATTGGTAGCATCTTCAGTGTTACTTTTGGTCCATCCTGACGTGTAGTTGCATTTCGGCCTTGCTTGACGGATCATTGTTATTACAGAGTGGGTGTAAGTCTGATTTGCCACCATTCAGGTACACGCGGTCGATATCTGTAAGAAAATCCTTTCTCATAATGTGAACCCCGCTCACTTACCATAGTACAGGCTTTAACGAGTATTGTGTGCCCCACGCGCACGTTACAAGGTTTCAAAAAATCTTTTTTTTTCATATTTTGACTCCTTATAGTCTTGAGACAATATGATCAGAACGATCTTGTCGGGAAACTATTCTCTATCCCTGAAAATCACATTTCAATGGAAGCGAGCATACGCCAACTCCAAACGGTCTCGCCGCTTGGGCCGTTTGCCACTCCGTTCTATATCTCTTTCTCTGTAAACCTACTGTAACATTCCAGGTCGAAGAAAATACCGATATACGTGTTGTTGCTGCCCACCAGATGTCTCCCAAGTATTGCTTTCGATAAAAGTGAGACAGTGAAAGAGGTTATGGTGACACTTCCTCATACGAGTTCACCGAGTGACAATCCGCAGTAGGATTACTGTTCTGAAAGTTCTTGTAAATGTAAGCAAGATGAAATGAACTGGACACTGGGTCTTTTTGATTATTAGCCAACACTGAGAGTGAAGTTATTTAACCTGTTCCCGATGTTTGCAGACATGTGACTGACGACAATTTTATGGAGAGATGCCTTGGAGGCTATATGCAGAACAACAATGAAGCAATGATGTATTCACATTGCTCAAACTCTTACGGGAATCGGTAGATTGACTGCCGCGAGTAATGAGTATAGTGGGCAGAGGCACTACAAATATAATGTGTGGACAGTAAGTTGGAAATGTGGGTCTCACGGGGAGCGTGCCAGAGATAAATCCCTGCAGTCGCACTATCCTCTTAAGTCCACGATGGCTCAATAGGATAGAGCGTCTGCCATGTAGGCAGGGAATCCCGGATTCGAGTCCCGGTCGGGGCACACATTTTCAACTGCCCAAGTTGATGTTTATCAACGCCTGTAAGCCGCTAATGGTATGGATTTCATTGTAATTTCAGTAATTTGGAATTACGTTCCAAAACACAAGTTTTCGAGTGTAAAAGTCATCCATATTACTTAGAATCGGGAGTGGGTAAAATTTAACGACGGATTTAGGGGTGTCGTGCATAACGTGAAAGCCATGAGAGTGGTTAACGAAACCAAGGCAGGCTCATTTGCCACGAAGAGAGACGAGAAACGACTCAAGCGTTCGGACCGGCGCTCGTTCCAGAGCAGCGGCAAGGCTAGAATTGCGCCTAGAGAGATTCGCGCTTTGGAAAAACAAATCGAAGAAGAAGGATTGCCGTATGGCCCAGTAATAGCAGGTTAATGGTAAACGGAACTATTTTAAAGTTGTACACACGAAAAAGGAACTCAAAGCTTTAAATGCGTATTTATCGAAACAACGTTTTATAAACTACATGAAATATTCGCAGTTGCAAATAGGGGCATCCATTAGCCGTATAATGAAACGACGACAATGGAAATTTCTGCCGGACAGTGAATGGAAACCGGATTTCCCGCTTATGAGGAGCGGTCACCTTACCATTAGGCTATCTGAGCACGATTCACACCTAGACCCAAATTTCTATATGTCCGTCAATCATGTGTCTACAATCTGCACTCGTATATCCACTACGTGTATTCCTCCACAGGGTAGCCATTCTAATTGAAAGTCGCTTGCTGTGTCAGCGGATAAATACTTTAATGTAGCGTCTACGTTGTTCAAAAGTAAGACGCGATATTACTTCGGACATGCATCAGCACCGCGGCGACTATAGCCGTTACGAAATACAAGGAATGTATTCGCAGGCGCGAATATGGACAATCATCAGCTATATAACGGAATGACGTCAATAAAAATTTGTCTGGACCTGACCCCGAGCCCGTGAACAGCTGACGACTTTTGAAGTTTGCATCTTGCCGTGAAGTGTGCTCGAACAGCTTAATGGCAAGGTACACGCTCGCGGAAAGTAGGAAATCCGGCTTCGAGTCCCTCTCTTGCATAAATTTTCATCACTGTCGTTACATTATAGAGCTAATGGTTGTTCATTTCGCAACTGCGAATACATTTCATAACGGCTGTTGTCGGTGCTGCTCCTGTAACAAACCGACCGCATTTAACAAACACGATACGATGTTGTGGTGACTGTGTTGTTCAGAAGTACGGTGTAATGTTCCTTTCGACATGCCACAGCTACTGCAATACCGTATCGTGTTTGTTAAAGTGGTTCACATGATCAAAAAAAGTACTCGGTAAAATTAGATGCCGTTTTGGACTTTAAAAACAGAGACTTATAATTTTGGCATGAACCTCAAAATACAATACATTTTTCATGTTTTTCATTTATTTAGACTTAAAGACAACGAAGTGGGTTGATTTTCAGTACCTACGTCTTCAAGTGGCAGCCATTTTGAAATGTACTTCAGAAAATTTTATTTTCTAAGTTCACAGCAAGGTGAATTTAATTCTGCTGATGTAGATACGTTTAATTTCGATTGCAGACTTATACTTCACACTCAATGGTGCGAATAGCTTACTTGCGCAGTCCGCGTAAGGGTATTTTTGTCACCACTTTGTGCCGCATAGGATCAACTAATTTTCTGGTCAAAAATTATTTAGATAGTAGTCAAGATATTTACTTTTGTTTGTTACCAAAGATTTGCACGACAAAACAATTTTTGTAGGGAAAAAAAGGGTCCGAGACCGGGAAACCCCTTTAACAAGGCATCGGTTCTCTCTTATTATTATTATTATTATTATTATTATTGTTGTTGTTGTTGTTGTTATTATTACTACGAGTGTTACGAAACTAGTATGAAACTCATCTCTACCTCGTTCCTTGTAAGGAAACGACGCAAAAGGCGCCAAATTAAACGAGTGTCAGTGTTTCCAGTCTAGGTGCTTCGAACGAATAATCGCAGGTATTTTACGATTGCTTCTGCTTCTAGAGATTTGTCGGCAATAGTGTAATCGAATGGCAACGAATCTCTGCCCATGTTTATGCACAGTACGTTATATCTAACTACAGTCATATGCCAGGGCTGATATTCAGAGGAAGACTCCCAAGGAAATGTAGTTCATCCACAAAAGAAGTGACTTACGACGCATTCGTTCGATCGATTTTTGAGTACTAATTGTCAATCTCGAATCCTTGCCAGATAAGATTAATAGAAGGAATAGGAAGACTGCATGACGAGCGGGGCGTTTCGTGACTGGTTCGTTTAATGAGCGCAAGAGCGTCACAGAGATTTCTATAAAACCCCGGTGGCAGACGCTACAAGAGGGACGATGTGCATCATGGACATGTTTAACTATAATCTCTTGCTTCCTCTAATACATATTCCACGACATGACCACGACGAGAACAGCAGAGAATTTAGAGCGTACTGCCAGCTGTCCTCACCCACAAATCGCGGATGGAACAGGAAAGGTGGCAAATGACGGTGCTAGCCCAAGTACCACTACGACATTACGGAGCATAAATGTGCTTGTAGAGCGCGTGCGTTATTTTACGACGATACTGGACTCCCGCCACGCTGCCCTTGCATCCGTAATCTGCACATTACCGACTTAATTCGCCTGTAATATTTTGCTTCATAGCATTCCCGTCGATTATGTCGGTTTCTTTTTCTTCTCACCAGCAATAAATTTAATGACGTCAATAACAACCAGTCGCACCTATCCGTATTAACATTTTCCGCGATCACTTTCCTACTTTGCGAAGTGACAACGCGCAAACTTTAACCCTTCACGTGACATAGATGAAGTATATATACCAGTGGTCTTAAACGTTGTTTATTACTAGCAATGAATTGTACTGGTACTAGTATATTCACAACAGTTTTTTGGGACGTATGAATCCTATTTTTCTATTTCTAAGTCTGTAGGCTTGAGATACTGGCGATCAAGTACGTAACGGTATGAATTTTTACCGATAGCCTGCGAGGCACTCGTCTTCAGAGCTGGTTGCGTGAGTCTGCCACATGTGGCTTTACTCTTTTGATGTCTTCTGATATAAATGACTCTAACTTCAATTCACTATCATTTTATACATTACAAAGTATAAAATCAAGCACATTTAAAGCTAATTTTCTTCCGCGCCTTACATGTAACCAAATCGATTGACGTGAATTCAGTTCCTAGTTACATCCTATTTTACTGATTATGTCCTGTGAAATGTATCTTCTAATGAAGATTAGACGTATCAGATAACACTGTTTTACAGACTGTTTCGAAAATGTTTGTTGCTGAGACAGTGCACCTGGAGGATGATTACTGAAAATATGCAACATGACGAAAACAGTTTATGCACACACTTGAATGTTACAAGCACTCACTTTTGGTTGATTCTCATACGAGACGGATCCTACTGATTCGTGGATAGTTCATTTAGATGTATAAGAATAACTTCATGGAGCTGTCACAATTCCATCGCAGATCAAGTTCTGTCTGATCGTGTAATGAACTGCTGCGAAGAGGTTATAGAAAAGCATGCAGAAGATTTATAACTTGGAGGAGACACTCATACGTATACTGTAGCTGTTATTTCTATAGTTTCAAACATATTACAGTAACTGACGGTAGTTTTGGTTACACGCTGTCAAGTGGACCTATGGGTGAAGCGTTTACTACAGATGGAGCAGGTAGGTTAGACTACTTGCGTGTGCTGGAAGAAGCATTTTACGAAAGTCGTGAAACTGACTCTGATACTTAACTGGCTGCAAATGTGCAATTACGTGCAAGGTTTAAAGTTGATTGCGAACTCCAGTCCTTTGGGAGATGTCTTACTTCTGAGGGCATGTGTTTATTAACAGAAGCTGAGCCTGTCAATTTTCTACAATTTTTTTCAAAATTTTTCAGTACATAACTTATAATGGGCGTCAGAAATGCATAATAAATCCAGCAGTTTTATTGAATACCGCATCCAAAGAGTACATTCTGACATGTACTTTGCTGATAAGCTGGATAGCAAATTTTTTTCATTCGATGGGTAAAGCCGTAACGTACAGTAGGCAGCTGAGCAGAAAGGCCATGACGGGAGAAGAGGGGGGCGAGGAAACGGCTCTTCCCCTCGCTACACGCCGCTGCCTGCGGGCTGTTATTGGACGTCGCAAAGATATTACAATGCCAGCAGACTCCATTGTCAACCTAGCTGTGTTTCACTGTTCCTCTTTTATCGCGTATTTTCTTTTATACGAAACAGAGAGCAAAAGTCTTGCGAAACGTGCTTGCAGCCATCGGTTGCACATTATAAGCAAGGAACGTACGAGAAAACACTGCTATTGGCAAAATTTTAGACGAATAAAACGAAACGTTTATCGCAACGAAAAAGGATATTTCAATAGCTGCTTGCTTTGTACCAATGCAACCCTCTTTAATGTGAAGAGCGACCAGGTGAATCCTCACTCTGTCTACCACGCTACATAGTAGGGGCAAACTTCAGGCTGTTTCACAAGATTATAACATGTCCGAAAGAACATACACCACGGATGATCCGCAGCTGTCATGCATATTATGTAAATTGAAAGAAGAGGGGGAAAGGAAAGGGAAAGAACCATCGATGTCAGCTGCATCAGGACTTCATGCGGAACCAGCGGCAACGAGTGAAAATGTGTGGTGGACCGGGATCCGAACCCGGGATCTGCTGCTTAGTAGACAGTTGCGTTAACCACAGCGCCACCAGGACACTGTGTTTATCGCAATTTCGCCGGCTATCTCGGCGCGCTCCTCCGCCAACCCACATTCCCACCCAGCGCCATCTATCCGCAGTTCCCGTCCATGTCCTCCGTGCACACTACTTTTAGATTCTCGCACTAGGTCGCAAAATATTGTGCATCTACACTGAAGGTGGTGGATTCATTGCCCATCGTCTGTTCTTTCGGACATTCCCCCATCCCCCCACCCCCCGTACTCCGGCGATACAGTTGCTGAAAAATTTCAAAGAAAACTTCAGTCTCATTTCAAATAGGCACCCCACTTATGATTTCTTCAAAATATTTGTGTCCACTCCAATTGTAATTGGTTGCGAAAGCATACATCTCTTAGCAACAAGCAATCCTGAGAAAATAGGGAGCATCATGAGAGATACAGGGAATAGTGACTACAAGGTCGGTGTTGCTAGACTGAATACTGTAGCATCCAAATCCACCATAAATAAACGCAAAACATGATAATGTTTCCTTTATTTATTTAAAAAGCTTTAAGACTTTTCACATAAAAAATTTCGGAGCCATTAGCTTCAGCACGTCCTCGTGCAACCGCTCTCTCGACGATATATCCATACCTAAAGACTAGAAAGTTGCACAGCTCACACCAATACTCAAGAAAGGAAATAAAAGTATCCGTTGTATACAGGCAGACCCATATCACTGACGTCAATTTACAGTACGATTTTGGAACATGTTCTGTGTTCGAAGACTGTGAAATACCTCTAAGAAAACGATCTATTGACACACAGACCGATTCGTTTCACATCATTACGATAAAAGAATCTTTCAAATGACCTATGGAACATACAACTAACTAGAACAAACTAACTTGCACGGATAAAGAAAATATTGTTCTTGTCAAACACAACTGGCTCTCTACCCACAGGAAGTAACGAGTGATATCGACAGGGGATCTTAAATTGATTCTATATTTCTAAATTTTCAGATGGCTTCTGGCACAATTTTTCTACAGCCACTTTCAATCAAATTACGTGCGTACACAGTATCGTTGCAGTTGTGTAACTGGATCCGTAATTTCCTGTCAGAAAGGTCACCAGTATGTAGCAATGGACGAAAAATCATCCACTAAAGCAGAAGTGATATCTGGCGTTCCCTTAGGAAGTGTTATAGGCATTCGTCTGTTCCTAATCTATATGAACTATTTAGGAGATAATCTGATCAGCTCTCATAGACTGTTTGCAGACGATACGCTCATTTACCGTCTAGTAAAGTCACAAAAAGATCAAAAACAATAGCAAACTGATTTAGACAAGATATCTGTAAGGTGCGGAAAGTGGCAATTGACTCTAAATAACGTAAAGTTTGAGGTCATCCACTGAGTACTAAAAGGAATACGTTAAATTTCGGTTACATGATAAATCAAACAAATCTAAAGGCTACCAGTTCAATTAAAGATTTAGGGATTACAGTTATGAGCAACATAAATTAGAAGAATCAAAGAGAAAACGTTGTGGGGAAGGCGAAAAAATGACTGTGTTTTGTTGGCAGAACAATCAGAAGTTGAACAGATCTACTAAAGAAACTGCGTACACTAACTTTGTACGTCCTCTTCTGGGGTAATGTTGTGCGGTATGGGATCCTTACCATATATAATTGACGGAGGATATCGAAATAGTTGAAAGGAAGGTAGTTCGTTTTGTATTATAGGGAAATAGGGGAGACGGTGTCACGGATATGATACGCGGGTTGGGGTAGCAATCAGTAAAACTAAAGCGTCTTTCCCTGCGACGAGATATTTTCAAGAAGTTTCAGTCACCGACTATCTCTTCCGAATGCTTAAATATTTTGTTGACTTCGATCTACACTGGAAGAAAGGAACGGTCCAGAAATACGTAGGTTGCCAGGCACTGAAGTGTAGCTTGCAGAGTATTTACGTAGGTGAAACTGGAGTACGCTCCACTGCGCTAGTAGACAAACTGATTTCCACAGCAGTGGCGCGATGTTGAACCGTGTGGGACCATGAGCGCAGGCACGCTCATCCTCAAGCTTCCAGTCAACTACGCCTGACCACATCGCTTTACACATGCGCCTGCTATCTGAGGAAACGTAAGGGACTACCTGCTACTTCTGTGTTATCGTGCACCACTGTTTGGAGACTATCAGCAACCAGTCTAGGGAATTACAGTCAAATGCATAGGCTGCAGTTCACATAACATCACACACAGCTGTAAATGGAGTGATGCCGTGACGGGGAAGCATGGACCGCCGATGATGGCGTCACTTTGTGTTAAGCGATGAGTCTTGGTTCTGTACTAACCCAGATGATCACTGCTGACGAGTATGGCGGCGATCTGGAGAGAGGTCACATTCCTCCAATGTTTTGGAGCGACAGCGGCGTTACTCCCGGCGTTACGGTTTGTGAAGCCATTAGCTATGAATTCAGGTCACAGCTGTTATTGACTGAAGGAGCTCCAACGGCACAACAGTACGTCACGGACATCCCGCATCCTATCGTGCAACAGTATAGTGGTGTCATTTTTCAACAGGACAAAGCTCATGCCCACATGGCACGTGTATCTATGAACGTTCTTGCTTGATATGGCTGTTGTGTACAACTTCGTACACAACGGTAAGGAGAGACGGGCTACAGAGTGTTGCAGCAACTGTCGACATAAGAAAGCTGGACGAAAGCAGAAATGATTAGCGATCAAGTCAACAAAGTAAACAAAAGATTTACTTACCTTGTATTTCTCCAAACGTAAGAAGTCTCATTACTAGACCTCGGATTTTAGGTAAAAACTTATTTTGTTCCTCATTAAATAAAGGCAATAAAAGTTGTACATACACGAATTACGCCAATTTATGATCGAAAATGCTAGTTTTATAGCACCTGAAAATACTTAATTTCAGGTTAGTACCTGATCGTACCTAAATTTTAAAAATACAATTAAATACAATTTTTTGCGACTAACATTCTCTCGTGGTCTTCCCGGCTAAGAATTACTCAAATATTTTCCCCAAAACTGTAATTTTATGGTAGCCTACCTAAAATACCTAATTTCATGTTAGAACCTGATTGTACCTCACTATTAAAAATCCTAAAAATACCTGACTGTATGTAACTTTTAAAATCTAGCCAATAAAATTTGTATGACTAAAACCACTCTATTGGTCTTCCTGGCTGCTTATAAAACAGTAACTGAATGATAACTGGTTTGTTTGCATGCGTGAACGCCTATCCTGAGTCAGACGACGACAGCACACGCCAGGCTGTTCCACCACGCCCCGCGCCGCAGAGCATTGTCGCTCACTGTGAACTATCAAATTGGCTGGGAGGCACGGAGGAGCCTTGTGATCTGCCTCTGGCCTCTTCATGCCCTGTCGGGACAGCCTGTCTGAAACACCTGCACTATCTTCATTCAGTCTTCTGCCCGAGTTAACTTGGACCAGACCAGACCACCAATGCGTGAAGTTTCATTTAGTTTCCTCCTCCGCTTCTGGGTGCTTCACATTTTTTTTTTTTTTTTTTTCTAGGCAGTGTACAGGTGCAGCTCAGACGCCTCCAGGACAGTAGCAGTTACAAAGTTGACACAATTCTGTCAGAGAAAATGTTTTTAGAACAGCGCTTACTATATCAATCTGGGGCACGTCGCAACGCTTATCCCTGCCGCATTCCTCTCAGCTGCGGAGAGTAGCTGCAGCTAGTCACGTGACCAAGTGACAGTTGGGAGTACCGTTTCTTTAGTCGAGTAAGAACTGGTAAATCCGGGACAGGAGAGCACCCATCCAGCGCGGTGTCTAGGAAAGGGAATAACGCCTCGAAGGAAGGAAAGTGTGTGAGAGAGGAACAGATATGGAAAGGCAGTGAGGGCTCGGAGCCGGAAAGAGATGCAGGCAGCTCGCGCTGTGACTGCGGCCTGCCGGGCTGAGCGCCTCGATGCCGGCCGGCATAAACATGGCCCGCAATATCGGCGGGAGCCGCAATAACAGCCGCTGCCCGTCAGCGAGACTTTTTGGCCGGCCGCTCGAGAGCCCCTGGCCCGTCCGCGTCCCCCTGCCACAAGTGGCGCCGCGCGTCCGCGCCACGCGCCGGAATGGCTGCACCACTCCTATCTGTCACGCGGGCGGCACACCAACCGCTCCACAGCTCACGCGATACAGACAACACGGTCAGGAGCACGCAAACACCTGTCTAATGAAGAGAGCCCGATACACTCTGTTAACTCGGATTATCGGTTTCGATCTCAGGTACAGGTCACCTTTAGATAAATACCTAATTATTGCGAATCGCAGATCGCCAACAATGCGGAGGTCTAATTCATTATTTTCTTACTGCATTTTCCTCTGCTAACGGACTGTGAACCGCAAGAATTAGATATGATCTAAAGATGATCTGTAAGTTCGAAACCGGTAATCGGAGTAAACATAAAAAATTACCCACACGATGTGTCTGTGTTTCTTCATTAGACAGGATGGCCAAGGAGGATGGTCACTATTCAGGGATATGACAGGAATGATCATTCGAAACCAAAAAGTTCAGAAAACACTGGTCTAAAATGCTTACTTTAACAGCTACGAACACGTATTCAGTAGAAGAGATGTGTTTCACAGTAGCGAAGATGAACAAGTGCTCATGGCTCTACAGTAACGCATTTTAGAGTCTTTTCAGTCTTTCTTCGCACATATACTACTTTGATTGCCTCCGAAATGGACTTCTTTTCCTATCTCACAACAATTGCTCCCAGTCTCCTTCGATTTTTCAGTTACGTCAACTATCCAGTTTGTCAATTTTCTATTTTTTTTTCAATCTTCTATTTCCTCCTGTGTTATCTCTGCTTGTTTCGACTCCTGCTTTTCTACTGACACCCATTTTAGTATTCAACTTTGGCTTAAATGAGTTTCGTGAAACTTCCCAACTTGTTTAGTTAATTTTCTTGGGTCCATTCTTTCAGTAAGCCCGTAAAATTTTACCCTGTGTTTTTCACATCCGAATATACGTTGGTACATCAAAATCTTGAACATGGCTGCGAAATGTTGGTACGCATTTTTAGTTCCTTACTTCATGCTCATGCGTGTGTGTATTCACATACCATTAATGATTTATTTATATGTCAGGTCACATCACATTATATTTTCGGCAGTTCTCAGTAAATTTAAAACAATTCATGATCAATTTTAAGCAGTTCACAATACTTTTCTAATGATAGTGACTTCTGTTTCATCGTAATGCCGACTTACGTCAGCACTATATCGGGAAGAATGAAAAACGTACATCACGATTTGAAATCAACTTTGAAAATCAACAAAAAGTATGAAGAGTTACAGCAGAACAAAGGTAAAGAAAGTTTACATTACTTGACACGCGGCGGCAGAAATGATACGATAATCCACGCGCTGTCGACAGTTCTGTGAATATCGTGACAAGTGTATAGCCGTGTCATAGCAACTTCCCATGCTGGCGCTTGAAATGTTCTCTCATCTCGTTTTCGGAGAAGCCCTTGCGTCACGCGAGGACTCGCACGCTGCCACAATCCACGCAACTCGTTGTGCTGCGCGGCAAATACCGCCGCGTTCTGCAGCACCGATTCACAGGGAAACGTTTATCTCCATACCCGGAACAATCTTCGCCACTACCATGGTTTTAAAGCTCACTAATATGGGTCGTCAGATCCGCTTTGACCTGTGAGGCACGATTAGAACTGTCACTACCCCAATAACAATTCGAAACGCCTTGCAGATATCTAATAGCCTTCAGGATCACTGCACCATAACATACACCGACAGCAGTCAGTACAGCGGCTTTAACTGGACCTCTGCAAATTTCCGCAAATTATGTTCACAAAGATAAAACAGGGTACCAGTTAAAAGGCAGTAAGTGAAGAGTCAAGCCAGAAACAAAGGGCCTCAAGTTTCCATTGAAACAAACGCAATTATTGACTACAATAAGACCTAGCCAACCCCGTCTCTCTAATTAACAACTATCTCCAGGTAGCTAATGTGTGCGATACGATACGAGGTCTCTGCCCACTGACGATGTACGCATTCACTATGCCACATCACTTCCTTAAAAAAAAAAAAAAAAAAAAAAAGGACTAATACGGGCATACGCATTTCAACGTCCTTGAGAATTCTTTTAAGCTTTCCTTACTACGAGAATGATTTTATCGATCACTGCGGATAGCTCCCGATTTCTGAAATGTGACACACCTTTGAACAGCGTCACCGTTCCAAGCGCCCACGATCTGCCGCTTACACCTAGGAGGGATGATGCCTGCAGGCTGCCAGATTTGGTTGGCTCCAAGCTGCTCAAGCCTTCCACCCAGGCTCACGAACAGAATGCAGACCACGTCATTGTTCGTTTCATTCCCCGCCAACAACATTCCTCTGGAAAGTGCTACTTCCTGTAAGGCATTCTTGCAAGATTACGCCAATCTCCAAAAAGTGGCAGAAAAGCCTAACGGATTGGACACGACACTCAGAAAGTATTATATATTCAACACAATGTATGCGGCATATCGAAAAAGCAACCCATCACTCTCAAGTGGGCAGAGCCAAATTCCGCTGGATGCGAGCTTAACAGCCAACAGGGCATTCCTGTATCGTGACCGTCACTCAAGTCAGACTGAAAAGGAATAAAATCCCTGCCCGAATTATCCGAATCGGATTATTATTCCTCCGAAACCTCGTTTAAATAGGCACGGGAATGAAACGTTACAACCAAGCTTACAACCACTTTGGCTCCACTGTTTTTCCTGGTTAATTTCACAGGCTGAATACAAGCTCGAGACAACAGTAACATTAGTAATCTGAAGTGTGGTTATTTTGGGTAAACGTGTTTACCGACAGTATTTCGTTACAAAAACATTCTGAACTTAATCGTACAACAATGAACAATCAATAATTCGTTCTGGTCACACACGTGTCATTAACCGTTATCAAATGTAATGTGCAACTTATTATTTTTCATCCAAGCATTTTTGAAAAACACGGGAGTGCATTTTCGAGTTTGTGGCGCGCTATTCGGAATTCGCCTTGCTACCTACGTAGTTCAGGAAAAACCTGTTGCAGTGCGGACAGTGAACGGCGTACCGTCGAAAGGTGAGTGACTGACATAAACTGTGTCGTGCTCTGTTTGGAAATCTATGCACACACAAATGCACTACGCATGTTGTATTTCGTAACTCGCTATGCACAGAGATGGACAACGCGGTCTATCGAAATTGTTTCACCGCGGAAAATCGTAACACTGTCCCTACTTTCAATCATCGTACGAACGTCGAAATGGCAGATATGGAGACAAGCGATCTCGGAACAGAAAAGCAAGTACAATCGCTTGTTAGTGGAAAGGGAGCAGGACCACAGGAGATATCTGTACGATTTTACAAATATGGTGCGAATGAACTTGCTCCCCTTTCTAGCAACAGCTTATTGTAGAAAAATCAGTACTAATACAGATGCTTACTGACACTCATTCTCTGCACGCGCCATTTGCAAGCGAAAAGGGGGATCAGTTATTGATACCAGAAATACCTTCCGCCGTACACCGTTAGGTGGCTTGCCGAGTACTGATCTAGATGTAGATATCGTAATAAAAACAGCAACAAACCGAACGAGAGCAGCTTACAGCCTCGGACTCCTGAAATTACCATTACGTCTGTCTATTTCGTCCCGCTAAGAGTCGAGCTAGACTAACAAGAAATAAAATTCCTATGCGGATTAAAATCCGAATGAGGTAATTATTCCTTCGAACCATGGTCTCAGCAGACTCGGGAATGATACGTTACAAGGTAATTACAAATAAATAATCTTCGTATTCAACAAAACTGGTTGTGCTGCTTTTGTTGATGAGTGTAAAGGGAACCGGCGTTAATGCCTGTGCCTCCGAAGTTAATTGGCGAACTGTTTTCCGCGGGGATAAGTAACGTTACGCTAATATAAGTGGAGCGCGCGCGCCGGTCGCAGCAGGTGGCCTGAATTGAAGCAGGTGGTGGGGCAGAAGAAGTTGGACGTCTCGGAAGTGGGGCGCACACGTAGGGGCGCGGTGCTCGGCGGCAACGAGCGCGTTCGCCGCGAGAGGCCCTCGGCCGTAATGAGGCAATACCGGGGGCGGCAGCGGCGCGGCACCGCCGGGTTTTACTGCTGCCCGGCTATAAAGGCGCCCGCGAGCCGCCTCGGCTCGCCTCCGGAGCCAGCGCGCCAGTATTCCCAGGAGCACCACCTAACCTCGTCACCGAACCAAAACTTGCGCCTCTGTGCGCATACTGCATTACATCACCTGCCGTGGCAGCCACGGTACGATCTACTCCGTGTCTTCCTCGCTCCCACCTTGCCTCTAGACTCTCGCCGCGGACATAGTGGCAGTACGTACTAAAATTTGTTACTACGAGGGGCGTTCATTAAGTAATGCAACACATTTTCTTCTCGGTCAACTTCGGTTGAAAAAAATTGTTGTGAGACATCGTGGAATATTCCCGCATCGGCCCCTATCCCTTCATGAGGTTCTGGTATTGTAGTTTTCACACTGGCGTCTGTAACGGAGGTGCGTTCCAAACAGACAGCTGCCACTGAGTTTCTTTTGAAGGAAAACAAGACCATCGCAGACATTCATGGGAGTTTGCAGAATGTCTACGGAGACCTGGCAGTGAACAAAAACACGGCGAGTCATTGAGCGAGGCGTCGTCATCATCGGCGCAACAAGGTCGCGCAGGCATGTCCGATCTCCCGTTTGATGGCCGACCGCACACAGCTGTGACTCCTGCAACGTTGCAACTGCGGACACTCCCATTCAAGGCGATCGACGGATCACAATCAAACATCTCGCTGCAAAACTGGACGTCTCTGTCGGTAGTCCTGACACACTCGTCTGCCACGTTGGAGTACTCAAAAGTTTCTGCCTGCCGGGTTGTCGCACCTTCCGACTTCCTTCTTTTTGGTCCAATGAAGAATGCACTCCGCCGGAAGCAGTACGTGGATTATAGGGAGGTTATTGATGCAGCAAGACATTGGCTCCGACGTCGATTAGTAGAATGGTACCATGCGGACCTACAGGCCCTCCCAGTAAGGTGGCAGAGGGCCGTCGCATTGAACGGAAATTAGGTTGAAATATACGGTTTTGTAACCAAAAGAGTGGGAATGATGGTGTACGGGAAAACTGGATAAAACCAACCAGCTTCCAGAAAAAAAAGGTGTTGCATTACTTACTGAACGCCCCCTCCTACATTAATCTTTCTATGTTTTGGTCCAAAAAGGTTACCCCTACAGTCAACCATAATACACACTGGATACTTTCCCTTTGGATAAGGTAAGGCGAGGAGCTTGGCGAACATGAGATAAACCTGTATTTCCCTGTTTCAGGAGAGGTCAACCGGCATAAATCATTGAGAAGCGCGGCAGCAAATACCGATTGATGAAGTCTCTCATGCAATCAGTAAATAAAACTGATACTTCCAAAACTAATACAAAACTCTGAAAGCCATGCTCCAAAGTGAGATCACACAGTTCTAATAATATAATGTAACGTCGAAAAAACTAAACAGAACGAGCACTATATACGTCAAAATATTGGCCGACACCGAGGCTCCACCAATTTTCACCCGCGCCTGTGTGACGACAGAAACGCGATATATACGGAGTGAGTATTTGGATAAGCAGGACAGAACTTTTGTCGCCAACAAAGTTACGTGACTATGCCGCAGCATAAAGCTTGCCCACTAGCGCTTTGCAGAATTTGTATGTCTTTACATCGCTATACAGACAGATCCCATGATGAAGTATCGTGCATTTTGTACACATAGACATCTTAAACAATTTTCCTTCGATATGCGGAATGAACTCGGCTTAAAGCTTTGAAGAGATAACAACAACAAGGATATTTCGCTTGTTTTCGGCTAGTATCACAGCTCAAACATCGCTTTTTTTTGGCTATAGGGAAAGAAGGGAAAGCTATCGCTTATTTATTCTGTACTACACGTCATCGTATCTCTGAGTTTCTGTCTTAATAAATTATACTGCCGTAGCATTGGGAAATAACTTCCTACTACGACAATGTGAAAGTCTCTCTAAAAACTTCGAATTTGGAGAAATGACATCCCGCCCTGAAATGTTTATAAAGACGATATTCTGTTACTTTCTTGTACAATCTTTTCAACCTTCGGTCATCATCACAGAAATCAAAATAGATGGAAACCAAAACAAACTTATATAGAAAATTTGTTTCATTCAGTTCAGTAACTGGTTTTTACTTTTTTGATCATCATCAGATTGATATAAGAAAGAATGTGGACATTTATGAGGAAGAGTATTATGGTAAGTCATAACACTATAATTAGTAGCGTTCATTCACGTTATCTGAGCAGCATCAAGCGAATAACGTACCTGTCTCCTTAAACTTAGTAAAAGAAACAAACAAAATATATATCCAAGATCGGCATCGTCGCGTTACATAAAAGCGTGATAAAATTCTGCTGAACACTCATGGTTCGTGATGCAAAGTTGTCGTTAGGACACTCCTTACAGCTGCAATACAAATAGCCGAGGGGGCTAGTCGATGGGTGTCGCTAAACGTTGAGCTTAATTTACAATCGCCTGTTAGAAAGCCAGAGAAAGGATACTTAAAATTCAACATTTACTACATTAGCATGAGTTAAAATGAATTTAAAGAACAGAACGTAAAGCCGGTCCGCAATAAAATATTACGTAGTTCTAATTATAAAAGGCAGCTCTCAAAGAAATGTTTACGCCGTATATGGTACGTAACGAAATTAACTGAAAGCAGCGTACCGAGACGCGAAATAAGCCACTGGCACAAAGATTTCTCAAAAACAGGGTCAACAAGACGCACACAGCCGCGAGCAAGACGCGGGCGGAGCGGGGCAGTGGCAGAAAACGGGTGGACAGAATCAGAAGACCTACAGCAGTCTCTCATTCAGTGACAAATAGGCGTTCTCTGTAAACCCGTTTTGTTCTTTCAGATTTTACGGAGCGGGAGGGTGTTTCTTATACCCGTAGATCTCTACTTCCTCCAGTAGGTTTAACGGGCAGGCCTCGGGCGCAGTATGTACGACCTGAGTGTGGTAATCTGTGTTGGTTACACTATGCTTGTGTTTAGCAAAGGTGTTGTCCAATTGCAGTTATCTTCTGCGGATGTGTACGTTCCCTAAATATGAATTAAAATTCATACCCGTCTGTCCAATATGACATTTATCACAATCATCGCCATGTATTTTGCAGAAGCCCTAATTTTAATATTTATTACGTCTACTTACCTAGGTTGTAACTAAGCTTCAGTTTCAGAGAATTATTTATTTGAAAGCGGCATCAGACCATCCTGCTCTTAAGTAGTTTCTCCAGCTGTTGAGAAACTTGGCTCTTGTGCTGTTGACTGTTTAGGCTATGTCGTCCCTTTATCTTGTATGGTCACATGACAAAGCTCTCTGTGTATCCGTTTGCCACGGCTATTTGTTTTAAAATACAGGGTGATCCGACTGCCCCTACCTACGGTTTTTTGCAAGCCGCAACACTTTCAAAAACCACGTGGGAGATTATCATATTCTCTACATCGCTATGTGCAAACTATTAGTCCCACAGAAGAAATGAACAGGACCTTTTTGTACGAAATTTAAAGTAGTGAAACTATTGGGATACGTTTTCGCAGGAGGCCAAAGTTTTCGAATTATTTAAGAAAAATGTCTTTGAAGGTCACTTTCGTGCGTCAGTGTTGAATAATTCGGAAACTGCTGCTTCTAGCGAAAACGCAAATTTTCTACAAAAATGTCCTGTTAATTTTTTTCTGTAGCACTAATAACTTGCGTGTATAGAGCGAGAGAATATGAAAATTTTGCGCGTGTTATCTGAAGGCAATGTGGGCTGCATAAAACCCACACTTAGGGGCAGCTGACTCACCCTGTATTTAATTCTGTACGTATTTCTTGGTTTTATAACGGCAAGCGAATAAGTCGGTATGTCGTCGGTGTAGAAAAGGCACTTCTATGCCGCACTGGGTGACCAAGTCACCCGTCGTGAAGACATTAAAATATTAATCGCACATAATCATATCCTCATAACAGATATTGTGAATTCTATACAACAATTGTAATGCGCTGGACATCCGTATATCCTGAAGACATGATTCCTAGTGTCATATAAAGGTCTAATTTTCACGTAGATATTGCTCAAAACTTTTATTCGTTCAACTGACCTTTCCGGCGGGGTCAGGGATTTTCTCTGCCTCGTGATGACTGGGTGTTGTGTGATGTCCTTAGGTTAGTTAGGTTTAAGTAGTTCTAAGTTCTAGGGGACTGATGACCATAGATGTTAAGTCCCATTGTGCTCAGAGCCATTTGAGCCGTTCAACTGACTGACTGGCAGCACATTGCCACATTTATGTAGCACGTATCTGGTACGTATATGGCCATATGATCATGAGCATCAGATGTACGGAATTAAATATTTTCTACGCTATGTCTACATATTTTTAACACGTAAAGCGCTTCGTATTACCGACATAAGCATCGTGTGATTTTTGTGGTATTTGCATACGAAATTTTCCTACTTCTATTTGCATCCGAAGCAGCATCTGTTAGTCACGAAAGCTATCAATAAAAAATAAATGTGTAAAAAGAAGATAAACACGTGTAATATCATTGTTTAGGTCTTACGTTATCGCAGAATGTGAACAAACAGCGTTACAAGGATGTTCAGCAACAATCTTATTTGACATGTCAGTGACAATTGCGTTGCCGCAGTTGTAACACCGGTTCCCGTCAGATCACCGAATTAAAGCGCTGTCGGGCTTGGCTAGCACTTGGATGGATGACCGTTCGATCTGCCGAGCGCTGTTGGCAAGCGGGATGCACTCGGTCCTTGTGAGGCAAATTAGGAGCTACCTGATTGACAAGTAGCGGCTCCGGTCACGAAAACTGACATCGGTCGGAGAGCGGTGTGCTGACCTCACGCCCCTCCATATCCGCATCCAGTGACGCCTATAGGCGGTCGGTCAGTACCGTTAGAGTCTTTCGAGGCCTGTTCGGACAGAGTTTTAGGTTTTAGACATGTCAGTACACTATGCTCATTTCACAGGTACTGCTACTCTATGGTCCTGCCACAGATATTCTTGGTCGTCTTTCTCTAATACTGTTTAAACTTAAATTCTGTAGTTCCAAAAGAACTTGTGGCGGACACAAACTTCAGAACATACATCTACATTGCGCAATTTTACTACAAGGTAGCACGAAGAGATATATTCTGAAAAACATGTATTAATTTCTCTCAAAATGACGGCAGCCGAAATCTGTTTACGGATTCCGTTTCGTCTATTTGTAGGGAATGGTTAGTACAAGGTTTCTTTTGTTTCCGTAACTATTTAGATTCTTCAATTCGCGGCCGAATCTTTAGATATTTCGAAATAAAATTGATACGCAAATTATGGGTAGAGCAGCGGGTTGATGCCCAATCTGTCACCTGATTTCTTATTCTATAATTACTCCTCGAGTCAATTTTTAATTACGGCCGTTCTCTCGATCGTGGCGTTCGTGGCAGGGTTTGTAAAGCGATGTCTTACATGTGGTCTTTAAGCGACGTGTGTTTTGGAGAAAGTGTAAAGTATCTTAACTCGTATTGCACATTTGGCCCTCGGGATTTTAAAAAGGAATCGCCCAGTTGGGGTGAACAACCGCACGTTTCCGTTGATATCTACTTTATATTATGAAGCACTCGTGGCAAGTGTAGGAAGTTTCATTAGGTTTCCGACAGATTTAAAGTCCCTAACGAAAGTAAGAAACAGAACAACTTTTTACTAGGAATCTGTCCGTGAAGAAATCACGCCGACTGCAGCTGTGGGTGCAAGAAGGGAAGTTAAGATGTTTTTCGCGCCTGGCAGCCTATCAGACGGTGTGTTCCGCTCACCTCTGCGCAGAATGCGGCGCTGCATCCACGTGCGAGTGCTGCGGGCGACCGCTCGGCCCCTGATCTCTGTTTCGCAGCAAGTGGAAGCCTCGTAGCAGCTCCGACAACAGGCAGCACCATCGCTTCGTGCAAACGCGCAAGTATTGCACCGTTATACTGCCGTGTTAACAGGAAAACAACGGTAATATACAATGCGCACAAAACAGAAAACGGCTCTGAGCACTATGGGACTTAACATCTGTGGTCATCAGTCCCCTAGAACTTAGAACTAATTAAACCTAACTAACCCAAGGACATCACACACATCCATGTCCGAGGCAGGATTCGAACCTGCGACCGTAGCAGTCGCGCGGTTCCGGACTGAGCGCCTAGAACCGCGAGACAGAAAACGGAACAATAACAACAGAAAACTAAGGGATAAGTGTTCGGATGAAAAAAGCAAGGATGCCGGCTTTCTCCTCTACGTTCGAGCTGCACACTGAAGAAGGAATGAAGGAATACAAGAAAGTACCAGGAGTGGAATTAAAATTCTAGGGAAAGGGATGTTAGTCATAAGATACACCGATAACGATGCAACCCAGAGTGAAAATGGAGAAGAATTAGAGAACCAGTTGTATAGAATAAACAGTTTGCTGAGCTCAGATACGAACTGAGAGCAACCGAGTAACCCAAAGGAAGAGGAAAATATTGAGAACAGCAAGAATTTAATTAGCGACAAACTAGACATTAAAAATGGGGATCGCATAGTAGACGAAGTGAAGAATTTCTGCTACCTTGGAACAAAATTACTCATTACGAACGAAGCGGAGAGGTTATAACAACCAGACTAGAAAAGGCAAAGAGATTGCATTCCTTGCCAAAAGAAGTGTGCTGGTACCAGAAATAGGCGTCAGTTTCTGGGAATGTTCGTGTGGGGCAGAGCGTGTACGGAAGTGAATCGTGCATTGTGGGAGAATCGGCAGAGAGGAGATTCGTTGCATTTGACATATGATGATACAAATAATGCTGATAAGATGAGAAGATTCTCTGCAGAATATGCAAGGAAAGGAATGTGTGGAAAACACTGATTAGAATAAGGGGCGGAATGAAAGGAGTTACGGCAAGACAACAGCGAATCTTCCTGCTAATACAGGAAGCTGAGGAGTACGAAAGTCATTGAAAAGGCACGAGATGGAATATATACAACTGGTAATGAAGGGCATTGCGTATCTGTGCTGTTTTGAGATGAAGAAATTGGCATAGGAAAGGAAATAGAGGCGGATCGCACCGAACCAGTCAGAAGATAGATCACCCTTTAAGACAGGGTGTTCAGAAAGAGTCTGAAAAGCTTGTAAGGGTGTTGCAGGGTAGGTTGTGCTGAGAAATAGTTAGTAAGAAAAAATCTGATACCTTGCACCGTTTAGCATTGAAGATAGCCAATCAGGGCCGTTGTGCTTGCAAATTCAAGCGGCTTGGCCGACACAATTAGTCAGTTGTACTCATAGCGTAGATGAGCCTTCGGCTCGTGTTCCACTCTTACTACACTACCGTCCCATGTCCAGTTTCTGTATTGCTCTTTTGTTCGGTTTTAGGAAACGAAGGAAATACAGTGTCTGGCGAGCTGCTTGAATTTGCGCGCACAACGGGCTAACTGTCTAACTTCAACGCAAATTAACTCGGCAACGGCGCAACATATAGAATTTTTTTCTTAACAATTATTTCTCAGCACAGTGTACCCTGCAACACACTTACATGCTCTTGCGACTGTTTCTGACCAACCTGTATATTCTTCTTACACAGTTTTGCTAGCTGCAGCTACTACTACCCTTTGGGAGAGATAGGGGTGAGTGGTAATTACAAAATAATGCAGGCAAACGTATATATGACACAGCCTCACTGCATACTCTTCATATTATTCACATGTACGAGCACGCTTCTAGATTCGTGTCCGCTCCGCGGAACTACAGAGAACATTCTCCTCTTTGTGTTTTTTTCCTAGCCTTCGTCGGTGCAAAACGAAAATCACTCGACAATAGAGATATATTTTCCTCAAGCGAGCGCGTAAGCACTATAAGATATGAAAAGAATAAATAACGTATAATGTCAGTTTTAAACACAAAGTGTTATGTTCCAGCTGGGTGAGACATGTGGAACAACAACCCAAAGAACAGTGTGCAACTGACTTCCGGCCGACAATGTACCACATGTCGCATGCGAGCACATCACTATCTCCGTACCACTGGTGCCGACCTTCTGTACTGCGTAACACATAGTATATCCGTGGTAAGGTCTTATGGGACCAAACTGCTGAGGTCATCAGTCCCTAAGCCTACATACTACTTAATCTACCTTAAACTAACTTACGCTATGGACAACACACACACACATGCCCGAGGGAGGACTCGAACATCCGACGGCGGGAGCCGCACGGACCGTGACAAGGCGCCTTAGACCTCGCAGCACTATATCCGAAAACGTAGATTATAACCCTTAAATGTCTGCACATATGCCGTAGTAATTAAAAGAGAACAATAGTGTTGCTCTGAATAATACAGCCGGCCGGGGTGGCTGAGCGGTTCTAGGCGCTACAGTCTGGAACCGCGCTACCCCTCGGGCATAGATGTGTGTGATGTCCTTAGGTTAGTTAGGTTTAAGTAGTTCTAAGTTCTAGGGGACTGATGACCTCGGAAGTTAAGTCCCATAGTTCTCAGAGCCATTTGAACCATTTAATATTACGAACACCTGGCATCAATCCGTAGGGTCCAATTAGACCCAAGTCCTTTGCGAGCTGAAACTGAACTAGCGTCAACTGCAGTTAATAAAAAATGCAGACTAAAAGGACAGCTTTTCAAATGCAGGACCGAACTTTTATCGAGGCTGATGCTTAAATGGCGACTAACATAGAGTAGGATATAGATCTTTATTGTGTTTATTTTTCATCATTTCTCATACCAATGCTCTATATTTTTGACACGAAAACGTCTGTTCGCTCTTTGGTCGAATTATCTTGTATGACAAAATACCGTCAGATCTGAATAACTAATAAATACGACCCTAATAGCTCTGAGCACTATGGGACTTAACAGCTGTGGTCATCAGTCCCCTAGAACTTAGAACTACTTAAACCTAACTAACCTAAGGACATGACACACATCCATGCCCGAGGCAGGATTCGAACCTGCGACCGTAGCAGTCGCGCGGTTCCGGACTGCGCGCCTAGAACCGCGAGACCATCGCGGCCGGCCCACCCTAATAATAAGCAAACAATGTTTGAGCCCACAACGGATATATCATGTCTGTAAGTGTTTGTCGCGCAGTATTTGTTTTGCTTTTGACGTCGTCGTAACAGTGTAGGCGCATGCGCGTGAATGTTACGAATTAACTCTG
The DNA here is from genome assembly GCF_021461385.2 of Schistocerca piceifrons. Lineage (NCBI taxonomy): Eukaryota > Metazoa > Arthropoda > Insecta > Orthoptera > Acrididae > Schistocerca > Schistocerca piceifrons. The sequence goes on from NC_060139.1 coordinate 751,942,779, forward strand.
TGTACATTTAAAAACTGGTACAGGGTGGAAACGCGTTGAGTTACGACATCGCTTTGGGTGTTATTCTGAAGTGCATGCGGAACGCTACTAGAACTCGAAGTGAGACAGTAAAAAAACACTTAAGTGCCAAAAAAACTAGTATAGGCATGCGTACTCAAATACAGAGATATGTAAACAGACAGAATACGGCGCTGCGGTCGGCAACGCGTATATAAGATAACAAGTGTCTGGCGCAGTTGTTAGATCGGTTATTACTACTACAATGGCAGGTTATCAAAGTTAAAGTGAGTTTGAACGTGGTGCTATAGTCGGCGCACGAGCGATGGGACACAGCATCTCCGAGGTAGCGATGAAGTGGCGATTTTGCCGTACTACCATTTCACGAGTGTACCGTGAATATCAGGAACCCAGTAAAACATCTATCTCCGACATCGCTGCGGCCAGAAAAAAATCCTGCAAGAACGGGACCGACGACGATTGAACAGAATCGTTCAACGTGACAGATATGCAACCCTTCCGTAAATTGCTGCAGATGTCAACGCTGGTCCATCAACAAGAGCCACCTTGCGAACCATTCAACGAAACATCATCGATGTGGGCTTTCGGAGCCAAAGGACCACTCGTGTACCCTTGATGACTGCACGACACAAAGGTTTAAGCCTCGCCTGGGTCCGCCAACACCGACATTGGTCTGTTGACGACTGGAAACTTGTGACAGGTGACACGTACGTAAGCATCCTGTCTGAACACCTGCATCCATTAATGTCCATTGTGCATTCCAACGGACTTGGGCAATTCCAGCAGGACAATGCGACACCGCACATGTCCAGAACTGCTACAGAGTGCCTCCAGGGATACTGTTCTAAGTTTAAACACTTCCGCTGGTCACAAAACTCCCCAGATATGAACATTATTGAGGATGTCTGGGATGCCTTGCAACGTACTGTTCAGAGGAGACCTCCAACCCCTCGTACTCTTACGGATTTATGGACAGACCTGCAGGATTCATGGTGTCAGTTCGCTCCAGCACTACTTTCGAGGCGCTTCTGCGTGCTCGCGGAGGCTCTACACGATATTAGGTAGGTTCTTTGGCTCTTCAGTGTATTTCCCGCACTATGTACTGAGATAATAAAAGTCATGGGATGGCAATTTGCACATACACGGATGGCGATAGTATCGTGTACACAAGGTGTGAAAAGGCAGTGCACTGGCTGAACTGTCACTCGCACTCAGGTGATTCATGTGAAAAGTTTCCGACGTGATTGCGGCCGGACGACGGCAATTAACGGACTTTGAACGCGGAATGGTAGTTGAAGTTAGGCGCATGGGACATTGCATTTCGGCAGTCGTTAGAGAATTCAGTGTTCCGAGATCCACAGTGTCAAGAGTGTGCCGAGAATAGGAAATTTCAGACATTACCTCTCGAGACGGACAACGCAATTAACGATCGAGAGCAGTGGCGTTTTCGTAGAGTTGCATGGCTTAATATTTCTGCAAGGGATTTCCACCGACTTCTTGACTTCGTGGCACGTCCAGTTGCTGGACTACGGCTGGCAGGAGGAGGTCCGACACGATATTAGGAAGTAGCCAATGAATAACGTCACCTCAGTGTAAGCGAAAATCCGTGTTAAATTGAAAGTTACAAAGTAATGAAGGATGACGTCTCATATGACTCACAAAAACACTCAGAATTATAGAACACCAAAGTCAGAGGATGGTCCGTGTCGAATTGAATCAATAAAGCCTAAAAAAGTCCACTGCCGAAGGACTGTGAAAGCTACGGCAGTGTCGAAAAGGAAATGAGAAGACGGCGCAAAGAGATTACGTGACACGAGCATCGAGCCAGCAACTGTCCAATCTTGTGATGTATCTGTTTGTACCCATTATGCTACTCTGTGTAACTTAAAAAGAGATTGATAGTTAATTAGCATATTACTACGAAACACTTGTTACAATTTTATCCCGATGTTTTCACGAAAAATCAACGTCTTTTTTAAAATTATAAGCAGGCGAATGAAATGTATGTTAACCGTAAAACATTTAGCACTTTGGAGGGCACACTAAATAATTCTTTGGGTAGTCCGTTGTCATATTTAAAACATTGTTTAGTACATAAAAAAGTGAGCAACTATAAAATCACCAAGCAAGGTGCCAAACGTGCGTGCGTGCGCGAAGCCCTTTTCGCCGTCACAAGAGCCGGTCAGAGAATTGGAAAGTCTCTCGGCGGGATAAATGTGACGGGTGCTGGCAGCGGGACAGCTCGCGCGGCGTGGCGCGGCGCCTGTCCTCGATTCGATAAAAGTGGAACCGGGCAGTCCATTGTTTGCGGGTGCCGCGAGCGAGAATGTTGTGCGCGAGCCAGCGCGGCCAGAGCAGTGGCGACAGAGCGACAGGGGGCCAGAGACCGATACGTGGCGGCGTCCGAGGGTCAGAAATAGCCGACAAAGGTGCAGGGGAGCGGCAGAAGTTGAGGTAGTCCGCGGCGCGTGCCCAAATATTGTGGACCGGCGCCAAGAGGCGACCGGTGGTGGCGGGACGCGCGACGCGAAGCGCGGAGGAGGAGGCGCCGCTGGTGGGCGCAGCCGCCGGCCGCCCCACGTGCCGCACACACACCACCTGCCCGCAGCTCCACCAGCTCAATCGTTCAGCTCGCCAACACTCTACTCGAGAACATGCTCCTGCAGGACTATGCGTCCACCCGAGGAACTGCAGGACACAGCTTCCACGGACTAGGCGCACTGCCTCAGTGGAACGCAGTGTATTCGCGTAAACACTTTTGAAATCATGAAACGGTGGTACAAAGAAACGTGCACAATGTACAATTGTGTAAGTACATTATCCCGGGCAGTTTCTGCGCGCTGGGCGCCAGGCAGTTCCCCCCGCTGGCCGCAGCTGCCTCGCGTGTAGGCCTATACAACGCTCTTGTTTATACGTCTCTATGGCAACACCTGTTTATGGCCCTATAGACGGCTACCGTTTTCGCCTACAGCCGTTTGCACATCGCGGTTGAAATCTGTCATAAACGCTGCCAGGTGTCAGGGATTTCGTTTAGTACGAGTGTCTTAGTAGTAAGGCATTAATGTTTTAATACGTCATGCATTATGCGGCATTTCTTCACACTTCTCAATGTCCTTGATGCCATATCTCCTGAACTATATGTTATACAATGATATAATTTTGTAGGAATATTCGGCGGCATATGTGGATACCGCCCGCGAAATTTATTCAAAATGTCGTTAGTAACACATAAGTAATCACTTTAAACGTCATGCATAATACGGCAGTTTTTCAAGCATCTTATTGTTTAAGACATCAAGTCTCCTGAACTACGATAGGTAGGTGGTTTTTAGCCCCACACTGATTCTTGCCCGAAGGTAAGGGATATGTGAACCACGTTCGGTTGAAATCCGTGCAGTGGTGTTGGAGGAGATGTGGAACACACACATATACATACATCTGTTTCTATAAAGTGTACGGATTTCAACCTGAGGTTCCATTTCGATTTCTTAGCAAGTCATCAACAGTTGACTTGAATGGTACTTACATACTGACTCATCAAAGTACAACTGAAAAGGACATGACCGATACTCTCATGGTAAACATGTCTGTCTTTCGATTATCAGAACTCAAGGCTACAATTAAGCTTGTGATTAGATTTAAGAGCTTCTAAATCGCCAATATAAGTTTAAAATACCCACAATAGCAAATGCATTATCAAATATACCCTTCTCAAGTGGAAACTAGTAGAAAGTTATTTAACTGTAAGTGTAGATAAACCAGACGTACACAGTTCTTACTGCCGTGCACTCCAGTGTCCAGTGTCATCACTGGAGTATCACTGTCGGCACCCGTCCTCACAGCTTTACTTTTGCCAGGACCTCGTCTCCTACCTTCCAAACTTCAAAGAAGCTCTCCTGCGAACCTTTCAGAACTCGCACTCCTGGAAGAAAGGATATTGCGAAGACATGGCTTAGCCACAGCCTGGGGGATGTTCCCAGAGCGAAATTTTCACTCTGCAGCAGAGTGTGCGCTGATATGAAACTTCCTGGCAGATTAAAACAGTGTGCCGGTCCGAGACTCGAACTCTGGATCTTTGCCTTTCGCGGGTAAGTGCTCCACCCACTGAGCTGTTGTCTGAGGACGTGTCGTATTCTTCTTTTACTGAAATTACGCCGAAAATTTATTTTTTGCATTATTCGAGTCGCTAATGCTCATTAATTATTTTATTTACCCTCGAATCTTCAGCACTCTTGTACAGCACCACATTCCAAAACTTTCTATTCACTTGTTGCCCGAAATGCTTATCACTCACGGCGCACTTTCATAGGAGGCTATACTGCAACAAGAATCTCTAGAAAAGAATTCCTAACATTTATATTAGATGTTAAAAAATTTCTCATTTCCAAAAAGGCTTTTGTTGCAATTTCCAGTCGACAGCTGGCAAATAGCAAATCCCAAATATTACTTATAGTGCTTCATTTCCTAATCTAATTCCCTCAGCATTGCCTACTTTAATTCGACTACGTTCCATTAACCTTTTTACACTTCTGTTGATGCTAATGTAATAACCTTTTGCTCCTCTAAGTCCTTGGCCCTCTCAGACAGAATTACTATGTCACTCGCGAGTTATTAGTCGTCTCTGAAGTTAAATTTCGTTTCCCAATTTCTTTCTGATCAGTTTCCTTTACTGCTTCCTCAATGCACAGACTGAATAACTTCGGGGATAGGCTACAAACTTGTCTCACGTCCTTCTCACTCAGTGCTTCCATTTAATTCCTTTAGACTCTTTTAACTGCACTCTAGTTATTTAGACGAGACACATCACTATATCCCGACCAGTCACCATTCAAATACGACAACTTCTGAATGAGAAACCAACTGCGAAATCTTTTCTAACTTAGAAAATGTAGACGGCGTTACTCCTGCCTACCCTGTCCCGTTGCCCTAAAATAATAACGATTATGCAAGCTTGTAATATGGCTTTCTGCAAATTTCGACGTTTGTATAACGGTGTTGCAATTTTAATGCCAGCGGTGTAGGAAAAAAGGAAACATGTACTGTGATGTATGACACGAAACGTTCACTGGGCATACCAATTAAACAGTTTTATTGGCAAGACAAACAATAAGCTAACGTATTTTTATGAACACAGTAACTAACTTCTGAAGAACAAAAATAAAAACTTTATTGACTGAGTGAATGCGCAAATAATTTGAGTTCCAAAAAGTTACCGTCATAGGTTGAATACCTTTAAAGTTTGTAGGAATAAATTTTGTAATAGCAGCACTAAGTCCGACACATCGCAAGTGTAGTAGACGTAGCAAAACAGAATGGCAAGTTCTCTCCACTCGGCGGCGTCCAGTTTGACCAATCCCACTTCACGGTGACGACTAAGAGTAAGAAGAGTTGATCGTGGTAGCGCGTCGTCCAACCGAGGCTAGCTTCGCTGGAACTGCCCCCCCCCCTCGCCCTTTTTTGTGGATGGTTGTGATGTAGTGCAGCCAACTTAGTGGCTGGACTTTCTTTGTAGATAGTAAAAGTGTAACTTTATCTTCACTGCAATCTTGATAAGAGTACTGGGCTTTTCTGTCCTTTGGTCCATATAGCAAGTAGGTATAAGGTGAGGCGGATAATTGCTGGCTTTCTAGGAGACATGACGTGGGTCGTAGGTCTTCTATTTTGTCCATGAGCTTGCGTGTGTGTTGGATGACGGTCTTCTGGATGGTTGATTGGTTAGTTAAGCTCTTCATGTAAGTCACGGATCCTTGTCGACGTGAGCACCCCAAGAATTAGTCGAAGACACCATTTTGGAAAGTCTGGATCGTTTTCAAATTAAAGGGGTTGGTTGATACCCATGTGGAACAACCACATAAAACAGCTGGGAGGATTGTCACCCTGTAAAGGCGAAGTTTCATATTGACGTTCGTCTGCGAACTGACCAGTAAGGGGTATAGTTGGCAGATGAATTGTAAAATCTTTATCCTCTTATCGTGTACATGCAGTCTGAAAAGTAACTTATTGTCGAATGAACCTAAGATGCATGAGGTCATTGCTCCATGGATTTTCCTGATGGTGTGTCTAATCCAGGAAGCTTTGGGTGAACATCACCGCTCTCCTCCTGTCTGCACTGACAGTAATTGTATTCTGCTTGGCCCAATATTCTACCGTCGTGAGCTGGCGTTGCAGGGGAGCGATAAACGCGTTGATCCTCCGGCTACTGGTCAGCAAGCCGGTGTCGTCCGCGTATTGGGAAAGCACCACCCGAGACAATAGCGGAGCGCCTTTGGCATAAATGACAAAGAGCAGTGATGACAGCACAGAACATTGAGGTACGCCGTCTGTGAGGAGTGTGAGGCTAGACTGCGGTCCTCGATCTTCATTAGTATACGCCCATTTTGCAAAAAACTGTCGACTGTTGGCTGCTTTCGGCGCAAGCCTGAATAGTCGTCTCGCGGAATAACACTACTGTTTGACTGCTGAAACTCAGTTTCGGTGGAAGAAGGAAGTAGTTGGGCCTACGCGCGCTGATCGGGGCTGCGCGCGCGCCTTGGAGTTGTTACTGGCCCAGCCACTGGTGTCGATCTCTGTTGATCTGCTAGTAAGCCGGCTAGTTTGAAATTCCGCCTCGCGCGGACTGGAGAATCGTCGCCGTGATGTTATGTAGTGCGGTTTGCTCTTGGTGCGTGTTGCAATTGACTGAATCTTGCGTTTCGTTTGTACGCTGGTAGCACGATCGGTGATGACCGCGGAGCAGCGCGGGTTTCGCAATGACAGGTGCGCCAGAGTGAGGAGGCCGGGACGAGTGGGCGAGTACCTGCAAGACGCGGCGCGCGTGCCAGCGGCAGCAGCTGGTATTAATGAGCGCAGCCTCCGGAAGACGGATGGCGGCCAGACGCAGCTATTGCGCCGCCACTTTATCGCCGCCATTAAGCAGCGCCAGCCAGCGACGAGCAGCCAGCCCCCCGACCGCGGCCTGACGTATCGCCACCCCTCGCGGCCAGCTCAGCGTCGCGAGAGCCACACAATCCTTTGTCGCGTGCCTCATTGCTTCCAGCAACACCGGAGCTTTCCTTTTGTCTGGCTCAACCAGCCAACGCACCGTCCGACCCTACAACGCACTCCACCACTTTTCATCCCACGAACTTCAAACGTACACACCAGTCATTTTCACACATTAGTATTTCACATAACCCGCAAAGAGAAGTACTGCGACAGTCCGCCTATAGCAGCCGTCCAGGCACCTTTTTTTATCCTCTCATACGAAATAACGTGAAAAAAGTTTCTGAGTGACAGAATTAAGAAGTGACAAGGGTGCGATATAACGTGCATTAATATTTTTTTGAAAACCTGTTTTCGTAAAGTAATTCGAGTCATTGCAGAAAGAACTACCAGGCCATAGCAGCGTACACGATGACAGCTGCTAAACAATGGGTCTAAGGGCCAGGAGCGCCGGGAGGGCAACACCAGTGAGTTAAGACTTCAGTTTCGCTACGTATAACACCAGTCCTACCACTGTATAGGCCAGTATTTCGTCGTTGTCATCTATACCCACAGAAAGTATTAGTGACAGTTTGGATTTTCAGTTTACAAAATAGAGTGCATGATTTTACCAAAATGAAGAATATTAGGTTAAACTACAGCAGGACGTTTATTCCTTACAATAGATGTAAAGTTTATGGAGTTCAAACTTTTACTTAAGGAAGAGATTTTTTAACAAGCTGTCAGCTGCATATTTAGAGCCGCAAATTGACTAAAACGGTCTGTTATCCGTATCTGAGTATTGTGCTCTTGTTTGATGGACGTTTTACCTGAGCCAGAACTGTGTTTTTGCTCAACCGGTCAGCAACAGGACACTAGAACACACAGCAGTTAGACGCAAGTTTAAACGCCACATTATGCAACATAGCTAGTTTAATAGCAATGTAAACCAAGGACATAAAACAGAGGTCTTTTGCATGTTATGTAGTCTCTCTACACAGTGTCAACTCGAACTGATCCGACAAAACTTCGAAGGTTATTCAGGAATATTTTCTGGGGGATATGTGGTCTCCACTACCTCGTTACAGAGTAAATGCAATACGTTTGATTCCATACCCTCATTCATCACTGTATCTGCAGTGCATTTAAAATACGAGTATCTGCAAAACAGTGCAAATGTCTAAGCTTATTTTTACTTTATTTCAATTTATTGGGTTTCGGTTCGTGCCTATGCAGCCACTTCAGTAGCGGAAAGACGATACGACAGCGTGTTTCGGGTGATTTTCGTATCCCTAATGAGGATACGAATGTAAGGCTAACACAACGCCCAGTCCGCAAGCGTAGACAATCGGGAATCGTACTCAGTCCCCTCGGATAGAAATCTACCATGCTGAGCCCATAGTTACCGAGGCGGATGTCGCCCTCAAACCTGCATTCAGTGTTGTTCGCATCTGCTTGGGCTTTTTTTCCACAGCAGTGTTAGTTGCACGCTAACAGCGGTATTCAGCAGTGTGCATATGATTACCGACGAAGACTTGACCGATATGCACCTCGTGTACAGCTCCACTGACTTCAATGGAAGAGCGGGACCACTACGCTATGGCCGCGCGGTCTTAGGCGCATTGCCACGGTCCGTGCGGTTCCCCCCGCCGGAGGTTCGAGTCCACCCTCGGGCATGGGTGTGTGTGTTGTCCATAGCCTAAGTTAGTTTAAGTTAGATTAAATAATGTGTGAGCTTACGGACCGATGACCTCAGCAGTTTGGTCCCATAGGAACTTACCACAAATTTCCAATTACTACGCTATGTTGAGATATTCCACAGCGACGGTAGCCACGTCACAATACTTCTGCAACTCAAAGTTGTTATCTTACTCTACATTTTGAGTTGCAAAAAAAATGGCTCTGAGCACTATGGGACTTAACAGCTGTGGTCATCAGTCCCCTAGAACTTAGAACTACTTAAACCTAACTAACCTAAGGACATCACACACATCCATGCCCGAGGCAGGATTCGAACCTGCGACCGTAGCAGTCGCAAGGTTCCGGACTGCGCGCCTAGAACCGCGAGACCACCGCGGCCGGCTTTGAGTTGCACGTTTTGCTTCAAGCACATTACACCTTGATATTTTATACTTGCTTATCAGATTACATTACAGCACACACAGCAGTTAGACGCAAGTTTAAACGCCACAGTATTCAACAAAGATAGTTTAATAGCAATGTACACAGAGGGCATATAACAGGGACCAGAGCCAAAGCTACTTGCTCGTGAAGCGAATCAGTACAGCCGGCCGGTGTGGCTGAGCGGTTCTAGGTGCTACAATCTGGAACCGCGCGACCGCTACGGTCGCAGGTTCGAATCCTGCCTCGGGCATGGATGTGTGTGATGTCCTTAGGTTAGTTAGGTTTAAGTAGTTCTAAGTTCTAGGGGACTGATGACCTTAGAAGTTAAGTCCCATAGTGCTCAGAGCCATTTTTGAATCAGCACATAGTTTATAGAACACCTTCATAAAATTCATGAGCAAAAAATTAATAGAACAAGAAAAACTAATTGTGAGACAGTATAGAAATAAACAACACGTTATATAGAAAAGTTCTGAACTCCTGCGAGGAATTCCTGTGCAGGACAGAACTGTGCCACAAAGAAACCATTCGTCTTGGGTTGGAATACTTGAGGTTTATCATTAACTTTTTTTTAGTCCTTCTGGAAACCTACAACTTTCTGTACAATCGTTAAAGAAGTGTTATTGAAGTGCGCAACGTTTTTCCTTCTAGTGTTCACTGAGTGAATGTTGCAGTTTCTTCTCAGTGAGTCAGTACTGTCAACCACAAACCCCATGATGAAATGTAAAGAGACGGCAGACTTAGAATTGCGAGTCACGTGAACCACGACCTACACGACACCGGGCAGATGAGTCTGACGGCCATTTTCTGGGCTAAGGGGACCTCGCCTACCGTTCATACTTATTTTGTATGTAGGGGATGGCCATAAATGAAAGTGTTACAAGTGATAGTTCCAGATGGCCAAGCGTTCAGAACAAGAAACATTTTTGACGCGGGTGGGGCGAGCGATGAGCCATGTATGTTAGTGTAACTTTCAGGCAGCGGTTGGTGTAGCAGAAAGAGTACTGCACGGTAATAGAGGTTCATTCGGTCTAGTCCCCATGCTGAAACTTCTCTGTTTCTTTTCAGGTTTTTAAGTTTTTTCACTGCAAGTGAACCGAAATAATACACTATGTGTTTATTAACATTTTCATAAAGCGTACGTATAAAACGGAAAGGCAAAAAAATGAGGTTTACAAATCATTTCCAAGAGAGGACTCTACTCACACCGTCCACGAGGACTGCGCAAAAACTTTTCCAAGAATGGACTGTACTCGTAATTAAGGCATACAGGACTTCTGTTAGGTTCATTTTGACCATCGAGCAGCCCTCGGTAGCTGCACGCAAACAATAAGTTCCCTTGTTTTTACACTGAATACCACCCCAGCACTTGTAAATCATAAACTGTAAAATAAAAAAAGTATCTAATTTCATATACGAAGTTCCCGTGTACGCCTTACAGCCCTTCCTTGAAATTTATCTGCAATCCCAAATTTTCCTTAGTCCTTTTTCACGCATTTTATGAGAGTATTAATAAATACAGAACACTGAGCATTACTCTTCAGTTTATTTGCAGTGAAGGTACGTAAAAACTGAAAATAAAAAAGTTACCACATGAGACTCCATACCATGAGCCTCACATCACCATTACGTACTCTTTTCACTTTCCCAACCGCTGACTGGAAACCACGCTAGCAAAAGGGCTCATGTGCTCCCCGACCCACACTAAAAATGCGGTTTTTTTTTCGCTTGACCATCTGGAGCTCCCACTTCTGCCACTTTCAATTTCTGGTCAAGCCCAGCATGCACTATAAATTCGGACGAAACTCGTGATGACGAGTAGGTGTGGTCCCGTTGTAAGAGAATTCTTGGAGAGGGCGCAGTGTTTCTCCAGAACATAGCACAACACGATGAAACTGAGTGAAAGCAAGCAAAGTAAACAGGACTTCGCATTTCAGGGTCAGACGCGGTGCAGGTTATTCTTACAGTGACATCTTCAACATGATACTTCTCCGAATGCTTCCGTCAACCCTCAGTTGACATGAATGATCGGACGTCAATGGCACGTGGAACTCGCAGTTCCCCCACACATTATTCGTAACAATGTCATTAGATCTGGCATAGCAGCAAACCACAAACGCACATGAACATTCTTAAACCGTAAGTAATTACCAACAGCGCTTAGACCTCGATATCAAAAAATGGCTCTGAGTACTATGGGACTTAACATCTGAGGTCATCAGTCCCCTAGAACTTAGAACTACGTAAACCTAACTAATCTAAGGGCATCACACACATGCATGCCCGAGGCAGGATTCGAATCTGCAACGTAGCGGTCGCGCGCTTCAAGACTGAAACGTCTAGACCCGATCGGCCACACCGGGCGGCACCTCGATATCATCAAGTACCTGTTGCCTGCTTCAGAAAAAGAAAAAATGCTGTGATGTACTCCTGGACCGTCTTTACAGTAGTGCGTGCTTCATCGCATACGGAACGCCGAATTCGTCTGAAAACACGGGTTGTCCATACCGAGTCTGCAACGGATCGCGAATGTGCGACCAGCTAAAGTGGTCACATACCACATATCTAAATGATTACTCTGCAATTCACAATTAAGTTTCAGGGAGTCGAACCACCTTCAAGCTATTTCTCTACCGTTCCACTCTCGGACAGCTCGCGCGAAAAACGAACAGACAAATCTTTCCGTGAGAGCTCTGATTTCCCCCTATGTAGGCGGCCGCCAACAAAATATTTACATTCTGAGGAGAAAGTTGGTGATTGCAACTCCGTGAGAAAACCCTGTCGCAACGAAAACACCTTTGTTTTAATGACTGCCAGCGCAATTCGCTTATCACATCCGTGGCACTCTCTCCCCCACATCTCGTCTGATCCGAATCCCCCCACACCGCATAGCAGAACTCCAGGAGTGGGCGGTCAAGCATAGTGTAAGCAGTCTCTTTAATAAATACAATGTCTTTAGGTATCTCCGTTATTTTTACAGTCATTAGCAGTTCCAAGCGTATCTGAGACTTTTATCAACAGAGTCCAACCGTTTGTCAAACCGAAACTGTGTACTGCTCACTATTTAGTGCAGATATGCGGGATGATGACAATTATCAGGCGAAAACGGTAGGGAGAAAGTGTTTAACGGCGCTGTACGTAAAAACGAAGAATGAACTGGCAACATAGTTCATAGAGGTGTCTCAGAGGGGACTGTTTACACCGCGCTCTGACAGCGAGAGAAACTGTCCCGCGCAGCGTAAACATTCCACCACGAAACGTCAACACAGGCCGTCCGTCTGCCTCACTCCTACCAGCTGCTCAGAGACTTAGGCACGTCTAAGAACACGGGCACCACGTTCTAAACCCTGATTCAGAGGGTACCTCAGGCAACATTATTTCAGCACATGGCGTTTCAGACGAACGATCTCTTTACACAAAATCAACTTATTCAGCACGTTATTATTTATTAAAAGCTGCTTCCAAATATAATTATCACTTGCTAATTCAACAACAACATACTTTAGGATCAAAAAGTTATGATGATTGTGATGAATAGCAGGCTGTTAAAAACTGAGTGGACGTAGGACTTACGAGATGAAGAGGTCCAACACTACCAGAAGGAGAACAACTTTGTAGGACTGTGGGGAGGCATGACTGAGTAGCTTCTCAGCGTAAGGAGGTCGGAAAAAACTATAGGACATTAGAGAAAGTAAAACAGCAGGAATGTAGTGGTGACTAGGAAAAACTAGCGGACTGCATCAAAACGGTCTGGAAACGTATGGTTTACGAATAAAGAGTCCGTTCAGACACCTCGACCGAGAGTATGCTAATCTCTAACAGAAGTTCATCAGTTGACACAAAATTTTTCTGGTTGTAGAACTGCGTTTCAGTCAGGTAGCAGTGCCTTTGTATGGGTCCCAACAGTAGACCCAAAGGCATGAGAAAAATAAGTGCCAGCTATTTTTATAACATGGAGCGGTTCTACGAACGTAAAACTTATATTGACTGCGTTTGGCACTGGAAACTTAGGCACTTACAGAATTTCATCGAATTCGTTGAAATTCCGCAAGAAATATAACCGTCAGGGACCGGCATTTGCCTGAAGCGATTTAGGGGAATGACAGAAACCCTAAATCAGGATGGCTGGACGCGGGATTGAACCGTCGTCCTCGCGAATGTGAGTCCAGTGTGCTAACAACTGCGCCACCTCGATCGGTAATACGATTCGACACGAGGAAAAAAGAGAACAAACACTGGTGTGCGGGCGTTACGCACGAGATACGAAGTCTTGTGTAACATGCTTCCAATGGCTGTCGCAAAAAGCACAAAAAGGCTGGTGGAAGGAATTGAGAAAATATTGGCTGCATCTTGTTCGTGCGCTGTACTCCAGCGTACCCAAACTAACATACTTCGTCTCATTTGTTCCAAATAACACGAAAGCCGGGTTGGTACGTTTCTCATTACAGCCTAGCGTCTACTTCCGTACCCTATAACTGAATTGTATTTCAGCAGGATTGTCCCGACAGCAACGCTCCGCGTATTGCCTCCTCGTTTTTAGCCAATGTTTGTCTAAAGTGATTTGCGCGCCATCCTTCCAACAAAAGCAGACGTCCACACTGCATATCTTCTTCATATAATTTCTAAACAAAATTTACTTTATGTAACTAAAAAACTATTGATTAATCCCCCATATGTTAGGAGATAAAGGATGCAAGCGGCAATATCACGTAAGCTTACTACTTGAATATGCCTGTTACTTCCTTTGCTCCAAAGCTGTGGTCTTTCTCTTTCGCTGGGATGTTTTTAAAGGCTATTTTATCGAAATTGGGAAGATGAGTTTCTGTTAAGGTCGATTCACACTGGACGCTAACGGTAAGAAAGGGAAGGCGACGTTCCACTAGACGGAACTTACACATAACCTCCCTTCTCTTAACACAGTGCCGGCCGCGGTGGCCGAGCGGTTCTAGGAACCGCGCGACTGCTACGGTCGCAAGTTCGAATCCTGCCTCGGGCATGGATGTTTGTGATGTCCTTAGGTTAGTTAGGTTTAAGTAGTTCTAAGTTCTAGGGGACTAATGACCTCAGATGTTAAGTAGCCGGCCGAAGTGGCCGTGCGATTAAAGGCGCTGCAGTCTGGAACCGCAAGACTGCTACGGTCGCAGGTTCGAATTCTGCCTCGGGCATGGGTGTTTGTGATGTCCTTAGGTTAGTTAGGTTTAACTACTTCTAAGTTCTAGGGGACTAATGACCTCAGAAGTTGAGTCCCATAGTGCTCAGAGCCATTTTTTCAGATGTTAAGTGCCATAGTGTTCAGAGCCATTTGAACCATTTTTTTTCTTAACCCAGTACCGAACGGTGAAAGTGATGTTGCGAGATACAATCCGTGACGCAAAAAGTGAAAACATAGAATCAGAACTACGAAACTAGCAATGATAAAGTTAATCAATGGCCAAAGCAAATTTAATAACAGATGTTCTTCTTGTCAAAGTTTGTACGGTAAACTGCTGAGAAGTGAGACAAAAGGAAAACTGTCATCCAAACATTTCAAAATATTGGCATTTATTTGTTAGAGAGAGCACATTCGTACAAATATATGAAACAAAATTTAGGAGGCAATACACAGATTCTTTTTACATCGCCTACTGCGTATGTTTTTAGGAGTACCAAATAGCGTCAACAACGATAGCATACTCCTTCTACGATATAGCTACTGTTGGAAAAAAAAGTTTTATTTAATGGAATGAGTTTCATCACTTTGTGCGTCTTTTTTTCCGTCAAGATACTGAAAAAAGCTACATCGTTCTTGGCTTTCTATTATCTGGTTTCTTTTGTGGAAGAACACTCGATGGAATAAATATCTAATTCTTAAGGAACCATTGCAATGCATCATCATGAAATGAAAGCGAACAATAAAATAAACACTAAGAAGACAACAAGACACAGAATCCTCGACTATAACATGAATGAGCGCACGAAAATAGGTTAATTTTCGATATTGGCAGACGACGCCAACGTCCCTCCACCAATATCAAAGTTAATTTTTTTCCCCTGGAAGAGCTTGACATTGTAAATGGATCTAAATGGGACGCCAATATGTGTGAATACCGCCAGTTGAAATGCGTTATGGAATGTTTTGACGTTCTGTGTGAATCAACCTTTATACAAAAAAGCTATAGAACAAGTAATTCAAATGTATTAAGTTAAGAATCTTTAAAACAAGAAATTCACCTTCACTAGATTAGAACTGGAAAGAAGGTTGAGATCACATTAAACGTACACTATACAGGGTGAAAATTATTTAAACCGACAAACAGTGGGAGGTTGTAGGGGACATCAAAACAAATATTTTTCCCTAATGTCATTTTTTCCTATGAGGATTATTTAAACCCGTGTAGGTCATATTACGCTCTTCAGTTGTTAGTGGGCGTATTATGGTTGTTAGAGGGCGTATTAGCTGTTCAGTTGTAGACAACTGCTGTCCACCAGTGTAGTAGTGCATTGTCTCTGTTTACTAATGGATCTATACACCTGGAGTGAGTACACTGATATGGCTGGTGAGTACTACGTAGCACGCCACAACGGACGAGCTGTACAGCAGGTTTATCAACAACAATATCCTAATCGCCGTATCCCGCATCATACGACCTTTGCTGCTGTGTACCAACGTCTGCGTGAGACCGGGTCATTTAGCAGATTACCTGGATAGGGACGCCGTCGCACAGCAAGAACGCTGCAATGTGAGGAAGTTGACTTTTTTGTGTGGGGAGAGATGCGCAACCTTGTTTTGGCAACTCCTGCTGCATTACAAGAGGATCTGGTTGCCCGGATAGTAGCAGCAGCAGGAACAATTCAGGATACTCCGATCCGACGGTTCAACCTTTGTTTACGTGTCAATGATGGCATTTTTGAAAATCTACTGTAATTGAAATTGGGTTGTGTTAATGTGTTGTCTCTTGGTCATAAAAATGGAAAAGTTTTTGTTGGTTTAATTAATTTGCCGCCAGATAAATCTTCCTCTACCGGTTTAAATACTCCTCCTAGGAAAAAATGACATTAGGGAAAAATATCTGTTTTGATGTCCCCTACAACCTCCCAGAGTTTGTCGGTTTAAATACTTTTCACCCTGTATTTAAAGAAAATATGGACTGATAGTTGCAGGAGGCGATATATGTGTAGATATGCAAAACCGGAAACGAAGCATGTGTTTAGCTGCTTCCGCACACGACGAACAAGGGCCGGCGAGGGCGCAGCGGCGCGCCCGCGAGTGCGAGCAGTCTCCGCCCGGCCCCTCCCCGGAGGCACAATTCTCCGCGGCAGTTCGCCGGCCGCGGAATTCAGTTCGATTATCGCGGCGCGGCGGAACGTACCCAACCGTACTAAATATCGTGATTAACGAGCTCAATTATCTAACTATCGCGGCCGCACTTTATCACGATAGATACACCAGTCGATAAGGCGGAAGCTTCGCACCTTGCGAGGAGTAATAGCACACAACAAACCGTACCTCATGGCAAATGTTTGCGCCCCCGTCCCCCTCCCCGACTTCTTTTGTCACAAAAAGTTTCACGCCTTGAGGTGTTATGTTTATTGAATGAAGGCAGTTGCTTCCAGATCGCGCGGTCGTAATGCACGGCGATGTCTCTATTCCACCCTTCTTCGGACTGTTACAGTAATATTCCGTTTCGTGTTAGTGTGTGTTAATTGTTGTTACTATTCATTTCATTCCTTGCACAATTTATAATTTAAGGTTCAAAGAATTTTACAGATAACGAAGCTTCCATGCCGTAGCGCTGTAATTGTAATTTTTATTACACATTCTAATAATTATTTCAGTTACACTTTATCTACTCATACGATGGAAATCATTTTTCTACAATAGTCTCATAAGATGCCATTTACAAAATGTACAGTCAAAGAATCTGTCCAAAAATATTTTGCACATACTTACAGTCTCTTACACGCACATACTCGAAAAAAATATTCAATTTTCCGTAGCAGTGGTCGTCGTTACTGTGTGTCAAGATGTGCCGATGACGTAAGCGAAAGGTACATCTATATATTACGCCAGAAACACCACTATTCTCTTCCACTTGGACTACTACCAGACAATGATGTGAGTATGAAACTGTCAAGTAGAAAATACAACAATCGGCAACTGCAGACCAACCAGACGGGCGTCGATAACCTGGTGCGATGGTTGAAATGACCAGTCTTAAGTTCTACACAAATCAGTTAAAAGGTTTTTCTATGGGTTGGAAAGACGAATAAGTGAATTCTGCAGTTAACTATAGATCAAGAGAACCAACCTTTGCATAATTCAGTTACTTTTGACATGCTTTATAAGGCAGGTTGGACTTCTGGCAGTTAATTTTCAACTTGTGCACATTTTATAAAGACGATTATTTCATACGCCGTGTTGGATCAATCCTTTGTGAGCCAGGATATGGTATTCCTCTCTTATTTTGTGACCGTTGATCTTAAAGCTTTATTTATAAAATCGCTACAAGCTGTTTGCTTAGTATGTTTATACCTATTGAACAGTTGACAGTTTTGTTATAGTTGCATATACTGTTCTCACTGTAATATCGCCGGGCGGTGTGGCCGAGCGGTTCTAGGCGAGTCAGTCTGGAACCGCGCGACCGCTACGGTCGCAGGTTCGAATCCTGCCTCGGGCATGGATGTGTGTGATGTCCTTAGGTTAGTTAGGTTTAAGTAGTTCTAAGTCTAGGGGACTGATGACCTCAGATATTAAGTCCCAAAGTGCTCACAGCCATTTTGAACTATAATATCTGCCGTAGAATTGCAGCATACCATGGGCTTGTGACGCAATTTTTACTAATGCAACTGAGCATTTCCTTCTTTATTACCGTCATCCTGCGACATTTTGGTATGTTACTCATATTTTTAACAATACGCTGTACTTTCGATGCTTTTTTTTTAAATCATTTGACAGTGACGTAGGATTTGTCTTTCATATATGCATGTTGCCAGTTAACTATGTAAGACACTTTCCTTGTCTTGCAATTTTAAATTCATTCCCTTGTTATTTTCAAAATTTTAAAATTGACTAGGATTTAAGTGTAAGCTTTCTAATATTTTTGTGTTATATTCTTTCGGTAGGTTTACAACCTGGCTCGCTTAACTGCATACTCTCACAGTCTTGCCAGCCCATAGTACTAATGCATGTCATTGCATACAGCTAATGGTTTTCAATGCTTTTTTACGATTTGAACAGTATGTCTTCTTAAAAGCAGTACGATATTACTTATACAACACTGTAAAGTGGATTTGTTACATGTTCACTTTTATCACTGGAGTTAGTCCTCTTTACATAATTTGTTCAGCTGTTATACATTGTTTTATATCCTACTTCACTGTACAAAATTTTCTTAGGCTACTTTTCTTACATTCGTTTACAGACTAGTCATCATAATTTAACTGTATACTGAAAACTGCGGTCTAGGAATTTTTAGTTGCTAAACAAACCCTGCCTTCGGATGCATATTGTGCACAATATTTTGAGGGGTGAAGTACTAGTTCGCAGCCCTTGCAAAAAATGAGAACATAGTGAAATGGAAATTTTACTTGAAAATGATAACGACAGTTCAATATATATAAGCTGACTGCTGGCTCAAGATGAGCCGTCTGAACAACTGTCTGAAATTCGATGATGATTTCAAAACTTCAGCGCATACATCATTTTCATAATCTAGAAAAATATCGCAAACACAGAACGCATCCTAAAAATTAGGAGTTTTCTACACTGATGAAACACAATGTCGTGTTCAAATGAGGAGTGAACCCGAATTTGGGCGTATAACTATAGATCAAGAGAACCAGCATAATTCAGCTACTTTTGACACGCTTTACAAGGCAGGTTGCTGCACATTTCAATGCTGGGCCGTCAACAAATGTCAGCGTGCGAACTATTCAAAGAAACATCATCATCATGGGCTTTCGGAGCCGAAGCCCCACTCGTGTACCCTTGATGACTGTACGACACAAAATTTTATGCCTCACCTAGGCCCGTCAACACCGACATTGGGCTGTTGATGACGGTCGGAGGAAAGCAATGGCAAACCACCTCCACTAGGACCTTGCCTAGTACAGCGGTGCGGGTCTCCGTCATCGTCCCCTACGCTCTGTCAAGGAGTATAGGACTTATCATCATCATCATGGGCTTTCGGAGCCGAAGCCCCACTCGTGTACCCTTGATGACTGTACGACACAAAATTTTATGCCTCACCTAGGACCGTCAACACCGACATTGGACTGTTGATGAATAGAAACATGTTGCCTGGTCGGACGACTCCCGCATAATATGACGGATTTGTGACGTCATAACGTGCAATGTATACACGCTTGCGACTATTTACGTGCTGTGGAGACGAGGGTCAAGGATGTCTCAGATTCTCAGAGTGCAGTGCAATGTGGACCAACGAGACGCCAGATGTTTTGCACGTATCAAGCCGATCCCTTTGCATTTCTGTGTAGAGCAACATGGGTACCATACAGACGGAGGAGGAAATGTCAAACATTCTAATATAGGAGGCAGTCTATCGTGCACTTGGAAACGAAGTTAAAAAATGGTTCAAATGGCAATGAGCACTATGGGACTTAACATCTGAGGTCATCAGTCCCCTAGAACTTAGAACTACTTAAACCTAACTAACCTAAGGACATCACACACGTCCATGCCCGAGGCAGGATTCGAGCCTGCGACCGTAGCGGTCGCGCGGTTCCAGACTGAAGTGCCTAGAACCGCTCGGCCACACCGGCCGGCTGAAACGAAGTTAAAAGCATACGGCACAGTTAAGCAACGTAAATCAGTGAAATGTACGACAGTTCATTGCAAGCATATAAATCTTTGTCAGGATTTCTTCTGCCAGTCTTGAAGCTAATGGAACTAATCCATCTGCCCTCGTTTTCGGGAATATAAATTCAATAATCTTCACACGCAGTATATACATTGGAGCACCAAAGAAACTGGTGTAGCCTTGCGTATTCAAATACAGGGATATGTAAACAGGCATAATGCAGCGCTGCTGTCTGCAACGTCTATATACGACAACAAATGTCTGGCGCAGCTGTTAGATCGGTTAGTGCAGCTACAATATAGGTTACCAAGATTTAAGTGAGTTTGAACGTGGTGTTGTAGTTGCCGCACGAGCGATGGGACACAGCGAGGTAGTGATGAAGTGGAGATTTTCCCATACGACCATTTCACGAGTGTACCGTGAATATCAGGAATCCGGTAAACCATCGAATCTCCAACATCCTTGCGACCGGAAAAAGATCCTGCAACAACGGGACCAACGACAACTGAAGAGAATCGTTGAACGTGACAGACTGAAGAGAATCGTTGAACGTGACTGTTGATGACTGGAAACATGTTGCCTGCTTGGACTAATTTCGTTTCAAACTGTATCGAGCGGATGGACGTGTACGGGTATGGAGACAACATCATGAATCCACGGACCCTGCATGCCAGCAAGGGACTGTTCAAGCTGGTGGAGGCTCTGTAATGATGTGCGGCGTGTACTGTTGGAGTGATATGGGACCCATGATACGTCTAGATACGACTCTGAGAGTTGACACGTACGCAAGCATTCTGTATGATCACCTGCATCCATTCATGTCCATTGTGGATTCCGACGGACTTGGGCAATGCCAGTAGGACAATGTGGCACCCCATACGTCCAGAATTGCTACAGAGTCGCTCCAGGAACTGTCCTCTGAGCTTAAACACTTCGGCTGGGCATCAAACTCCCCAGACGTGAACATTATTCAGCATATCTGGGATGCCTTGCAACATGTTGTTCAGAATTGATCTCTACCCCCTCCTACTCTTACGGATTTATGGATAGCCCAGCAGGATTCATGGTGTCAATTACCTGCAGCTCTACTTCAGATATTAGTCCACGCCACGTCGTGTTGCGGGAACTTATGCGTGCTCGCGGGGGCCCTTCACGATATTAGGCAGGTGTACGCGTGTCTTTGGCTACTCAGTGTAGGAGACGGTTTGCCACTGGCGAGCAGTGCGCTCGCAGATTGTAGTATAGTGACAGCCAGAAATTGTGAATCAACAGCACTTTGGTTGCATCTAGCGACTGCTTGGCTTCGTGTTATATTCCTTGCTGCATAGACGAACGCACGCTAAATATTGACCGGGACGGCGCCTGCCGTGTAATCAGATACATTAGCGACTGACCCGAGTCAGGAGCAACTTACTTGGAGGAAGGAGCTTACAGTATGTTGACATGATCTGGAGCATAACGTCGGATGCTCCGTCCATCTGTGAGCGCATGATGGTGCTGTCTACGGGAATGCTGCTACGGCAGAAGAGTTTAGAAAAGTGCAGCATCCATGTTCGGTGTTGGGACTGGTAGCTGACCTTGAACGAATATAAATGATACGTATAGCGAATAAATAGTCGAAGGGGAGAATCAAAAAAAAAATTGTGAGTCATCCAAGAAAGAAACGGCTTATAAAGTACTCGTACTTCTTGACAATTTCTCGTTAATCTAACACCCTTGCCGGGAAAAGAGACAGATATGAACAAACAAATGGCGTGCGTATCGTCAAGGGGTTTGTTTAGGAAGCGCGATCGTTACGCAGACGCCCATAAATCTGCAACGGCAGACGCTACTAGAAAGGCGTGGTGACACACGGAGAATGTTGCTCTTAAAATTCCGAGTGCGTACGTTTCACGAAGAGGACGGGCAGTTTTCCCACTTCCTCCAACATAAATCTCGCAGAATGAGAACGACGGGAAAATGAGAGAAACTGAGCCTCACGCAAAGACACTCGTATAGTCATTCTTCCCACGAACATTTCACGAATAGAGGACAAAACTGTAGTGATACCATACGCATCCTCCGTGACACGAGGGACTGGTGTCTTGTGGAGCATAGATGTACTGCAAGATCGTGCGCGCAACAAAGTATGTTAACAAGTTACTAATCGTTACTTTGTTGCTGCGATCTTCCTTTTTCAGGTACCGTGGCGACTATATGTCATCGAAAGTGTTCCCTGTGATATCCAGGATTCTCCAGGTTGTAATTCTAAATTTCCGCTAACCAGTCTGTTTAAATTTTTTATGTGCGAAAAAGATTCATTTTACTAGTTTTCATGGTCGCAAATTATATTTATTGAGTTGTCACGTCACTTACTAGCGATTATTCCGACTTAAGTTAGAATTTCCAGTTGTGTTAACGATCTCGCAACTTATAACATGTTGTCGCCACGAGTAATTCCCTCATTACTGTCGTCAAGCACAGCTCCGAGACATGCCTCGTCTTTGTTCGGTAACCTCGAGTATGAGAGAAGTCCTCGCAGGAACTGTCGTTACTGGAATGTGTCAATAGACTTTGATAGCAAGGACGCATCACGTTACAAACCGGACGCTCCTCACACAATACACTATGGTCACTGGAGCAAAAGGCTGTGATAAAGACGCGAAGTACTTCAGTGCATTGAAATCAGTGAAAAATAACCGGAGACCGAATGTTAATTACTGCTCTACAAAAATTACGGGTTAAAATATAGATCTGTATTTATTTATTTATTTTATAAAGATAAAACGAAGACCATGTGTTAATTCTAAGAGCAGGGCTACTTTTCCCGCCAGCTGTGGCGTACCGACGCAAGTTTATTTCCACATTCACTGCTATTGATGTGACAAGGGGTCTCATGAACTATCACCCAGGCAAGGCGAACAAAGGTTCTTTCTTACGTTACCTCTCCCGCTCCTTCTTGCTCAGACGGCCTCCAGCCCGGCTATGGTTGTTGAAATAAGAAGTGAAAAAAATGAGAAGAGCATACATGAACGTGAAAAACTGTACAATACAAAAATCTTTTGTAAAGACGTTAAATTTCAGCGTTTTAATACAGTTGTAAAAACGTAAGTCTGCTAGAGGTTGGAAACACTACTTTTACCTAGATATAAAATGCCAGTGCAAGAGTTGGAAAAGATAAAAAGAAGAACTTTGCGAAAAATATCAGATCCAGTCAAGAACAAAGATGGGAATCAAGTTTTAAGGCCAGATAAGGAAATACGCTTATTTAGCCCTAAAATAACAGATGAGATAACGAAAAGATGTGTTGCACACTATGGGCATCTTCAGAATATGAAGGAAGACAGATCAACAAAAAAATCCACTTATTCTTCCAAAACAGGAAAACAGACGGAGAAAATGGCTGGAGGACGACAGGAAAGCACTTAGAAGAAATGCAGTTTGAACAGGATGTTTTACTCAACAGAGACAAATTTGGTCTACATGTGAAGAAATTTAAAAGTTTTCGGAACGACAAAGCAATCAGAATACAACTGGAGTCAAATGGTCAGATGAGGGAAAGAGAGCTCATTTTTTGGAGAAGGATGAAGGAAAAGAGAAATGAATGGTTCTTATCTGGCCTGAAACGAAATAAAAAAAAAGCGAGTTCACTACTGTGCAAACGAAGAGTTCACAGCTATGTGACAAATTCTCACACGCACAATATACTCCATCGCACTCACTAGGATCTCGAGAACTCATACCTGATCATCTAGAGGCCGACGATCACGGCGAGCAAAAATATTTTACATTTCACAGCTCCTCTTCACCATTTATTTCTCTACTCCAGATCTCGAATGATTCCGAACATTTATTGTTCTCAAGGAACACTTCAACCTACATCCCTCCGATCCCGACGTTTTTTCAGAATTCCTCGACTTTTTCACTAAATTCCGTTTCTCTGAGAATTCCGTTTCCACTTTTTCCTGTGAAGTCACCACTCTAGATGATTGATTTCAAGCAGTTCTCCATACTGATCTATCTACTATGTGGTGCATGCATCTTCATCTATACCGAGCGAGGTGGCGCAGTGGTTAGCACACTGGACTCGCATTCGGGAGGCTGACGATTCAAACCCGTGTCCGGCCATCCTGATTTAGGTTTTCCGCGATTTCCCTAAATCGCTTCAGGCAAAAGCCGCCGGCCGGAGTGGCCGAGCGGATCTAGGCGTTACAGTCTGGAACCGCGCGACCGCTACGGACGCAGGTTCGAATCCTGCCTCGGGCATGGATGTGTGTGCTGTCCTTAGGTTAATTAGGTTTAAGTAGTTCTAAGTTCTGGGGGACTGATGACCTCAGAAGTTAAGTCCCATAGTGCTCAGAGCCATTTTTGAGCAAATGCCAGGATGGTTCCTTTGAAAGCGCAAGGCCGATTTCCTTCCTCATTCTTCTCTAATCCTACAGGACCGATGACCTCGCTGTTTGGTCCCCTCCCCCAAATCAACCACTCTACATCTATGCGTAAGTACAGCAACCACCATCCATTTGAATTTGCTTACCGTTGTCAAGCCATCGTGTCCCTCTATAATTTTTACTCTCTAGTCTCCCGTACCAAATTGCTGAGGCTCATACGCATGCTTACCAAACCGTTGAGCCTCAGTGACCCGTTACTCCGTGATTGACAAAAGAAGTTTATTACAGCTTTATACACGGATATAGTGCTGTTAGTGAACAGTACGTCCGCAGTGTAAGAAACGTGACTGTCAGACGACAGATTAAGCAAAGGTACTGTGAGTACTTTGTGGGGTGGAAGTTGCGGAGACTGCGCAACGTGGCAATATATCAACAGCGCAGGAGGCGTGGCGTCGGCGGTCGGCGCAGGGCGCAGTGGCGGGTGTTGACTGTTTTACGGCTCGGCGGCGGCCGCTTAACGGCGAGCTGTCCGCGAGGCGAGCTGGCGCAGTTGGGCCACAAGTCCGGTCCGCAGGTGCCGTCCGTCCCCCGTGCGGCCGCAGACGGACCGAAATACTGCCGGCAAGCGGGAGCGGCGCCAGGGCGATTGTCCGGACCGGCCGAGTTACGGCTCCGTACAGCGCTTTGTCTGCCCTGTTCACAGAGACACCCCCTGCGTAGCTTCTCTGCAAGTTGGTTACGCGAGAAGGGTTCTCACTTTGCCTTCGTGCCTTTTTTTCATCTTTCAGATCGAAATACATTCGTTGACTGCCAATATCTTGGCATCGGCTTTATTAGTCGTAGATATACTACCTAATTAGTGGCAAGTAAATTTGTGCAGGACCGAGACTCGAACTAGTATTTCCCGCTTATCGCCAGCTGTAGCCTTAACCATTTCGATCTAATTTTGTACAGCTGTCGATGGCCTGTAAGGTGTGCTCTTTCAGACATTAAAGTTACAATGATTTATTTATTCGTTTACTAGTCTTTTGCCCACAGTTTCACACGTATAGTGCACACACCACCTCCTCTCTGTGCCCACCTCTTCCTGTCTGTCTTCCTCATCCTCCCACCTGTATCTATCTATCGCGTTCTCCCCACTCTCTCTGTCTTTGCCTCCTCCCCCTTCCCTCTCTGTCCAATTCTTCCACCCCAAACCCCCTCTCTGACCACATTCTCCTTCTCCCCCCCCCCCCCCCACTCTCTCTCATGGCACGCAAATCTTACAAGGGAACCTCCCCATCGCACCCCCCTGAGATTTAGTTATAAGTTGGCACACTGGATAGGCCTTGAAAAACTTAACACAGATCAATCGAGAAAACAGGAAGAAATTGTGTGGAACTACGAAAAAAATTAGTAAAATATACAAACTGAGCAGTCCATGCGAAGATACGCAACATCAAGGACAATGAGACTGCAGGAGCGCCGTGGTCCCGTGGTTAGCGAGAGCAACTACGGAACGAGAGGTCCTAGGTTCAAGTCTTCCCTCGAGTGAAAAGTTTAATTTTTTATTTTCAGTTTATGTGACAAACTCTTATGTTTTCATCACTTTTTTGGGAGTAATTATCACATCCACAAGAAAACCTAAATCGGGCAAGGTAGAAGAATCTTTTTATCCATTCGCCAATTGTACAAGTTAGGTGGGTCGACAACATATTCCTGTCATGTGACGCACATGCCGTCACCAGTGTCGTATAGAATATATCAGATCTGTTTTCCTGTGGAGGAATCGGTTGATCTATGACCTTGCGATCAAATGTTTTCGGTTCCCATCGGAGAGGCACGTCCTTTCGTTTACTAATGGCACGGTTTTGTGGTGCGGTCGCAAAACACAGACACTAAACTTGTTACAGTGAACAGAGACGTCAATGAACGAACGGACACATCATAACTTTGCGAAAATAAAGAAAGTAAAGTTTTCAGTCGAGGGAAGACTTGAACCAAGAACCTCTCGTTCCGCAGTTACTCACGCTAACCACGGGACCACGGCGATCCTGAGCCCACACTGTCCTTGATGTTGCCTATGTTGCGCATGGACTACTCAGTTTGTATATTTTACTAATTTTTTTCATAGTTCCACACAACTTCTTCCTGTTTTCTCCATTGATCTGTGTTCAGTTTTTCAAGGCCTATCCACTGTGCCAACTTATAACTAAATCTGAGGGGGTTGCGATGGGGAGGTTCCCTCGTTAGAAGAATTCACAAATGCGTTCTCGTGAGTGGATTCAGAATACTGACCATTCGTTTTCAGGTCTTTTAACAAAAAGCTGCGGCTCAATGAAGGCGTAAGAGTTTGTTATCCATACATCTCGTTTCAGATCTTGGAAACATTCTCTGACTTCAGGTAATAGTTAATGAAAGAAACGGACTTGGCGAGAACAAACTGAAAGCAAATAAACTGCATTTATTTCACTGGAAAATTGAAGTGATGCTTTTTGGTGTGACTTCTGAGCTGTTGGCTTATTCTGTTTTGTCTTCAAGGTGATTATCAATGGAAAGTGGAAACGACTGGTTGTAGGTGGTGTATTAACGGTTAATAGAGTATATTCTCCAGTGGTCGGATTTCAGAACCATTCTGCACGCAGTCAGATTGCTACAAGGTTGTAGCCCCGTCTCTCCAAGCGAGACTGGTGACCCTTTTATAAGTGTAGCAGGACTGGAAATTAATCCGGACCGCCGATGAATGCTTCCTTGCAAGTCTACGGAGTAATATATTGCGTGATTTGTCTCGTGCGTCGCACATCGACAAAGAGTGTTTGGATTCCGGCTGCAGCTGAAGACTTTGTGCAACACAACGGAACATGCGAGCACGACGAGGGAAAGTTGCAACAATCCTGTGCAAGAGGTACCACCGTGACATCAACATTTACATCTATAACAGACGAGCCAACTTACGGTGTTGGGTAGAGGCAACTTTCAAAATGGTTCAAATGTCTCTAAGCACTATGGGACTTAACATCTGAGGTCATCATTCCCCTAGAACTTAGAACTACTTAAACCTAACTAACCTAAGGACATCACGCACATCCATGCCCGAGGCAGGATTCGAACCTGCGACCGTAGCGGTCGCGCGGTCCCAGACTGAAGCGCCTAGAACCACACACACACACACACACACACACACACACACTAACATGCAGTACAGAGAATGTACAGTAATATTGTTGCAGTAAATAATTGATTCTTTTGCTTATCTACAAGTGAGCTTGCACTACTTGCCGTAGAACATTTTTTACTTTCTTATATAAAGTGTTGTATTTCACAAGTTGTAAAACTCCTGGTACTGCACCGAAACAGTAGCGTAGTAAGAAGGGCCCAAGAGTTTTAGTAAAAAATGTGAACAATGAAATAATTTTTATCTTATAAGGAAGAATGTTGTAAATTTGTATCGTACTGTTTGTAATAGAATTTTTATTAGTTAATTCCCTTAGGCCTACTGACTAGATATCCGCCTTCCTTTTTGCCTTACAATATGTTCATAGATACATACGTTTTTATTTGTATAGGCTACAGACAGAAAAACATGACTAGATTTCGGACAAGGAAGTAAATGTACGTTTAAATAGAGCTAAGGTAGGAATTTTACGCCCGTCCATTTTATAAACAAACTGTGTGATTTGCGAGCAAGATACAGACAACTGCCGCTGGAGCGCACTGCAAATCACGTTAACCAACACGTTCCGTGTGATAAGAGCCGTGTGCCTCGCGTCGTCGGTTGTAGCTTCCGCGTTGACGTCAGCTACTTCGTCTGGCGTGAGCACAGCTTTAGGGAATTACTGTCCCACGCGTAGGCCGTCGTTAATACCACAACACAAACAACTGCGTTTGGCATAGTAATGGGACCGGGAAGCACGGACTGTGATGAATGGCGTCGCGTTGTGTCCTGCATTGAATCGTGTTCCTCCACTGCCCCGTGTGACCATCGGCGGCGACCAGAAGAGACGTCCCAGTCTTCCATTGTTTTGTGGAGGCACAGCGGCGCTAGTGCTAGAGTTACGGTGTGGAAAGCCATCAGATATGACCTCAGGTCACGGCTGGTAAGAGGACGCCACTCTTCTACATACGGCACATTTCTCTGTGAACTGTCCATGTGGTGTTGAGCTACAAGATCCGCAGATCTCCTCCTGCAGAACATATGTGGAATCAGCTAGGACGTCACCTTCGTCCCAGCGCCACTATCCAGGATATCAAGGACCAGTCGCTATAGTTGTGGGGCAGTTTCCCTCAGGGGAAACTTTTTATTTATTTATTTATTTTTCGTCTTCTGACTGGTTTGATGCTGTCCGCCGCGAATTCCTCTCCTGTGCCAAATTCCTGATCTCAGAGTAGCACTTGCAAATCTACGTCCTCAATTATTTGATGAGTGTATTTCAGTCTCAGTCTTCCTCTACACTTTTTACGCTCTACAGCCCGCTCTAGTACCAAGGAAGTTACTCCCTGGTGTCTTCAAAAATGTTCTATCATCCTGTCACTTTTTCTTACCAGTGTTTTCCATACACTCCTTTCCTCGCCGATTCTGCGGTGAATCTCTTCATTTCTTATCTTATCAGTCCACCTAATTTTCAACATTCGCCTGCGGAACCATTCTCACATTCTTACATTCTCTTCTGTTGCGGTTTACTCACAGTTCATGTTACACTAGCACACAATGCTGGGCTCCAAATATCCGTTCTCATAAAGTTCTCAAATTAAAGTCTACGTTTGATACTAACATACTTCTCTCGGCCAGGAATGCCCTTTTTGCCAGCGCCAGTCTGGTTTTTACCTCCTCCTTTCTCCGTCCGTCGTGCGTATTTTGCTGCCTATTATGCCGTGCTCGTTTCTGACGCTTCTCATTATTTTCGTCTTTCCTCGGTTTACTCTCAATGCATATAAGTACCCATTGGACTGTTCATTCCACTGAACAGAAAACTGCGCATGAAAATAGAATCAACAACTCGTTTGAATACCCGTTAGCGCACCATTAGTGTGGGATCTTTCTCGTGGTACTGGCAGACCAGCGAGCAGCCATTGTGGGGGAACCCTGTTGACGGATTGATCACAGCCTACTGCGGCCGTCAGATAAAGGCAGCTGAGGGCAATGGCAGTAGCTGGAAGTTCAAATTGAAGAGAGCTGAAACTAGAACTGCAGTTAAAGACTTGGAGCAAACGCACCTGAGACGAAAGGAAGGAAAAAACATGAAAGTACAGTTGTCCCAACCCGTGACGCATGGCGAGCAGGCGGCCTGTTGGGCGTGCGTCGCATTGTCCGGCACGTGTAGCGTAATTGCGTGCGCAGCTAGGCGGGCTTGTTAGTTCGCTGGCGGTCCCGGCTGAAAAACCCGCCGCATTCCGCCGCGGCAGACGGCAGACGGCCACAAAAGCGCCACCTGCAGCCGCTGCGTCCCCAACAAAAGGCGCGGCTTTATGAGCTCTGCCCCGCACACGCACTACTCTTTCATCCCTCTGCTTTCACTTCGCAGTCGCTGTCTCGACGAAAACGTTGCAAGGACACCGCACCGCAGGCGGTTGTCAGTGTTCACAATGTCCGGAAGCGATTCAATGTGCAAACCGCGTTTGGAAACCAAAAACCGAGTATAGGCCAGAAAACATAAGCTCAAAGCAAAATTTTACCGAATGGTACTGAGAAAAGACGAAAATAGAAGGTACACATCAAACATATTTTTTCACCATTAAAGTAAAATCTTGTGGGCACAACGTGCAAGAATTTTTGTCATTGTTTACAAAACTACTGGAAACTGTTGACGGAAGGAACGCTCGCAGATGATGATCTGTGGCTGCCTTGTTGAAGGACGTATTTCGAGGCACTCATGACTGCCGTGTTAAAAGCAGGCTAGGCATTACAAAAGCACTACAGTTGGTAGGAAGTAATGATTTGTGGATTGAACTGTCGATTGTAAAACGCAGTACATTACTTACAGCAAATTTCACAACGTAATAAATACACTCAGAAGCAGAAATCAACACACTACTGAGCAAATGAGTGCCTTTGAGTGTCGTCAGACGTGTTAATGACAGGAGCCGTCGTCGTCGTCGATGACGGAAATTTGGAAATTTGTGGTAAGGTCTTGTGGGACCAAACTGCTGAGGTCATCGGTCCCTAAGCTTACACACTACTTAATCTAACTTACGCTAAGGACAACAAACACACACCCATCCCCGAGGGAGGACTTGAACCTCCGACGAGGGGAGCCGCGCGAACCGTGACAAGGCGCCCTTAGACCGCGCGGCATGTTCAAAATTGTGTGAATTCCAAAGGGACCAAACTGCTGAGATCATCGGTCCCTAGACTTACTCACTACTTAAACTAACTTCTGCTAAGAACAAGACACACACCCATGCCCGAGCGAGGACTCGAACCTCCGGCGGGAGGGGCCGCGCAGTCCGTGACATGGCGCCTCAAAACGCGCGGCTACTCCGCGTGGCTCGTCGATGATGATTGTGTGATGTAACAAAGGCGATAGTGCCGCAATCGCTCTCTAATCCAATTGTGGATGATAAAAACTGGTGAAAAGCCATATTACGTAGAACCATCAGCTTGCAATAGAAGGCATAAAAAAAACCATCCACGA
Source organism: Schistocerca piceifrons (assembly GCF_021461385.2). Lineage (NCBI taxonomy): Eukaryota > Metazoa > Arthropoda > Insecta > Orthoptera > Acrididae > Schistocerca > Schistocerca piceifrons. The sequence continues at coordinate 751,973,661 of NC_060139.1, forward strand.
TGTGTACCTAGGCTCAGAAAACCTCACATGGTACAGAAAAGGAGCATGGGCGAAGGAATAACGAATTGTTCTTTGCCTGGTCCGTAGAAAGTGGGGTGTGGTTGGAGGATACTAGCCTGGCTTAAAGGTCAGTGTCTTTCTCAAGACGGCATACGGCTTCTAGCAGCTGCTGGGAACAAACTTGCAGAAAGCTGCAACCTACTGGGGGAGTGCTGACAAGTGAAGCAGGTCAGTCACAGATCAGACCGCCTGCATTCTGCTCCTCAGGCTGGTTGGTTTGAAGGCCTCAACATTTATAGAATTTCAAGAGTTGCTCGGGATGTGTCGGTTGGCAACCCCATTCCAGCGTGTACAGGTTGTGGGCTCTCTGGATAGTCACTCTCATCCACAAAGTGCTTCTACCAATACGGAAAACCTACAAGAATTTGCAAGTGCGTGTGTCGTGTGCTGGCATGAAGTTTGAGCACTTTTTCCGGTTTTTGTAGGTATGTGTTTAGGTGGGAAAAGGTCTACACGATATTGTAGAAGCATTAGTTACCTGCATGTGACATTTTATACAAGAATCAGACTCGGCGAGATCCAGCTGAAGACAATAAAGTGAACTTGTTACCGTGTTATGTTTTTTTACGTCACCAAAAATCGCGAACTGCCGGGGTCTCGGTGTGGATTATCGCTGCAAGTTTCTGGGAGCAAGTGTGTAGGCGGTTGGCCGTGAACGTTTTCCACTCCAATGGTTGAATCTAGTAGTCTTCCTGAAATAACATTATTACAGGGCATTTGAATTTTTAAAAATTGACGTACTGCCAAGTGGGAGTACGCGACCCTCATAAAAGTTTGCATAATAATATATTACTTGAAGATCGCTTAAAAATACGTAATACATTATCGGGTTCGGCACGAAGTTGCCGTCTTCAGATGTGATTAATCCACTAAACCGCGTCGTTAAGATATATAAAAATTACAGACACTTTGAACATCGTGAAGTCTAAATTATGTCAATGAATGTACTTTATATCGTCACATGGTAAAATAAAGGCCGGCCGATGTGACCGAGCGGTTCTAGGCGCTTCAGTCTGGAACCGCACGACCGCTACCGTCGCAGGTGCGAATCCTGCCTCGGGTATGGATGTGTGTCATGTCCTTAGGTTAGTTAGGTTTAAGTAGTTCTAAGTTCTAGGGGACTGATGACCTCAGATGTTAAGTCCCATAGTGCTCAGAGCCATTTGAACCATTTTGTAAAAAAAGACCCACAATCAGTAGCGACGACATTGATATCACAGGTAAGTCTTAGCTGCCTTTTCCCACAACTGATTCGATCTGCCGTTCAGAAAAAAATACCGAGAAAGAGAACCACTATACAGCGTTCACGGAGGAGTGGATATTGCAAGCGTACTGCTCACCTTAAGTAGAGCGGAGCGGTTCACACTTTCTCCCGCCTACTGTTCCCTTTGAACTGCCGCTCGGCTAGCGCGAACGATAAGCATTGTGAGAGTCAACCATGAGGAGCCTGTAGAGTATAGGGCCAGAGTGTGGATACGAGGCGCGTGGTCGTGTTAATGGCACGAGAACGGAGATGACATTATTATGATTTATGCAGAATGGATCTTACGTTGATTATTTCAAATAACTGGAAGCATTATCGTTGGTAGTGAATTTACGTGTAAATAAAAAAATGGCAGGTCTTTCGATTTGACGCCACTTCGGCGGCCTGCGCGTCGATGGGGATGAAATGATAATGATTAGGACAACACAACACCCAGTCCCTGAGCGGAGAAAATTTCCGACCCAGCCGGGAATCGAACCCGGGCCCTTAGGATTGACAGTCTGTCACGCTGACCACTCAGCTAGCGGGGCGGACAATTTACGTGTATGAAAGGTAGAACTCTGATTTCAACAATGTGCGTATAAGAGAATCATCCAAATGTATCGTAAAACTTGAACTCTTATTTTTCAATACTTTCTCAGTCATTAACAGTACATATTTGTAATAGTAAACGTGCCGTCATTTATTCGTTGAGACATGACGTCACTGTCAGAAGCGAATACGACCGACGGTTATGAGTTCCGCTACGAAGTAAACAGTCAGATCGCCGAATATTAATTAAATTATGATAACAATTTACTAGCAGAGAGGTTAGAGGCTGCCATTGGTTCTTTCCCTCCATACGATAAAGGAACCCACTTCCCGGTGATCAGATTTTTGGCCTACAGTATCAAATAGGTGACCTGCGTACTCAGCAAGACTGCCGCAATCCGGATTGTGTGAGAATGATTTGATAAACACTCCAAGGGTGTGAGGGCGGTTTTGGAACTCCGCAGGTCATCTGACTTCAGACCTACTGAGCACGTACGTGACACCACCGAGAGAAATACACGCGCCTTTGGTTGCGGGCGGCGGCCGCTCGGTCACAGACAGGCATGCAGTAGCTCCTCGACGACTACACGCCACGACGCGTCGCCGCCGGCATCGGGGCAGTAGGTAATGCCACACGCTACTAGCTGCATGTGTCTAATCCAACTGCACGAGTTTCTAGAATGAGATTTTTCACTCTGCAGCGGAGTGTGCGCTGATATGAAACTTCCTGGCAGATTAAAACTGTGTGCCGAACCAAGAATCGAACTCGGGACCTTTGCCTTTCGCGGGCAAGGGTTCGTAGGAGAGCTACTGTGAAGTTTGGAAAGTACGAGACGAGGTACTGGCGCAAGTAAGGCTGTGACGACGGGGCGTGAGTCGTGCTTGGGTAGCTCAGATTGTAGAGTACTTGCCCGCGAAAGGCAAAGGTCCCGAGTTCGAGTATCGGTTCGGCACACAGTTTTAATCTGCACGGGTTTCTATTCGAGTCGTTAAACAGTCTTGTGTGAGACATTCCTGGAACTGCACCTGAATAATTCCTCACACTCGGTATTACGAAGCGACTTCACCAAGTGGTCCCCTCTGGTTTTGTTCATACTTAGTTTTCCTTTTTTTATTTGAATTCTCTATTCATTATCAAATTACGGAAATTTTAATTAACGAGCACTGAATATATATAAACATACAACACGTGTATGTTGATCATCTCCTAAACCACCGAATCGATTTCAACCAAATTTCGTATCCATGCTGCTTGCTGTATGTGAGTCAGCACTGTAGGGAGCTGGAACCTCCTAGCTCCCGTAGGACCGGAGATAATAGCAAAAAAGTGTTTTCTATCCCTGCGAAGTAAGCTATCTTATACGACAGATGGACAAAGAGAATGGGAGAAGGAAATGGAGAGACAGAGAGGGTGGGAAGAGGAGACGGACAGATGCAGGTGGGAAGAAGAGTTGGAAACAGCGATGGGAAGGAAGTGATGTGTACATTTGTTATTTCTAATTAATAATCGCCTGAAACCAAATTAAAATTTGATACAAAAATTTAATATGCCTTACTGTTAAATGACAAAATTATAAAACAATAATACTGTTTAATCTCTTGGGTACAAAAGTATTTTTATTTTCTATTCAAGTTTTTCATTTTTGAACCAAACTGTAATACAGATTGAATATCCCCGCTTCCAACCGATCAGTAATTAAAAAATATAAATATAGTTTTTATTAAATAATGTTATCTGTTAATGAGCACGTCAATTTGATAATAAAAATAGTATTCAAATAAAAACAAAAATATCTTACTAAGCAGAATCTACCCAGCGATTTTGCGCTTACAAGAGTGAAACAGTACGCACTCAGCTACCAGTGGCTTTGTTAAAGTGTTCGAAATGTTTTGTGCTGGACAGCATCCGTAAGCCCTCGAACATTCAAAAGGCACTACTTCTTCATGTTGAGTGCCATTCTTTTAGGTACTTTATGTCCAGGCGCTGACCTTCATATCGTACGAGTCTCGAGAAAATCGGAAAGGGCTAGTCGGTAAAGGTTTACTTGTTTTGGTATTTTTTAGAAAAAATAATAAAAAAACAGAAAACTTTTTCTCTTGGCCATAGACAACTGTATAGAATGATAGCCGAAGCCAGACTCTGAGACGGGAAACTGCTCGATGGGAACAGAACGGCGAACACGCCGCGAAGCACGGACGACAAGCGCAGAGTGGACTGGTGGAGGCTGACAGCGCCGGAGAAGTGGAGCAGCCGCTGGCCGCTAACCGGGCGGAGGCAGAGGGGAGGGAAGGCGGCAATCACGAAGAAGCCGCGGAAATAACTTCGCCGATCAGCGGGCAAGGGGGGGGGGGAGGGGCAGGAGCCGCCTGGCGCCATTCTGCATTTATTTCCTGCCCGCCCGTTCAAGGGGAAAAATTCCACAACGGAAGTTCTCTGCCATTATTAGAACATCTTTCCTGCTATCAAGCTCCACATTTTTCTTCCATACAGAAAACCAGCCAGCCGTATAATCAGCGGCACGTACGTTTTCCACGGAATAATCGTTTTTGACGAAAGCGTTGGTAAGACGGATGCCGCTGTGACCCCCATGCGTGGATGTATAATTAAAATTCTGTCACGTAGTTACAAACGTGCTAGGTAGTCTGTACAAATGGCTCTGTACCAAATGAGCTGAGCGGTTCTAGGCGCTTCAGTCTGGAACCACGCGACCGCTACGGTCGCAGGTTCGAATCCTGCCTCGGGCATGGATGTGTGTGATGTCTTTAGGTTAGTTAGGTTTAAGTAGTTCTAAATTCTAGGGGACTGATGCCCTCAGATGTTAAGTCCCATAGTACTCAGAGACATTTCTGTACCAAGTGAAAACAGATTACAAAAACAGAAATTTCGCGTGTCAGTCTACCGGTTTCAATACCTTTTGTACAACATCTATCAACAAATTTGCTGCCTCTGGTAACATAACCTGTGCTTAACTCTTTAGGGACAACACACTCATCTATCCTATTCGAGTGCACTGTTCCCCGCCTCTACTGAAGATTTCGATAATTTGGGTGGCGGTGAGGAAATCGGGAAGAGGGCACGATGATTAATTTGAAGAGACTTTAGTTGAACTGCCCGACCACGTTAAATTCTAAACCTCTTGAGATGTTATCTTGTGAAATGACGTGACACTGTTGATGATCGCCATACTCTCGATGTCTTTCAAATGACGTAAATTTAGAGTTTAACATTCCGCAACAAAGAGGTCACTGCAGACGGAGCACATAGCTCAGTTGGACAACCACTCGGGACAGAATCCTCCTACACTCCTTGAAGGAATTATGCGATACGAGACTTAAATAATTTAAGTGAGCCAATCAGTATGGTCCATCATAGACGACACCAGTACTGCGACACCTCGACATGTTTTGCACATAATTTCTATATATGGCGGAGACGCCCCCCCCCCCCCTCTCTGCCTAAGATTGATCAAATGGTTCAAATGGCTCTGAGCACTATTTGACTTAACAGCTGTGGTCATCAGTCCCCTAGAACTTAGAACTACTTAAACCAAAGGACATCACACACATCCACGCCCGAGGCAGGATTCGAACCTGCGACCGTAGCAGTCGCGCGGTTCCAGACTGCGCGCCTAGAACCGCGAGACCACCGCGGCCGGCTAAGATTGATCAACGGCCCATGGTTCATTGATTACTTCAGCGGACTGTGCCTGTATACTGCTACCTGAAATAAGTCAGAAAACGCGGTCGCAAAATTAATGTCGAAGATTCCTTCGTAATAGTAACCGTTCACACTATCGAAAACAGCGTTGCCAGAAATTCTCTAGATGTAACGTCGTCGGTGATATGTGTCACTTGCAGGTTTGAACAACAGTATAGTGACCGTGGATCGATTCCACAACACGCAATCTACTAAGACGGGTGATTACGCAAAATAATTTATGGAAACAGGAAGCCTGGTTAATAGCTGTGTATATTCTTAATCAATTTCAATGCACAGGCAATGATGAGAAAAACGCACGTAATCCCTATGAGCGTGGAAAAAAAAATCAGAAGAACAAATGTGCCAGGATTTTTCTACGGAGGGAGGTTTTATCTGCGTACCGCAATTTGGTCTAGTGGGGCGGAAATAGCCTGTGGTGCGTTGACCTCACCAGAGTCGGGTGAGTCGCAAATCTTGTCGCAATGCAAACAATGCGTATGGAAATTTCACGTATCGTCATGGAAACGCCAGTAGCTACTTTCTTAAGATTTACTTCGATAACCTTTCACTGAGAAGATCATCATTTTCAGAAACTGTAGTACGACCCGTCCGTTTAGAAGTGACCTCCAGCCTGCTCCCTGGCACTGTCCTTCCAGAAGTGACCTCCTGTTCTAACACTGAAACCATTGCCCTTTCTTCGGCTCCCCCCATTCTGCCAACCCAGGCACGCTCTTCCCTTAGAAATGAAGAAAGATGAAATGTCTCGGAGTGATATCTTTCTCGGCCTCGTCTCATATGATATCCTAAGAATCGACGACTGTGTATACCCGCAGCGACACGCAATCAACTACTAATAGTGCGCCAGGCTATTCCACGCTCAATTCACTGTTTCCAAACAGTGTCTATAAATACATAGTACTACCTCATTAGCGCATGTCTGACTGTGTACTAACGAATCGAATTGCTCTTATCCCTGCATACGGATTCAAAATGCAGATGTCGATCCACGGGTGAATTCGAATTTTTTCAGGCACTTAACACGTCTTTCACCTTTGGCAAAGCTCGTTAAAGTGAGAGGTGTGAAGCTCGGCAAAAAAGTAAGCAACATAGAACCTAATGATGCGTCGACGTTGAGATCATTACAGGACAAGCAACTCGATATGAAGAAATCTGAGATAAAGAGACACCCTCCCTCCACATTCTTCTAATCAGAATCAGATCTATTTCCTGGTTTTCGGTTTATATGCCCAAGTCGCAGTAAAATTTTGGAACATTAAGTATAGGTGACTGCACGGTGCTTGTTGGCGATCGCATCACCATTTCATTCCATTCAGTAACACGTACTTACACGTTCAACACATATACGCATTAACACACACATACATTTTAATTATTAGCTGAGACAATGTGCCCAACGAAGGCTCACGTACCAGAAATAAGTTAATAAGATTCCAAACCCCAGGTTACGACCATGGTGTTTGGAAGATGTCCCTTCGTGGTCAGGCGAATGCCAGAACTGTAGGTCCCTCCCATTTATTCCCAACTGAAATGTCCCATCCGCTCCACTGTCAGCTTGTCTGATAACTGGCAACAGAACTGCGACTATTTAATGGGCTGGATCTCGAAATGAGTCAAATAAAAAATTATTGGAGGTGGGACAGAGCTTATCCTCTATTGAATTTTGAGACGTCAAGGGCTAAACATTAGGAAAATAGGTCAGCTGCTTTATTATATCCTATTTCAGGGCCAGAAAATATATGAAGCATTTGAGAATTCAATCTTAATGTTCTAGTACGTACGGTATGTAGATGGTAGCGAAGTATTTCAACTTTATTTGAAAGAATGTAGTGGTTCTGCCTTTGTCGTTAAATACCGTTATTGTTTTCAAATAAAAACACTCATTAGGTTTACAGCGACCTCATATTTCTGAAAACGGCTTTTTTAACAGAATTCCCGAAATTCAGTCCCGGAAGCAAACTGAATGAGAGAGTAAGTAAACCATTCTACTACTTTCTAGAGGGTATGACTGAGTTTTAGAAGGAGCTAACTATGTTGAATTCGCTTTACAAAGATTTTTTCAATCTGTGAAGGCAGTAAGAAAGCATTCATACGAGAATTTGAATACGAATGATGATTTACTCGGATGAAAGAGACTGCCCTACGACTGTGTGTCTCTGCAAAGGTACTAATGCTATATAATCTGTGTGAAACTTCTATTACCCCCTTTGTGTTTGCGAATATGGGTTTCGTATGCCATTTTTTAAAACAAATGGGCGGTTCTTTTGCGCCACCTTGTCTCATTCCTTAGGGAACCCCTCGTACCGGACCTGCAGGAAAAAGGTGGACGAGCATGGCAAATAAGGAAGGAAGAGTTGGTTTGCGTCTTTGCGTCGACGGAACCTGAACAAATAAAGAATTCCGAGCTAAGGGCCAATTACTAGAAGTGAAAACACAGGACTGGAATGAAACAAACCAGCTCTGCTGAACCAGTTGTAGGCTGAAATGATCGTCAATGAGATAGTCTTTTGCGGCAACCTCTTCTGCTCTTTGCAGTTTTAATATTACAGACGCCGATGGAAAGTACGTACTGTGATATTCGCTTGTTACGGAAGAATACCCGTAGTCACTGATAGCAGAAAACCCATGGCCATTATAATTTGATAATGAGAAGAACTGCCGGTTTACTTGGAATTTTAAAACTGGCGATCGTTGGGTAGTGTTCATGGTTTTACCAAAATTGTAGAGAATACTACAAACAGTAAGTAAACAGAACGACATGGAAAGTACGTTCATTCTACGTGGGCACGTAACATAACTTCCTTTACACAATGTACAACAAAATTTAAGAGTTACTCGAATGAGACACGAAATATACTGTGACAGCTCGTTTAGGTGACGAAATTCAAAATGAAAGAACGAGGACGTCTATAAGTAAGGCTGAATAAGCTTCCATATATGACATATATGAGTGTAACCCTGTGAACACGTTATGCTCGTCATAAAGAAATAGAAGTAATAACAACGCTTGGTCACCGAAAACGCTGAAATAAATATCCTGTTTCGTGTTCATAGCAGCCGGAATGAAAGGACCCAAGTGACCGTTCGGAAAATACTCCCAAAACATCACAGAATTAACTCTGGCGTGAACCAATCCTGAGGCAAAGGCCTCTTTGAACCGTCGTTGCACTCGAGGTCTGGTAACATTATAAAAGCGACAAAATCGTGACGCGTCGGATACTTGCTGGGAAGCCATTCGTATTCGTATGTTTAAGAGTGGCGATGTAAAACGATACTTTAAACGTTGCATATGACCTCAACTACCTCAAAAGGAGAAATAATCGTCAAAAACAGCAGCCCAATAAAGACGACCTAAAGTAAAATTGCCCAAGCCCACTCCGAGGCCCGCTACGCTTCGATATCGACGCCGAATCTTCTCGAGAAATAGCAGCCAGCTTGCTGTACCCAGCAGTAGCTGCTGACATTTTTTCAGACACAACAGACTGTGAAAACCGCTAGTGGAGAGTTCCCTCTAAGGTGGAAGTCTGTCTAGTGTACCTCTGGGCCAGATCATCGCGCGCCGTAGTTAAGGGGAGAGAGGTGGCTGGCCACAGAAAAATGAGGCCATCAATAATTTGAGTGGCGATATCCCAGGAAGCGCCTGCCGGCAGATAGAAGCGCAGTGTGAGGGAAGGGCGTGGCTTGGTGAAGGGGGGGGGGGAGGGGGCGGGACGGGGAAACGAGGGGCGATCGAGCTGGCGCGCAGTGGGCTGACACGGCGTGGCTACCGAACGGCGCACGCTGGAAAACACTCTGCCGTTCGTGAATACCGGCGGGCCCCATGTGGGGCTCGCATGGCGCCACCTCTGCGACTACAATAGGACTGTCGCCTTCAGCCCAGGAGTTCTTAGCAACGAGTTATCATAAAAAGATTTTCGCGGGGTGTCACATGTATTTCATATTTTGTTATTATTACGCAGGGTGTAACCGTTATAAGCGCAGATATTTCTACTGGTGACTGAGGACGGTGTATTGAACAACATTAGCTCAGTACTTATGTCACTTGCAGACTAATATTTATAGCCATTACATTTCGTTTGTTTTTAGATTAGTTAGTATCTCCAAGAACCCGTGGCAAGAGCAAGCCATTACTGCTTATTTCCCCCTGGGCAGCAGGTCAGGTGCTGAAGTGTAGACTCGCGGACGCAAATCGGTTAGTCTATACTGACAAGCACTGCCCACTTCGTGGTGCAGTACGACCGTGTAAGAAAACATCAGGTCGTGAAGTCTGTGATGTATTTGTGGGAAGACTGTTCAATGCACAGAAAAAACAATCAGCATACCGATATGTGTACATATTAAAGGTACCACAGAAATATCTGCACTTACACCCATTACATATATAATTTTTTATTCTTTTTTAAGCGTCAAATCACAGTATGTCTTCTACGTTTGGAAACCCGTGCACTAACTTCCATAATACAGAGGGGTCCAAAAAATTGTATCCACTGTTTAAAAGTCCATAACTTGCAAACTATTTGACAGAGTTGTCTCATTTTTTGTGAAAGTGTAGCTTAAAGTCCAACTTAAAGATATCACTGTAGGTGTTCGAAATGGTCACCATTAACATCCACACACAAACGATGCCGCCGAACTGCACCACGAACTACTGACTGCAACATGTTCAGTTGGATATTTGCACATGAATGTACGATGGATTCTCGAACTTCATTCAGTGTGCGTGGCTTTTGTCGTTAAACGACGTCCTTTAGTGTTCCCCACAGGTAAAAGTCCAAAGGAGTTAGGTCTGGGGAACGTGGTGGATACTCCACAGCACCTCTACGGCCTATCCATCTTCCTGGTAATTTTCATCGAGATACATCCTAACACGATTTTGGTAGTGGGCTGGGGCACCATCTTGTTAGAGTAAACTCTTACGTCTCCATACAAGTCTCGGACGCCAGGTAAAATCGATGTCTGAAGCTTCTGAAGGTACACCTCACCGGTAACTGTGCCGTCAAAGAAGAATGGCCCAATCAAGCCCGGTAAGACAACCCACACCACACATTTACTCTTGGCAAATTCACGGCTTTGTCTACATGGACGCTCGGATTTTCGTCGGCCCAGTAGATGCAACTGTGGCGATTTACTGTACCATTGAGTTTGAACTGTGCTTCATCAGACCACACAATCATCTCTGCAAACTATTCATCGTAAGCCACTCGCAGTACTCCATTCTACGATCTGGGTCGTCCTTGTTCATTGCGTGTAGCAATCGTGGGATGTAGCACTTCCACTTTCCTGTCTTCAAAATTCGATGAACACTTGAGCGACTCACTCCAGTTTCACGCGCACACTGTCTCGCAGACTTCTGTGGTGACGGGAGTTAGCTGGACTTGTTACTGTTACAGGTCGTCAGATCGTTGTTTGTGTACATCTTTAAACAGCCTTCGGCTTCAAATTTGTCTCGAATGCGACGAATCGTTAAACTCCCGAATATTTTACCCAAGAGGACGTCATCATCATTTAACCATACAATAAAGCTGCATGCCCTCGGGAAAGATTACGGCCGTAGTTTCCCCTTGCTTTCAGCCGTTCGCAGTACCAGCACAGCAAGGCCGTTTTCGTTAACGTTCCAAGACCAGATCAGTCTTCCAGATTGTTGGCCCTGCAACTAATGAAAGGGCTGATGCCCCTCTTCTGGTTGTTAAGACGAGAAAAAAACATCGCGAATTGAAGATAACAACTTTACTGGAAACTCGTATTTTCAGTTGTAAAGATGACAGTATGTGTATGCCCTGTCGCGGACACATTGCGGATCGATGTCTGGAGAAATCCAAGAAAATTATGTTGCGGCAGTTTATCGCATTACACGAGGAAGTGATTTCACAAAAAGCTGCCTGTACAAAATACACTCTCAAAATCTTCACATCTAAAATAAAACGTAATATCGTTCACTATCTACTCACTAGAATCCTGCAAGCTATTTCATAGTAACAGTAATATTAAACAAGTTGACCATGCTACATGTAGATTTTTAACACTACTTGGAAGTTTTCAACTGAACCCATACAAAAGAAATAAACCATACAAGACAGATTATCGTTTACCGTTCCGCAATTTACGTGGTCGTTAGAGAACGGGCACAAACTGAGATTGACAAGAATGGGGAAGCAAATAAGCCGGTTTTTTCCCCAAAGGAACAGTTCTGTAACTGGTTTTAAGCGATTTAGAAAAATTGCGGGAAACCTGAATCTTGACAGCCGCTGTCCTGTCGAGTATGAGCTTTCATGCAGGTTTATTCATGTAAGTATTATGGAGACTGAAAATCTCCTAACACGAATTTTCCTACTACTTTATTAGGAAAACGGAATCTAAGCCCGTTACCCGTGTCACGTGAACTTGCGTTGTTTTTCTCTTACTCGATGCGCTGTTTAAAATTTACCACAGGACCAGCACTCAATGGGTACATAAAAGTCATATAACACGTTAAAGATGCAGTTGCCGGTCCAAAAGGGAATAACTTTCCATTTGTACTGACCGAAAGTATAGTTACAAAACGACAACGCTGCATCACCTATTCACGAGAAATATATTTATTTTGGTAATGAAGCCTTCTGTTACGTTTTTCGATCAATTTCAGGGAAAACGGTATAGCATTACTTGCAATACTTCTCGATTATTTTGTCAAATGATTGATTTTCGAATTTCATTTATTTTCTGAACTACCCGTATCAATCTGCAAAGTTACATATGAACTGAAGCTGTCATTCGGACACTAAAATATTTGACAGAACAACCCAGACGAATTGCGTACAACGTTTCATTCCCATAATGATTCGGAATATCGCTGTAATCTACAAACCCATCTGACACCCGTAGTCGGCCAAGGATGCTCCCAAACCTCTTACAGAAGCAGAAATTTACAGGACCCGTGTAATTGTGGAGACGTGTACTTGGATGCTACTAAAAGAACGATAAAAAACGATTAGAAAAATCCCAAGGCAACTGAACAAGGAGAGAAACGGAAGGAAGGAGAGAAACGGAAGGAAAGAAAGAAGGAAGGAACATTAGACGTCCCATCGACAGTGAGGTCGTTACAGGAGGGGCACAAGCTCGAAGGATTACGAAAGGATGGGGAAGGAAACCGACAAAGGAACCATCGCGGCCTTTCCCTGGAGCGATTTAGAGAAATGGATGGCCGGACTGTGGGTTGAAACATCGTCCTCCCGAAAGCAAGTAGCTCCGCCAGCGTGCTAACTACTGCGCCACCTCGCTCGGTAAGGAACAGAAAGCCAGTTGCTGCGGAACATGCTTTGCACCCAGGAGACCACCAGATACTGCCAGACGCTAGGGAATACTGAAAGGTTATACGAGGAGGCCAAGAGATGGCTAAGCAGCATAATAATTTGAATAGGAAGGACGAGACTGTGAAACTAAACAGTATCCGGATGTGTACCAGTCTTCCACCATGAGACGGTAGAGACGACAACGATCAATTTTGCAAGAGTTTTCAAAACAAGTATAGTCATGTCACTGCACGGGAGCACGTGGAAAGGGAATTTTACTTTAATCAGGGAAGCAAGGTTGTGCATCGGACCGTCACAGAAACTACAACCCCACTGACGATGTCTTGCGCCGAAGGGGCCGAAACGTTGAGTTTCAACAAGAAATTCTCCCAGCCACGGCATAATAACCCGCGATATTTTAATAAGTGTCTTAATCTTTCTACCATCTCGCTCGAAACCGAAATAAAAAATCCGGCAGCCGATAGTACTATGAACAGCGAGAGATCCCTAACCAGTGAATTCGCGGTATTCTACAAATTATAGATTAGTTTCTCGTATGTATTCTGCGCTGTGACTGAACGTTTACAAAATTGTGTTTGGGTGATACAGCTCGATTAGGGCGACAGCCTATCGCTGCTTTGTGATCTTATGGAAATCGAAAGACGAAAAATAAAATGCTTCGTCCACAATGGAGTGTTTGTCAACTGCTGCTGGCTTGCTCTGAGCACTATGGGACTTAACATCTTAGGTCATCAGTCCCCTAGAACTTAGAACTAACTAACCTAAGGACATCACACACATCCATGTCCGAGGCAGGATTCGAACCTGCGACCGCAGCAGTCCCGCGGTTCCGGACTGCAGCGCTAGAACCGCACGACCACCGCTACCGGCTCAACTGCTGCGACTGATTAGATAATACTAAGAAAATTCATTGCTCGGTAGCTTCATTCACTTTCGTTTCAAAAACCACTGTGTATTTCAATGGCCTTGCTTTGTAAGAGTTGCAAAAAATTATTTTGAAGTGCGTAGCGAGAAATATGTGTGGCGCGCTGCGGCAGTAAACAAGTGTATTCACTCAATTATGCATGCAATACAAAGTATAACCTTTCTGGCACACTTCATTCTGCCAAACACACGACACAGGACCGTGCCACAAGTAAATCCCATGGTGTAAATACATCGACATCAATCTGATGATGATGATGTAACCGAGACTGCGGTCTTGGAGCCATTGGACGTTATGTCTGTATAGCCTTATTGATATTTGCAAATTACTTGTGAATATTGTGGATCACAGGCTATGAATTAGGATACTCGCCACAGAGGCGATCCGCGAAGATATATATTTTATTAATAACACTCCATTGTAGTGAAATGCCTAAAAGAGATTATCGTCTCATGAGTGGTTTATTACTGACACTTTCTAAACCTCTCCTCCAGTTGTATGATTACATTCTTTCGCAAAAACTCATTACTAAGAATATTCGTAAAGCAAAATATTGAGAGATATGTCTGAACACATAACTTCGTAATATACCCAAGAATTGTGATACGAGGCACTCATATGTTATTTAGGGGGGGGGGGGCAATCAAACGAAAACGATGCAGATGAAATATAAGTAAACCGTTCATTATTTTAAAAGAAGTCACCATAGCTGTTTATACATTCATCTCGCTGTGAGACAGAACGGTCAATACATTAATGGAAAAATGTTTGCGACTGCCTGCGGAGCCATCCTGGCAAGATTGTTTCGACTATGCTGCAGAAGCATAGTTGGGAAGCCCTTGCACATACTCCATGCTGTGCCGATCTCTCCCCATGCGATTTCCATATTTTTGGAGCCCTGAAGAAAATGGCCGTCAATTTGCTTTGGACGAACAGATGCACGCCTGGGTACAATCAAGGTTCCGCAGGCAAACTCTTTCTGTCTCACAGTGGAATAAAAGTATTTACAGTTACGGCGATTACTTTTGGAATAATAAAAAGTTTAATTACTTTTTCCATCTGTCTCGTTTTCATCTGACTGCCCCTTGTATATTTCAGACGTGAACACCATTTCAACCGCCGTCATTCTACAGAACAGTTCTGCTTGATCGCAAAGCTAGGCGAGGTGATGGTCGGATCGGCTTCTAGTAAACAAGCAACAGATGTCGAGATAGCGCACAGAAGTGGTGAGTGGACTCACCGCACGGTGTCCGTTGGACGACATGCCGCTTTGGCTCCTGGCACGAGACTGCCTTCCTGAGGGGTCGGGGGACAACAGCTGCGCGGGCCCGCCCTGCCGCCTTTACTCTGCCATGCAGTCCGGACACCCCTCCTTTCCACGACTCCCGCTGAACTGGAATGCCTACCGGTCGGGCCCGAGATAACAATATAACTGGCCGCTGGCTGACACGTTCACATCCCTGCTGATGCAGCCCCAAAGGTGATTCTTACCATTTGCAGTTCGGTACAGGCAGCTTGTAAAATCAATGAAAGTAACTTCCGGCCATCTTGCTCTGTTATTAGTCCAACCCCCTGCCTAATCTTAGCGTTCTTCAAACAATACGAGAAAATACGTTAATTGTATTTGCTGTCTAGACTCCGGTAAGTCTGTACTAATCGGAGTTAAACTGGAAAGAGAGCGACTAGGTCACCAACGACAAAAATACACTTTATTTGTAAAAGAAATTTTCCTACTTCCCTAGCAACAAGGAAGATGATGCAAAATCGTTAAGACAGTGGAGAACAGACAGAGTTCAAATTTCCACCGCTACAGGTTTTTCACGGCTCCCCATAGTCGTTTCAAATTAATGCTGGAATGGTTCCTGCAAAAAGGAACTGGCTCACCTTCCCCTTGTCGCCACTCTTCTAGGCATGTATTTCCCCCACTGATTGCCATTTGAGTTCATGGAGTATTTCCGTAATACTCAGCGTGCTGATTGAACCAATCGGATCGACCAATCGGGTCGCACAAGTGTTCGAAACGCGGTCTACTTTACCGATGAACTACACTTTCCTAGGATTCTCCCAATAAAACGGTCGACCACTCACCTGCCCTGCTACCGACTAAGTGCTTGTTCCATTTTATGTCGCTTTACAACGTTACGTCTTGATATTTAACCAATATGATTGTGTCACGCAGCACACCACTAATACTGTACTCGAAAACTACAAGATAGTTTTCCCTATTCGTCTGCATTAGCTTACATTTTTCTACAATTAGAGCAAGCTGTCACTCAGCAAGCCATATAGAAATTCTGTCAAGTCACCCTACAGTCACTCAACAACGCTACTTTGACGTATATTCATTATCAAACAGTTGCAACAGACTGCTCACCCTATCTGTCAGATCGTTTATCTATTTAGAGAACAAGACTAGTGCTGTCACACTTCCCTAGGCACTTCCGACAATACCTTTGTCTCCGATAAGCATTCGTCATAGCAGACAACGTACTGGGTTCTGTTAGTTAAGAAGTGAAATATCTGGGCACCTATTCCCTATATTCGGACCTTTGTTATAAATCTGCTGCGCTGTGTGTCAAATGTATTCCGGATATCTAGGTGTCTGCAATCTGCTTGTTGTTCTTCATCCACGGTTCTCAGGGTATCGTATGAGAAAAGAGCAAGTTAAATTTCGTATGATCAGTGATTTCTAAGTTCGCGTTCTTTATAGATTGAAGCTTTTCTTTTTTTAAAGAAATTTACCATATCCAAACTCAGAAAATACGCTCGAATATTACAGCAAACCAATGTTAAGGACACTGGTCTGTATTTTTGCGGATCAGTTGCGGTTTTGCCAGCAGTTTGGGCCTTTCCGCAGGGCGAGCGATAGCAGTTTACGACTTATCCTGCATGTACGAGCGGGCAGCAGCACTCGGCAACACTTGATTAGTTCGAATGTTTCACATCACTGTGTTGCGGAGGTTCCTTGCAACTCTCGTCTGGTATTCTGATAGTGTGTTATTCGAACGACGTATCACGTAAGCACTGAATGTCGTACACACACGGTTTCCCTGAGCTGTGAATCACCTTTAACATAACATGAGCTTTTATTCTTATTAGAGAGAGTAAAGTGCATAATAATCTATACTTCCTAATTTTTCAGGGATTTGGCTAGTGTAGGACAGTTAAACGGTCCAGGCTCAGTTGTTTTTATTGTTCTGTCTCGATATCTATCTCTTTGGTCGCAATGTCCGCTCGGTTTATTGATATGAGTGCCCACTCCGACGGAAAGCGCAGTGATGAGACAGCAGACTCGCATTTCGGGCGACGCTGGTTCAAATCCCCGTTCAGACATCGAAATACATTAATTTACTAGAGCCCAGAAAGACTACTCGCAACCATTATTGCAGTTATAAGTCGCAGTAGCTATACCATGAATATACACTGTTTTCGTTTGAGTGATAATATCATGAAAATATTTCAGACTTCGTGCTATTGCTGGCCTGGCACTATCGCATGATTGACCATTAGCTATTTTTCCTACAATCAGTCGCTTTCTGTTCACTTTTCTACAATAAGCCACCCGTTTTTACACCAAGCACATTAAAATGATACTTTTAGAATCCGTTGTATGATGCAGCCGTCCATCCGGCCACTTACTAAGACCCAGATTGCTGGCGCCCATTCGGCGGCGAAGATAAAAACGCAGCCTAATACCAAGCTGCGGCCAGCAGAGTAGGCGCCTAACCTCAGTTGTTCAAAAACAAGTCTAGGTCGGGAAGGCAGGATGCTTACAACGTCCACGGATTTTAACACGGAGGCCATTTGGTGCATCACATTGCAAAAATCAGATACCGCTGTCTGTCGCGAAGACAGAACGACTGACTAAGTAAAAAGAAATCAACATTTGTATCGGGTAAAATTACCCTTCCAACAATATCAATTGCTGCCGATACACACGCACAGCGCAAGAGATATTTCCGTGGAAAGCATACAAACTGAATGGTGCAACGATACATTCCAGAGCATGTGAACACTGGTGTACAGACAAAAGTTGCCACCGATCGCCTCAACGAAAAACGCACGAACCGGCTTAAAAATATCATGAGAAGTCTCAAGTGAAGAGGAGGGTCTCGAATTGAAACTGGGAGAAACGGCGAGCCCGAGGGCGGGCAGCTCTGCAGCCGCAACTTGTCGGCGGAGGAAATTGAAACTGGTAGTAATAACGCGAAAGAAGTCACGAAATGCACGCCGGACGCGAGGGTTTCCCATTAGGGCCCCCCGGAACAATGGGCCGTGCGTGATTTATTTGGCGGGCGGATTTCGGGAACACGGGCGGCGATTATGGTGAAGCATCGCGCGTCCCTGCGCAGGCTTTCGTGCTGTTTACCCTGGCGTTGGCTGCCGTCAGGTAATATCCCAGCTCTGAAAGGTAGCTGGCTCGGTTTGTCTGTTACTAGCAAACCGAAAGAGCCTGTGGAGCTGCTTCCTGGACATGCTTAACAGTGCAATTTTGAAAAAAAAAAAAACACTCGCGTCTTTCTCAATCCTAATTCTATCAAAACTAAGAACGCATAGCGGTGGACAGACTGTGCAATACAAATGTACGCTAGACAGATTTCATTACGTTATACTGTTGCCAATTACTATTTATTTTATTCCGTGATACCACTAGATCATTCCTTTACGCTCATGACACATGATCAAAGAATGGCAGAAAGGTGCTAACGTGTTCGGACGTTCCCATGATCACACCGTCAATGAAGCTCTCTGATCTGTTGGTTTGTTAATACAGGAAAACCACGCAACAAGGCGTCAGAACAGTGACCGTAAAAAGATCCTAACCACGAAGGACCGAGGTCGAGAGTGACGTTTCCTCAGTGAAAATCGGTTTCAAATCCCATGCGTCTTTACACATACTTCAATTCGCACTTCGAATTCCCTCCCTCTAATGATTTCGCCGTGGACGCCCGTTAATCTCATGTTTAATAACACATTTTATCAAGGTGTTGGTACGGTGCAATGCCATTCTAAATAATAATATTGTACGTCCGGCTGGTGGAAAGCCACTCGCTTTAAGAAGAAAGTGTCATTACTGCTTGAATTGTTTCAAAATATTATTTCACTTGGCTTGAAAGAAAGGAAAAAGGCAACGTAAACCAGATTAATAAACTCTTCTCGGACTCTCAGTTGCTTTGCGTGATTTAAACTGTGCGCCATCCTGAGTCACTGTCAACTGCTAACTCCTGATTCCCGGCATCGTCAGCTTTCTGTCACTCCATAATGACCGGGGAATGCTACGTCGAAAACTCGTTCAGTTTGAACCATTTAAGTGGCTGGAGGATCAAGAAAGTGTAATTAAATCGTATCGCAGCAAGACTCTGATTCATTCGTAAAGCGACTGACGGAAAATGTTTTGATAATGACAGTAACCAGATCCAACTTCCGAAATAACCCGTTCTAAAACCTGACTTTCAACGTTGGATCTCCTATGGGTTACACACCGGTGGAAGCTGATTCCATACGAACATATGGAAAGAATGGAAGTTTACAAACACAAGGAGTAATCATCATACGTGAACAACTTATGATCTACCTAAGACAAAGACCCACACAAAGAAACGTGTAAATTTTTACAGAAGATAAAATTTACATACAAATCACTGATTTGTCAAGTCACTACACGCTATGTTTAGAGCCCTTACACATCATGGCATTTAATCAGCACTGCTTTCAATGCGTCCTCAAGTCACTCTATTTAACCGTGTACACAGATCGCATTCTGGATCTGTGACACTGGTGAGTCGCTAATCGAAAAAATCCAAGTCACGAGTTCAAATGGTTCACATGGCTCTGAGCACTATGGGACTTAACTGCTGTGGTCATCAGTCCCCTAGAACTTAGAACTACTTAAACCTGACTAACCTAAGGACATCACACACATCCATGCCCGAGGCAGGATTCGAACCTGCGACCGTAGCGGTCACGCGGTTCCAGACTGAAGCGCCTTTAACCGCACGGCCACACCGGCCGGCGAGTCAAGAGTTCCGCACGTCAGCTTCCTCAATTATTTCCACAGGACTCCATAGGATACGTAAGATGTAATGAGGTATCTCGAACAGAATAACCTCTTCCAGGGAAACCAGCATGGATTCCGGAAGCATTGGTCGCGTCAAACACATCTCGCATTTTTCTCACATGCCATCCCAAAACCAATGGATCAAAGTAACTAGGTAACTAAACCATTTCTTGACTTCTAAAAAGCATATAACTCGGTGCAACAGCAATCCTTATTAACAGAAGTACGGTCATGTCTGGTGTGAAACAAAATTTTTGAATAGACAAGATGGCAGGTAGGATGCAGGAAGTTATCTTGGATGGAGAGTCCAAGTTAACTTCTGAAGTTACTTCTGTATCCTCAGGTGCGCCCCAGGGAAGTGCATTGAGAGCACTGCTGTTCGTGTTGTATATTAATGATCTTAAAGACAATGTTAATAGTAACTTCAAACTTTCCACAAACGATGCATTACCTATAATGAAGTACTGTCAGGAAAAAGCTGCACAAATCTTCACTCACATGTCGATAAGATTTTGAAGCCACGCAAAGATTGAAAAATTGCTTTAAATATTCAGAAATGAAAACTGTGCACGAAAAAACAAAGAAAGGAGTAAACGTTGTATCCATTGACTACAGCATCAACAATACACAGCTGAAATCACTTATACAAATACCTGGGAGTAATAATACAGGAAAATAAAGTTAAGTCAACAAAGAAGATTGCTTGCGAAACTCTCGTAAGAGGCAAGCTAGAGTATTGCATAAGTCGTGGCGGGATCAACAGTAAATAGAACAAGGGGTATTGAATTTATACAAAGAAGGGCAGCATCAATGGTCACAGCTTTGCTTGCTTCACGGCAGAGTGTCAAGCAAAAGCTGAACAGACCTGAACTGTCGAACGCTTGAGGACAATTTGCGTCCATCCCAAGAAAGCGTACTTGCAAAGTTTCAAACTGTCAGCTTTAAGTGAGAAATCTAGGAATATAATACAGCCCTCCATGTATCGTCTGTCGAGAGGCGAAAGTGATGTGGCGCTTATATCGAGGTGTAGATCGTAGGGCTGCGAATGAGGTTCGCCACGAACGTTTCGGAACAGCTGAATAACGTGGAGCAGTTTAGTGATGCTGCATTGCAATCCCATTCATGAGAATGAATATGGGATTTCCGAGCTTTCCTTAAATCGAAACGACTGACTGCCTCCTTTCGTATGACCCGTCCCATCTTTCTCCAACTAATTCTTTGTCTTTAGTAACACCACAGCCCTTACAACCACAAACTACAGCTGTATGTCAGAAATGAATGTACTGTTGACCCTTGAGCCGCAACTCCTGCAAGATTGACTTCCCTCAAACAACAAAAGCTACGCATGACGGCCGACTCGCCAGACAAAGCAAGTCCACAGCCTATCTCTAACGGTACGCTGCAAGTCACTCACGACTTGAAACAAGTTGTGAGGAGTTTAGCATTCCCACGCAACCAAGCAACAGGGTTAAGAGTCAGGCTCGGCAGCTTAACCTGCAGGGTGTGTCCGTGTATGTGTTGCTGCGAGAGTTCTAGTTGCAATGGCATTTGTCGTTACCGCTCCAGTTCATCAACAGTTTACCTGCCTCACGAAAAATCCGCGGCTCTTCGACAAAGTACGACCCCGTTATGTCAATGCTTACGCCGGATCCAACATTGCACAGTGTACTAACTGGATTTAATCTCAGAGCAGGACTGACACAGACTATGAATATCGTACAAAGATCTGCTGCAGTTGAGTGTTCTTATGACACTGAATAAATATGTGTTTTGGAAACAAAACTATAGTCATTTCAGCAACTGTACTTATAAGTGCCAACTATCTGGCTGGGAGTAGTGTCGCCGTTTACGCTGACATCAGCAGCACTACCGTGTTTGTTGTCAACTTGCACGTCGGCGACGTAGTGTATCTGTAATAGAATGCGTTCCGAAGCTGACAACAGCCTGTCTTGTCCGCCGATTAATGTGAAAGTGGTTTTTAGACGGATTACTACATATGCATAGGCAAATGCCTGGTTCGTTCCCCGTCTCTGCATTAAAATCAGACAGAACAAATTTTCATAATTCCCAGTCAGGTACTGTGCATGATTCTTCCATCTTGGATTAGATGACTACATGATGAAAGGAAGTCCATCTAGTCACAAAAATAACAGAATACTCACAGATAAAGAACCAATGAAAAGAATCGAATATCACCGTGGGAGAAATATTATGAAAGAATAACGAGGAGGAGGAGGAGGAGGAGGAGGAGGAGGAGAGAGAGAGGTCGTAAGTGTTAAATATCTCGGGAATGTGTAGACAATTTTATTTCGTCTCTGTCATGGAAATGGACTGGAAAGGGGTGAAACTACGCATGGACCATGTCTAATTCGGTGTTAATAGAGCAATGCAGTACAGGTGATATAGAAAATTGACAAAACGCAGAAACGCACACGCAGCTCACGTGCATTTAACGAATGTCCCCTAATGCGAGGAACTGGGCAGAAATTATAGTTCTCCAAAGCGACTGCTTTCGAAACTGCTCTGAAAAAAAAAACGAGTCCCTAAACGCTTTTAAAATAGTTCGGCTCAGGTTTGCAGTTTTATCTCATGAATTTTATGACAGGATAAACTAAACTACCTGGTGCACATCTAGAAAGTTAGGTTCGTAAACAGGGGAACGCGAAATCGATCCTACACGTGCCGTCCCAAGTTACGTTGTTTTCAGCGAACTAAAAAGACGTCGATGGAATTGATATCGACAACCATGCGGCATCAGAAATCTTAATGGAGTCTTTACTTACACAGCGGTAACAACTTTTGTATCGGACCCAACAACATTTTTTGTCAGCAGCATTCAGTTTGCTCAACTGTGTGTCGTGTTTCTGTACAACTGCGTCAGATTTTTCTCTGTCAGTTCGATACTACAATGTGCAGCACGTATCATCTTTTCAATTAGTAACAACTCTCTCTCTCTCTCTCTCTACTCTCTAACACACACAGACACTCAGAGGGGAGAGAGAGAGAGAGAGAGAGAGAGAGAGAGAGAGAGAGAGAGACTCTTCTGGGAAGGACAAAATAAGATTTGTCTTTGTCTGCACTTCAGCATCAGTGTGCAGTGACGTTCCACGCAATAAAAACGTATTTCTTTCGAAATATTTGATATTCCAGACAAAAGAGGCGAAGCGTAGAAGCACTAGGACAATACAGGGCCATCGTTAATAAAGAATTCGACTACAGCGATGGAGGAATAACAGCGCGACACTGCAATAGCTCCGCGAATGAACAGCACAGTTGCTTGATGAATACTTAACATTTATGAAAGCAGATTCCGTCGGTGACGTAGTAATTTCTCAAGGAAATGAGTCTTTTTCTCTTCCCACATGAAATGGCAATATTTTCGCATTATATAATTAAAAAAAACAGGCGACCGAAAAACATCCAATTTGAGATAAAATAGTATTTATTAAACGGCGGCAAAGCTCCCCACTCTCTCTGCAACTATAATAATGTTTTGACTGTTCTGTGGTTTTGGATGGCTGTAGTTCCGGTTCAGAGTAGCTGCCGGACTACTGTATAACTCTTCTCGCGGCTTGCTAAAGTAACTAGAGACACTTGACTGTGTTAAACATGGTTATGTTAAACCAAAGAGCCTGTGACACAACTACTGGATGGTTGGTTGGTTTGTTTAGAACGAAAGGAACTCAACTGCAGGGTCTTCATCTGTTTAAGTGGCAAACCAGGAGTAGTCATCAAAGGAAGGAAGCGAATGGCAAATCCTGGAAAGCTTAAATGTAATTAACACAATTAAAAACAGAGATAAAGCCCAGAAAAAAGAGGGCATAGACAAGTCGTTAAAAGATCAGTCAAGACAACACAAAAGGAAAAAGAATGTTATTGCTGTTGTGGCCCTCAGTCCTGAGACTGGTTTGATGCACCTCTCCATGCTACTCTATCCTGTGCAAGCTGCTTCATCTCCCAGTACTTACTGCATCCTACATCCTTCTAAATCTGCTTACTGTATTCATCTCTTGGTCTCCCTCTACGATTTTTACCCTCCACGCTGGCCTCCAATGCTAAATCTGTGATCCCTTGATGGCTCAGAACATGTCCTATCAACCGGTTCCTTCTTCTTATCAAGTTTTGCCACAAACTCCTCTTCTCCCCATTTCTATTCAATACCTCCTCATTAGTTATGTGATCTACCCATCTAATCTTCAGCATTCTTCTGTAGCACCACATTTCGAAAGCTTCTATTCTCTTCTTGTCCAAACTATTTATCGTCCATGTTTCACTTCCATACATGGCTACACTCCATACAAATACTCTCAGAAACGACTTCCTGACACTTAAATCTATACTCGATGTTAGCAAATTTCTCTTCTTCAGAAACGCTTTCCTTGCCATGCCATGAAAAAGAATAAGGAGAATAAAAAGGCAGAGGCCACGGAGGGCCACCCAGTGCCCCTTGGGGAGATGGGGGCGGGCGAAGAGGGGTGCCCCCACCAACTTCATATGCAGTCATTGACGCAAGAAAACCCTCCCTTACAGGGATGACTAGAAACCACATTCACGGGCAAAATGTAACTCCAGGTTAGCCGAGTTGGCTTCGTCTGCCAGCACCAGAGGGAGCGTGTTAAAGCGTGCTGGAGGAGGGTACAGTAGAACGCACATACTTTGCTGATTGAACAAGATCGAATAAACGCAATGTTTCTGTGGAAATCAGTGGGTTTAATTTGTTGTTAGTGACTCTCGTAGCTTTTACTTGTTATCCAGGCGTTCGGGAAGTTTGCCATTACTTAGCTGCTCGTGTTGCTAGAAACGAAGTACTCGGTATGCAAACTGTTATCTCGAGGGTGTTGGCCAAGACTGGTTGACCGGTGTGCGAGGGTGAATCGATAAAGAAAACGGTGACAGGAGAAGTATTGCGGGATCAGAATTAAAGAAGTTTAAATTGTGACCACTGACAAGAGAAATTATGATTAACAACCATTTAAGTGTGGCTGAACTGAATAAATTTGTACACCATTTGAAGTGATATGGATATGTTATCACGTGCGGAACCTTTTTATCAATTAAGAATCTGAAGAAAATAAGCCTCCCAAACCACAAGATACGAAAATTTGTTGTCATCTTATAGTCTTTGTGGTCGAAACAGACCAGGAACCGAGTAGAAAGCTTGCAAATCATAGGTACCGACAGCGAAAAAACTAACAGTAATCCTACAATGCGAAAGACACGCTCCCTCAGAGCATACGTTCAGTCAAATCATCCAGGCAAAACCCCTTGGCAGTCCATCTGCAATTCCATGCATACCCTGTGATTTCGATGGGCAACAGTTCGTATGAGTGTCTGGATTAGTATAAAAACATTGTCGTCAGAGTGGAAGGCAGTGGTTAGTCTCTAAGTGTTGTTGGCGGGACTGTTGTGTAAAAACACTCATTTACAGAACACACAAATTACCTAATTTACTAAAGTGATTCACAGCGGAAACACCGAGAGCGTGCGTTCCGAAAATAATCGGGGAAAACATTACTTCCTCCCACATACATCTCGCGAATGACCAGGACGATAATCTTAAGTCCATTACGCTAAAAGTATCGTTACGCTATTCATTTGATAAGGTAATAAGCTGTGCTGCAGAAACAGCACAGCAGCAAGGTAGTCAACATGTGGGACTAAAAGGTGCAATGTTTTAATAATGAAATTAAGGATCACTAGTTTTACTTTTTGTTGATGTACAAAGAGAACGTATACTCTAAGAGGATCAAGAAGTGTGAATTACGACAATGGCTAAGAAAAAAGTTGAATTTAAAGCAATTTATTTTTTCTGAAATCACGGCAACAGGTGCAGTGGAGTGTGACACAGTTCTAGTGAAAAATTTTTGGAACACTGTTACAGGACAAACAGTGATCCTTATAATATTATAACTTATTTCCCTACATACAGTTGTGATCGCATTAAGTTGTTTATTCTCATGTTTAGATTTATGTTCTCCACGGCTGCACAGATGGACCTGCTCCACGCCAACGGTTCCTACGGTCGTCAAGGAGAGTAAAATCTGACGATCATCTCAAAGAGGATCGAAACCGGTCACCCGAAAATAAAAATGAATAACGACAATGCGATCACGATTGTGTGTACTGAAGTGAGTAATAATTCTATTGAATTCTCTGTGTTTTTCGTAGCTCAAAGACCGACTGCGAGCATTCGATTGGTTTATCATAAAGTAAATTTTAGTGTAACAAAAGTTGATTCTGATGTAATGTAACAACGCGCTTTCAGTTGCTACATGAATTGCTTCTAATTGAACATCCGCCTACTTCCATGTCAATCTTAATACTTGTATTTACTTCACTTGCTTGTTTCATGCAACTCAAGTTTTCGTATTTGGTTTTTCTGTTCGAAATTATCCGCAACATTACCAACACTTTAAAGAAAGTTTCTGATATGCGCATGTAGCCGGCAGCCAAGCCAGACACATGCTGCACTTCATGATGCGCCGCACTCGTATGACCCTGTCTTGTCATGAAGACCCTGCTACATATTTTAATGCTCTACTCTCTTTTTATTATAAGTTCGTTTCGATGGTACAGAAACAAAAGTGCAGTTTATTGTACAGTATGATTTCATAACCTGCACTCTGTGCATCTGAAGATGGAGCTTAGTCCTGTCGAAATTAGTAATCCAGTGTACATAAACGCGATCGAGGCAATAAAAAAGTTCATATCAGAAGTTTTCTTACACTGAATTAACTGATCGCTTTCCAGCCGACAACGTCAAGTATTTATATTACTAAAATTTACTGGAAATCAGAACCACGTCTTACTGTCAATGAAATAAGAGGTAATGGAAGACAGCACCCATGGACTTAACCCGCAGAGTACTGCTCAACCTACTTTTCGACACTTTCTTGGACAAGCATTCTGAAGTAAATGAAGTATTGTAGTCGTTGTACACGGTCGAAATACCTTAATATAGGCGATTTGTTTCATCAAACAAGATGGTGTCTTAATTAATGTTAATTAAAATGAATTAAATAAAACATTTATCCAAGTGGATCAATAATGTAGGTAATATATTTCCGCTGGAAAAATTCAAATCCAAAATTATAATCTATGAAATATAATCTTTTGATATGCATATATGAACCACAGTGTGTCTGATGTTGCTGTTACTGTCGTGGTTATCAAAAAATGGTTCAAATGGCTCTGAGCACTATGGGACTGAACATCTGTGGTCATCAGTCCCCTAGAACTTGGAACTATTTAAACCTAACTAACCTAAAGACATCACACACACCCACGCCCGAAGCAAGATTCGAACCTGCGACCGTAGCGGTCGCGCGGATCCAGACTGTAGCGCCTAGAACCGATCGGCCACTCCGGCCGGCCGTGGTTATCATTTTCATAAGTTCTTAGTCTTTCTATCCCCATGCCAATATGGTTGAATTGAGATACTGTAAACAACCTTTTCACGCACACCGAACCTGTAATCTGTAGAGGTCTTAGAACTCCACTGAATCATACTGAAAATGAAGTTTTGGTGCCACTGCCAGTTATACAAGTGATCATTTCACTCTGCCAGTTATACAAGTGATCATTTCACTCCTAAAACACTTCGTAGTTCTGACCTAGAGATGGGTTGGCGCCATGAGACTAACTTCTCAAGGTGCCATATCATCTGAAGGTGCCAGCTCTGGTGAGTTTTCAGAGAGTTTGGTCAGTACTATCAAAAAAATGCGGCAGTTTCAGGTAATTCCATTTTTAAAAAAATAACGTCCTGGCAACACCGACTACACCATTTTGAAGTAATGCAATATGGTGTATTCGCCTGGTAGTCGATTCCTCCGCCTAAATAGAACGTTGGAAAGCGTCCCAGATATGCTCAATAACGTTCATGTCGGGGGAGTCTGGTGGCCAGCGGGAGTGTTTGAACTCAGAAGAGTGTTCCTGGAGCCACTCTGTAGCAATTCTGGACGTGTGGGGTATCGCATTGTCCTGATGGAATTGCTCAAGTCCATCGGAATGCACAATGGACATGGGTGGATGTAGGTGATCAGACAAGACGCTTACGTACGTGTCACCTGTCAGACTCGTATACAGACGTGTCAGAGGACCATATCACTCCACAATCTTGAACAGACCCCTACTGACATGTCGCGTCCATGGATTCATGAGGTTGTCTCCGTACCCGTAAACGTTCATCCGCTCCATACAATTGGAAACGAGACTCGTCCGATCAGGCAACATGTTTCCACTCATCACATGTCGGTGTTGACGGGTACAGGCGAGGCGTAAAGCTTTGTGTCTTGCAGTCATGAAGGGTACACGAGTGGGCCTTCGGCTCCAAATGCCCATATCGATAATATTTCGTTGAATGGTTCGCACGTTTACACTTGTTGATGACGCAGCATTGAAATCTGCAGCAATTTGCGGAAAGACTGCACTTCTGTCACGTTGAACGATTCTCTTCAGTCGTCGTGGATCCCGGTCTGTGCAAGATCTTTTTCCAGCCACAGTGATGTTGGAGATTTGATGTTTTACCGGATTCCTGATATTCATGGTACACTCGTGAAACGGTTGTACGGGAAAATTCCTACTTCATCCCTGCCTTGGAGATGCTGTGTTCCATCGCTCGTGCGCCGACTATAACACCACAGTCAAACTCACTTACATGTTGATAAGCTGCCATTGTAGCAGCAGTAACCGATGTAACAACTGCGCCAGACACTTCTTGTTGCCGACCGCAGCACCGTATTCTGCCAGTTTACACATATCTGTATTTGAATACGCACGCCTATACCAGTTTCTTTGGCGCTGTAGCATATGTTGTTCATATGGCGTGGGGTCTATAGCACGGAGTTACACGTCGCCTCCACAGCGTCTAGGGACCCCGACGTCACCGACAGACAGCGTGTCTGTCGCGCCAGAGAGTGCTGTCGCCAGGGTACTATTTTGGCTGTGCCAAGTGACATGCCCTGGCAGCGTCACGCGGATTTCCATCTGCTCCTGACACTCAGGCCACTGCCAGTCCGTGCGAAGTCAGTTACGCCCTACGCCTCATGGCGGCAGCACCAGCAGTTCCGTCCGGCAGCATCAGCAGTTCAGTCCCAGCGCTACATGCTGGCAGTACCAACAGATTCGTCTCAGTGCTCCACGCGGGCAAACCTGGCCCAGTTCGTCGCTGTCTTCACCGGCAGTAAGTCAGCCGGCATACACCAGCAATGTCAGCCTCGTAACGTCCTAGGTTTTCACGCCGCCGCCTACCACGACTCTGGGTTTCGTCGTGTACGCACATCACAGGCAACGTCACAGGAGAGATACTTCTGTTGTATGTAGCTGAAAGAATATTCATACAAGGACATTATAATTGAGTTTCGTTTTAATAATAAAGTTTTTCTTTTGAAAGTGTCTGATCACTCCCGAGTACGAAGTTACTACACAATACGCCTTTGTTTTGTACTGAGTGAGAATGAACATATTTTATGGAGAGTTTTTTTTTTTTGTGCTCCAAAGATTTAAAATCGCCTCCAACGTTATAAGAAGCCACGAAAATGCTGCCATGAACAAACTGACGACCTCAAGATTTGGGAATCTACTGAGAGCTAGGCCTTTGTAATAAAACAACGAAGAACAAGTAGATCTCAACAGCACAACAGCCACAGCATATCACAGGAGCAGCTTGCCGGACGAAACCGCATGCGGACGTTAGCCTACGGGGCAAACCACGGCGCGCTTTTCGTCGATTGGCTGTCGTAGTAAGGGTGTAGCTGCGCAACTCTGCAATTCCGACGCAATAAATTGCTCGATTCGACGTCCCGTAGCAAGTCTGACCTTACTATCAGGTCACCGTTCTCCACGTTGTACACAGGTATTTTCCTGGAAACGAAACAAGGAAGACAAATAGGAGCACATTTTGGGAAATAAATAAAGGCTGTCGGTAACGCCGGCCGTGAGCAGACCGGCGGCGGCGGTCAAGAAATACGAGGTAAGTAGCGGCGGCCAGCTGAGCCGGTTTTCGGCGGTGGCCGGTCTGGGCTAGGCAGTCGGCACGTGATGTACGGCTCGGCGCGAGCCCAGTGCTCTGATATACGGCCCGGCTGGCGCGGGTTGCGGCTGCGGGCTCCTGCGGCGCGCCCTGACGCGCTGATCCCGGCTGGCGTCACGCACGCCCTATTTTTGGATATTTATTTCCCACAGTTCCGTGACACTGTCGCCCTGGTCCTGGTTCCACTACCTGACCACAATGGTGCACGGCAATCAGTAAACAGTTGGTACACCACTTTTCTGAAACTGTCCACACAGATCACCAGAATAACTGAATTGGGAAGGCTTTATAACTTTATTAAAATGCTACCTCGCGAGCTCGGAATGGAGCAGGTCGGAGCAGAATTGATGTGCCACATTGTGTCAACATGTCGAGGGCCAATGCAACAGACATCAAGAACAGGACAAGCAGAAATTCGAACACCTCTGGACTACATAGCAAGGCATTGTGAGGTAACACTACGTAACTGTACATCCGAGCACCGCTACAAAGTCAAACACTGACAGAAGACCGAGCTCGACGACCTAGAATCAGTACTGAAATTATCACAGAGAGACAAGGAGCGCTGACGCATCGGATAAATGGGGAAAAACACGTTTATACTCAGAGTCATCACATCACACATAGCTTTAGGAGCACAAGAAACACTCTGTCACGCTCCCATTCTGTCTGTGTTCAAGAACCAGAGACAGAATGACAGTCTAATGCATTTCACTGAGGAACTGTTCGATGACATCACGTGCCGACTGACACTGAGGTAGCCAAACATGATGCATACCATAGCCATGGTCTGCTTTTGCTGTCTGGGTCATAATGAGTGAAAAGACCGGTGAATGGCCAGCCCTCTTCCTCCACTGGATTATCACGGACGACCTACAAGATCGCATCTCGGCACCGACCAGTCGAAGCATGTTCGTGCAGCCTCCTGATCGACTTGCGAGCGTCTGCTGCAGTCTTGGTTGATTCTTGGTGGGTGACCACGACCTGATCTTCACGATAGCCAGCGTTCTGGACCACAGACAGCAGACTCCACCTATGAACATAATAGGGTGCTCATCGAGAGCGCTGAGGTGCTAGCCGATCTGGGTAACCAAAGTATGGCCAATGGGCCATATCTGCGTCGCCCGTCACCGTCTCCAGCACCATACACCGCCGAGGCACTGACCTGCAGCAGCGACGTCACGATGCGCTGATGAAGCATTCCTTCACGGTATGTGTGCCATGCACGCGGCCACCACCGGCAGTTCTGAAGAAACTAAACCTTCGTAAACTTTGTTCGACCAAAAATCGTATTTACAGATAATGCTGCATCACTGACGCCTCCAGGTGTGCATTGTATCATTCAACCTCACATACTGCTCGACTTCCCGATTACAACGCGACACCAGGCCTGGATCGTAATCTTGGCATCAGGAAGTGGTGCCGGCACGCAACAGTATAAAGAACTGTAGAGGCTGGGCATATAAACTCTACTATGCTGGAGGAAACGCCTATGCTAAGGTCAGGAAGTAACGGCACCTACTTCGCTGGGACGTGGATTTAGAATGGTGGAGGTGACTGGAAGTGAGACGCAGACCACCAATATGACATATCTGATCGAATTCAACAACGCCATCGACCCCAGGATGACACAGTGGACCACAGAGCTCAGTGAAATGTCATCAGCAGGTATGTCTGGGCAGCAGCAGGCTTAAGCATCATCAACCACTGGAGTCAGCAGGGCAGCCACAACTGATGGAGTCTGTGCACCGCGGCCGACGTGTGACAGCCCCATCCAGGCTGCTGGCTGTCTCGCGCTGCAGAGTACAGCACATGGAAGGACGGTACTCAGACCACAGTCCCTAGCATAATCGACATTGAAGGCAGGTGCCCGCCATGAGCAATGATTAGCTTCGATGGAAACCTTCAGGAACTGGTGCCCCCACTCCAGGCTCGAACAGGCATCCCACTACAGAGGTGCTCATCAGCAGGAGGTAGTGACCCAGAGGGGGAGTCAGCAGTGCAAAGGCGGTGAGTCACCTGCGTACAGCCCCACTATTGGAGGTGAAGCCCTTGGCAGATAACTGGATACTTCATCTGCCATGACAGCAGTTCACCTTGAAGTCAGCAGCCGATCGAGACAGCAGTACTTGGCATCTCACATACACACCTCAATAAGGTCGTGCACACAGAATGTCACCGATCCTCTGAGAGTAAGAGTTTGATTTTGAGAGATGGCATATTTATGAGTGACTTCTGGCCAGTACTTTTCTAACAGTAGCACCCCCACCCCAGAAGAGACAACAGCCTGTAGCAGCAGAGTGTCGCCGCCGGGTGGCGAGGACTTCATTTTGTCTGCTTTTCTTGATTATTCCGTTCTTGAAGGAGCGTTAGCCGCAGCTGTAGCACTGCATAGCCCAGCTTCAGAGGCGCTGTCTAGATTGTGCCGCTTCGTCGGCTTCCTATAAGCGCTCCTGCAATCTGAGTACGTCTTCTTACTACACTGTCTGTGATGACCACGACGACGGCATCTCTCTCCCTACGACGTCGTCTTGCTGCATTGACGCTAGGCACTTCAATGCTCCAGGCTAGGGATGGCACAATCGAAGATTTATACACGTTCATTTACATCAATGGTATTCAGGAGGCA
The DNA here is from genome assembly GCF_021461385.2 of Schistocerca piceifrons. Lineage (NCBI taxonomy): Eukaryota > Metazoa > Arthropoda > Insecta > Orthoptera > Acrididae > Schistocerca > Schistocerca piceifrons. Next base: position 752,006,165 of record NC_060139.1, read on the forward strand.
GCTTGACGTTAAGAGTGTTCGTGTTCACTCCACGCTCTGAAATTCGCCATTCGCGACGGAACGAGGACATCAGATGACGGGTATGCAGTACAGGACTATCGAAAGAAGATACGATGTCAATGCAGAAATAGTGATTAGTTTTGTACTTTCTGGTACTAAACATCTGTGGGTCTCCACGTAAGGGAAATTAGTTATTTCTGATACCGGCTGTGCCTCTATGGCTTGTTGAATTAATTGTGTACAATTCATGTTAGACAAGAATTCCTCTAAAAATTAACAGCTCACATTAATAGAAACAGTCCTCCACACGAATTTGCCTTCTCGGCATCTTATGGAAAGTTCTGCAGAAGCTTCTATGTGACAGACTTCAGAAGGAAAGAAATCTTCATGGAATGAATTGCCAACAGTATGGGTGCAGAAGCGGGAAGTCAGCAGAAGACGTTGTAAATTGGGCGATAAGTCTTGCAAAAGACGCTCCGCCACAATGGTGGACATCGCCAGCGTTATCGATTACTTTTGGCGACCAGCACTTCTTGACTGCCTGAGGGGTGGACAACCAATGAGCGTTGTACAACAGTTTTGAGAACTATTTTTAAAACACAGAAGCTACTCTGTCGTGCCCAGGAGAGACATTACAAAAGAAATTTAGAATGATTTTCCACACGGATCCAAAAGTGTTCCTCTCTTCTGGCATCCGGAACTCGACCAGGTACTGGAAAAGCTGGAGGATAACGAAGCAAGCGTAGTAGTAGTGGCGTACGCCGACGGCCTAACGATCCTTGCGAAGGAAGGCTGCAACATAGTCCTTCAACAATTAGGGTCTACGTTAAGAGTGTCACGGAGTTAAATTTTCTGTTGCGCCTGAGAAGACCACATACATGCGAAGCAGTACTAGTTAAGAATTTAAATGTTCGATATTCTTCTAAAACAAATTTTAAGGTATAAAATTGTATATAATGAAGTACAGAATGCGTTTACACGCTTCGGCTCATTTTTCGTAATTTTTTAACATGGTGTTCCAGTTTCATTATTTTCGTGCCCTTGACAGTACTGTACAGTTATTTACACATCCACAATGCATCTACAACATGTTTGCACGATATACCGAAGAATTCTGTATGTCATACGGATTTTCAGGCTCAGAGCTCGACAATCTTGATTCCTCGGATATTTACTAAAATTGCAAAGGTCACCTGGCGTGCACTGGTTGTTTCTGATAGGCCAGAGGTGCTATATATTATAAAGTGCTCAACATTCAGAGGTTGCTTCTTCAGTAACACAATCGCACTGCTTCAAGTTTTGCTTGAAGGTCGTCACTACAGTCGCAGCCTACTCAAGGTCTTTATATCTCGTAAGGTACGTGGAAACCAGCATCAGGCTCTTTCCCTATAGGTCCCGTATAGGCCAACCGGGTGTCTTATTTCGCCACAGTTCTATTCGGCGGGTGGCAGGTCATGATACAAGAAATCTGTTTCCTGATTTCTGTTTATAAAGTTGTCTTTCACTTTCAGACAAGGAATTTCTGAGGTGATTTTTCTGTTTTTTCTTCTTCTTACTCTCTGCCGCTCGTCTTCGTCCAACATTCTAGGGTGCTAAGATGGTAGATCTTGTGAACTGGAGTAGGTTGTCGAAAACCTATTATCATGTGACTTGTCTCACTGATCCCAACTTATCTCCCAAGGAGAATCATACGTCAGGAGCATTGCATTTGGCAATGTCCCACATTTGCTGTTGGTAAGCTCCCATATAATATTTTTGCAATCGTAGACTTTCAGCTTTGTGTTTCTCGGTGATTTTTGAAAGCTAGTGTGTCGCCTAGCTTTAATCCAAGGTAGTTATACAAGAATGAAAGGACAAAACTTGTGGATGGCGAAATACGTGATGGCTCTTGACGATTCTAGTGCTGAGCTTCAAAAGTGTTACAGCGATATTCTCTGTTAAGTTGGGAAACTGTGTAACATGATACATTTGGAGACACAAAACATTTTGTGCATGTCACCAACAGTCTAGGTGGAAAAGGGACTATTTTACTGGTAGTTCACACATTTTTCTTCCAATTTAATTCACAGCCAGTACTTCGTTACTAGCACTGGCGACCTAAGAGGAGGATGTAACTTCAGCATAGGAGATTAGTTAAGGATGTGACAGACAAAGCTCTCCCGTGCGGCGTTTCGGCAGTCAATGAGATGAGTGGGGGCGGAACCACGTGTTGGCAGCAGGGACACGCCAGAGCGTCGATCGGAAGGCGTCCGCCCTGTCTGGTCTCAGCTCTCGGCATAGCGTGACATATGATACGCTCCGCCAACCGCCAGCCTCTCCACTTCTCATTCTACTGGTTTTCGGACTCTGTTACGCCACTAATCGGCTACCATAACCATTCCGATTGGCTAGGGGTTTGCTCACCCACTCCACAACGCGCCCGAATTGAAGAATATAGGTCACTATTACGTCTTAAACCCCCTGTTTCACTTCTATACATTTGGATGCCCACATCCTCGTTCATCCGGAGTAAGACAACACTGACTTCTGTACAATTTTATTTCATCAAGACGATATATGTACTCTGGAAAAACGGGAAGAACCTCGATTTATTTTCTTGTGATGTGCAGAAAGCAATTCCTGGCATGCTTAGTGGTCGTCGGAAACCTGTCCCTCCAGCTCAGCAGCTGCTTTGGAAGCGACCCTAACCACGTGCCCGCAGCCGGGATGGAACTAGCACTGGGAAAGTCCAACCAGTCTGCAGCCAACAAGGGAGACAGTAGGAAAATAATAGCTGTGAATGGAGAGCCTGAATTTCACGCCCTTCCCCCTCCGGAGCCCTGAAATGGTAGAAGTGTCAACGCTTACGTCCGGCGTTAAGTCTCCACAAAAGTGCCAGACGTCACATACCGAAAGTAACTAACGGTGCACCAAAGGTGCTCACCGAATATCTATTCTCCACTGTAATTTTAAGATAATCTCACTTCGATAACAGGCGACAGTAAGCAAGCCGCAGTTCGGCACGATCAGTCTGTATATACCACGCGTGTGTTGTTTTTCTTGATTTAATGCAGCTCTTTTAATATGATACATTGTAGCACATACACGACGTGACAAGGAACATATTCGTAAATCAATCAAATGTAACGATGAAAATATACTATTATTGTGCCTGGATATTGGGTTTGTCATCTAACGAAACATAAATAACTAAAAATTTCTTATGAATAACTCATATTTAGTAATCTTGCCACCCCAGGTGATAACATCCATGTTCTTTTACCGCCTGTAATGACCTTGTGTTCAACGGAACAGGGCGCTGATCTTCTTTGCTTCCTTCCATGTCTTTTATATTGATTAAATAAGGAGTAAGCCAGTAAGAATGCGGTTAGTTACACCATAATATCGCTATTCTTCTTCTTCACTGCTGATGGGATTTTCTTTGGAACAGGCAGGAAGGAGGTATCCGCCAATCGGCCCTGGAGTCGTAGAGAGACAGACAGAGAGAAAGAGAGAGAGAGAGAGAGAGAGAGAGAGAGAGAGAGAGAGAGAGAGGCAGAGGCGCAACGAGAAATTTTAATTGTAGATGCCCGCGGGCGCCGCGCCGCCCAGCAACAGGTAGCCGCGGACACAGCTGCCGCCTGCCGCCTCGTCATCCCACAGGTTCCGGCGCGGCCGCCGGTCTCGCACAAAGGGGGATTAATGTGGCGAGTGCACCCGCTACCTGCCCCGTAACGTCAAATGCTATCACAATCTCCTCGCTCGCGCACCTTGGGCCAGATGGCGTTTTCCCTGGTGTTCTTACCCTCGTGGACATGCTAGCAGATCTACATACCTCCACAAGTCACTGTACTGTGTATATGGCAGGGTACTTCGTACATTAATACTGGCCCTTTCCTATCCTAAACGAGCAGATGGTACGCTACAACTCGCAAGACTTTTAAGAAAAAACGATACTACAAAACCGTCAAAAGCTGGTGATAAAATAATTCTTCATCTACTAACGGCTTCGACCTTCTAATCATCTTCAATTATGCAATTACGACACTGCAGAATGTCTCCGCATCTAAAAGTGGAACCTTGTAATGGCAGTATTCGAAGACTGCCCACTTGTACATCTAACTACTGACGACAGCGACACGGATTACCTTTCATTTCATGTGACACCAAAGTAAGACGCTGCAATGTAGACTGTTCATAATACCTGAAGATGGTCGAAAGACAGGAACACGAAGAAAAATAAAGAATTATTTTATCAGCAGCTCTTGGCATATTTAAACATGATCTTTTTTTCTTTGAAAACTATCCAAGTCTCCGAGTACGTCGTAATCTCTATTCATTCTCATGGTCCTCCGAAGACATTGATGATGGAAGCAAGAAAACTGTTGAATAATCAACGCCCAATAACGGTTTCTTGAAACTAATCCACAAGTAGAAAAACGGTTTTCTCAATCCAACTAACAGCGTTCTTCGCGAACAAAATTGCTTTTCTTAACATTCTCGCTTAAATTCCGTGGCCATCATTGTTACACGGAACTACACCGGCCTGTTGCACTCCTGGCTTCCGTTTCATTTCTGTTGTGAAGTGGTGACACTACATCACAGAAACATTAATATGAATGCAAAAGCGATCGGATTCGTTTTATAACTGTCCGTACATCACTAAGAAGTTCGTTTTCAAGTCCGCTTTTGGTCAGTATGCTACAAGTACGGTACTCGTCTTACATAAAGCTGTTTGTAAATAATTCTTCTAGAAAAACGCACCGAAGGCATTCTTCTGATATACGTAACGTCGTCAGCCCTTTCACATAACTTTAATTACGGAACGTAGAATCTCATTTTAAGCGCACTTAGGCTATGTTTACATCTGTGGTTGCTGCTTTGAGACGTTCTTTCAAGTGATGTGTCGTCATATTTGAATGCATTTCTGAACTATCATACAAAAAGGAGCAAGCCCCTCACAGATATTCACTAACATTACACAGATTTACGCTGCTGATAAACTGTACAAAACAATAGTTTTATAATAGCATGGAATTTCATTTTATGAATTTGACCGAAACACACAAAACAAGACTACTTCAAAAGTCGACGAACAAATCAGTTCCGAAAATTAAGTTGAAGTCTGATAGACGCTAATGATTCAATGTACAGCATACAAAATTCTATCGATATCACATCCATCTCTGAGTGAAGCTAAGGACTTTTCCACTAACCTTGGGGACCGATGACCGTCGCAGTCTGGTCCCTTGAATCCCCAAACCAACCAACCAACCGACTAACCTTGTCCACAACGCACGCTTTTACTGCTATTCACAATAACATTTGGAGTTCCTTGGCGAGCAAAGAATTTTTCCAGTCGCACTTTTTCTCTATACGTCCGTTCCCCCTTCTTACCCGCTTTTATCGGTGGTTCCCAACTGTTACCTGACTCTTACAAAAGGCAATGTGAGTCTTGCGTGGCTTTCGTACCAGATATTTACAGTGGACGTTTGCCTGCTCTTTTATTCCCTTTACTTGCCATCTACCTAGCTTCTCGACGGTGGTGGCTGCTGGAAGAGAATTCTCTATTCTGTGTGTTGTTTTGCTATCTACATGTTCTCTTGCTACTGCAAATGTGACCAGCTTCATGGCTGCTGCACACTAAAATGCTCAGTACAAGGTTTACCTTCGGAAGCCAAGGACGGTGGAAAGAAAATCATTCACTCTAACGAAGGTAAGAGTCCGACATTTGTTGTAAAACATCTAGTTTATGTTCAAAAGATGCAGTTGCAGTATCAACGGTGACACAGAAACAGTTATACTACACATCGGATACGTAAGGAACTCCAACAATTGTGGAACATCTGTGCCATCTGGTAGTTCGGTTTTTGAATCTCTGTGCCTGTTAATGTAATTCATTACACACACTTCTTTCGTTTGCCGGCCGAGGTGGCCGAGCGGTTCTAGGTGTTACAGTCTGGAACCGCGCGACCACTACGGTCGCAGGTTCGAATCCTGCCTCGGGCATGGATGTGTGTGATGTCCTTAGGTTAGTTAGGTTTAATTAGTTCTAAGTTCTAGGGGAATGATGACCTCAGAAGTTTAGTCCCATAGTGCTCAGAGCCATTTGAACCATTTTGAACTTCTTTCGTTTTCGTCAGTGTCTACAGTAGCGTTCCGTAGCGCGTGCCGATACTCCTTTGTGTGTCTGTGTAGTGTACATTTCCACCTTATTTAGTATCGAAACGGGCTGCGATTGCTGCGTGCAGATACGAGCCGAGTTGGTGACACTGCGCTCCCAGCTTAGCTGTGACGGCTCTGGTTAAGCTGCCTGAGGCTGCAGTGGATAGACGTCACTGTTGTGGCCGGCCGTGCGGATCCAACGCACGTCCAGCACGACCCACGAGTCCGCCGATCAGTGCGCACCGGTGGCCAGCCCAGTTACTGCTCGCATTGACGTTGACCCCCGTCGCTGCTCGAGTAGGCGGTCGCCTAGGGGCGTGGCAGGTGCGAAAGACTTCTCGGGAGACCACACGAAGGCCATTCCCGGTTAGCCTGACAAACAGGTTCCATGTGCTCTCTGTCACTGATAGTGTTCCTCACTCCAGAAGCAGTTGCTTTTCCTGTTTCAGAAGAAACCTCTCAGTATGCAAGATCCGGACAGTTGCAGAGCGTGGAATTATTAGTAGTTGGGATCTCCAATGTACGAGTTGCATTCAACTTCTAAGGCCTCCGATTTTTTTTTCTAGTTAACTACTCACCTGAAATCAATGAAACTGGCGTTACTTCTCGACGTAATTGCCCTGCAGACGTACACATTTTTCACAACGCTGACGCCATGATTCCATGGCAGCGGCGAAGTCTGTTTTGACCACTGGAAAATCGCTGAGGCAATAGCAGCACGGCTGGTGAATGTGCGGCCTCGGAGAGTGTCTTTCATTGTTGGAAAAAGCCAAAAGTCACTAGGAGCCAGGTCAGGTGAGTAGGGAGCATGAGGAATCACTTCAAAGTTGTTATCACGAAGAAACTGTTGCGTAACGTTAGCTCGATGTGCGGGTGCGTTGTCTTGGTGAAACAGCACACGCGCAACCCTTCCCGGACGTTTTTGTTGCAGTGCAGGAAGGAATTTGTTCTTCAAAACATTTTCGTAGGATGCACCTGTTACCGTAGTGCCCTTTGGAACGCAATGGGTAAGTATCACGCCCTCGCTGTCCCAGAACATGGACACCATCATTTTTTCAGCACTGGCGGTTACCCGAAATTTTTTTGGTGGCGGTGAATCTGTGTGCTTCCATTGAGCTGACTGGCGCTTTGTTTCTGGATTGAAAAATGGCATCCACGTCTCATCCATTGCCACAACCGACGAAAAGAAAGTCCCATTCATGCTGTCGTTGCGCGTCAACATTGCTTGGCAACATGCCACACGGGCAGCCATGTGGTCGTCCGTCAGCATTCGTGGCACCCACCTGGATGACACTTTTCGCATTTTCAGGTTGTCATGCAGGATTGTGCGCACAGAACCCACAGAAATGCCAACTCTGGAGGCGATCTGTTCAACAGTCATTCGGCGATCCCCCAAAACAATTCTCTCCACTTTCTCGATCATGTCGTCAGACCGGCTTGTGCGAGCCCAAGGTTGTTTCGGTTTGTTGTCACACGACGTTCTGCCTTCATTAAACTGTCGCACCCACGAACGCACTTTCGACACATCCATAACTCCATCACCACAGGTCTCCTTCAACTGTCGATGAATTTCAATTGGTTTCACACCACGCAAATTCAGAAAACGAATGATTGCACGCTGTTCAAGTAAGGAAAACGTAGCCATTTTAAGTATTTAAAACAGTTCTCATTCTCGCCGCTGGCGGTAAAATTCCATCTGCCGTACGGTGCTGCCATCTCTGGGACGTATTGACAATGAACGCGGCCTCATTTTAAAACAATGCGCATGTTTCTATCTCTTTCCAGTCCTTAGAACTTGAATGCACCTCGTAAGGTGCATTATGTGGTCCCTTAGCGACGTGGCTGCCAAGGAGGGGAAGAAAGCCAGTGTGCGCTCTACGTGCATACTGGGTGCAGTCATCCCAGACGTGGAACGGGTCCTTCCGGATGCCAAAAAGAGCACAGGATGCAGCCAACTGCAGGTGGTGGCTCAAGTCGGTAATAATGATATGTGTCGCTCTGAATCGGAAGAGATTTCCTCTGGTTTCGAGCGGCTATCGGAAGTGGTAAAGACTGCCAGTCTTGAGATGAAATCAGAGCTCATCATTTCCAGCGTAGTCGATAGGATCGATTGCTGACCTCTGGTACAGAGTACAGTGCATCGTCTGAATCAGAGGCTCAGACGGTTCTGCGACCGTGTAGGTTGACGATTCCTCGACTTGCGCCACATTGTGGTGGGGTTTCGGGTTCTGCTAAATAGGTCAGGCGTCCATTACACGCAGGAGGCGGCTACACCGATAATAGGGTCTGTGTGGCTATAACTGGGCGACTTTTTAGGTTAGAAGGTCTCGGAGAAACACAAGAGGAGCGTCAGTCTCAAACGGTGCAGGTCCAACACAGGAAGAACGTATATCTAGGAACCATCGAGATAACAGTTGTAAAGTGTCGTTGGGGAAGTACCAGAGCTCCAAGTACCAATAGAAAGCAGTGATGCTCAAATAGTTACAGACACTGAAAGCTGGCTAAAGCCGGAGATAAGTTCAGCCGAAATTTTTTCGAAGGACCTAACGATGTTTCGAAATGACAGGCTAAACACAGTTGGCGGTGGCGTGTTTATTGCTGTCAGAAGTAGTTTATCTTGTAGCGAAATTCAAGCTAATAATTTCTGTGAGTTAGTATAGGCAGAGCTCATTCTTGGCGACCAGAATAAAATAATAATTCGATCCTTTTACCTATATCCCAACTCAGATGATACAATTACTGAAAGGTAAACAGAAAACTTGAGTCTAATTTCAAACACGTACCCGACTCATACATTTATAGTTGGTGGTGACTTCAATTTACCCTCGATATGTTGGTGAAGATACTTGTTGAAATCCGTAGGTACGCAAAAAACATCATCCGGTATTGTGCCATACGGATTCTCTAAAAAATTCTTTCGAGCAATTAGTTCACGAGCCCACTCGAATAGTAAACGGTTGTGAAAACACACTTGACCTCTTAGCTCCAAATAACCCTGGGCTAATAGCGAGCATCAAAACGGATACAGGAATTAGTGAACATTGCATGGAAAACTACAAGTCCCAAAGCCACAAAAAATAAACGAAAAATATACGTATTCAAAAAAGTAGATAAAAATTCGCTTGACGCCTTCCTGAAAGACAAGCTCCACTCCTTCCACATTAACAATATAAGTGTAGACCAGATGCAACTTGAATTCAACGAAATAGTATCAACAGCAATTGAGAGATTTATACCAAATAAATTAACAAACAACGGAGCTGATCCCTTATGGTACAAAAAACAGGTTAGAATACTGTTGAGAAACAACGAAAAAAGCATGCCAAATTTAAACGAATGCATAATCCCCAAGACTGGCGTTTTTTTACAGAAGCTCGAAATTTAGAGCGGACTTCAGTGTTTCCACAACGAAACTTTGCCTCGAAACCTCGCAGAAAACCCAAAGACATTCTGGTATCATGTAAAGTATGCTAGCTATAAGACACAATTAACCCCATCTCTGCGCGGCAGCAATGGAAATAGCTATCGATGACAGTGCTAATAAAGGATAGTTACTAAAAACAGCTTTCCAAATTCTGTCACCGAAGAAGACGAAGTAGATATTCCAGAATACGAATCAAGAACAGCTGCCGACATGAATAATTTAAAAGTAGATATCCATGGAGTTGTGAAGCAACTTAAATCATTCAACAATAGCAAGTCTTCTGGTTCAGATCGCATACCAATTGATTCCTTATAGAGTATGCTGATGCAATAGCTCCACACATAACTATCATTTACAAAAAAAATGGTTCAAATGGCTGTGAGCACTATGGGACTTAACATCTATGGTCATCAGTCCCCTAGAACTTAGAACTACTTAAACTTAACTAACCTAAGGACAGCACACAACACCCAGTCATCACGAGGCAGAGAAAGTCCCTGACCCCGCCGGGAATCGAACCCGGGAACCCGGGCGTGGCTATCATTTACAACTGCGCAGTTGACGAAAGATACGTAGCCTAAGACTGGATAGTTGCACAGGTCGCACCAATACTCAAGAAAGGCAACAGGAGTAATCCACAACATCACAGGCCCACATCATCAATGTCGATGTGCAGCAGGATTTTGGAACATGTATTGTGCTCAAACATTATTAATTAACTCGAAGAGAACGACCTATTGACACATAGTCAACACGGATTTAGAAAACATCGTTCTTGTGATACACAACTAGCTCTTTACTCACACGAAGTGTTGAGTGCTATCGACAAGGCATTTCAAATTGAGTCCGCATTTCTAGATTTTCAGAAGGCTTTTGACACCGTACCTCACAAGCGTCTTGTAAACAAATTGCGTGGTAATGGAATATCGTCTCAGTTATTCTACTGGATCCGTGATTTCCCGAGAGAGAGGTAATTGACGGAAAGTCATCGAGTAACACAGAACTGATTTCTGACGTTCCCCAAGGTAATGTTATAGCTCCTTTGCTGTTCCTCATCTATATAAACGATTTAGGTGACAATCTGTGCAGCTGTCTTATGTTGTTTGCAAATGACGCTGTCGTTTATCGTCTAGTACAGTCATCATAAGATCAGAACAAACTGTAAAACGATTTGGAAAAGATACCTGTATGGAGCGAAAATTGGCAACTGACCCTAAATAAAGAAAAGCGTGAGGTCATCCATATAAGTGATCAAAGGAATCCGTTAAACTTCGGTTACATGATAAACAAATCTAACCTAAATGCCTTAAATTCAACTAAATACCTAGGAATTACGTTTACGAACAACTTAAATTGAAATGAACACACAGAAAATGTTGTGGGGAAGGCGAATCATTTTATTGGCAGAACGCTTAGAAGATGCAACAGATCTACTAGAGAGACTGCCTACACTACGCTTGTCCATACTGTTTTGGATTATTGTTGCGAGGTGTGGAATTCTTACCAGATGTCAGTAACGGAGTACATCAAGAAAGTTCAAAGAAAAGCAGTACGTTTTGTATTATAGAGAAATAAGAGAGAGAGAGCGACGGATATGATACAAGACTTGGGGTGGACATCGTACCAAAGGCGTTTCCCACTGCGGCGGGATCTTCTCACGAAATTTCGATCATCATCTTTCTCTTCCGAATGCGAAAATATTTTGTTGACGCTTACCTACATAGCGAGCAACGATCATCATTCTAAAATAAGGGAAATAAGAGCTCTCACGGAAAGATATAGGTTTTCGTTTTTTCCGTGTGTTGTTTGAGAAGCGAATTATTGTCAAGGTGGTTAGATGAACCCTCTGCCAGACACTTAAGTGTGATTTGTAGATGTAGAAGTTATCTTGATGAATGTCTCGCCATGCCTGAAATATATTGGGTCATTTCATGCAAACTGTTGTCTCGAGGTTGTTATGGAAGTGTACGTTTCTCCATCACATTCCTGACAAAATTTTACCAGCGGCAAAAGAGGGGCCAGGGCAGGCCAGTCAAGGACACACACATTCCTCACCGCGTTTTCAGTGTGAACTACAGTGTGAGGTCTTACTTTATGCTGATGGAATATGCCATTCGACCCCTCGCTCATCTCTCGTTCTGCAGTCACTGTACTACAGCCGAATGTCTGTCCCTACCTTTGGTGCGACTTTTCACCTAAAAAGTTCCGGTACCGATAGACGGAGACGATAGCCACTAAGTGTTCACAACATTTTTCCATCTGTAGAACTGGCTTTTATTCTGAGCAGAAAAAACCGAAAAGTGGCCCGTTTCTCGTTGCAGAGGGACCTTCTCACGAAATCTCAAACTTTCTCCTCCGAATGAGAAAATGTGGATCAATTCCTTGGCGGCTAAGAACGCATCATATCAAGAGATCAGGCTGTGCCATCAAATTCTTTTTCTCCCCAGTTCGATTCAATACCTGCTATTAGGACCCCGTCTAATCCTCAGCATTCTTTTGTAGCAACACATTTCAAAAGCTTCTATTTTCTTCTACTCTTTATCTTTAAGGTTTTACTGTAGTGTAAGGTTGCTCTCCGGACAAATATTTTCAGAAAAACCATAGCCACGCGGGATTAGCCGAGCGGTCTAGGGCGCTGCAGTCATGGACTGTGTGGCTGGTCCCGGCGGAGGTTCGAGTCCTCCTTCGGGCATGGGTGTGTGTGTTTGTCCTTAAGAAAATTTAGGTTAAGTAGTGTGTAAGCTTAGGGACTGATGACTTTAGCAGTTAAATCCCATAAGATTTCACACACATTTGAACATTTTGAAAAACCATACTAACACTTAAATTTATATCCGATGCTGACATATTTTTGCGCTGTCGAGAGTCTATATTTTATGGTACCGGAAAGATTAATATAAATGTGCTTTTGGTAAAGTAATTCACTCAGCTGTGCATTCGATACATCATTGTCTCAAGTCACACTTACGTCGTGTAATGTATTCTAAAATCTGAGTCCCTTAAGAATTCGGCAGACAATTTCTGAAATTCAGCTTTACTGGGAGGAGAGCAGTCTCCCGCGAGAAGCACGTTACGACTCCTGTGAAAAACTCGAGAGTCGGCGGGAACAGCAGCAGCAGCAGTGGTACAAGGCGAGCAGCAACAAGCTGGTGGTATCGGTTCGCCCGGCGGCGGCAGCGGCGGCGGCGGCCAGTGGATGCGAGGTTACAGCCGCGCGACCTGGTTCGCCGGTGACAGAGTGATTTGATTTGGCCGTGTGAGCGCCGTAAACTGGGGCCAGGGGCCTGTGTGCCGCGCGAGCCGTAAAAAGCGGATTGGGAGGCGCGCCGCCGCCCGTTTCACGACTCTCGGCCCCGGGGCCAGGTCGGGTTCGCGCGTCATTCGCGCCGCCTCCCTCAGAGCACTGCGTAATGACCTCTCGTTACCCTACACCTACTGTATCCCGTGCCCACAAAGCTCCTTTCGCCTTCACGGGACCGCGAAAGCGTATCGCCCCCAATCCTCTCTGTTCGCCGAGCCCTGACAGTATGAACCGGCAGTCGGGCTTCTTTACACATAGAAAGATCCAGTCCAGCAGCCGAAACGTGCAGACGAGATTTTCCCCTGTGCCGCTACTTCGTCGGTACAGCAGCCCTTGTGACGATAAGACGCACTGTAGAGTTTACTGCTGTTCTGAGGAAATCTTATGGCCCAGAAAACAGAATACTCTCATACATATCTAAACCTATTCAAATTAGCCGGCCGAAGTGGCCGTGCGGTTCTAGGCGCTGCAGTCTGGAGCCGCGAGACCGCTGCGGTCGCAGGTTCGAATCCTGCCTCGGGCATGGATGTGTGTGATGTCCTTAGGTTAGTTAGGTTTAACTAGTACTAAGTTCTAGGGGACTAATGACCTCAGAAGTTGAGTCCCATAGTGCTCAGAGCCATTTGAACCATCTATTCAAATTCATACAGACCGTTGTTATTATTGTACTATGTCGGTCAGATGAAATACGAAGCAACAGAAGATGTAGGTAAAGCAGAGCCCCCCCCCCCTTCCTCCCCTCCCCCACCCACCCACTGCACGACACCAGTCCAGGAGGAGCCCCAAGAGCCATTCGATGATCAAACACATCCGACAGGCTCTCATCGCGTTGTCCATCTGCAGGGATGCTGATATTTGCACAAGGAAGATGCTTGGGGAAGAGACGACAAATTGACGACTTAGAAGAATGCAGCGAAGGAAAAATGGCTCTGTACCAGCTCTAACTTGTTTTATTTTAGCCTTATAGTCCTTACGCAAGAATCAGTAAAATATTTCTTCAGTTTTTCGCAAAATGTTTCCTCAAGAGCGTTCCGAAAACCTCGTCTGCTATTCTCCAAGGATTCTCATCTAAGCCCCGTAACGTTCTTGTACCAAGTCTAGCAGCACGCCTCCGAATTACTTCAATGTCTTCCTTTAATCAGACCAAGCTGGTGTCCCAAACACCAGACCTGTACACAAGAGTGGGTCGCACTGCCTTAATGTACACAGTCTTCTTTATATGCGTGCTACACGCATCCCCCGAACTCTCCCAACGAACCACAGGTAGCTATTCTCCTTCCCTACAAGTGACCTATCTTCTCGTTTCGCCGCGCGGAGTGGCCGCGCGGTTTGAGGGGCCATGTCACCGGAAGTTCGAGTCCTCCCTTGGGCATGGATGTGTTTGTGTTTTTCTTAGCATAAGTTAGTTTAAGAAGTTTGTATGTCTAGGGACCGATGGCCTCAGCAGTTTGGTCCCTTAAGAATACACACACACACACACACACACACACACACACACACACATTTCTCGTTTTGTGCCGTTTCGGGCCTGATGATCTAGTGATAAAGCGTGTGCCTGGAAACCGCGAAATCGAGGGATTAAATCCCCCTCGGACCACGGAAATTCTGTCTACTTTTAACTTAGCCTCCATTTCTCAAGGATGTGATGAGTCGCCAGGAACGACACGTGATGCGGATTCCTCGTCAAGGGGTGTCACTCCAAAATCGATGGATGTGTAGAACAGTGGGACCACAATAAGTGATTAAAATTGCAGAGAGACGGCTTGTACGTAGACCTAGCAGTGTACTCTTTCATGAGACAGAACAGGTCAGTGTTCCACCTCGCTCGGCCAGTGCAGAGCTGTCATATGGAGTGGAAACGTACAAGCAATGCGAAATATTGGTATCTGAATGAGACCTAACGGGACAGAATGATTCGACTCCGGGAAACGACCGCCATCTTGTCTGCCTGACCGTGAACGACAGGACAGCTTCATGCATAGTGTTAGCTCGACGTTGGAGCATTGCAACGGCTGAGGGCACGTGTCCGTCGACGGTTCCATGTTTCCGTCGACGGTTCGGCGTCGTATTCTGAGCGCTGGACTGGCGTTACGCATGCCTCTACGTCTGCTTCCACTATCCAGAAACCATCAACGCTTCAGACTGTAGCGCCCTCGTGAACGCCGTGACTGGCGTGATGAGTGGCTCAATGCAGTGTTTTCGGACGAATCCCGCCTCAACTTATCCTACAGTGATGACTGTATCTGTTACGAGCTACCCCGATGAACGAAATCGAACAGACACTACTGTCGAGCGGCACAGGGGAAAACTGCAAAGTGCAATGGTTTGGGGCGCCACTGGATTCAACATGTGACTACACCTACTATGTGTTTTGAAGAATATCTGAATAACATCCGCTTCGCAGTCGCACTGCATACGATTTGGTTTTGTATGTCACATTTGTCAACAACAGAGGTCACAAGCAAAACAAATTTTCCATATTATTTAATTATTTTTCGTTCGCTCAAGACATAATTTAATTTTTATCTGGTTCAGATTGTCAGTACACGGACAGATGCAATTTCCGCACTCAAGCTGCCACGTAATCGTGACTGACTTAGTTTCATATGTAAGATGGCAAGAACTATGCCCCTTACATGAAGTCATTAAAGATCACCTAACTCACGTTGAGCGAACAGTAGGGCTGAACAAAAATGACTGACAAGGCATAATGAATCTTATATAGGGTATAGTATGGGCGTATTGGAATAGTTAATGTCGGGTGATGGTTTTAAAGTAATTCACACGACATGAAAACTTCGTGGAAACACGTCGATTTATTGGAGGCTAGTTTATCCCAGGGAAGTGTTCAAGAATTGACCGTGGCCGGTTGGGGAACGGCGAAGGGAAGCGACAATAGGCAGCTTAGGGCGGCTCAAGCTCTGAGAAAGCGGTAACGGGGCGCGGCCTCCAGCTGCCTTAAGATGAATGACAGTGAATGGGTCGTTGACCCCATGCTGGTGTACCGGGAAGCAGACGGAGAACTTGTACGCCTGTTGATAAATGTCCGTCATCCCGTTTTCAATTAAACATGCGAGAAAGCCACGCAAAGCTATGGTGGAGCAGTCAACAGAGGCCAAAATATGCGTGTTCGTGACTATAGCAACTTCACGCTGAATTCATGGTCCGCAGAGTCTGAAGTAAATCAGGTGAAGAGCAACAGAATGAAATACGGCGGCCTCCGATGGGAACGTAGGACTGAGGAATTTGAAGTACTCTCCTGGGAGTCAGAATTCCGGAAAAAATGGTGTTTTGTGCAGACGCTAACCTTGATGGGTGGCCTGGGAGGAGCTAAATAGCAGAAGTTGAGAGGAAGGGAAATTTTGTGGCAATTTGTTCACTTCCCAGAGCAGGCATTGGTCGGCACTGAGAAGTGACGCATAATTAACGCAACTTGCACTGCAACTGGCGTAAGTGATTTTGCTGGAGGGGAAACCGAGGCGAAGAGCGGACTAGGAGAAATCTCCGTAGAGGGCTTCCGTTCCCAGCTTGCCTAGAGAGCGGATGTGGCGTTCTTTACTCAGCCTGCCTGAGAAAGAGTGAGCATCTCTGCAGTTTAGGAATTAGCAAACGGAACGACTGAGCTTGGAGATAGGAAGTTTTGGTTCAGCTATGTGCTGAGCAAGATAGCTAGGAGTGAATAGACGAGCACAGCCTTGCAGCACCACGAGGTCGGCCGACGTCTGCACAACGACGCCGCTCCGCCATGCTGTATTCGGTGATATTGCGCCCGCTCCGGCCACTGATTAATTTGTTGGATCACGTCGGCGAAGTTTCCTCGAGGGTTTCATGGGCCGTGTATTGTAGAATTCTTCTCGCACTTACATTACGCCTAGGTCAGCCGATAGGAATTACTTTTGAGTTATCGCGCTTTACTCCACGCAAACGCAATTTATTACCACTGCCTGTTAGGAGAGTCATGTAATGTGATGATTGAAGGTCGGGAGTTGAACTAAATTTGTGCTAATCGACTGCATCTGTTTTCAATCAAGTAGTTGAAATCCCAAGTCACTTTCTTAATTAATTTTATGTTCAACATTTGCATCTGGCGTTCAATAGCTGAATATAACATCAATGTGCACCCCTTTTTAATTAAAAGTGATCAATTCTGAATCAATTAATGTCAACACTGCCACCGCAGTTCAATCAGGAGTCACAGGGCCTTTTTATTTTTCTTGCGTTATCCGATATTGCGGCAGTTTTGCACTCTCTGTTGATCCGTTAGTCAATCAGCTGGGGCGAACACACGCCAAAAACCAGATAAGTGACAGGTGGGGTGTTACACAAATGCAAAAAACGACTTTCACACAAATATGCCGATAGAAATACTATAGAACTTTTGGAACCTCTTTATGGGGATTTGGAAACTCTACCTGAGGAAAGCAATGTAGACGACTCGGACAGTCTTAAGGTAAAAAGATTTATCATGAAAACTGGAATTATCTTGCAGGTCATGCACAGGGGCAGTTTCAACTGAAACGGAAAACCGTCTTGAAAACAGCTCGAAAACAGGTGTAAGATTGAGAATGTCTTCAACATCCAACTGAAAATATCATTGTAATTTTTTCAAGGCCACAATGAATTCTTCAAACCTTGCGTTTCTGTTAACATCAGTAAGTTTAGGGAATTGGACTGTCTTCGTCTGAATGTGCCCCTTCTACAACGTTATTTTCTTTTTAAATGCATCCCCATCAAATCAGAGAGAACTTACATTGCTAAGTCTTACTGTGAGTAGTGTGCAGTCAAGTCCAGTTAAAATGCGACGTCTGCAACCCATTCTGGATGTTCTAATTTTCGTTCCTGCATTCCTTTTTCCTTGATAAAATCAACAATAGCGATTTTTAAATCGAAAAACGTACTTTGCAGTAATATATGAAGTCTCCAAACTCTTCGTTCAGTTCTAAAGATAACTGGTGCAAATGACAATGGAAAAATGAGTCCGCCTTCAGAAATTTTACTTTTCGTACCACCAGTTTCTTCATGCACTCCACGCCTGGTATACGGAAAAATGAATGCCGTCTGTCGATCGTTCTACTTTTTTGCTCTTTCATCGTCAACTAAATCTTCAAATTCTTTCGGCATGGTATCGTAATGTCGTTTCATAGTAAATATGTAGTACATTGAGAATTCTCATGCCTCTCTTCTTGCAGTCCTATTCATTTTAAAGGATTGCCACGATAGATCGCTAGACTGCCTCTTTTTGTGCGAACAGCCACTGGGCCTCTGAACGTCCATCATACGACGAACAAGTTAAACAGCGCCGACGGGACGATTCTGCCGAACTGTCAAAACTGTACCGACCGAAAAATGCCGCACCGAAATCCCAAAAGAAATATCGCGCTGTTCCGGCTACTTCCGAGAAGATCCGAGCAAAGCCGAGTGCCAGGCCGGGCCTCGTCCCGCACGCAGCGCACACGCTGCACGTGTCACGTTTGGCACGCCAGGGCCGGTTCTGGTCTACAGGCACTGACTGCAGCACGTGGCGGCTTCACTCGACACTTAATTCTCACCGCTGAGGTCCACGTACCGTTCACGATTCTAATCCTATGTGTACTGTCGTGTCCCCAATTTGTGGAATAACCTTCATTGTAATCACATGCCTCTTCCTCGTGTTGCAAGGAAGGGACGAAGATTAGGTTTTAACGTCCCATCGACATCGAGATCATTAGAGACGGAGCATACGCCTATGTTATTTCAAGGATGGGGATGGTAGTCGGCCGTGCCTTCGCGGCCTTTGCTTGGTGTGATTAAGGGAAATCACGGGAAACCTTATTCTGAATGGCTGGACGCTGATTTGAATCGTCGTCCTCCCGAATGCGAGTCCAGCGTGCTAATCACTATGTCACCTCGCTCGGAACCTCGTGTGCAGTCCACAAAAATAATGGTATTTTACTATTTCGTACCATTCTGCAGAATTACACTTAGGTCTATAATTAACGTAACTGAGACAAGCAGCATATAATACTGTTTTGGAGCCTTACAGAAATGTTTCTCCTACTCTTCCACATTAAGTTACATTTATTCACATTTAAAGCAAGCTGTCATTCTTCACACCAAATAGAAACTACGTCCGCGTCATTCTGAACCACCCCTAGAGTCATTCAACGGAGACATTCTGCCGCACACCACAGCATGCCTAAGATTGTGTCCACGGATCGTTAAGCACATGGAGAATAGGAGTGGGCGTGTCGCACTTCACCGCAGCGCTCCTGACGTTAGGTTTATCTGTACCGAGGACTCGCCTCACCGAGTTCGCAGACAAATCGGCGTTACTTGGGGCCACGGATGCTCCGGCAGACGCCAATGACGGGCAGCGGCGCGTGTCAGCTGGTGACGCGGCTCGGCGCGCTGCCAGGGTATTAATCCGCGCGGACGGCCGGCTGCTGAAAGCCGCACCCCAACCACATTCGTCTCCGCCGCGCCTTCCGCCAACGCTGCCGCCAAACGAATAGCGGGACTTTATGTCGTCCTCTTACCACACGTGTGGCGCCAGCTCCCGGCAGACTTCGGCTTATTATTTAACGTCTCAGGTTACGAAATCTCCTATATGCGATTCGCCACAGTCCTAAATATATCGTGACCTCGAGGGAACAGACGTAGGAGCGACAGCGAATTAATGAACGGAGGTGGTACTGGAGACGGCGTCATTTACTGGCTTTCCTGTTACCAGGCAGCGTGCAACCTTGAACGCTAATGTCACCTGCTCTACGCAGGATGCACACAGAGCTTACAAACCACGAACGAATATGACTTACCTGCTAACGCAGGAAGATGCGTAGAAAACCCAAGGCTTAGGCAGGAATTTTCTTTACGCTGGTATCCACAGTCACTAAGAATTTGTCTACGGTTCAAACAATGATTTCTTCGAGGCAATACACTTTTTGCCCATATCTAATTTCTTAAATTTACCTTTATTACAGCACTGTTTCTACTCTTAATCTACCGTCAAGTAACACTTGCACATATGTGAAAATCAACAACATTTCTGCACTGACCTATTTCTAAATCTGGCATACATATGTACAGGTGGAAACATTATCACATGTGCGTTAGTGGATATGTACATCAAGGGGCAATTTTTACAGCGGCAGTTTACACCTTTGTCAATCATATGCGTTATCAGTGACTAGACATGCAAACAACATAAAACACAGGAACGTTAATACTTGGTCGATGCACATTTTGATCCACACATTCTCTTCCACGTGCAACGGCGAGTCCTTCATAATGTTTACGACGACGAAGGTTTATACTACCATTGTAGATGCTGACGCACATGTCCTTCTTTGTACATATGCTGAAATATCTGTTGATGAATACGCATACTAAATTGTGAAAGTGTTCAGGGCAGAAACGTTGTTGATGCACACTCTAACGCAAGTACGACTTGATAATGGCTTTCAGACCGAATAAAATCTTGTTACGAATCAATAATGCAGAAAAAAAGCAATACTAGCTAAGATTTACAGCTCCTGTCATATCATGAATTTAACCTTCAACGAAACTTGGCGAGAAAGTAACTTTTCCTTGGGCTGTAAAAGAAGAAAATACAACGTGCCTAGAAAAATATGAAGTAATGAATCTACCGTACCATACATCACCTTACACCTAATGATTGACATATATAACTCGTCAAAATCCAATACTACTTAGCTAAGTTACATTTAATTCTACAACTGTAATTAATCCACCTCTTATTGTGCGACCCCGCAAAACAGTGTGCCTTAATAATTCCATGAAGGTAAACGTACAAATGCTACTAGCGATTTGTACAAAACACACACACCCGTCATTTCGATGATCTCACAGTGCTTTACTTGCTGACTGGCACTCCTGTACGAGTATGCCATCACTTAGTCACTTACTGCCTTGGCGCACTTGTGCCCTGCATTCTGAATTAACTCTCCCTCCGCTGAGCTCCCCCCCCCCCCCCCCCTGCTTCATTCTCATCTACACTGTAATTACAATTACTCCGTTAATACATTCAGACCCAGGTGTCTGGCCACGTTATTGATATCAGTTTGTTCGTAGATATGTTGATACTTACTATTTTAAGTAACCAATTAATAACAGTGTTTACTCCTGAGAGGGTTCGTTCCTCCAGGCTTCCACAACAAGCTCTAGGGTTCGTAAAATACCATAGTAACTCAATGCTAACAGCCTCTTTCCAACTCTGTGTTGTTACTAAGATTATGGACCGCGACCTCTCAGAAAATGAACCACACCTTCACTGGATTTTTGTTATTAAATACTTACGAATCGGTAATTTATCTTGTCTCGCTACAATCAAAACGATGTGGCAAGATATCTTACTTAGTAATCTGGATAGCATCGTGAGATAATTTGGATACTACAGGAAAGACAGATACAGGAAAATTAAAGCGACCTCCGGGGAAAAGAGAAGCAGTTCTATATTAAGAGCATAGATGGCAAACCCGTACTAAGCAAAGAAGAGAGGGCCGAAAGCTGCAAGGAACAGGGTCTGTCTAAGTGAAACAGACTTGAAGAAAATATTATAGAAAGAGAAAAGCAAGTAGGTGAAGCTGGGATGGGAGATACAGAGGTAACGTACTGCGAGAAAAATATGAGAGGGCTGTGAAAGACCAAAGTCGAGCCAAGTTCCATGGAATAGATGACATTTCCTCAGAATTATAAAATCCTTCAAAAGGCAACCATGACACGATTATTTCACCTGGTGCGCAAGATATGACAGGCGAAAGACCCTCAGATTTCAATTCTATTCCAAAAAAGTCCGGTGCTGACAGATATGAATATTACCTAAACATCAGTTTAATAACTCACTGTTGTAAAATATGACATGAATTATTTATTGCAGAATGTAGAAACTGGTTGAAAACGACTTCGAGGAAGATCACCTTGGTTTCTGGGAACAGGAACACATGAGACTGCACTGTTTCTACTATTTATCTGAGAGATAGACTGAAAAAAGGCATATATACGTTTAAAGATTTACAGAAAGCATTTGACAATGCTGACTAGAACGCGCTATTCTGAAGGTAGGAAGGATAAAATACAGGAAGCGAAGGGTTATCCATAACTTGTGCAGAAACGATAGTGCAATTACAAGAGCGGAAGGGCATGAAAGAGTGGTACTATTTGAGAAGGAAGTGAGACTAAGGAGAAATTTGAAAAGGGAATTGATGTTAAGAGCGAATAATTAAAAGACTTGAAGTTTGCCAATGAGGCTGTGATTCAGTCAGGGATGCAAAGGACTTGCAACTTTGCAACAGCAGTTGAACGAAATGGATATTGTCTTGAAAAAGAGGGTAAAAATGAATATCAACAAAAGTAAAACAAGGGTAAGGGGATGTAGTCGAACTTCATCGACTCTGATGGAATTAGATTATGGAATGAGACACTAGAACCTTTTGAAATCCATTGCTACAGAAGAATGCTGAAGACTAAATGAGCAGATTAGGTAACCAATGAGGAGATACTGAATAGAACTGAGGGAAAAGAAATTTGCGGCGCAAGTTCACCAATCGGTTGATTGGACACATCCAGGGGCATCAAGGAATAGTCAATTTGGTGTGTGAATGAGGGCCGAGGGGGATTGGGGGGAGTGTACTTTAGAAGGATACCAAAGAATAAATACAGTAAGCATATTAAGGTGGAAGTGGTTTCAACAGTTGTCCAAAGATGACGAAGCTTGATTGTCCAGAGATGACGAAACTTGCACAGTGTAGTCTACCACTGTAGTTGCATCAAACCAGTCTTCGAACTGAGGATCGAAAGAAGAAGAACAACAACAATAGCTGCATATTTTGTTCGTACTTTGTTACACAGCTACCGTTCACCTGTTAATGAAGAGAAGTCAAGTATCAATTACAGTCGCCTCGCCTCCTGGCTGTGGAGTGTGAGTGCTGCTGATTGGCCAGAGCTGAACGACAAGGCGCAGCCAGGAGCAGGCAGAGAAGGCAAAGGAAGAGGTGGAGAGGAGAAGTGGCGTGGGGGGGGGGGGGGGGGCAACCGAGGGGGCGACGAGCCCTCCTCAGGGACCGCCATTCGCCTGGATGAGGTGATTTGCGTGCGCCGCTGTAGCTCTCACAACTTCGCGGTACAAATTTGATGCTCTGGCAGCAATATTCGAGACGGAAGTTCGATCAAAAGCTGACCAAAAATATAAAGCGGCGAGAAGAAGAAGCGCATCCCATTCCGCAGACAGGAAACTCTCCGCGAATTATTATATTTGTACAACACAGCTTGCAGCTACGTCTATTTGCTTCCAGCTGTACGACTCGCTCCCGAGTTCTTCAGCTGTATTTTGCAGAGCGGCGTCCATATTCCTCGGGATTCGCATCGGTTTTTTTAACTTATCTTCACTTTGCAACGTAAGTGTATCGATAGAACGTCGCACAACTTTTACAGTGTTCATTTCCTACGTCGCGTTTGTTACTGCAGTCTACCTGTCGCGACTGGATGGGAGAAAGATACTACAATCTTGAAGCACGGAATTTTCTGTACTTACTCTAATGGGTAATTCCCAGCAGAAGCAGAACTTCATACAGAAACACCTCGTCGTTGAAGTAGCGAGACATACCTGGAAGAGAAAGAAATTATTAGAAAATTCTTCTCTATACATTATGCAGAGAACATAAAAAAAACATGCACACAAAAAATTGAAACTTGGATTATGCAAAAAGAAGAAATGTAACAGAAGGTAATATAAGTTCATTCCGCTAAAACAAAAAAAAAAAAAACAAAAAAAGTGTACTACGGCCCTTACAGATCTGCTTGTTTCCTCACATGTAACGATCGAATAAAAGGTAATATCGGCAAACAAAACAGTTCTAACTTTTGGCACGTAGTCCCGACGTGGAACGGCCAGTTTTCACAATGTGTAGTATGATTCATAATACTACACCTCTTGGAGTGACAACGCATCACCTGTGAATCTCGAAAGTTACGACGCTTCCGAAATACTCGGTGCAAGAATACAATCATGGCGTAGTCGCGTTGACGCACACAGTGGAAGGTGCAATATAAAGCAATGTATTCTCTTTTACAAGTAATACAACAAATTATGTCACTTCGCCACTCTGTTGAGATGTGTCACAATTAAGAAGGTACATCAGGATCACGGAACGTTTTTTAGGTATTGAAAACGGAGGATTGAGGGAGAAGGCGAGGGAGAGGGGGAGATGGAGAGGGAGAGAGAGAAAAATGTTCAAATGTGTGTGAAATCTTATGGGACTTAACTGCTAAGGTCATCAATCCCTAAGCTTACACACTACTTAACCTAAATTATCCTAAAGACAAACACACACATCCATGCCCGAGGGAGGACTCGAAGCTCCTCCGGACCGGCCGCATAGTCCATGACTGCAGCGCCCCAGACCGCTCGGCAAATCCCGCGCGCACGCAGAGAGAGAGATGAATTCATTCCCAGTTCAAGTAATAAAAGGATTACTATTATGTGTGCGGTGTCTGTTCTTTCTGACATGCGGCATAGTCACAGTTGTGCAGCCGTAAATACACATGATGACAGAGAAATACAGACGTCATCCACATGTGGGCTGAAATAGTGCAGTAGCGA